>NC_092743.1:47859577-48493424 GCF_047496795.1 Chiloscyllium punctatum | reverse complement strand
GGGAAACTGTCATCTCAGAATAAAGTTAATTGCATGTCAAAATAAGCAGTCTAAGCAAACTCCTATAAATAGTATGCTAAATAGCTACTGGATTCTTTTCATTGTTTTTGTAATGATGGACAGCTCAATGGTGTCTTGCGGTTTACCGTGAAGACAGAACATTAATCGTTATTGCAAATAGTTTGAGAATCATATAGATGCTGTAAATTAGAAGGGAGATTGTGGCATTCTTATGTTCAAAAGAGTGCTAGTCAATTCGAAAAGAACAGTGCCAAAGACTTATTATGCATTTATTCGATCAGATGGCTAATCACAAAACCTCTGTTCACAGGTATTTAAATACTTTAAACATCGCTGACTAATTCTGTAAGGGAAGCTATTCATTTTAGACACAGCCTGTGCACACACTCTGAAAATGGAATGATGATGGCAGTCTATAACTGAGTGAATACTTGAATTAATTGCCACCATATCAGTTTCTGTCAGATTAAATGCAGATGTATGGTAAAACTATTAACACAGGAAGAAGCAATTATTGTAACCCTTTAAATACCTTCTCCACATCATAACTACTCAAAGGGCGGAAATGCTGAGATCTTATTTTTTTCTTTAAATCAATGTCTACTTCTCCCAAGGCCAAAATCAGATTTGTTCCTCTTCCTTCCCCTTCTCACTCAGATTGTACAGATCGAGCTGACTCAAATTAAGGAAGAGATGCTTAAGCATCTCCCCTCTGTTCCTTTGCCACAAAACAACCAGTCAAGACAGTAAATATTTGAAAGCAAAAAATTTACACTTGTAGAATTTCATCCAAGTTGCTTAGCTCTAAATTGGCAGACTAGATGCAAATTTTCACTTCAACTTGGATTCAAAATAAAGAATCAGTAATATTCATCCTGACAGATTCTGGTTGTAATCAGCTACAGATTAGATGGTAATGTAGTTAGGGCTTGAACAATGGCTGCTTTATCCAACTTCAAACTATTCTAAGACCATATAAAGACATTTACTCAAAAATGGACACAAATACATATTTCACACTACAATATAGAAACATTTCCACATTGGTAATGGCACTTGATTGTTTTGTTCTGGAAAATAGTGAGCAGCTCTTGAAACATTGTGAGGTTGTAGTGTTGGAGGGTATGAGACAGATCAGTAACTCCACTGAGTCATGGTACACTTCACTTTCAGTTGGGTCTATAAAAGGACAATGTTGCTTTGTATGCCAATCATGAGTCTATCTTAAATTGTAGAAACACGATTGCAATTTCCAATTTAAAAAAAACCCACTGAAGTCAGGTGAAGCTTTGGAAGAATACTGGGAATGTAGGATCAATCTGAAACAAGAAATTAAGAGGGCTAAATGAGGTTATGAGATATCCTTAGCAAGCAGGGTTAAGAAAAACCCCAAAGCCTTTTATTCGGATATAAAGGAGCAAGAGGGTAATGAGGGAATGGGTTGGCCCACTTAAGGACAAAGGAGGAAAGATATGTGTGGAATCAGAAAATGGATGAGATTCTTAATGAGTACATTGCATCAGTATTCACTGAGGAGAAGGACATGGCAGATGTTGAGGTCAGGAATAGATCTTTGATTACTCTCGGTGAAGTCAGCATAAAGAGGGAGGAAGCGTTGTGTATTCTAAAAGACATTAAGGAGGACAAGTCCCCAGGTCCGGGTAGAATCTATCCCAGGTTACTGAGGGAAGTGAGGGAAGAAATAGCTGGGGCTTTAACAGATACATTTGCAGCATCCTTGAAAATGCAGGAGGTCCCAGAGGACTGGAGAATTGCTAATGTTGTCCCCTTGTTTAAGAAGAGTAGCAGAGATAATCCAGGTAATTACAGATCTGTGAGCCTGATGTGAGTGGTAGGGAAGCTACTGGAGAAGAGACTAAGGGATAGAATATATATACCAATTTGGAAGAAAACGGGCTTATCAGTGATAGATGGCATGGTCTTGTGCAGGGACTGTCGTCATGTCTTACAAACCTAAGAGAATTCTTTGAAGAGGTGACAAAGTTGATTGATGAGGGAAGGGGTGTAGGTGTCATGTGCACTGACTTTATTAAGGCATTTGAAAGGTTCCCCATGGTAGGCCGATGAAGGTGAAGTCGCATGGGGTCCAGGGTGTTCTAGCTAGATGGATAGAGAGCCAGATGGGCAACAGTAGACAGAGAGTAATAGTGGAAGGGAGCTTCTCAAAATGGAGACCTGTGACCAGTGATGTTTCAAAAGGATCCATGCTGCGACCACTGTTATTTGTGATATACATAAATGATTTGAAAGGTGTAGGTTGCCTCATTAGCAAATTTGTAGATGACACTAAGATTGGTAGAATAGCAGATAGTGAAGAGGACTGTCAGAGAACACAGCAGAATATAGATAGATTGGAGAGTTAGACAGAGAAATGGCAGATTGAGTTCAATCCGGACAATTGCGAGGTAATGCATTTGGAAGATGCAATTCCAGAGCAAACTATACAGTAAATGGAAAAGTCCTGGGGAAAATTGGTGTACAGAGAGATCTGGGCATTCAGGTCCATTGTTCCCTGAAGGTGGCAACGCAGGTCAGTAGAGTCATCAAGGCGGCTTTCGGCTGCTTTCCTTCATCGGACGGGGTATTGAGTACAAGAGTTGGCAGGTCACGTTACTATCGTATAAGACTTCAGTTCGGCCACATTTGAAATACTCCCAGAGCGAAGGACTCAATTACTAGAGGTCACGAGTTCAAAGTGAGAAGGAAAAAGTTTAGGGGAGATATATGTGGATAGTTCTTTACGCACTGGATGGTGGGTGCCTGGAATGCATTGTCAGCGGAGGTCAAAGGGGTGGGAATGATAGCGTCATTTAAAATGTATCTAGACAGATAAATGGATAGGCAGGGAACAAAGGGATACAGATCTTTAGAAAATAGGCAGCAGGTTTAGATAAAAGATCTGGATCAGCGCAGACTTGGAGGGCTGGAAGGCCTGTTCCTGCTCTGGAATGTTCTTTGTTCTTTTTTGTACTTATCTATAAGATTTCTTGATTTGTTTTTTAAATTCTACACACAAACGTTCGCTGAGATGTGTATATGGGTGTCAATTCAATCAATTCACACCCCCTAGCTTCTTAATTCTAAGAAAGATTACAGTATAATCAGTGTCTGATGTAACGTTACAGGCACACAATCTATCTGCAATAGGTTTGCAAATTCACTTAAATCCATGTCACCTCCCATTTTCATACTGACTCTTAATTATGGTTAAAAACCACTAAGTGATGACATACTAAACAACTCGAACTCTCAATAGAAATTGTGGGTCTACCAACTGCACTTGGACTGCAGCAGTTCAAGGAGACACCTCACCAGCACCTTCTCAACCCAACTAGGGCTGTCAACATTGGCCCAGCCAGCAACACCCATATCAAAAATGAATTAAGAATAGAACAGCAGGCACCAGAAGCTCCTTCTGAGTGAGTCAGCAAGACAGCTCATGAGAAACAGGAGTGTGCTGCCATCATCCACCTAATCATAGCTTTTCAACACCCAAACCCACTGTAGTTGTAAACAGTTAGGTTGAGCCCTGATCGCTGGATATATGAACATGAATCCATATTCCCAGCCACTAGGTAATTCCTTCCTGTATCAATCATGTCATATTAAGAGCTTGTAAGCTGGATATTTCCTTTCAACATGGTTCAAGACTCATACAATGATACTTTAGACATTCACGCTTATCCTATCAGATCCTCAAATAAATGGGTTGGTAAAGACAAAAAAACAAAATGTGTATTTATGGAGTGTCATTCCTATCCCCCAGGCATGCAAGGGCACTCCAATAAAAATGATACATTTTAAAATGCATTTACGATTATAAACTAGAAGATAAATGCTTTCACAGAGTCCAGGCATACACGTTCCAGAAGTGTTTTATTTCAACCAAGCACACCCTAAAAAAAAAATCACCACATCACACAGCCACCACTTCGCTGACTCTCCTGTACATCAAGCACAGCTGAGACTCGAACCCAGATGTGCTGACCCAGAGGTAGGAATACTATCACTGTGCCACAAGAGTCGTATACTTTTGCACAGATATTTTTAATTAACCCACTCGGATGTATGATACCATACCTCTGGTGCAACTGGAACTTGAATCCAGATCTCCCTGTTCCAAGATAAGGACACTATCACGGCACCATAAGAGCCTTATACCTTTGACTAGATACTTTCTACTTAACATGTTAGAGATGTTTTAACACTCTGCAGTGGGCGGGACATGACCCCAGGCCTCTTTATCCATAACACTCGCTTGCCATGTTACCTTTAATTCCAAGGTTCTTAGTATCCTTTTAACAGAATTAGATACCAGCATTCACAAAATTAAGTACACAATCAGTTTAACCGTTATTGTTGGTGTTGTTTCAATAATGGACATTGACCAAAATGATGGGGGAACTCCAGTGGACATCCACTTGGAAAGGTGAATAATGCTTAGGTTTAAACATCTCATCTGAGAGAATGCATTCTCGTTAAGCAATACGTACCAGGATAATAAAATGATCTCAAATCCTAATGTGAACTTAAATTTGTCACTTTCTGACTGTCAGGAAAGAGAGGCATAGCCAAGTTTAAACATGACAAATTACAAAAATGTTTACGCTAAGGAGGGGTTAATCAATGAAGGCAAGAACTCTGCCCTCCTATAATCAAGGTTCCATCACTGGCATAGATCCACCTCACAGCCTGGCTCTAAACCTTACACTTGTGCCAAAGTAAATGCTTTCACAGTGTATCTAAGATCCCTGAAGCATGAAGGGCAGCAATTTTATTTGGTAAAGTTTAAATGGCACTGGGACTTGACTATCACAGAAAACTGGTGGGAAAAGGGAATGCAATGGGAAAGCTTTGTTTTAACAAAAGGCTTGATGATATGACTATAACAGAGCTAGAGTTTGAGCCTTAGAACTTGTTGCCACTTAGCAACAAGTTTAACGCTGAATATGACTTTGAAGGTCATGATACTTATTTTACCTGCTTCTATAAAACCAGTGATGATATGGTGCCATTTGCTGTACAATGCCTTTTCTTAACCTCAGTTGTAACTACCTCACTTTTAATTCAGAAAACACTGGTTCAATAGACATGGTAAGACTTGAACCCATATTCTAGTATAGGAGTACTGATCCAGGTGGTGTCACTTGGACGAGTGTTTAAATAAACATCCAATCTACCCTCGGAGGTAGAAGAGAGAACAATGAAGTTTTGCTGGAATTTTGGTAACATTTATTTGATTATCTTCATAAAGCCTGCGGGAACCTGGGATTTTATTCATTAGTATGATACCCTTTCTGCAGTCACACCATGCTTGGATATCCTTGCTATAGCATAGCAATGTGAATGCTATATAGACATTCCTGTAAGTCTATAGGTCACCTCACGCATTACACATTATAGAGGGATGAAGATTAGGCAGTCTGAGTCAGCATTGTATATACTCTATGCCAAAACACAATATTCCATTGAGGGTCTGCTTAGCTTAAATGACAAAGGGTAATGTGTTTGTTCAGAATAATGTCAACAATGGTAGTATGATTTCTGTTCCAGCAGAGGAAGACTTGAGACTGTTCACTCCCTCACCAGACTGGAAGGCAATGGTAAAATATTAATGGCAAAAGAAACACTTCAAATTGAAGATAAAGATCTGTTTCCAGGCACAACACGCGTGAAGATATTCCATTTACAAGTGATTTATTCACTAGCAGGTTAAAAATTCCCACAGCTTAAGGAAACTTCCATCGAATCACAAAAACGTATAATACAGAAATAAGTCATTTGTCCCATTGTGCAGATACCAGCCCCACAAATGAGCTGTTGTGTTTAGTTCCAAATCCTGCTTAACCCGGTTATTCCTCATCTGAAAAGTACCTTACCAGCTCCCTTTAAAATAACTCAAGGAATCAGTTCTAAATTGGGCAAAAATCAGTAAAAAGGAGAAACAGAATAAACTGCAAGTGAATAGTTCCAGCAGATTTAATAAAGTATCTAATTTGAATAATTCTTCCCACATTAAAACAATCTCCAGGCATCTGGGCAGTACATATTTCCTTTTTATAATTCATTCACAGGATGTGGATATTGCTGGCTTGGTCAGCATTTATTCCAGGAATCAATTTGCGCGATCCTTTCACGAAGAGCCTGACTACTCACTGAGACAAAATTTTCATATCCTTTCGAGATTAATTTTCATTATTTGGAATCCAAAATTTCATTAATTATTCTCCAGAACCTCTTGTCCCTCTGTTTCCATCAAAAACCTATTCTTAACTGCCTTGAGAAGGTATTGGTGAGCTGTCTTCTTAAACTGCTGCAGTCCACGTGGTGTCGGCACAAGTGCTGTTAGATAGGGAGTTCTGGGATTCCAATCTAAAGATAATGAAGGAGCAGCATTTTAATTCCAAGTCAGGATGTCTGGATGGTGTTGAGCTTCTTGTAGGTTGTTGGAGCTGCACCCATCCAGACAAGTGGAGAATATCCCATCACACTCCTGACTTTATGGGAAATCATGTCTCACAAACTTGATGGAGTTTTTTGAAGAAGTAACAAAGAGGATTGATGAAGGCAGAGCAGTAGATGTGATCTAAATGGACTTCAGTAAGGCATTCGACAAGGTTCCCCATGGGAGACTGATTAGCAAGGTTAGATCTCATGGAATACAGAGAGAACTAGCTATTTGGGTATAATTGGCTCAAAAGGTAGAAGACAGAGGGTGGTGGTGTTTTTCAGGCTTGAGGCATGTGACCAGTGGCTGGGTCCACTATTGTTTTGTCATTTATATAAATGATTCGGATGTTAGCATAAGTATAGTTAGTAAATTTGCAGGTGACACCAAAATTGGGACCTTGATCAGATGGGCCAACAGAAGAAGTGGCAGATGGAGTTTAATTTAGATAAATGCAAGGTGCTGCATTTTGGGAAAGCAAATCTTAGCAGGACTTATACACTAAATGGCAAGGTCTTAGGGAGTGTTGCTGAACAAAGAGACCTTGGAGGGCAGGTTCATACCTCCTTGAAAATGGAGTTGCAATTAGATAGGATAGTGAAGAAGGTGTTTGGTATGCTTTCCTTTATTGGTCAGCACACTGACTACAGGAGTTGGGAGGTCATGTTGTGGCTGTACAGGACATTGGTTAGGCCACTGTTGGAATGCTGTCTGCAATTCTGGTCTCCTCCCTATCGGAAGGATGTTGTGAATCTTGAAAGGGTTCAGAAAAGATTTAGAAGGATATTGCCAGGGTTGGAGGTTTTGAGCTATAGGGAGAGGTTGAGTAGGCTGGGCTGTTTTCCCTGGAGCATCGGAGGCTGAGGGGTGACCTTATAGAGGTTTATAAAATCATGTAGGGCATGGATAGGATAAACAGACAAGGTCTTTTCCCTGGGGTTGGGGAGTCCAGAATGGGAGGGTTTAGGGTGACAGGGGAAAGATATAAAAGAGACCTTAGGGACACCTTTTTCATGTAGAGGGTGGTGCATGTGTGGATTGGGCTGCCAGAGGAAGTGATGGAGGCTGGAACAATTGCAGCATTTAAAAGGCATCTGAATGGGTATATGAATAGGAAAAGTTTGGAGGGATATGGGCCGAGTACTGGCAGGTGGGACTAGATTGGGGTGGGATATCAGGTCGGCATGGACGAGTTGGACCGAAGGATCTGTTTCCATGTTGTACATCTCTATGATTCTATGCCTTGTGCCTTGCAGATGAAGACAAAGCATTGGTGAGACAGAAGGTGGATTACTCTCTTAGAATTCACAAGCCCTAATGTGTTCTTGTGGCAACAGTATTTATATGGCTAATCTAGTTAAGTTTCTCGCCAGCTGTAAGCTGGGGTGTCAGTATTGGTAATACCACTGGGGGGCAATGATGGATTTTCTTCTGTTGGAGATGGTCATTGCCCAACTTTTGTGTGGTTTGAATGTTACTGTCAATGATCAGACCAAGCCTGAATGTTGACCATGTCATGCTGCACTTGGATGTAGACTGCTCCAGCCTCAGGAGTCATGAATGGTGGTGCTGAACACTGAGCAATCATCAGTGAACATCTTCACCCCCTCAACAAGCTCATATTACCTTTTAATTCCTTACAAGTATGCAGCTGGTGACAAGCTCAGTTTCACTAGATGTAAATGGATGGCACAGTAGCTAGCATTGCTGTTTCACAGGAACCCGGATTTGATTCCATCTTTGGGCAGCTGGCTGTGTGAAATTTGTACGTTCTCCCGGTGTCTATGTGGGTTTCCTCCGGGTGTTCTAGTTTCCTTCCACAATCCAAAGATATGCAGGTTGGGTGGATTGGCCATGCTAAATTGCCCACAGCGTCCAGGGATGAGCAGGCTGGGTGGGTTAGCCATGAAAAATGCAGGGATTACAGGGAATCTGGATGAGATGCTCTTTGGAGGATCAGTGTGGACTCAGTGGCTGAATGTTCTGCTTCCATACTGCAGGGATTCTATGATTTTAAACCACTGTATGCCATTGGTTATAGACATGTCAAGATCCATGCAGGAATCTTGAAAGATAGTGGATCAGAAATTACCACAGCAGAGGTGGTGAACATTCAACTCTTTCCCAGGCTGTTCTCATCGCTGTTAAGATTCTCAAGAGGGGAGAGAGTGTTCATTCAAAATTAGACGAAGTAAATATCATTGTTTCTTCATTTAAAGTGCTACTGTGAGAATTCACCCTCCAATGTAAATAGAGCAATTTATTTTACAGAGGTCCTAGTGCATTATAGAACTATTTCTACCTGAAGCAGCTCCTGAGCAAATGCATTAATCACTCAAAAGCACAAATAAGCATGTCCTGAATTAGATTTTGGAGTTGGTGACTGAACAGAATACAAAAAAATTGTACTCTTGTTCACCATAATACCTGCTTTGTAACTAGCATTAATATATAGTTTCTTCAATACTCTTGTTACTGGACTATGCAATAAAAGCAATGGAGAATTTTCAAAAAATTATAACGGTATAGCGGGAAAAGCCATGGACCAGAACAAACAAACTGACTGATGTGGTTTAAAACCATACAGACAACTAAGGTTTCAAGCACAATCGCAGGCCTTTGTCAATTGGACTGGGTCAGTCTTTACATTGCTATAATTAGGCATGCCACAGTAAAGTAAGGCACTGTTCCTTCTTCTGGCTATTGTCCAAAGACCAATGCAGAATTCTGCTTTTGGGATGTGGGCAATTCTGGCGAGGCACCACTTCTTGTTAGACTTTAATAGCCTTGAAAATATGGCGGTTTGCCTATTCTTTGAACAGCTAAATAGTACATGTGCTGACATCGGATGGAATATGTTCACATCTGAGTTTTTGTTTTGAATGTCGTTGGAGTATCACATTCTAAGTGAATGGCGGCTGTTTAATCAAACTCACTGGAACTTGTCGATGTTGTACAGAAGAGATAATTTATTTGTTACTGAATATCCAGTCGCTGGTTTGTGCTCACAGTCATGGTATTAATATATAATTTGTATTGATATTAAAGGCCTGTTTTGATGCTGTTGATCAACAATGTTCCTGTTTATATTGATGGTTGGAGTTGCAGCAATGGTGGTGCCTTTGAAAGTTGGGGGCAATGATTTGGGTTCTCTAGTTTAAGGTACAACTAGATCAAGTGAAGGAAAAATGAGATTCAGCTCCAACATCTCAAACTCCAAAGATTGGGATTTTCCTGAAAGAGACAGGAATCCATACTGCAAACCACTGTCCAAAAGTGTCTTCTAAACTTTTGTTATGGAGAGCTGGGGGTATGGGAAGGAATCCAGGCTGAGCCAGCAATTGATATGGACAGATGGCAAAGCCAGCAAGATAGAAACCAGCCTCACTTACAGTGACAGTTCACTGTGCAGTTGTTACCATTACCACCAAACCATATCCCAATTCAACCCCATATCCTCTTATATGCCACTCTCCCCCCTGCATTCTTCATGCTTTTGCAATACCCAATATACATACACAGCCAATGAGCTATTACCAGATCTTTGAAATAAAGCTGAAATTGGCAATATAAATGGAGACATTAAAAATATCATTTGAAATCTGAGTTTAAAACCTCTCAAAAACTGTCCATCAACCACAGCCATTCACACAATCAATAACAGAAATTTTCATTCACTTCATACCTTTTAAGCTTGTGGCAATAATAAAAAAAGCCACTGAAAAAACCACAAAGAAAGATCAACTATTGCAATGTAACACAGCTGTCAATCAAATAACACTTGCAATCCCCTCTGCAGTTTTGTCAATACGTTGTGTGCTGAACTTGGAGTTCAGCAAAGCATTTAGGATATCTGGAAAAACAGATACATGGCCATCTGTTCAGCCTGCATTTGTTGACACAGTTGCCAGTCAGTCTCTCTATAAATACCGTGCTGAGCTTCTAGAACGATCAATGTACTCACCTCTTGGGTGGCGGTTGTGGAATTAAATCACCACCAAGCAAGTAGGGCAGAGGTGTGTGTAAACTGCATATCTGTAATGCTATCCAATGCCAGCAAAGACTACCACAAATGGGAGTGGGGCAGGAATCCCAGAAGTGGATCCTGCTTAACATTGTTTACAGTCCACTCACCCCAGTTTTGATATAGACAGAGGTTGGGGAAAATCTGGGTTCATATCTACTGAGGTCAACGATCAAGGTTCCCACATAGAATAATATAGGTGAGGCACCAGAAGGCTTATGATACCTTAAACACTATCATATTACAAAAGTCAGCATTTTAGAAAAATACTGAACTCACTCAAAAGGTGGAGGATCTAATAAAGCTTGTTGGGTTCACTCACTGCAGGGAGATGCAGTCATTTTAATTTGTACGCTGGACTCCTTGACAATATAGCATCGTCTTGGGAATGAATGAAAGTTTACCCAAAGTTTGCAACCTTCATGATAGATTTGTAATCAGCTGCATTTTAGTTGATGACTGCAATCGTTGAAAGCTACTAACTTTAGTGACTGATAGAGAACAGTCCTGGGAAAGCAATCTCTTCCTTTTTAATTTTTGTTAAACTGTGCACCTAGAAGTCCACACTTGCTAAAGTTGTAAACAGACAAAGTCCAATTTTGTCGGTCTTTCATTGGAGACTCCATGCCAATTTGTAAGATTTATGCAAAAGTTGCTTTCCAATAAAACTTCATGGGATGGGCTGGATTTTCACAATAATCCAAAACATGCTGGTGTTGACCATTGTGAGATTACCAAAACATTAACAAATTTCTCAAAGTCACCTACTTCTCCAAAACCTTCCAAATGTCTGCAGCTGACTGTGTCCAGGTGTTGGTCAGGTCAGTGTTCTGCTCTACAGGAGAATTTTAACCAAAAGTGCCACGAACCATTGACCTTTTTCTGAAACCACCACAACTCTCAGGCAGCAGAACCTGGTCAGCAATAGTTGCACTAAATGGTTCAGAACAACTTGGGCGAAGAATTCTTTGACAATGGAGAGGAATGAGATCCCCCTCAGTTTGTTCTAAAGTTAGCAAGTTTATCTCTGCTTGTCAGATGAACAATGTAAGCATCTTTAGATTCTTGTGGAATGTTTCTTTGCTTCCACACAGACTGAAAGACTTCAGTGATGCTCTTGACCCAGTTGGGGTGGCAACAGCTCCTGGAGCTTTGACAACATTCCTCATGTCTAACAGCGTGAGAGGATCAAAGTATAGGTATGTGCTAGCCTAACCCTCTTCAACATATTTATCACCATCATGTTGTTTTGTGCCATGCATAATGGCCGCCTAACATCAAAACAGCAGATATTAACTGCATGGGAAGCTGCTCCACCTTAGCCAACCCAAGGTAAAGAGCAAGAACTAACAGCACACCTCATGACTGCCTTTTGTTGATGACTGCGCATGACGGGTAGGTTCAGAGCTGAGTATGCCATGTCGCAGGGACTTATTCTCCAAAGCATGCAACGACTTGGCTGACAATCAATGCAAAGAAAACAGTATTAATGTTCCTGCCCACTCCAGGAAAGCCCAATCCAGAGTAAAAGTTTCAGCCCATGCCCAGAAGCGGTCAGTAATGACAATCTCACTCAGCCTGGTAGCACATGCAATTGGGGGCAGTTTTGGAAATCACTGTTGCGTACAGACCTTAGAGCTCTGGACATTAAATATGCAAAATAGAGGGAGCATTGCATACAAATTAGTATCAGAAGTAGACTATTTTGTCCCTTGAGCCTGGTTCGCCATTCAAGAAGATTACAGCTAATTTGTTTGTAATTCGAATTCCACCTTGCATCCATCTCAATAACTCTGGAGTCCCCTGTCTGTCAAGATTCTTTCCACTTCTATTTTAAAATATTCAATGACACTTTTTCATTGCCTTCTGTGTGTTGCTATGGGCCAAATTTTACATTATTTTGGCTAAGTGCATGTTGCTTTGAATGTTTTAGAGGGTTTGTACCATATCTTGCCAAACTCACCTTAATAACTTCCTATATTCTCCCTATCCAATTCCAAACCCATTCTGGGAACAACATTCTATGGCTGGGATATCTCAGAACTGACTGGCATCCCTAGCACATATGCCATCTTTAAAAGGTTACTGTGCACCTAAACAAACAGTGTCAGCCTGTAGCTGCCCTGCCATTTCCTGGCATTTACCTCATTATGCAACCAAGGAAAAGCCAGTGCCCTGCTTTATGGGCAGAATCCTGGAGATCCTGCTGGATGGGATGGTGCACAGCTGAATATCCTCTTCCGCAAGACCGACAGAAGAGGCCTCAGCACTGGATCATGCCAGCATTGGCCAAGGGTGCCACCCAGCTCATGGCAGTGACAGCCAGCAGGAGGAAAGCCCAACAGTATGAGAATAAGGTCAATATCCTTCTATATTCTGCAAGAAAAAGAACCTATACCTTATTGCCAATACCTCACACACCATTTACCCACCAAATCTCAAGCTAGATCACTCACTCAATTCACAACCTACCCAACCCCTGACAGCTTGAAGTTTGCATGCTCACTGTGCTGCTTACTTACTTTCTTTGGACACCCCCCCATCTGCATAAACAATAATAGCCATGCCACTCACTTGTATCTCTGTTAATACTTTTCTCTCTCTCTCTTCCCCACCCCCTCAATCAGGAAGAAACCCATCCATCAAACGTTGGGTGGCTGCCCAACGTTCTGTTCCTCACTCCTTATGTGGAAAGTATCTTGTCTCTGATCACAACTGAGTGGCTAACTGATCATGTCCAAGCTCCTGGAATAATACTGGACACTGCTCTTGATGCATTGTGCAGGGGTCCCCCAACTGAAGGTTATCCCCTTCGACTTGACTGAGGATTTCTGACAATGACAAGCTTCATGGTTTTTGTCAGTATAAAACGTCAAAGCAAGTAATCAGTACTGAAAGCCTGGTATCTCTGGCTAAAGGATGTAAGGTGCAACAAGGCAAGGTAGGGATGCTGTGAGTATCCAGGTGGTCTCACAGTCTGTGAGCACTAGAAAAGCAAGTGAAGAGCTGGAGAACTGGCTAGGTCCAGTCCATGAGCTGATGCTTGTCCCTGAGTGCACAGTGTCCTTGCAGAAGCATTATAGCGACAGTTGTCAGTGCAGCCACGAAGTACAGATGCATAACGTACATGGGACTAAGCATGCCATGAAGGTCCCTTAGATGATGACCCAGGTCAGATGCCAATGTCTGTGGTTGTGGAGTGCATGTGGCAGGTGTCCATGGGATATACCCTGAAGCACTGCCTTCTGTGGTAGAAAATTCCAATACCGCTGCTCTGTGTCTAACTTTGAGACAAGTGTCGAGTTGAAGTTGCCAGACATCTACTCTGACCTCCATGGAGAGAACTCTCCACATCAACCTGTTCAGTGTTTGGTAGCACAGGAGGCTCAACATTAAAGTGGTGATTGCAAGGTTTGTAGCTCAGGTTGAGGTTTAGGGTGTAGGTTTGCTCGCTGAGCTGTAGGTTTGATATCCAGACGTTTCATTACCTGGCTAGGTAACATCAGTGGCGACCTCCAAGTGAAGCAAAGCTGTTGTCTCCTGCTTTCTATTTATATCTTACAACCTGATGGGACCAACACCCCACGATTCTACGGACTACCAAAAATCCATAAACCAGGAGCCCCCCTCAGACCCATATTCTCACTACCCGGAACACCAACTTAAAGACTGGCCAAAGAACTACACACAAGACTGAAATACCCAGTAGAAGAGTCACAGCACTCCATCCACTCCACCCAGGAATTCCTAAAAATCATCAAAAACACCAAAATAGAGGAAGACGAAGCAATGATCTCATTCGACGTAATTGCACTATTCACCTCCATCAACATCGACCTGGCAAAGGAAACACTTGCCACACTTTTAGAAGAGACCACTCACTCTCTCACTCACACACACCAACCACCATCAATCACATTACCAACGAAAACATCATGAAGCTCGTGGACCTGTGCCTCACCACCCACTTCACCTTCAACAACATAATCTCCAAACAAACCAATGGCACACCCATGGGATCTCCGCTATCAGGATTCATAGTAGAAGCGGTAATGCAAAGACTAGAACAAACAGCCCTACCAACCATCAAACTAAAAATCTGGGTCCGCTACGTAGATGACACCTTTGTCATCACAAAATGAAACAAGATAGAAGAGACATTTAACTTCATCAACAACACCCTCACAGGCATAAAGTTCACCGAGGAGGAAGAAACCGACAACAAACTCACATTCCTGGATGTCACAGTCGAAAGAAAGGACAACGGAAACCTGCATATAAAGAAAATCGACAAACACTGACCAAATACTTAACTACACCAACAACCATCCCAACACACACAAACGAAGCTGTATCAGAACACTATTCCAACGAGCCACCACACACTGCACCACAGACGAACTTCGGAAAACAGAGGAGAACCACCTATACAACGTATTCAAGAAGAATGGATACTCAGAAAATACTGTCCGCAGATTCCTCAAGAACAAACCACAACAAGCAGACCAAACACAGCCAGAAACCCTAAACCATCTTCCATACATCAAAGAAGTTTCAGAAATGACAGCCAGACTACTAAGACCCCTTGGAATCCTAGTAGCACACAAATTCACCAACACTCTCAAACAAAAACTAACAAACTTAAAAGACCCAGTACAACCCATGGACAAAACCAACATCATCTACAAAATTCCATGCAAAGACTGCCACAAACACTACGTAGGAGAAACAGGAAGAAAGTTAGCCACAAGGATACATGAACACCAGCTAGCCACAAAAAGACACGACCCCCTCTCCCTCATAGCCCTACACACGGAGGGAAAAAAACCACCATTTCGATTGGGACAACACATCAATCCTGGGACAGGCTAAGCAAAGACATGCCAGAGAATTCCTAGAGGCCTGGCACTCCAACCACAATGCCATAAACAAACGTATAGATCTAGATGCCATCTATCAATCCCTCTGAAAACGAACAGGAAATGACATCACCACAAACCCCAGGAATCCCATCCAGGAGAAAGATATAAATAGAAAGCAGGAGACAACAGCTTCACTTCATTTGGAGGTCGCCACTGATGATGTTACCTCGCCAGGTAATGAAACATCTGGATATCAAACCTACAGCTCAGCGAGGAAACCTACACCCTAAATTAACATGGTGAATTGTGGTATTTAACAAGCTAGAATTTCTCTTATTTGGCAATATTGGCTTAGTGGTATTAACACTAGACAATAAATCCAGAAACTCAGCTAATGCTGTGAGGACCCAGGTTCAAATCTCACCACAGCAGATGTTAAAATTTGAATTAAATAACAAAAAAAAAACAAATCTGGAATTCAGAGTCTAATGGTGACCAAGGAGCCATTGTCTATCGTTGGGAAAAATCCATCCGGTTCACCAATGTCCTTCAGGGAAGGAACTCTGCCATCCTCATCTGGTCGAGCCTCCATGTGATTCTCGAGACAAGCTGGAGGCAGCCATTTTGTCCTTCAAGCCTGCTCTGCTATTCAATAAGATCTTGACTTATGCTTTCCTTCAATGCCACATGTCCCTTGTTGCCTTTAAAATCTAAAAATTTATTTTCCTCTTTTAGAACATGTTCAGTGACTTGGCCTCCACTGCCTTCTGTGGTAGAAAATTCCAATACCCTTCAGTCTTAAATAGTCAACCTTTATCCTGAGACTGCTCCCCTAGTTCTACACTCTCCACCACGAAAGACAACCTCCCGGAATCTTCTCTGTCCAGCCCTGTTAGAATTTTCTGTTTCAATTTTATATGTTTCAATCAAATCCCTCCCATCTTTCTCGTGAACAGCCACATTCAAACCAATTTCTCCTCATAGGACAGCCCTGTCAACCCCAGTATCAGCTTAGTCAATCTCTGCTTCACTCAATGCTGTGTATATCCTTTCTTAGGTAGGTAAGCGAAAACTACAAGCAATAGTCCAGGTGTGGTCTTACTGAAGTCTTATGTAACTATTGCAAGACATCCTTACGTCTGAACTCAAAACCTCTTGGAATCAAAACCAATACACTTTTTACTTTTCTGACTGCTTGCTGCACCTGCCTGTTTATTTTCACTGACTGATGCAGAAGGACACCCAGATCCCTTTGTATATTAACATTTGCCAATCTTTCACCATTTAAATACTTCAGTGGCTTTTTTGTTCTCACACCAAAATGCATAACTTCACATTTAGCCACATTGTACTGCATCTGATAACTGTGTGCCCACTGACACAGCTTGTGCAAATTACCTTGAAGCCTCCTCACATCTTGCTCACAACTCTCAATCTTGCCCAGTTTTGTGTCAACAGCAAACCTGGAAATACTGCACTTGGTTCCCTCAGCTAAATCACATATATAAAATATAGGGAATAATTGGGACCCAAGCTCCAATTCTTCCAATACCCCACAAGTCACTGCCTACCATTCACTTATTCCCACTCTGGTTAGTGAACAGGAAACAATCTTCAATCCACACTGATAATTTGCCTCCTCCCCCATATACTTTAACTTTGCCCATTAAGCTTTTATGAGGGATCCTATCAAATGCCTTCTGAAAATCCAAATACACCTTTTCCACAGATTCCCCCTTGTCTATTCTATGAATTTGACATCCTTAAAAAGTAGATTTCTGAAGCATGATTTGCCTTTCATTAGGAGAAAGTGAAGACTGCAGATGCTGGAGATCAGAGCTAAAAGATGTGTTGCTGGAAAAGCGCAGCAGGTCAGGCAGCATCCAAGGAGCAGGAGAATCGACGTTTTGGGCATAAGCCCTTCTTCAGGAATGAGGAGGGTGTGCCAAGCTAGCTAAGATAAAAGGTAGGGAGGAGGGACTTGGGGGAGGGGCTTTGGGAATGCGATAGGTGAAAGGAGGTTAAGGTGAGGGTGATAGGCCGGAGAGGGGGTGGGGGCGGAGAGGTCGGGAAGAAGATTGCACGTCAAGAAGGCGGTGCTGAGTCCGAGGGTTGGGACGGAGATAAGTGGGGTGGGGGGATGAAATCCGCATTCATCCCTTGTGGTTGGAGGGCTCCTCCTCATTCCTGAAGAAGGGCTTATGCCCGAAACGTCAATTCTCCTGCTTTGCCTTTCATTAACCCATTTGGCTTTGTTCAATCCTACAAATGTTTTCCCGTTGTTATCATATCTTGTATAACAGACTAACATTTTCTACACGACTGATGTTAGGCTAACTGGTCTGTAATTCCCAGCTTTTTTCCCCTCTTCGTTTCCACACATACATCCTGCTAATCAGACTGTTCCTGTCAGTTATGATAATGTATTATCCCCTACACCAGGAGTGGTTATCTTCTGCAATGACCTCTGATGTGCAACCTTATCAAATACCTTCCTGAAATCCAAATGTATTTTGTCCAGAAGTTTTTCTTTGTCCACAGTGCATGTTATTCTTCCAAATTGAGTCATAGAGATGTATAGCACAGAAACAGACCCTTCAGTCCAACTCGTCCATGCTGACCAGATATCCAAAATAAATCTAGTCTCATTTGCCAGCACTTGGACCATATCCCACTAAACTCTTCCTATTCATATGCCCATCCAGATCCCTTTTAAATTGTAATTGCATCAGCTTCCACCACTTCTTCTGGCAGCTCATTCTATACATGCACCACCCTTTGCATGAAAAAGTTGCCCCTTAGGTCCCTTTTAAACCTTTCCCGTCTCACTCTAAACCTATGCCCTCTCACTCTGGACTCCTCCACCCCAGGGAAAAGACCTGTCTATTTACCCTATCCATGCCCCTCATGATTTTATAAACCTCTATAAGGTCACCTCTCAGTTTCTAACACTCCAGGGATAACAGCCCCTGCCTATTCAGCCTCTCCTTAAAGCTCAAATCCTCCAACCCTGGCAACGTTCTTGTAAATCTTTTCTGAACTCTTTCAAGTTTCCCAACATCCTTCCATTAGGAAGGAGACCAGAATTGCAGACAATATTCTAAACGTAGCCTAACCAATGTCCTGTACAGCCTCAACATGACCGCCCAATTCCTATCCTCAATGTGCTAACCAATAAAGGAAAGCATACCAAATGGCTTCTTCACTATCCTATCTACCTGCGACTCCATTTTCAAGGAGCTTTGAACCTGCACTCCAAAGTCTCTTTGTTCAACAACACTCCCCAGGACCTTACCATTTGCCCTGATTTGCCTTTACAAAATAAAGCACCTCACATTTATCTAAATTAAAAAGCATCTGCCACTCCTCGGTCCATTGGCCCATTTGATCAAGATCTCGTTGTACTCTGAGCTCACTTTCTTTGCTGTCTACTACACCTCCAATTTTGGTGTCATCTGCAAACGTATTAACTATACCTCCTCCTATCTTCACATCTAAAATCATTTATATAAATGATGAAAAACAGTGGACCTAGCACCACTACTTGTCACACTCCTTCTTTCTGTGTCATCCCAAGAAGTATATCTACTTTCACTGGAGTTATTAGAAGTTGCTGAAGATCAGATGAAAAGGCAAAATACCCAACACGGAGCCATACATCCAAGCTGGAACGGCAAGAACACACACTATAGTGAGATTGTCTTCCCGCCTCAGGCGACTCTCTGTGTGAAGTTTGCACAGTCTCCCTGTGTCTACGTGTGTTTCCTCCGGGTGCTCCGGTTTCCTCCCACAGTCCAAAAATGTGCAGGTTAGGTGAATTGGCCATGCTAAACTGCGCGTAGTAATAGGTGAAGGGGTAAATGTAGGAGTACGGGTCTGGGTGGTATAAACTTCGGCGGGTTGGTGTGGACTTGTTGGGCCGAAGGGCCTGTTTCCACACTGTAAGTAATCTAATCTAAACTGGTCTTGTCATGTAACTTAGAATGCCTGACACTCTCCTACCAAAGCAAATCTTCTATAGTGACCATGGTTCCAGAGTGCATTCTCATGGTAGCTAAACAAAGACACCTCTGAATAATTTGCTGAGTAGTTTTGATATTGACTTAGCATTCTCAGAAAAGGTCAACCAGGATCATTGCACCTGGCATAACCAT
The DNA here is from genome assembly GCF_047496795.1 of Chiloscyllium punctatum. Lineage (NCBI taxonomy): Eukaryota > Metazoa > Chordata > Chondrichthyes > Orectolobiformes > Hemiscylliidae > Chiloscyllium > Chiloscyllium punctatum. Next base: position 48,473,894 of record NC_092743.1, on the reverse strand, counting down.
ATAAAAATAAAGTTGATGGGCTTTCTCTGAAAGCAAATTGTAAGAAGAGGAAATCTCAAGTAACAATCGCCCAAAAGGCACCCATTTGCACCATCCTATTGTGGAGGAACAGTCCGTTCCAGGGGTTGTTACGTTGGGTTGTTCCAAATTATTAGTAATATTCAATACTGCCTTAAAATATAAAGGTAGGAGCAAGATTAGGCTATTCAACCCAGTGAGCCTGCTCTGCCATTCATTATGATCATGGCTGATCACCAAGCTCAATACCTTAACCCTGCCCGTGCCCCTGCACCCACCCACCCCCCCTCCCGCCACCATATTCCTTGATCCCATTAGCCACAAGAGCTATCTGCCTCCTTCTTGAAAACATTCATTGTTTTGGCCTCATCTATTTTCCATGGTAGTGAGTTCCACACACACACACCACTCTGTGTGAAGAAATATCTCCACATCACAGTCCTAAATGTTCCACCGTGTATCTTTAGACTGAGACTTCCAGCTCTGCACATTCCCTGCCATCGGGAACATCCTTCCTGCATCTAACCTGTCCAGTCCTGTTAGAATTGTATAGATTTCTAGGAGACTTAAACATTTGCTCTCCAGAAACAGAGTGGGGCTTGTTTAAATGTTTTCAACAGATCACTCAGAACAGTTTGAATTGAAAACTTTAGACTATGGGATAGAGTTAGTCAGGGAAGAAAGTTGCCAAGTTTGGGCTATGTGCCAGTAGGATACTTAGGAGCAATTAGAGAATCCCCACCCCAAAGAGGCACCACTTTTAGGAATTGGGAGAAATTCAGGGTGCCAGGAGATACACTTAAATGTTGGAGCACGGCTTCAGGAAAAGCCCAAGAAACATTGGGAACTCAGAAGAAACCAATAATAATTTAGTGCAGCTGAGAACAATGGTGAAGGTATCCCACAGACAGCACTTTCTTTATGCAGTTGAACAAGATCAGAGTTTGGAGAAACTAGGGGGCAGTATCAGCTTGGTGAAGCCAGCCGTCTGTCAATGGACAAACTGAAATTATGATTGGAAGTAGGTACTAGAATTCTGTTCTTAGAATCCAGGGGAGCTCAGTTCCATCAAGAGAGTGCACTGCTGGTACATGGTTGAGGCAGTTCATAGCAGCTTTTGAAGTGGATCCAAAACTAGGTCTTTAAAGGAGAAGAAATTGCAATCCTTTGTTAAAGCTTGAAGAGATGTAGAACTTGGGGGCTGCTGAGAAATCTGTAGGATCTGTCTGGACCATAACTGCTATTTGATGTGCTCTGTGGCATCTTCAACCACAGTATTTCTTCATGTAAATTCAAATAAGATGCAAGAATACAAAGAACACATCTAGTGGACTGTAGTACTGTTCTAGTCTTACGTCGTAAAGTTTGTTGTTGTTGTTTGTTCAAACCTATGGAATCTTACTGTTTTATTCTCATAATAAATAACTGGAATCAAACATTTTGTTTACTTCTAAATAAAAAGTTACAATTCCCTGGCCAGATCATAACATCAATTTGGCAGTCTGGATTGGATCACAACACTAGCCTATTGGCAGTAGAGCCTCCTATGCCCCTTAACACCTATGAATAACAATACTGTCATCTTCACCTTGAAAGATGAACTAAAACTTGCAATCAATGAACAGTTCTGCCCTTTCTTTTTCAGATGTTGATGGTGTGTATTAAGAGCAAAACCTGTTTTGATTTCAAATTTTGAGATTTTTTTCTTCTTCAGTGTGAGAACGAGATTAAAAACTCTCTGCCTGCGCAGACATTAAACAGTATACAGTGAGGGAAATGATCTCAACCTCCTAAAATTTAGCCTACTGTAATGATTCAAAACATCTCCAACATTTGGTTTTAATTTATCTGATTCCACAATCATTTTAACATGTAAACATTGCGTAAATACTGAGTTGGAGTAATTGCTGCAAGATGCATAAAGCACCAATTTTCTTCACTCCTGCATTTAGACTGTTGATATTTTAAGGTCTTTTGCTTAAGAATCATATGCTATATATTAAACGCTAATATAAAGATGATAACTATTCTCCAGTCACTACAAGAAGCCTTCATTAGCATTCCAGAGTCACAACTCTAATTGTTAATTTTCACTAAGCACCTAATGACCCTGCACTGTCTATAACAGCTATTGGGCACCCTGCTGTTGCTGATGGCTGGCTTTTTGACTTCTTAGCTTCAAAACACTTACTGACAGGGGTTTTAGCAGTAGTTATCAACATTTTATTTTAAATAGAAGCTTCTCAATTGAATTTGCCAGTTTGCACGACTTTTGCTATCGGCAACTTTGAGGAAGATAACTTCATATTTTATGCCACTAATCCCCAACAGTTCAGGTTTCTAGTGAATACTGTAAACCACAGCAGAATGATTTAAATTTGATTTTCAATGAAAATAATGTTCTCCAACATCAACTATAAAGTGAAATAAAATTTAGTTGAAACTTGTCCAATATTCTATCAATATAAATACTATACATTTCTAATCTATTTTAAGTGCAAATAGGACAGGAAGAGGTTGCTTATTCAGGCTTTCACCCATCTCTGAAATCCCAATCCCTTTCTTCTTTCAAAAATAATCAGCCCATAAACATAATTATTTAACATAATAATAATTCAAAATACAATAAAAAGAGTCATAAACAATCCTGCTCACTTGGGCCATTATTAACTGAATCAGGAAAAAAAAGTAAAAGCTGATGCCAGAAATAATGACTTGGGAATTCAAAACTTTGGTACTTTGCAATAAGTCGTTGGGGGTGAAAGTGATTATAATCAGTTGCAATAATCTGTCTCAAAGTGAAAAGCAGCCTGGTTGACACTGAACTTCATCTTAAATTGACTGAGTTGGATTTGGAAAATACATTAAGATGTCTGACTGTACACCCATTTTGTTTTTCATTGATGTCAAGCTGTGCTCTTGGCAATGCCACTTTAACCGTTTTCAACACTTTTGATTTGTTGCGACTTTACACAGAATCATCACTACAAATGCTTTGGCGAGACTGGGCTTCCTTCCATACCTCAAACTGAATGTCTGCAATGATACTCTGGCTCAACTAGCATGGCAAGACTTATTGTGCAGTTTTGAGCATGTGGAATAGCCAACAAGAAGAAAGTGACTACACGTCAGAGGATCACACTCCAATGTATTGAGAAGTCAAAACAGGAAAAGCAAAATGCAGGCCTGAATCTCTCGTCTGCTGAATGGAGGCCTGCTTACTATCTGCAGCAGCCACTGTTCTGACACAAAGAGAAATCCCCAGCCTAGGTTTTAAACTCATACTGTTGCGCATTCTTATGCCATCGGCCTTGGTTGTGGTAGTCAGCAACCTCATTCTGAAGAAAGGCAACTGACAGAAAGACAAGAATCCAGTAAATTCAGGTAATGTGCTAGTTTTGAACCCTTCGCTCACACTCCCACTGTGTTTCTGATTGAAGTTTGTCAAAAGAAGAGTGATTTATGATGTGGGTGTTTTCCCACATACCCAGGAACACCTCACATTTGATTTCTCTAACAAGAATTGGAAGTAACGGGAGATTCTACCTCACTGGAATCCTCCTGCTGGTTGATAATTGCAAGCGCATCTTCAGCAGCTTGCCTTTTTGCATCTGCCACAGTGCGCTCCATTTTGGCTCTCTCTGTAGCAATCATGTCATGGGCCTTCCTCTCGGCTTCAGACACAGCTTTCTGCAACTCAGACATTGCCTGGCGCTTCACTTCATTCACAGCCTCTTCTGTAAAAAAAAACACAAAATGCCTAATAAGTTCACACATTCTGTCCAATCCAGTTATCCCCAAAATAACAGGGAGTCACTCAAAAAATATCTTCCATTAAAAATTAACTGGCGCAATTATCAAAAAGATAGCACACTCCTCCCCAATTACTTTTGTCCATTATAATTTCCTCACTTACAAAAGCTAAGTGACAATGATTAATGTAATATTTAATAAGAACTAATTATTAGCTGGTATATTGCACAAATTAACACCCTATTAGAACTGATTATGCCATGTTTTATGGAAGTGTTTCACTATCTGCTTAATATATTTTTTCATGCTATTTTGTTGACTTAGGAATAAAACACTGAAAATTATTTGATCATGAGTATATACCTTCTCTGGTGCAGAAAGTATGGAAATATATAAGAATAAAAAATTCTCTATGCTTATCATTAACCTACCAATGTGAGCTGCACACCACACTGTGGCTTTAGTAAGGTATGTATGCTTTCATATCATTTATTAAAATACAACTTAAAAACTTTGTAAGATTGCCAGATGCAATACGTACTTACACTTAATATTAACCAGAGTTTGGGCTGTTTCATACTCCTAGCACATATCATATGGAAATATTACTTTGATATATACTTCAATTCGAAATGTAGGCAATGCACATACCTGTCTACCCTGAAAAATGGCCTTAAAACCCATACGATTTTCTGCATATAAAGTGGAGCATTTTAAAAATACAGTTTAATTCTGCACATACATGTGTGGTGTATTTTAAAAGAAAATCACCTTCCAACCTCTGTCAATCTTAATGCAAATATTCAAGGTGATTTGAAATTCTCACTCAATGGCAAAACAGAAAAACAATTTTGCTTACGATCAGAACTGTAGCTTGACTAATTGTCTATGTAAATCAGGCAATTTATATTAAAATTATGCATTTCCATTCGAGCCTCACTGGCACATGGGATCAGTAAAGAGATTTGGTGGGATGTCAGTAATGTGCTTGAATAATTCCTGCAAATTACGAATAAGCATTCAACTTTTCCTCAAAACTACAATTCTAAACAGGCAAACCTTATGCGACAATGTGTTTATTTTTCTAAAGTCAGCACATCAACATAAATTTAAAAATATACCACTTGGACCATTTTAAGATTCAGCACCTAACACCAAAAAAAAATTCAATATCCAATTTTTGTTTAAGACATACACATTAATTGTCAAACTAAAAATGAACAAAATTATTCATCTTCTCAGAAATGGCAAGATAAATAAAATGAATGTGAAATAGTCTGGTTATACAGGAATCTGGACCTCATTATATAAAAAAAGCACGAGAAAGGGCATCCTAACACAAACAAGTTACCTGCAGTCATAGAATAAATATTTTGATAATGAAAGTAATCAAGTTTACAGAGTTTTGCTTTTTAGAATTTTCTCTGCTTGTGTTTCTCCCAATCCTGCTGCAGTAATTCATACACACGCTGGGAGCCCTTCTACACCTTATCCATAATGTGCATTCTTTGCAAGTGTTAATAAGCTGTACAAAATAGAGATCAGCTAACCTACTAGAGACCGACGATTGAACCTGGGACGTTCCTGATCTCTATCAACTCAGTACCATGCCAGATGGCGACAATACTCAATGAGCCACCAGAGAAATGCAAACGTAGGCCATCGTGCAATAAATTAAATATGCAGTGCACGACAATTATCTTTCTTTGTCTGACAAAAGTAGCATCAAGAGCCTTGTGCAGAAGAACGCTGAAACAAAAGATAATGGGGCGCATCTTTAAACCGCAAAAGCTCATAGTTAGAAATAACAGACAGGCTACGCGGGAGTTCCAGATAACCATATTTGACAAAAATTAAGTTGATCCGTACAATGAAAGGGATTCATTCATTTAATAAAACAGGTAACACTGCACCAATTTCATAACTGCACAGAAATATCCATGTAGAAACAGATTCCATCTTGTCTGTTGGTATTGTTGATGACATCAATTTGTTGGTGTACACTGTATCCTGACATGGACTATTTTCCTAAACTCCCTGTGGGCTAACTGCATAGCCCAGAATCTGGGATGTTACTTACCAGAAGGCGTATAGCAGGGGGTTTCCAAAACCCCCTGTAACTTAAAGTGCAATCCCATCCTGTGGTGGGCTAGCGTTGGACAAAAAAAAAGCTCATCATAGTAAAGAAAGCTGCAGGGGCAGCAATTATTAGCGATGTGATTATCATTCACAGTTGTTGGACATTCTTTCCACTGTGATCTCCCAGATGGGAGAGATCAGCTACTACTATGTGAGATGCAATGCCCACTGACAACACAGTGCTTATATTATCTATGTTCCCGAGATTTGGGAGCATTTAGGGGTTGATGGTGACAAATCTTGTGATAAAATCTAGCTGCTGCTGTCCCTCATGTGAAGCGGAGTATTTGTGGCCCATGTTGAGCTGAAATGAGCATTTGTTCCAGTTGCTATGAATTTGAATCACTCCATTGTTGTCATAATTCTTTCAAGTAGATCTACATCGTGAGACTGACACTTCTGATTTCAGGCTTAATAATAATCGTCTGTGTTGCATGAGACAGACAGTATCCGAAAGGGTGAATTAATACTGTAGATAAGACCATCAGGACTGTTCAGGGAGAAGCTAAACAGTGCCCTCCAAGAATTGTGTAGCATGTCCTAAACAGTGCTTCAGATTCTTTTTGATTTTATGAGTATGTGGCTAAAGTAGTAATGTGCAATATCACTTTAATATAATATCTCACAAGAGAGAGTCACTACCTTAGATGTAATGCAACTGGCCAATATATAACAAATCTTTACTGTTCAATCAAGTCCAAATCTATCTTCTGCTGAGTACATGGTGTGGGCATCCTTCCACACTCATTATCAGAAACCAGATTAGTACAAAGAAGAAAGATCGGCTCCAGCAAATAGAATCATGATATGTTTGCAGTGCAGACAAGCAACATTACAACAATCTGTATCAATGCTAAGCTCTGCCCATATTAAACCGAAGATGGTACTTTCAGTATGAGGTGTGCAAGTACATTTCCACCCTTGCCATTGTAGCAAAACTGCTCTTGTTAAAGTTACAAATGTGATTATGACAAAACTAAGGATCCATCCTTACTTTTGGGGCAGCAAAATGGCTTAGTGATTAGCATTGGCCCGTCACAGCCTTGGGTAACTCCCTGTGTGGTGTCTGTACATTTTCTCAGTGTCTGTGTGGGCTTCCAGGTGCCCCAGTTTCCTCTCAAAGTCCAAAGATGTGCAGGTTAGGGTGGATTGGCCACGCTAAATTGTCCATAGTGTCCAATGATGTGCAGGCTAGTGGATTAGTTATGGGAAATGCAGGGTTACAGGGATAGAGTAGGGGATGGGTCTGGATGGGATGCTCTTTGGACAGTCAGAGCAGACTCAATGGGTCGAATGGCCTGCTCCCCCAGTGTAGGGATTCTATGTTTTTCATCTTTCTTAACCTTTTCGCAGCCTTTGAATAGGTTGGTTACACCATCAGCCTTCAATGGACATTCACTTGGGTGGGACTGCACTCTTATGGTTCCATCCTTATTTAATTGTAACTGGAAAATCATTTGCAATTGTTTCTCTTCTTGCCTCCCTCTGTTACCTTCGATGCTCCTAAGGATGTACCTAAGCCCTTGGGTGACAGTCAGAGCTGTATTTTTCAGGTGTATATTGATGCCACCCACCTTTCTAGCCTCCTCCACAGTTGCTAAATTATCAAACACCTGGTCTGACATCTAGTACAAATTGAGCAAAATTTTTCTGACTTAAAACTGGAAGTAGAAAGTCATTGTCTTTGTTCCCTGCTACATTCCCCAGACTGAACAGGACAGTTCGCAACCTCCATGTCTTATTTGACCCTGAGGCGCACTTCCAATAAAATACTCATACCATCACTAATGGCAGCTATTTCCACCTCAGTAATATTGTTCAGATTTGCTCTGTCTCAGCTCAGCTGCTGAAACTCCCATTTAAGTTATATTTCACCTTTGACCTTGACTAATCTGCAGGCCTCTTGCGTGACCTCCCACTGTCTGCCCTCAAATAAGGTCATCCAAAACTCTGCCGGCTATGACCTTACCTACACCAAGTCCCATTTGCCCAACAGCATCCTTACAATTCTGGCTTCTGAAGCAAGCCCATTTTAAATTACTCCAAAACTGGTTGCTGCACCTTTAGCTATTGAAACTTTAAGCTCTGAAACTCCCTCTTTAAACCCTCTGCAACTCTCCTCTCACTTTCAAACCTACCCCCTCGACTGTGGCCATCTGCTCGAACATCATCTGAGGAACTTGCTGTCCAATTCGCTCAGTAAAACGTTCTGAAGTGCTTTGGAGTTATGTTGAATGTGCTACACAAATAGAAGTTACAACGGATCATGTTTGATAGTTCATAATCCGCTGATTTAAAACAATTTTCCAGAGCAGCAAAGCAATTAACTGTTGCTGATGTTAACTGCCTAAAATACAAAATGGCCTCATGTGGTCCAGTTGTAGTAACGGTTGACAAAGCGACCAGGGTTCAAGTCCCATCTGCTCCAGAGCTGTGTAATAACATCTCTGAATGGGTTGATACAAAAACTGAGACCCTACCAGTGTAATGTGGATGATCACTGGATGCATTCCTCTTCCAACAAAAATATAGCAAAATGGTTGTTTAACTCAATGACCCATAACTATTCCTAAAACTAAACATTCAGAAAATCAGGAGTGCAATACAATCGCCTCCCTATGATAGTTTTGGCTGCAAGATGGTGGCATTGAACCAGGTAGAAGGCTGGCAGCTGGGGACCCCTGCCAGTTTCCTGTCGTGATGCTGACTAAGTGGAAAGCCAATGTACAACATTCCTGGTCCACTGCCAATTGAAGTCATTAAGTGGGCAATTAATACCCTCTTAAAAGCCACATCTTGACAACACTGTTCTTAACCCAGCGACGAACAGTGGATTCACCATGTGCGAACCTCAGAAAGTTAACCTTACCATGGTTGCTTTGGGCTTCTGGATAAGGTTATTCATTCAAAAGACATTCAACGTCTGTCCAGAGACAGCCAACCCCTTACTCTTGTTGCTGACCCTTCTCTAACAGTAACTCATCTATGTCTAGGCGCATCTGGACTGGGTGGGTGCAATACTGGCAGCTCCACAATGGCACAACTAAACATTGAAAACCTTTGCAGGTCTCCATCGGTGGAATCCCCGCTGCACCGTTAGGGCCTTTAGGAAAGGTTTGCTGCTGTTCAGTTACGCGCCTGATTGACAATGAATGCGAGAGGCTTTCCTGAAAAGAGGTGATGCAGAGATTCTGTGGGTCTCCAGCTGGCAGGCAGTACCCCAGGCACCTCATGTAAACCACCATCCCAAAGTTTTCATGGAATCCTTACACTGTGCAAGCAGGCCACTCAGCCCAACGAGTCCATACTGACCCTCTGAAGAGCATCTCATCCAGACCCACCCAACTACAGTATCCCTGTAACCCTGCACTTTCCATGGCTAATCCACCTAGCTTGCACATCCCTGGACACTAAGCAATTTAGCTTGGCGAATCCACCTAACCTGCCCAGCTTTGGACTGTGGGAGGAAACTGGAGCACCCATAGGAAACCCTTGCTGACAAGGGGAAGAATGTGCAACCTCCACACAGATGGTTACCCAACAGTGGAATTGAACTTGGGTCCCTGACACTGTGAGGCACAGTGCTAACCACTGAACTACCCAGCCTTACATTCCTGTAATTTCACTCCCAAACTCTGGGATGAGCAAAAACTGGCAATCTCACAATTTTGTTCAAGGGAAACTTATGACAGTCTCTTATGACCTCTCAATCCATGGCTTCCACAAAGAGATAAAGTCCAGGTGTTTTTTTTAAGTTAGTGTGGAGAGTGAATAAGAACTCACCATACTGCAATGTGACTGAGATCCATATATCACTACAGACACCCTATTTTTCCCCACTCTCCTTTCTTTAACACTTACCAGCTTTTTTCCATATTTCCTCTGGCAGGTGGCCAGATGGTCTGTGAAGGAACTCCCGATGGGAATCTGGAAAACGAAAAATATATGTGCTGTGATCAAAGTCATTTCTGGGTAAATTCACAAATGCATTTTCAACAGATGATTTCCTCCAATACTAGGTACAGTGTTGGAAACTTCACAAATTGATAGAGTGGAGTATGACAAGTAATACATTTTTTCATTCCATTGTTATCTCTCAGGGAATGTCCAAGAGTGAGGCAGATTAGTTGGAACTGGCTCATTCATGTCAACTATTACAGTGAGAAGCAATAAATGTCCTCCATTTTGTTTTTGATGCTCTGACCAATACAGATATGTACATCAGGCATTAAGTTCAGAAGGAACTGGAAGATTCAGTGAGGATTCATTTGCTTCATATAACTGCAAATATTTTGATCCGTTAAACTGAGGTGTCTATGAGATTGGGAATGGACGGTGAAGACAGAGTGAAGAAGTTGGGACTTCTGTGGTCCAATGACAACATCAGCTGTTTTGTGTAGCCAACACAAAACAATGATTGTGCCACGTCACCCTTTTAGATAAAGGAGGTATAGCGGTGATAGATTTGGGGATGTTACTCTATGATGTGAAGTTGGCACCACATTAACAGTATAATGGCAGCATTATGAGCTTTACTGCACCAAATTAAAGAGTAGGTTATGGTACCTAATGACTGTTACCTAGTTGGGCAGGATCTGTATTCACAGGACTCTGTTGTCTGGAATGGCTGCTGCTGCCACTACCTTTTTTTATATCCTCTGCATCACTGTACCGCCTGATCCAGTAATTGAGCTCCTCACGGTCAGCTTCCTGACATCGTCGAAGGACCGTAAGCGACCGCCTCGTCTTCTCTACCATGTCCATGATACAGTTTAAAAGCTGAAACAACATGTCGAGATATATCTATGAGCCAGTAAATGTAGTCGCATGTTTACATGTAGTAAGATCACATCAGAACTTCATACACAGTCACATGTTAATGATTCCATTATTATTCCCAATTTAAAAGCTAAAACTATTGCCAAGATTTAACAGATTTAAATACCTTTAAAGTGTATGATTGGAGGAGATGCAAACTTTAATTGGGAAGTGAAAGATTACAGTATTCCAAATGAAGCATAGTTACACTGCTAGTATAACATTAAGTTTAATGTATATTTCATATTTTGCATGTTAAGAAAGGAAGATAAATTTTTAGTTTAATTTTCTTAGAGTTAGCCTTGTCAGCTTGGTGACAAGGAATCTGGAGAACAGTTTGTATTTTGATTGCATACATGCTCAATGAGGTTTACAAACGTTGAAGAGATGGGGAATTGAAAAGGCAGAAAAACTGTGTTGCTTAGTGACATGGGTTCAGAGACCCAAAGAGACAAAAAAAGTCCAAAAAAGGAGGCAGTATGCATGAGAAAGTGGATGCTACATTGCTAAACATGGTAGTGGTAAATCCAGCAAGACTGCTGCAATCTGAGTTTCAGGAACTTGGGCTGAAACTGAACGTATTTTTTGGTTAAGTGAGAGTTGTGTTGATTTTATTTTGCTGTTAAGTCGATTAAGTTTTCTCGCCATATCTTCTTATCCAACTCTACTCAGTATCTACTTACTCCACCATCACTATGGCATCCCTTCCAACCCGAATCCTACCAGTCACCATTCAGCTGATATTCTGGAACTAACAGGCATACCTTGCACCCAACCTACTTCAAAAGCCCACTGTGCACCCAGACAAGCAGTCCTCAAGACCATAAGACAGAGGAGTGGAAGTAAGGCCATTTGGCCCATCGAGTTCACTCCGCCATTCAATCATGGCTGATGAGCATTTGAACTCCACTTACTCGCACTCTCCAGATAGCCCTTAATTCCTTGAGAGATCTAGAATTTATCAATCTCTGCCTTGAAGACATTTAACATCCCAGCCTCCACTGTGCTAGACCTGCACTGCATATTTCCTGGTATTTGTCTTGGACATGGCTGACATGGGGAAATTGCTCTCCCACTTTGGAACCTGGGATCCAGAGGTCTTGCTGAATGGGGTGGCACATCCTTATCTCCAGCCAGGAAGAGCTGTTCCCCTTCGCAGCCTGCTTGGAGGTTGCCACCCAGCCTCAGCCATTGCCTTACATTAACACCATCTCTAACTCTGTACCCACCTCCCACTTAGACTCATACACTACTACTATCACTTCTGCCCACCAACATTTTCTCTGGGTTGCTGTCACCCACCCCAATCCCACTAACCCTGCATATGCTCTGTGAAGCCCATTCACTCACTCAGGATACCTCACCACACCAACTTTAACAGCTGTGCCACCCACTTTCATCTCCCTTAATTTCTCTCTTTTCAGAAGGAAAACTGCCCGCAATAGGCACAGAGAGTCAAGACGGGTGGTGGGCTGTGTAATGTTTCTCTTCTCATCCTGTTTGTGGAAGCCACTTTAACTCTGACTGACCCTCGGTTTCGGAGACTGCCCTTGACTGACTGTGCAAGGATCCCTTAAAGATATTGCCTTTGACTTAACGGAGGCCTACAGCCACCCATGTTACACTTCCTACCTTCGTGCCTCTGCTAAACAACAGAAGTAATACAAGCAAATATCTCTGGCTGAGGGGGCAACATACAAAAAGACAAGGCAAGGCAACGTGAGGCAGGGATGCTGTGAGCATCCAGGTAGATTCAGAATGGGTGAGTCCTACAACAGCAAGTGAAGAGCCCTGGGGTACAGCTTGGTCCAGTTTTTCAACTGGGTACTTATCCCATGGTGCACAGCATCGCAATGATTGTTCCCGGTGTAGCCTGAGGTGTAGCATCAATGTGCAGAGGCGTCCCATCAGTAGATGGGCCATCAAATCCAGTTCCAATGCCTGTGTGTGATGCTGTTGGTGCACAGTGTCCAACATGGAGGCCCTCACAGCACGCAATAAGCTGAATTCACCAGGTACTCACACTGATTTTCAAATCCAATTTTCTCAATGGCTGGCTTGTTTGGCAGCTTTGGTAAAATAGGCTGCTGCATATTAATGAGGCAAGATGAGCTGTTAACAAGGCACTCAACAAACAATATTCCTCCATAATTGACAACTCTGTTGCCTAGTGAACAATTCTCTAGCTGCCTGTCAAAAGCATAAAAGATGGAGCGAGATGCACCCAACCTTGAGAAAGGTCTCGGTGGATTGCTGGTTGATTCTATCGCAAATTTCACCATTGCCCATATTGTTCAGACCCCTATAAAGGTTCCATTCCTTTGTGTCCGATCTTAAGTATTTTTAGGAGAGAAACCAACTGAAGGGAAAGCACCTAGTGATAGCACAGACACTGCCAGAAATCAAAAATGTGGTGCTGGAAAAGCACTGCAGGAGAGGCAGCATCAGAGGAGCAGGGAAATTGACGTTTCGGGCATAAGCTCTTCATCAGGGGCTAACGATTCCTGTTGAAGGGCTTATGCCCGAAACGTAGATTCTCCTGCTCCTCGGATGCTGCCTGACTTGCTGTGCTTTTCCAGCACTACACTCTCGACACTGACCTCCAGCATCTGCAGACCTCACTTTCTCCTAGACACTGCCAGAAGGTAAATATGATGTAGAGGAGCTGGTGTTGGACAGGGGTGGACAAAGTTAAAAATCACACAACATCAGGTTATAGTCCAATAGGTTTATTTGGAAGCACTAGCCTTCGGAGCGCTGCTACTTCATCAGGCAGCTGTGGAACTGGACCATAAGACAGGAAAACAGTTGCAGTTATATCAGCCTGAGGTAGAACCCTTGGTGTGACAATAGTGGTTAATCTTCGCTGGGGTTTTGATATCTCTAAGGATATTGCCGATTGTAATGAAACATTTCTGATCTCCTCCTCTAGTGGAATGTAGTTTTATATTTTCTTGTTTAATTGAAGCTTTAGGCTTGGATTAGGAGTGCTAACTGTGTTCACTAACTGACCTCCAAAGGGACGAAAGGGGGTTAGGGGCCATCAAGCCAGGTTTCATTCTGGGATCTGACTTATCCAGTATTAACAACAGCTGGGATCATAATACCACCATGTTAGTATTTGCACAGGACCCAAATTTCTGTACTTTAACGCATACACAGCACTGAATTATATGCATCATTCAGACTTTACAGAACAAACACACAAGGTACCTGTTAGAGTAAATATAAAATTGCAGTTGTTTCCCTTCAGGTTAGCTTTCCAATAAAGTGATTTATTTTCTTACATGATCAAGGTGCTTCCATTCCTCTGCCCATTCCCTATCCGTTAGTCTATGATCAATCACTTCTTCTTGACGGGTGCCATGCATCCCTGCCAACAGTGGAAAATAATTTCAGACTTCCAAAGCTATTCTTCTGAAAAACATGCCTTTTTTTTATGTTATCCATCAAGTAACTCATAACCTCCCTGCAATTCTCATCACTAACATAAAAGTGACACATCCATCCTTCAGCATGCACACTGGTTTACCACAAATATCTATAGGCAAGCTTTGGCCCATTGCACTTGCAATGTTCACTAGTCATAATAAACATATATCATCTCAACACAATGCATCTTTTTGGATATCTGGTACATTATAGTGCCTTTGGCAGTTCATTCGATAATAAATCAAGGAAATGCAATGGTTATTTCATAGGTTTTTGAACGGTTTGACAGAAATCCGCTACTGATACTCACCGAGAGGTCTGTTCCTGTCCCTGAGGTCTCTGTGGTTGGGATGTCTGTATGAATCCCTGTAGTGGTGAGCCATGGCCATATCATCCAGACGGTAGTGCTGAGGTGGGGGTGGTGTTGGGTGAGGCAGGCCGTTGGGCTGGTAAGATAACCCATTATTTGGACTAAACCGTTGGTTGGGGCTTATAGTGCAGGGCCGCTTGCTAGGATGCTCTGAGTGCAAAGGCTCACGATCGTAGCCATTCTCTTTGGTTCTGCAAAGTTGTCAAAATGGTCAAACATAAACGCATAAGAAAAGTCTAGCTACTATAATGTGCTATAACCTGACAAAGCACTCTTATTAGAATGAAACTCTTAATTACAGCATTACTAAATTCTATTCAAAGTAGATCTGCTATTTACTTTGACGTACAAAAAAGAATCAGACTTTGCTAGGTACAATGACCGTGGCATCCCTGTGATAATAGAGAAACAAAATGATGTTTTTAACGAGCTGCTTTAATAGACTCAACCTCACTGCAACCACCCATCCATAACGGACCATATGCAGGAAGGAAAGCAGCAAAACTGTCAGCTGTTTTCCTTAAACCAGCATTTTCCAAGTTGCTCATTTCTTATCATCATAAAAAGATCAGAGACAGGATTAAGTACAGTGCCACGGGTACATTAATTAACTCAAAGTAGTAAGAAAGAACACTTCCTGAACCCAAAATTCCACAGTTGAAAGCAAGATGTTGCAATTTAAGAAAGAGAAAAAAAAGCACAAGTCAGCATTCACCCACATGCTTTCTTTTTTGCCCCAATGATGCATCTGCACAGACAAATTTCAGCTTGAAAAGAAACCATTCTGTTGATAAATTGCTGCCATTTGTCTCACCTGTCTGGAGTTCGCCTTTTCCCATTTTCATTAACATCAAGCAGCAGCTCGGAGGAGTCTACGGGTGAGGTGGTGCTGGCATCCAGCAGCAGCTGCTCATGCTGTGCGAGGTACTGTGCTGGGTTCTGCTTGGCCAAGCGTGCGCAGTGAAGTAGCTCCCTCTGCAGCAGGGGCAGGTTGGCCTGCGAGAAAAATGACACAAAAAACAATATCACGGTCAGCGCTGCCACATGGGAGAACTGCGAGGCCCCCAGCTGACCTTAAAGTTGAATGAATAAGCAAATAACTAAAGTAGCCTGACAACGCAATGACTTATTTGGTACCCTTGGAAGCTGTGTTTTCGCCCAGGGTTCTTCTCAGCTCTGGGATGCTCGTCAGTATGAATTGCTGTAGCATCATGCTGTAAGGCATGTGTTCCATTTGGCTGTAATCCCACACTGGAGTTCTACATACATATAAATTATAAAAAAAATGGCAGGGTCATTCCTGGAATAAAATGCAGCATGGAAGCAATTGTCAAACTAGATCTGGAACAGCCAAATTGGTTGTCAGAGTGATGGCGCTCCTAAGAGGTTGCAAGCACTGCTTGGACTAGCAGAACAGGGATAAGGTAAGGCAATATTTTAATGTTGGTCAATGTAAGCACTCTAAGTACAAGTTTAATTGAGACACATAAAAATCAAAGATTTACAACACAAAAGGAAGATGGCATAATCCTTGGTAGTTTGGAAAAAAGTAAAGGTTTCACACATGTACATACATACCCATTGTAAATACATATACAACAAATAATATGGGAATGTGGAACTGCCCTACTGGCAATGACCAAGGCACGGATTGAAACAAGAATCAAGTCAGTCAGTCATGGCAGTCTGGGTAACCATACAGATTTCTCAAAACCAATAATTACCCTTAGGTCCCAGATTACCATTATTCTGAAAAGCTAGTCCTGCAGCATACAGCCAAGGTTGCATTCAGTCAATTCTAACAGTTAACATTACACACTCCTCAGAAAACGTAGGCACATAATATTGGATTTGAATTCCACCACAGCCTCTGGTCAGCAGACCTCACCCTTAAGCATGAAAGAACCATAGACACAACAGTTCAAAAGCATGGAGATGTCAGACTAACATCTTCTATAGGTGGAGTCATGCCTGATACACATTTATTAAAAGGTGGTCACTGCAGCTCTCAAATATAACTCAGGAGAGCATCCCTAATTTTGACAAATTTGCATTGAACTTAGTGGTGTCGTTGCACTATTGCTTGTGGAAAGCAACATTAGTTAGCATTGCCGAGCAACTGTGTGCCACTAATTACCTCTTATCGACAATAATACCATCATTGCCAACTTGATCACAAGGCCTGAACAATCCCCAACCACCGCCACTTTCCTCCACATGGCTGAACTTGTTCAGTGAGAGAACAACTTCTCCTTTAACTCATCTCACTTCTGCCAAATCAAGGCATGGTTATGGGGACCCGCATGGTTCCAGTTATGGCTGCCTCTTTACGAGTATGTGGAACAAGCCTTGTTCCAATCCTACTCTGTCCCACTCCCACAACTCTTCAGCACATCAATGACTGCTTGGGTGCTACTTCATGCTCCTGCCAGGACCTTGAAAGATTTGTTCATTTTGCCTCCAATTTCCATCTCTATAACTTCCACATTGTCCATTTACGACACTTCCCTTCCTTGACCTCTCCGTCTCCATTTCGGGGATTAAACTGTCCACTGCTATTCACTACAAAGCCACTGACTCCCATTGCTACCTTCATGACAACTCATCACACCCCACGTCCTGCAAGGATTCAATCCCATTCTCCCTGTTCCTTCACCTACGTCATATCTAGTCTGATGATGCCACCTTCCAGAACAGTGCTGCTGACGTGGCTTACCTCTTCCATGACCGTGATTTCCCACTGCGATAGGGTCCTCAACTGAACCTGATCTATCGCCTGTGCCTCTGTTCTTGTCCCTTCTCATCAATCACAACGCGTGATCGGGTCCTCCTTGCCCTCACTTTTCACCCCACCAGCCTCTGCATTCAAAAGGATCATTCTCCATCATTTCAGACAACTGTAGCAGAACGCCACCACCGAACACATCACCCCCTCACTTGCCTATCTGCATTTCACAGGGATCATTCCCTCTGGGACATACTAGTCCGTTCTTCAACCACTAACAGCAGCCTCCCTCCCCACCCCATGGCACCTTCCCATGTAACTGTAGAAGGTACAGCAGCTGCCCCATCACCACCTTCCTGCTCACTATCCAAGGGCCTAAACGGTCTTTCCAGGTGAAGCAGCACTTCACCTGTACCTCCTCCAATCTTGTGCATCAGACTGGGTGACTGCTTTGCAGAACATCTCCAGTTTGTGCACAAGCAAGACCCTGACCTTCCAGTAATCGATCACTTTAACACAGCGTCCTGCCCACATGTCTGTCCTCAGTATGCTGCAGTGCTCCAATGAATCACAACACAAAACTTGAAGAGTCAAAGAGATGTACAGCATGGAAACAGACCCTTCGGTCCAACTTGTCCATGCGAACCAGATATCATAAATTAATCTACTCCCATTTGCCAGCACATATCCCTCTAAATCCTTCCTATGCATATACCCATCCAGATGCCTTTTAAATGTTGGAATCGTACCAGCCTCCACCACTTTTTTTTTTAAAAAGGAACAGCACCACCTCATCTTCAAACTTGGCAATTTACAACTTTCCAGACTCAATATGGAGTTCAACACTTTCAAATTGTGAACCCATTCCTTCTTTTAGCCTTGCTTGTTACATTCTCTGTCATTATCTCTCCCCTCTCTCTACCCCAGTGGGATCACCTGTTTTTCCCAGTCCGGCAATTAGACGCACCATTGTTCTGCCATTCTCACATTCAGATCACTTCAGCTGAACTGTCCATATGCTTTCTCCCCCAGCACTCCAGCCACCTCCCTTTCTCACTAAAGCATAAAGTCTGGCCCCTCCACACTAGATTTCTTCTTCAGAGCTGAAATGAACACTCGAAACATTAGCTGGCTATCGCTCCACAGATGTTATGTGACCTGCTGTGATCTCCAGCATTTGTTGTTTTCAGTACAGATTCCAGCAACTGCAGTAATTTGCTCCTGCCCACCATAAACATCCTCTTGGCTCATCACTGACTTAATTGGATTGACCAATCAAAGCAATAGCTTCTCTAAAAAGGGATAATAGAGGTTGGATGTTTACTGGTAGGTCATCTTCTGCACCTCAAAGACTCAATTCAGGATTATGATGAAATTTCAAGTATTAGATGTAATACCTTTGCTTGCTATGAGCTGTCACAACAATATTTAAAAACTTCAATATCATTTGGGATAGAGTTAGCTCTTAATTAGCATCCTAGCCCATGGAGCTCAATGTCTGCCTCTCCACATTCAAGACACACTGTGGATGTCATATATACTCTTTACACAAGAACAATAACTCACTAACTTACTTCAGCAACACTAAGCAGCCTCATGAACTCTGCTGTCAAGTAGAGTGAGTATACTAATGCTAAAAATAATTAAACAATTCAAGCCTGGTACAATTCTGACTTGGACACTTATCACAATTTCTTCTTCACTGAAGGGTTAATACCTTGCAATTCTCCATTTAACACCACTGCACAAACACATCACTACAAGAACCGAAGTCACTCAGTGAAGAGACAGTGGAAAGACACGTATTACATTTAAGATTCCAAAAGATGGTTAACAAAATTTCCATACAAAAGACCATCACTCTTTCAGGGTAAAAATTTGAGAATAGATACAGATAAGAAATTTATCCCAGATTTGAAACACAATCTTTAGATATTTATTTGAGGAGTCAGGTCAGGGTGGAGAGATATAAATTAAATGGTGAGCACCAATGGGACCACTGTTTTAATTTAGATAATTGACTTGGATCTAGAAATTGATCAAACACGTGGATAATATGTAAGAATAGAAGGAACAGAGGTGGCTTAAAAATTGTAAAGAGCATTTAACAAAATTTGTAGTAAGTTGTAAATGATAAGAAATCAGTCGAACAATCACAAACAAATTTGAATGCAGACAAATGAAAAATACTGAAGACAAAGGAAAATTTGCAATATGCATTCTCCACAGATTTGGATGAAATTTTCCAGGATGAAGTTAAAATACAGTTTTTCAAGGATGAGATGTTTATCAGATTAAACCAGAGCAAAGTCATTGTAATGTCAAACTGAGCTAAAGCAGTAAATTATAGATCAACCGAAGTTATTTGGAAACAGTGTGGTCCTCTAGTTAGATTACATCAATTCTGATCACTGAGCCATGAGCTTCAGAAGGTAAAGAGTTACTTGACCAACCTCTATGTGTCAAAAGGCTGAGTTATGAAAAGAGCTTTGAGAGACTTAAGCTTTTCACCCTTGATGGTACTGTCTGAACCGGATTTCATAGATGATTGTGCAGCATAGAGAAAGGCAAGTCCAGAACAACTCCAAAATCAATTGCTGAGCAGAGGAAACTTCATCGAATGATCAGGAAGATACAGACCTAATCCTAGTCAGAAAGGAATGGACATGCAACGAAGACAGAGCTGCTAGATAATTAAAGTAATAATTAAACACCGCAAAGAGGGAGAAGGTAGATCTTCCTTGTAGATGAAATAAAGTTGACTGAACAAGAGCTTTTCTAAACAGTGACTAATTTTGGATTGACTGGAGCCCTTGGACTGCAGAGTACCACTAGCTTGGGGGTGAGGAAAACCATTACAACGTAAGACCCCAGATGGAAGTATGGAATTGAGATAGTCTGCAAAGATCAAGGGTCAAGAGTTTCCATCATGCCCTGTCTAGGGAATGCTCATTAGGCAATTATACTCCAGCAAGCAACAATATTTTCAGGAGATGTGGAGAAAGAAAGGAAGAGAACGTCCAACTAACAGAAAACAAGAAAAAAAGCTCAGGCTATAGGAGTGCCACAAGATCAATAGGGAAGTAATTGCATAATTCTAAAATGAATATTAATGATATCAGTTTGCCACAATAACATCTTTCAACAAGAAAAACAGATTCTTGCTGTTCCAAAAACATTTGCAATGTTCATAAATCTTTGACAACTAGTAACACTTCTGAAAGGCCAAGCCATTCCAAATTAATAAAAGGAATGGTCTGTGCATTAAATCTCTTAAATATTTTATAAACAAATGTGTACCAAGTCAATGACAAACATAATTATGCATTGCCAGAACTCCAATAAGTATTGGCTGCTGAAATTCTTTTGTCTCTCAGTTACTTCTAGACCTCACCTTCACAATGCATCCTGCTGGCCTCTTGCATTCTCCCCTCTGAAAACTAAGGTCATCAAAAGCTCTGCTGTCCATTTCTTAACTTGCATGATATTTTTAAAATTATGGAATGTGGACATTGCTGGCTATGCAAGCTTTTGTTTATCCCCCCTCCTTGCCTCGGAGTAGCTGCTGGTGATTAGTCTTCATGAATTATTGCAGAGCTCGAGTTGTAGGAACACCAACAGTGCTATTAAGAAGGGAGCTCCAGGGGTTTGTCCTTGTGACAGAGACGAAATGGTTACATAGTTCCAAGTTAGGAAGGTTGATGTCTTGGAGGGGCACTTGCAGGGGATGGTGATCCATGTATCTGCTCACCTTGTCCTTCCACACGACAGAGATCACAGGTTTGGAAGATACCATCAAAAGAGACTGAGTGAGTTACTGAAGTGCATACAGTCGATGGTACACCCTGTTGCCACTGTGTGCCACTGATGAAGGAAGTGAATAAAAGGTGGATAGAGTGCTAATCAAGTGGACTGCTTTATCATGAATGGTGTAAAGCTTGTTCAGTACTGTTGGAACTTCAATCATCCAAGCAAGTTGAGAGCTTTCCATCAGACTGCTGACTTTTAAAAGATGGACCGGCATTGGGGGAGACAAGAGGTGGGTTACTCACCACCAAATTCCTGGTCTGACCCATTTTTGTAGCCACATTATTTATAGGACTAGTTCAGTTCAGTTTCTGGTCAATGGTAACCACCAGAAAGTTTGTAGTAGGGAAGTCAACAGTTACAATGCTGTTGAACATCAAGGGGCAATAGTTAGATTCCTTTTCATTGAAGATGGTCTCTGGTAGCACTTGTGTGGTGTGAATGTTGCCTATCATCCTTGCCCTCAAATAAAGATCTTTTTGACTTTTTTATACAGATGTAAAATAGCCTATAAAAATGTTAAACCAGCATCTCTGAAGAGATTTGCTGACTATCATCTTATTTTTTTTTGTGGCACCTTGCTGAATCAACTTCAGCACTTCCTAACCAGCAACAGTGACGAGATATCAAAACCACTTTGTGTTGTCCTAAGTTACAAAGGATGCTATATATATTCAGAGGAATATAGAACTAAATTAAACTAGTTAGCCCTTTGAGCCTGCTTTGCTGTTGAATTTGATCATGTCAAGTATAAGACATCAATCAGTGTACGTTTCTTTGCCTCATATTGCTTAATATTGTTGGTTAACAAAATCTATCAATCTGGATTCTAAATTTCATAATTGATGTAGGATTCATTGGTATTTAAGGGGCAGAGTTTCAATTTTACCACTCTTTGCATGCAGTTTTTTTCCCAAATTTACTCTGAGGATAACTGGTTCCACTTTTATTAATTTTTTCCCACCTACAGCTAGAGGTTCCAAATCAATAAAAATAGTTCCTTTCTTACCAACGCTGTTCGCTCCCCTCAATTCCTTATAAGAATGAAATGAATCCTTTACCTTCTAAATTCCAAGGCATACAACTCTACTTGGTGCAATCTCTTCTCATAATTGAATCCTTGAACTCCAAGTATTATTTTGCTTGATCTACAATGCATTTGATCAGAGGCCAATTCAGCTTTCCCAGGTCTGGTTCTGTGAGCACTCGTGTGGTGTGAATGTTACTGAGAATGTTACTTCTGTTCACCTATCACACTTGCCCTCAAAATAAAGATCTTTTCTACTCTCTATCATTGTAAAGTAACCTGTGGAATATTTCCCAAATGGCCTAGCCACAGAAGTGCCCACAGTTTTTCAGATGTGGTTGAAAGGGTTTTATACAGCTGAATCATTAGTTCTATCCCTTGTATTGTAGTCCCAGAGCTATGTAAAGGTCATGGTAATGCATGATATGTATCCAAATTATCTCATGAGGTTTAGGATTGCAGTGGAAAAGAACAAAGGACAGCCCAGAGCAAGAAGAATTAACTGGGAGCAAGCTGACTGCAATGGACCGCACCAGAACTGGGCTGCATTGATTGGAACCAAAGCATGGGGGGAGCTGCAGCTGAACAATGAGCTGGGCACAGTTGGGGCTTATTCCGAAAGGGAAAAGGTAGGGCAAACAAATTCAGAGCTCCTTGGAGAAAAAAAAAGGGGGGAGAGAGAGAGAGAGAGAGAGAGAGAGAGAGAGAGAGAGAGAGAGGGGGGAGGGAGGGAGGGAGGGAGAGAGAGAGACTAAGATAAAAAAGAAAAACTGTACTTTCAACAGATACCAGGCAGAAAATACAATGGAAAGCCAAGCGGAATACAGAAGATTCAGAAGGAAGGTGAAGATGAAATTAAAGTAGCAAACAGGGATTATGAAAAAAGGACTAGCAACTAATATATCCAGGCCATGGAGACAAAGGAGGCAATTCAGCGTCACCAGAAATATTTAATATTGATAAGGAGATACTTAAAGTTTATAAGATGCATTCAAGGAAGCTAAAGGCACTGAGTGGAAGGTGCAGAGTAACTGGTGATAATCTCTCAATCTAGATTTCAAGGAGGTGAGAGAGGACTGGGGAATTGTAAATCTAACATCCTTGTTCAAAAAGGTCATGGGGCTAAGCCCAGCAATTACAGCCCAGTCAGTTTAACTTCAGTCTTAGAGTCACAGATGTACAACACGGAAACAGACCCTTCAGTCCAACGCATCCATGCCAACCAGATAACCCAAACTAATCTAGTCCCACTTGCCAGTACCCGGCCCACAGCCCTCCAAACGCTTCCTATTCATACGCCCATCCAGACGCCTTTTAAATGCTGCAATTGTACTGGCCTCACCATTTCCTCTGGCAGCTCTTTCCATACACACACCACCCTCTGTGTGAAAAAGTTGCACCTTAGGTCTCTTTTATATCTTTCCCCTCTCACCTTAAACCTAAGCTCTCTAATTCTGGACTCCCCCATCCCAGGGAAAAGACCTTGTCTATTTATTCTATTCATGCCCTTCATGATTTTATAAACCTCTATAAAGGTCACCCCTCAGCCTCTGATGCTCCAAGGAAAACAGCCCCAGCTTATTCAACCTCTCCCTATAGCTCAAATCCTCCAACCCTAGTAAAATGCTTGTAAGTCTTTTCTGAACCCTTTCAAGTTTCACAACATCCTTCCAACAGAAAGACCATAATTGCACGCAATAGTCCAAAAGTGGCCTAATCAACGTCCTGTACAGCTGCATTGTGACCTCCCAACTTCTATACTCAATGCCCTGACCAATAAAGGAAAACATACCAACGGCTTCTTCAATATCCCATCTACCTGCGACTCTACTTTCAAGGAACTGTGAACCTGCACTCCAAGGTCTCATTGTTCAGCAACACTCCCTAGGACCTTAAGTGTACAAGTCCTGCTAAGATTGGTTTTCCCAAAATGCAACACTTCACAATTATCTAAATTTTACTCCATTTGCCACTCCTCAGCTCATTGGCTCATCTGATTAAGATCCCGTTGTAATCAGAGGGAACCTCCTTCGCTGTCTACTACCCCTCCAATTTTGGTGTCAGCTGTAAACTTACTAACTATACCTTCTATGTTTGCATCCAAATCATTTATATAAAATGATGAAAAGTAGTGGACCTTGCACCAATCCTTGTGGCACATCACAGGTCACAGGCCTCCAGTCTGAAAAACAACCCTCCGCCATCACCCTCTGTCCTCTATCTTCAAGCCAGTTTTGTATCCAAACAGCTAGTTCTGGGTAAACCAAGACGGAGGACAGGAAAAACTTCTGGCTATAAAAGGCTGCAACTTTTGTCAGGTGTTTAGGTCTTGAGGAAGACACTAGAAACAATATTAGCGATACAATTAGTAGTGATGTGGAAAAATGTGGGTTAAATAGGATCAGCCCTGAAAGTTTTTAGGACAGTTGCATAAAGTGGTTAAGAAGGCATACTAGCTGAGGTAAGATCAGGGAGGTAATGTTGGAACTGCATGAAATGTCGATTCGACGACAGCTAGAGTATTGTGTGAAGTTTTGGAAACCACATTACAGAAGTTATGCAATAGCACTAGAGAAGGAAGGTGCAGAAGAGTCTTGTTTAGATATGGCTGAGCTGCAGAGTTTCAATTATGAAGACAGAGAGGACTTATGGAGGCTATTTTCGTTGAGCAGAGGAGATTGAGAGGGTAAGTGATTGAGATATATAAAATTATGAAGGACGTAGCATGGCAGAGAGGAAGAAAACTTTCCCCTTGATAGGGGTACCAATGTCTAGGAGGCATAGATTTAAGCTAAGGTCAGAAGGTTGGTGGGGGGGGGGGGGGGTGGAATGCAAGAAAATAAACTTTTCACCAAGACTGTGGTGGGAATCAGGATCTAACTGCCTGTAAGAGTAGTCTAAGCAGAAACCTTCTTAACATTTAAGATATATTTAGACATACGCATATGATGCCAAGGCATACAAGGTTATGGGCCAAGTGCTGGACCTTGGTACACAAGGGACAATTTCAAACGTTTATGAATGACAAAATTTGGGAGAATTGTAAACTGTGATTAGAATAATGTAGAACTTCAAAAGGACATTAACAAATTGGGAAGTGCTCAGACAGGTGGAAGATGAATAGAATAGAAGTTTATAAAATCATGAGGGGCAATGATAGGATAAATAGAAAAAGTCATTTCCCTGGGGTGGGGGGGTCCAGAACTAGAGGGCATTGGTTTAGGGTGAGAGGGGAGAGGGGAAAGATATAAAAGAAACCTAAGGGGCAACTTTTTCACGCAGAGGGTGGTACGTGTATGGATTGAGCTGCCAGAGGAAGTGGTGGAGGCTGGTACAATTGCAACATTTAAAAAGGCATTTGGATGGGTATATGAATAGGAAGGGTTTGGAGGGATATGGGCCGGGTGCTGGCAGGTGGGACTAGATTGGGTTGGGATATCTGGTGAGCATGGACGAGTTGGACCAAAGGGTGTGTTTCCGTGCTGTACATCTCTCTGACTTGAAGTGTAAGGTGTACATTTTAGCAGAAGAGATAGTGGGCGGCACGGTGGCACAGTGGTTAGCACTGCTGCCTCACAGCGCCTGAGACCCGGGTTCAATTCCCACCTCAGGCGACTGACTGTGTGGAGTTTGCACGTTCTCCCAGTGTCTGCCCGTTTCCTCCCACAATCCAAAGATGTGCAGGCCAGGTGAATTGGCCATGCTAAATTGCCCATAGTGTTAGGTAAGGGGTAAATGTAAATGTAAATGTAGATGTAGGGGTATGGGTTACGCTTCGGCGGGGTGGTGTGGACTTGTTGGGCCGAAGGGCCTGTTTCCACACTGTAAGTAATCTAAAATCTAATCTAGTACAAAACAATGACGAAAAGTAGTGAATCTTAGTTCTGTACGTATGCAATGTCACTGAAGATGGCAGGTTAAATAGAGCACTAATGATATTAACTATTGATTATTGATAGTGGAAGAGTATACAACAAAAAGCAGATAATGCTGCAAATGGTTCCAGGGATGGAAAACAGTGATGAAGATAGATTATTGAAGTTGGGATTATTTTCCTTGGAGAAAAGAAGGCTCAGAGGAGATTTGAAAGAAGTTTTCAAAAATCATAATGTGCTGGATGGAATAGATTGGGAGAAACTGTTCCATTTCACAAAACAATCAAGAACAAAAAGGGTACAGATAGAAGATAATTAGCAAAAAAAAAAGTGTCAGATGAGAAAACAAAACTTTTGCATGTAGCAAGTAGTTGGGAAAGGAATGCACTGTCTGAAAGTATGATGGAGGCAGATTCAATTGAGGCAAGACAGCATTTGATAATTGTTTAAATAGAAGCAATAGCCAGCATTATAGAGAAAAGCAGAAGAATGGCACCGAGTCATAGTAGTTATTTAGAGAGCCAGTGCAGATACAAATCGGCCAAATGGCCTCACCATAACAATTTTGTGTACCTATTGCTTCTAGCTTCTCACCAATTCAGTAGTCCATTCTATAACTTTTTACATCCGAAAAGGGTTATCTCACATTTTCCTATATTGAAATTTTCCAATATTGAAATTTTCCACAATTTTCCCAGTTATTTATGCTCTCAGTTTCCCTGTAATCCTATATATCCATCTGCAATGCTGGCAATCTTTATGTGTGATTTGTTATCCCATCATCTAGATCATTAAGAAATAAAGTCAATCGCTGAAGTTCTAATCCAGATTTCTGCGAAAGGGCACTAGTTGTTTCTTGCTAATTACACCATTTAGGCATTATCCCCACCTCTGTCTCATGCTGTTCATCTAGATAAATAATTTGCCTTCAATTCTATGAGATTCAACATTAGCAAAACTCTCTTAAGAGGGACTTCAGCTTATGCCTTCTACACAGCTAAACATCTAACATTACTTCAGTCACCTCTCCCAAAAACACAGATTCAATAGGATTGACCTATCATTTACAAATGGATACTGGCTCTCCCTAACCTGCTGAAAGTTTTCAAGATATTCAGTCACCATATTAATAATTATAGACCAGTAATTTTCCAACAACAAATAGAACATTAATTGATCAATAACTCTCCAATTCCCCTCGCACCTTTCTTAAATTGTGGAGTAGGCTGTGCAATTTTCCAATGTAAAAAGGTCTGATTCCCAAATAGAGAGAATTTGGAAAATTATAGTTAAGGAATCTATAATGCTCTCACCCACTTCGTTTAAAAGCCGTGGGATGGAAAACATCTGGTGACGGAGATTTGCCATTCTTTGGTCCATTATTTCCTTAATTATTGTTATTTGGCTTTTGTTAATTTAAGTGAGACCCTGATGCTGATTCAATGTTGATATCCTTTGATGCCCAGCATGCTGATCTCTTCCAGTACACAGTGAACACTGATGCAAAATACCCATTCAAAATGCCCAGTTTCCTTTTTTCAGTGATGTTATCACCATTTTAAGGAACCTATGATGCTCCTGATTATGCTTATCAAATATAACTGTAAAAAGTAGATTCTTTCCACCATATTCTTTTATACTCCATTTTGAACCTTTTGCTATTATTGTTATATTTGCCATTCACATGGAGCGGATGCTTTCTTTTGATTTTTTTTTTGCTTTTTCTTTTCATTTTATGTTGTCTTTTAGCTCTTTAGTTATCCATGACACCTCTTCTAGATAGAGTTTTTATTGCTTTTGGAATATAAAAAAACTGCTTCTGTATTATATTGACATTTTTTGTGACATCACTAATTGGCCTTCTCCCATGCTTTCCGTGGACAATCTCTATCTTGCTCCAAAGTCAGCCATACCCAAATCTAGAATCTTGGCAGCAGTTTCAAGTTTGTCCCCTTCAAACACTGCATTGCTCTCAATAATGTTATAACTGCTATTTGTGTTAAGTTGCTAAGTAACTATTCATTAACCTGTTACATGGCAAGTCCTCATTGTTGCAGGAAATGCTGCTGCAGAAATCTGCAGTGGACACTCAAATATCCACTACCTTTCTAACACATGCTGGCTTGTTTATCCTAATCCATTTTAAACTTAAGACCCCACTGTGTCTACCATATGCTTGTTCAACCTCTACATTTATACAATCTACCACAATGCTCCTCAAACAGTTTCTCCATTTAGATGCTTGAACATTGCCCTGAAGTACCAGTGAGAACTGACAGCATGAGGGCCTGTTACAGAAGGAGCACATTGATTATTATTTGATATGAACTGCACCATAGCCGTTACTGTCTCAGATCTTGTGATTCCAAAATTTTGGCTCACAAACTCATTGAATCCCAAATCTGAGAAATCCTGATCTGCCAGATCACAATTGCTGTCAGGGACTCTTTACACAATTCCGCGAAGTCTTTGATCGGTTCCTATTTCATTACTTGGTCCATAAAACCTCCACTGTCTGGTAATGTCCTAGGATATCTGACCCAACTGTCAATGTGATTTCAACCTTAATACCCAAGGATGTTCCTCCCCTGCAGCTATGTACTACATCTTACCTGGTTACCTTAAAATTCTTGTATACTTCAGCTCTGGGTCCAACTGCCTAATAGCCAGTTTTCGGTTATGGCTATGACATTATACCTGCCAAGCTGGGTTTCTGCCTTTAATAATTTGGCTCTTATACTCAATGAATGCGTTTAACAAACGCTTACTGAGGTCACATACCCTAACCTGTACCTCTGCTCTAAACTTTTACTCACACATTTCTTGTTTCTCATGAGGATGGACAAACAAGATCTAGTACAAAACATATTGCAAGCATCATTACTGGGGAAGTGGAGTTAATTGAGGGTATCGTTCAAATCTTGTGGTAATGGAAAAAGAGTTGGATGGCTGTGTGCAATTGAGCAAATGCAGGCAGTATTACTGAAGTTTGGGATTGAAACCAATGTTGGATCAAATAGGACTGTGCACACTCTGGTTTCAATTAATTGGGTTAGTTTCAGGAACATATGAAATCTGCAGGTGCTCCACAGGAAATAAAGAATGGATTCCCATACTGTACATCTAAACCTTTACTCTAACTTATAAACAGAAATTTTGCAGCCTTTACACAAATGCATGCATTGGTATTCTAAACGTTACTTAGAAGAAAATACTGTATACATTCAATCAATCTTGTTAAATCAAAACGTCAACATCTGCCTTGAATGAATTCTGTGAATCGGATACGTTTATCGGACACACTAATTTAAGTTCACAGTTAAAATGATTTTTGCAGCTGATTTTTTGAAAAATGAAATCACCACAGAATTTCAGTACCTAAAAAAGGGTTAATTGCATTTAAATGCTACACCAAACTTAAAAAAAAGTGACAACAGAAAGCAGTGGGGGAGGGTTGAATCTGAGAACGAGAGAAAGTAATTATAATGGTGTCTAATATCTTTCCTGTAAATGATTCTCCATAACATGAAATAGAATCGAAAGTCTGTGGCTTACATTAGCCTAATGAAAACAAGACTTTAATGCATATTGTTACAGCTGGGATTGAATGCAGTTATTAAGGTCCGCGTTCCCACAACCATATGGTTTTTGTCATTAATGTCTCCTTTGAGGAAAGGCACTAAAATTAGAAAAAAAGTTGCATCTTTGATTCCAGTGATCCCCATGAAATGATATGGTAACCATATGGCGTACAGCAGTGAGGGAAGATTCTGGAAGTGTCCTTGTATGCTTTCTTGGCTTTTTTCACCGCCAACCTGACCCTAAAGGGAGCTGTTTCCACGATGAAAAAAGTCAGTAATATTCACAGAGGAAATGGCATTTGCATGATGCAATTCAAACACAGTACTTATAAGTTGCTTGGCCAAAAACACGCAACAATTATGGGTTTTTCATTTTAAAAAATTTAAAATACCCTTAAGCTTTCAAAAAGATGTTCAGGTTTTAAAATGTTTGACTGCAGCACAAGTAAATCCCAATTGGTCCATTTGGTCCATGTGCCAGTTCTTAGAAAGAAGTGCCAGTTTACTAAGAAACTATGCACATATGAAATCATACTTCCACAAAGTCAGACTTGATGATTGAAGACATTTGAAAAGTAGTAGTTTACTTTATTATTTACAATTTGACAATGATTTATTGTTAAGTGCCTGCTTAGTCTTGTGGTTAGCTGTAGATGCTCTCCAGCTGATACTTTTGAGTTTTAATGACAACAACTATGCACATCCATCTCCTGAGGTTATAATTCCAGGCAAAAGTAAGGGAAACATTCCAATTCCAGTAGTATTTTAAAGGATAAGGTGAGAATAGTACAGGAATCCTTGGTAATATTCAGACAGTTGAATGAAATTATTGCACAGTTTCAGAAACAGTGTCAGGATTTAAGCTACAGATTTTGGTACATATTTTGGACTGTTGGAATAAACTGGATACCTCCAACATTTTCCTTTATTAGACACTACTTTCAGTTTTACAAATCAAATCCTTCTCCTTGTTTTAAAGGGTGCTTCAATGCTATAAGTGCTGTGGGACACTAACTTGATGAAGTATTGTAATGTTTCATTCGTAGAACAGTTTAACCCGCAAGTCTCTGTAAAATTGGACAGCAAAAACAATAAATTCAAAAGGTTACAATTATAAAGTGGGAAATACTTCAAATACCTTTAGAAATGGTATAACAAAAGGTCGGAGAGGGAAATTCGTAGCTTCTTGAAGCTTGGAATGAAATTCTTCAATTGTCAAAGTAGAATTCTGCAAAATAATTAAATGAAAATAAAATGTTTTGTTTTATACCACACTGGCAGAAATGGCTAAACAAAACAAATTTCTGTACTCCATAACTAATGAATATTCAAATTTAATTAAAATTTTGAGTGAGGGCCTTTCAACACAAACTAAATCCAGTGCTATAAGTGGCTGTGGTCATTGAGACCATGCGTTCTTTGTACTCACGTTTTCACTTCTTTACTAGAAACTATGAACAAAAGCTTTCCTTATAATAAGTTCCATTGCTTAATGCAATATATACTGCCCGAGGTGACTCTAAAATACAGATGTACTTAAGCACTGAATTCACCACTACCTTCATTGCCTTCACAGCTTAACCCTTCGACTGCTGGTAATTTCCTACTTCTAAATATGCTTATTTGCTTTTGAAAAGGAAAACAACTATTTTTCACAAAGTGTATAGATCTTAAATTATGCTGCAGAGTGTTGGATGTGGACGTTTAACAAGTCAGTGAGAGATTTTTAACCCTATATTCCTTCTCTTCATAGTTTTAGCAAAGTCAACCTATTTATGTTAGTTCATTTGAGTAGTAATCTGTTAAAACAGTTAGTAGGAATTAAAAAAACAGTAGGTATGCATGATTACATATTGTATTGCAGCACCTGGTTGAATGTTTTACAAACAAAGCAGTTGAAATCATTTGAAACACAGACTTCGATTTAAAATAACTTATTTTTGAAGCTGATAATTAAATTTTCTGAGATAAATTAAAACTATTGATAGCTTCCAGGTAAGTATTGTTATGAATAGGTTTTCACACAGATTTTACTTGTACTTATTTCTAAATTTGAGCAGGCTACACAATTTCATTTCATTTTTTAAGATTTCCAATTGGAAATTAAACATATTTTCAGAATTAGTGGAAGCTCTATTGCTTTATATATTTCAGACTATAATGATATTTATATAAACTTGCACTAATTCTGTTACACACATTAGATTCCATTAACTTTCTGTTCTTGAGAGCCTTGCTGCTGAGAACATAACTATCCAGGTTAAAATACACTTACTTCAGACAAACATTCTGTTTTGCAACAACAAAAATCTTATGAAGACCAAAGATAGAAAGTAATGAGCTAAAAATGGTAATCTAAGAGACAATTGATTCCAATAGAGATCACACTCTAGATTAGAAGCATAACCTCTTATCATGCACAACATAACATTCTTTAAAGGCTAGACCATAGATTACTTCACATAACTTAGTTTAGAACCAAAAGCATCTTCCATGTCAAGAAAAAACATAACACATTTCTTTTCTCTTAAAATGATGAAGCCATTTGAAAGCCAAATATTTTTACTCTATTTATATTTCAGCCGCAGTGCCCAATGTTACTGTAGCGACAAATTGTTTTTGCTAAAATAACAAATATTCATTTAAACCAATACAGTGACCCAGCAATAAGAAACATAATGATGTTCATATCATAGTTATGCTTCCAGATAAGTTCTGGTTTCCTTGGAAACCAAGAAAAAGTACATGCGTACCTACTGCTAATAAGATGACAGACTGGAAGGAACGGCAGAGAATATTTCAAAGAGATCAATGGTGTTCCAATAGTTAAAGATATAGAGGAGGAAAAGTGTGTTTCTAATTACCCTGCCACCAACCCTTATAAAACTCCAGGGCCATCTTAGTACGAGCAATCTCACCACACATTTGTTTATTCAAGTTCCATAGCACAATTGCAGACATTACTATGCATGGAGAACATTCTTGCCAGATGGGAAAACTGGGCTCATTTAGCTATGCAATTAAGTTTGCAAAATATTCCCATTCCCAGAAAAACAACCCCTCCAATAGTTTGCATTTACATAGGCCATACTTTGTTCCATAAACATTTGGGACACCTCAGCAGATATATCAAGCAGCTCATTAGTAATACAAACATTACAATACATAGAGTAAATGGCAAGGAACAGTAATATTTACTGCACAGCTAAATGACATAAATTACATTGCCCATGAGCAATCATTTCATTGCACAGCGATCAAAGAAAGAAGTTCATGGGGGGTCAAAGCAGAATCCAAATGGCTGCAGTTTGTAGTAGTAAGGAATTACAAGGTTGAATGATGGGAAATGACACTGTCTGTTTAATCTCAACACCTAAAGAACATAACATCAATGAGTAAGGAAATCAAACTGAAACAGTTGACCCAGTTTTTGTTACAATGCAACATCCAGCACAATTACAGCTCATGTTTGACACTCCACTTGACCTCAGGTGTCACTGGATCACTATTGCAGCGTGGTGGCAAAGAAAAAGCAGTAAACCAAACTGCAAAACAAGTAGAGCAACAAAAAAACTATTTAAGTACTTGCAGAATACTGTGCCTTTAAAAAAAAATTAGCTCAGATCCACCTCTTGGCATTCTCATGCTTTTTGGAGGTTTGACCATTGAATATTGATGTTAATCCATTTTTCCTAGCTTCACATTTCCCTCTGCTTTTTGCTCTCGCTCATACAGATCGCTCTGTTTTAATGCACATTTATTTTACATGAATTTGCTATACCATAACTGACGAGTTGGGGACATTGCTTCTAAAGTATTGGTTAGAATGCCCCATTAGTTTAAATGGTGCTGTTATTGTGTGATTTCTTATACCACGGGATTACATGAGAACAGAACTACCGTGCTATAGCAGAACTGACTGTATTTTCCATTGTTTGGTCGAACCTCATCCAAATAGCTAATTCTTATGCAAAAACTAAAGAGAGGATTGTGAACACTAGCCAAGTTAGAGGCCCATTATAATGGGGCTCAATTATGTTCTCTCCTGTCATCCGTACGTATATACACTGAGCAGTGGCCAATGTGGAATAACTAATAGGAATAAAATAGCAAATTTTCCACTCCTTTATTGGAGGTCATCAATACCAAGTGTTATGCCTTCCTACTCCAGAAAGTCGCTTTTATTAGGTCAAGGATTAAACTAGCATCTTACTTGGTCTAGACATGGTTTAGTGCTGTACTCTTTCCACATACTGCACTTACAGCTTAAGTAGTGAAGCTTTGTACTATCTTTTTCTATACACCTACTTTTCAACTGAAGAATACATTTTTGTTCTCTTCTTTGATAAGGCAACAAGCTAGTGTCAAATCTTACTTGGCAAGCAAGAATCTTTACTTCTTGATAATCTAGTGTTGACTGTAGTTATATTCCTTTGCAGCTAACTTAAATCTTGAGACTTTGGATTAGTGGTGCTGGAAGAGCACAGCAGTTCAGGCAGCATCCGAGGAGCAGTAAAATCGACGTTTCGGGCAAAAGCCCTTCATCAGGGCTGATGAAGGGCTTTTGCCCGAAACCTTGATTTTACTGCTCCTCGGATGCTGCCTGAAGTGCTGTGCTCTTCCAGCACCACTAATCCAGAATCTGGTTTCTAGCATCTGCAGTCATTGTTTTTACCAAGTTAAATCTTGAGACAACCAGTCCTGAACACAGATCCATATAATTCAGAACTTTGAGATTCAACAAATATCCAGATCTTCTGGGTTCAGAAATCACTATTCTTGTGTCTCTTCCTTAACAAAGTCCAACATGTATATCCTTCTCCGATCACAAATGCTGTATTTTTAGTGAATAAAAATATTGTCAGGCATCTTCTTCCACTCCCAGCCCATAGCTTTGCTAGTAAATGGCAGGTTTGGGAAGGAACTGCTCAGATGAAACTCTGGGCAAATATTTCAGGGTAAAGCCTCAAGAGGGAGCAAGCTGACTATTCAGTGTGAGATAAACTGAAAGATACATCAACCCCAATTATTGGAGAATACTGAGAGATTGGAACTCAAATTGCTTGTTCTCTTCCTGTACCCCTTACAAAAAGGAAAGGCAAAAGAAAATATAACCTACAAAAGTTCTCAATTACAGTATAAAAGAGAAGAATTCAGATACAAAAACCTTTACTTCAGCTTTTCAGATACCGTTTAAATGCTGAAATGATCTTGGTTCTATTTCTGTACCATCCTTCTATACAAAGAAAGCAAACAAAAAATATTTATTAACATTAAACTAATAATTTAATGGATTCTCCAAGTATCAGCAGAGAATCTCTACAGTGTGAAAGCAGGCCATTTGGCCTATCAAGTCCACAGCGACCATCTGAAGAGCATCCCAACCAGACCCATCCCCCCTACCTTACCCCTGTAAACCTGCAGTTCCCATGGCTAATCTACCTAGCCTTCACATCAATGGGCAATTTAGCTTGGCCAACCCTCCTAAAATGGCCATGCAAACTGTACACAGACAATTACCTGAGGGTGGAGTTGAACCCAGGTCCCTGGCACTATGAGGCAGCAGTGCTAACCATTGATCCACCGTGCCACCCCAAATAACAAATATAGAAAGCTAAGATGAAAGGTGTGTAGAATCCATTGGCTTACATTTAAATCAGACCATGCTACATATGTCATTTAATGTGGCTTAGCACAGTCTGTTTTTTTCTCTATAGGCCACAGCTTCCCAAAGTGGATCCCAAGTGGGACTGCAAGCTAGAATTGAGGTTGTGTACTCCGAAGAGGCAGAAATAATGCCATGGAGTACTGAGAGTTATCACTGCACCCTCTGATCCCCCCAACTCTCACCAAGGAGTCATGACAATTCTTAAGCCTCAAAACTGGGGGCATAATGGGGAAAAATAGTTTGGGAAACATTGCTGCAGGGATTAACATAGCTCTAGATATCATCAGACTAACCTTCCTAGAATTCCCTCCCTGAGGCATTGGGGGTATACTTATAGCCCATGAATGGCATTGGCTCAAGGCAACAACTCATCAACACTTTCTCTAGAGACAGGCAATAAATGCTGCCCAGACAGTGACACCCACATCCCATGAGAGAATAGAAAATAACTCAGGTATGCCATGCCTATGAAGATGCAAATATACATTTGAGCCCAAGCGGACAACATAAGAAATAGGAGAAGTATGTAATTTGGCCCCTTCAATCACTCCATTATTTAATAAGATCACAGCTGATATGATTATGGCTTTAACTCCACTTTCTTGCTTGTAGGCATAATTTTCAACTCTGATTGATAACTAAAAATCCACTTTAGCCTTGTACCTCTCCACGAAGTACAGAATTCCAAAAGATGATTAATCCTTTGAGCAAAGAAATTCTTCCTAATCTACATCTTGATAGGAGATCCCTTCTTAATAAGCTGTGCCCTCCAGTCCCAGACTTCCAGACAAAAAGAGAATTATCCTCTCATCATGTACCACAGAATTTTAAATATTTCAGTAAGACCACATCTCAATCCTCTAAACTCCAATGAGTACAAGTCCAACCTATTCAACCAATCGTTTTACATGCCTCCATCACAGGAGTTAATCTATTGAACACTTTTTGAATGGCTCTCAATACCTCCTCTAGTATGGAGGTCAAACCTATGCTGGTCTCACCAATGTCCTGAGCTGGTGAATGACCTGTGCACTCACCTTGCATGGAATGCCAACACTGTATCTACTTGCTATATCTGCATTCTGAACACCCAGATCCTACTCTACTGCAGCATTATGCACTCGCTCTCCAATTAAGTAATGTTTTCCTTTTCTATTCTTTCCAATAAAGTGGGAAACCTAATTTTCCCCACATATACTCTATACAGTCAAACAAGATCTACAGCACAGGAAAAAGGCCCTTTGGTCTACCAAGTCTGCATCAAAAACAAGCTCCCAACTATTCAAATTCTATTTTCCAGCACTGTACGATTTTGTACATTTCAATTATGTCCCTCCCTCCTCAGTCTCTTCTGCTCCTAGGAAAACAACCCCAGCTAATCCAGTCTCTCTTCATAACCATAACTCTCCAGCCTAGTCAACATCCTGGGAAATTTCTCTTCGCCTTCTCCAATACAAACCAAATCCCTCACATAACACAGATTCCAGAACTTGCAATTCTTTAGGTGTAGCCTTACCACCATCTAGCTCTTGGACTCTATGCTTTGACTAATAAAAGCAAATAACCCATTGCTTTTTAACCACTATCTACCGGTCCTGATACCTATAGGGACCAGTGGACATGCACATAATGGTCCCTCTGTCAAAATTTCATCCATTCATACAAACTTTGTATATGCCTCTCCATACGTTTTTTTGTCCTTCTGAACTCTGGGTAAATACACCAGGTCTCTTTATTCAAGTCATTAATAGGTTGTAATTAGATAAGGCACTGGCACCCTATTAGTTAGAGACAGCTCAACCGGAAAACATCCCATTTTTCCGCAACTCTGTTTCCATGCTAAATGTCACCTCTCAACATCTGATGTAGTAACCTTCTATGCGGTACCATATTAAATGCCTTCTTGGAAATCCAAATCCTTAACAGCTTTTGGTTCTCTTTTACCTAACCTGGTCACATTATTGAAGAGCTCTAGTAAACTTGTCACCTCGTGATTTCCCTTTCATAAAATCACATTGGCTCTCCACGATTGCAACACCATTTTGTTCATATCCTGCTACGACACTCCTAGTTTCCAGCATCCCAGGCTTTAATATGGGCTTTAGACTACAAAAGCCAGGAGGTTATGTTGAACGTGTATAGAACACTAGTCCAGCCTCAGCTGGAGTACGGAGTCCTGTTCTTGGTATCACATAAGGATGTGATTGCATTTGGGGAGGGTACAGGAAAAGTTTATGAGAATGGTTCCAAGGAGGTGGAATTCTAGTAGTGCCAATCAATTGAAGGAAGGATTTCGTACTCTATCAAAGAGAAGGCTAAGAGGAAATTTGATTGGAAAAAAAAGAAATGTATATGGAAACTGTGGTCTTGTTCAAGAAAGATTGGGAATAAGGGGGCACAAATTAATTTAATTAGTAAACTAAGTAAAATCAACAGGAAGGTTTTCTTTCACATAGTGAGTAATTAAGGCCGGAAATGCATCGATTTTGAGGTGAAGTTGGGTTCAACTGAAGTATTTACAAACTTGTTCTCTGCAAGGAATACCAAATTGGGAGAAAGCAGATGAATGGCATTAAGTAAATCGCACCAGCTCTTCAAATGAAGAGTCATAATAGACCTTCAAATGGCCTCCTTCAATTCTTGGACAACTTTGTGGTGATTTTCCCAATGACAGATGTTGGGATAACTGGCCTATCATTTCTTACTTTTTGTCTTCCTCCGTTCTTGGATAGCGGCATAATTTGTGGGTTTTCACTCTGTTGGGATCATTCCAGAATTTAGAGGATTTTGGAAAATTTTAACCAATGCTTTCACTATTGCTACAACCACTTCCTTTATGGCCCTAGAACGCAGGTCAACAGATCCCATAGACATGGCAGCTTCCATTCTTTGGATGTACATAGTATCTTTTTTGTCTCACAATAGTGATTGATTTAAGTTCCTCATTCCATTTTACCTCAACTTTCTACCAAATGAACATAAGAAAGGAGGATTACAGAATCCCTGCAGTGTAGATGGAGGCTATTCAGCCCATCAGGTCTGTACTGACCCTCCATAAAGCACCCTGTAACTTTGCATTTTACCATAGTTAACACACCTAGCCTTCCCATTCCTGGACGCTATGGGGCAACTTAGCGTGCCCAATCCACCTAACCTTAACATCTTTGGACTGTGGGAGGAAACTGGAGCACCTGGCAGAAACTCATGCAGACATGGGGAGAAGGTTCAATGCCTATCTGTGTGGAATTTGCACAAAGGGCTCTGACACAGAGGCAGCAGTAGATCACTCAGCTCCTGAAGACTGCTCTGTCATTCAATAAGATGATGGTTAAATAGGATTATTCCTGATTCTCACCTCCCCACAATCACCTTTCAGTCCCTTGCTTATCAAGGATTTATCTATCTCTGCCTAAAAATATTTAAAAATTCTAAATCCACTGCCTTTTGAGGACAGGAATTCCAAAGACTCTCAACCCTCAATGTTTCCTCATCTCTGTTTTAATGGGCAACCTCTTGTTTTTGAACTGTGACTCCTAGTTCTAGATTCTTCTACAAAAGGAAACATCCTTTCAACATCTAGCCACTCAAGTCCTCTTGGGATCGTCATGTCTCAATTAAGTCACCTCTGACTCTCTAAGCTCCAGGGAACACAGGTGCAGTCCATCTAGCCTTTCCTTTTATTCCAAACGCGAGTCTAGTAAACCTTCTTTGCCAGCCTTCCCAAAGTATAGTGACCAATACTGTACTCAGTATTCCAGATACGGTCTCAGCAATGCCCTGTATAACTGAAGAATAACCTGCCCTTGCTTTCAATTCCTCCCACAATAAACCATAATATTCCATTACCTTTCCTGATTACTTGTTGTGCCACATACTAACCTTCTGTGATTCATGCACGAGGACACCCAGATCTCTGTATCTCAGAACTCTGTAACCATAATGATTCTTTCTCTTTCTGCAAAAATTTATTTCACACATTCTCATCATGTACTCCATTTATCAGATATTTGCCTATCTACATCCCTTTGTAGGCTCCTTATATCTCATCTTTACAACTTACTTTCCTACCTATCTTCATGTTATCAGTAAATTTAGCTACCATACCTTTAGATCCTCCATACAAATCACTTTTATGTAAATTGAAGTCCAGCACTGACACCCTGAAACACACCACTCATGACATCCTGCCAGCCTGAAAGAGGCCCATTTATTCATCCTGTGTACTTCCTGTTAGCCAGCTAATCTCTTATCCAAACCAATATGTTATCCTCTTCACCATGAGCAATATTTTCTGCAATGAGTTTTAATGTGGCACATTATCAAATAGCTTCTGGAAATCTAAATATGATACATCCACTGGTTCCCCTTTATCTATAGTTTACTTTTCAGAGATCTCCAGTAATTTAATTAAACAAATTCCCTTTGATTAAACTACACTGTCTCTGCCCAATTACCTTGAATAACTATTTTCCAGTCTATAGCAATCTTGCCTGAATCTAATGAGTTTTGGAAAATTAATTGGATCGACTATCTCACTGATTACTCAGAGGGTGAAATTCATCAGGAATTGGGGAATGGTCAACTCATTGTATTACTTCTCTGATAATTACTAAATTTTGCGTTTCTCTTTCCCTTTCAATTCCTGACCTACAGGTATTTCTGGGATGTAACGTATCCATTCTAGTGAAGACCAATGCAAAGTATCTATTCAACTTGTCTGCCTTCTCTTTACCTCCATTCCAATCCCCAGATTCATTTTCTTTAAGACTAACACTTTGTTTTTAAATATTTGAAGATATTTTTGCTAG
Organism: Chiloscyllium punctatum; assembly: GCF_047496795.1. Lineage (NCBI taxonomy): Eukaryota > Metazoa > Chordata > Chondrichthyes > Orectolobiformes > Hemiscylliidae > Chiloscyllium > Chiloscyllium punctatum. The sequence continues at coordinate 48,433,873 of NC_092743.1, read as the reverse complement.
GTCTTACGCCTTGTCTAATTTTTGTACACTAATTTTTCTGTCCATGTTAATCTGTGAGAGAAAATATTTCTCCTCATCTATATTAAATGGGAGGCTCCTTAGTTTTAAACAATGGCCCTAAAGTTCTAGATTCTCCCTCAAAAAAAAGGGGACGTCCTCTCCACATCCACCCTGTCAAAAACTCCACTAGGTCTTATGTGTAACCATCATGTTGTATCATACTTTTTAAACTCAAATGGATACAAGCATAGTGTGTCTAACCTTTCCTCAGAAAAGATCCACCCATTTCAGATGTTAATATGGTAGTATGGTCATACATCTCTGACCTGCTTCTGATACATTTATATCATTCCTTAAATTACGAGTCAAATACTGTACACATTAGTCCAGGTGAGGTCTCCAGGTGAAACTGAAGGATTTTGAGAAGAACTTGATAAGATTCTATTTGTTTTTCTAATTCCTTGATATACCTGCATACTAACCTTTTGTGATTCATGTACTAGTACACAAGTAGTTCAGAGCTCTGCAATCTCTCACTGTTTAAATAAGGAACCTTTTTTCTTAATTTTCCTGCCAAAATGGACAATTTCACATTTTCACACATTATACTGTGAAATGTATCTGGGCTTTGTCCAATCTATCTACATTCCTTTGCAGCTTCTCTTCAAAACTTTCTTTCCTAATCATTTGTGTGTCATCAACAAATTTAGCAACCATTCCTTCTGTCCTTTCATCCAATTTTGTAAAAGGCTGAAGCTCCAGCACTCATCTCTATGGCACACCACTTGTTATACCTTAACTAAAAATGTATTCACTTATGAATGATCATTATTTCCTGGTGTCCAGCCAGTCTTGTATCCAAGTCAATGTTAACCCCGACCCCCTTTTTTTGTTTTCTGTAATAACTTCTTTATTTGGCACCTCATCAAATGCCTTTTGGAAATCCAAATACAGAACACTAAATTGCTTCCTCATTATCCAAAGCACACTTTGCTTCCACAAAGAACTCCAATAAATTTGCTAAGCAGGATTTCATTTTCACAAAACCATGATGAAACTGCTTGATTACCTTGAATTTTTCTAAGTGCCAGCTATACGATCTTTAAAGATACCTTCCTTAAGACAGATGTTAAGTGAACCAGCTTGTAGTTTCCTGCTTTCTTTCTACTTCTCTTCCTGAATAAAAGGAGTTAAACTTTCAATGCTCCATCGTAATGGAGCATTGCCTATATCTTGGGAAGACGTTAACTATAGTTGAAATGTTCTGAGGCTCTATCATGAACACTGTTGCAAAATACGTGCTCCAAAAGTCTATCCTTTCCTTATCGCCAAATAATTTCTGAGACTAAAAAGGACCAAAGTTTTCACTTTAACACTCTAAAGTAAACAGCTTCCTCACACCTGTACTTTAATCCTCCAATTCCAACTATCTCATATCTCTTCCCTTACACCCCCTCACAGGTCTGGGGCTGTCACAGCCATTTCCAAGTATCAAAATGGAACATCAATAGCAAGTAGTACAGTAGTACAAGTATAGCTACTAATAGGGCCCTACAAACTAACTAGTGATTTTTTTTTTGTTTGCCATTTATCTCCAACCAGCTAATTCTTCTTTAAGCAAAATGACAATGGAAGCCCATCAAAACACATAAGACACAAATCGGAACACTGCTATATTCCTGGTTGGTGTCAGCAAGATCTTCTGATTTGCTTCCAGGGACAAAATCCCAGGAGGTTAGACTGTTGATATTCTCCATTCCACCCCACAGCTTAAAGATTTAAGAAGCGTCCAGATCTCAGGGGTTCCAAGGTAGACCTTTGCCCCGGATGTTATCTGGTGTCAAATGGAAGATGAAGTGGGAACACCCATTCCATTGCTCCATGACCAAACCCAAGTATGAAGCCTGGGGAGATGCCCCAGAAATTCCCAGCTGCCTGACCTATTGTGGATTTAAATCCTGGAAGGGTTATAGAGTCATAGAGATGTACAGCATGGAAACAGACCCTTTGGCCCAACCTGTCCATGCTGACCAGATCTAGTCTCACCTGCCAGCACCCGGCCCATATCCCTCCAAACCGTTCCTATTCATATACCCATCCAAACGCCTCTTAAATGTTGCAACTGTATCAGCCATTAAGCAGCAGAAAGGGTAGAAAATAGAATCTTGACTTTTTCTCCCTCCTCGTTTTATTGCAGAAAAGAAAAAAAACAATCTATTCAAAATACCTTATCATTAGTGGATCACTAATGACTATAAAAATACTATTCAAGGAAAACTCAAATTGACAACATTTCTGTCACTCACTCACTCAACATGGTATTTTTATATCTTAATTTTGCTTAAGTAAAGCTCTATAATAAAGTCTCCTAATCCCAGTTATCATGGAAATAAACTTGTTGAATTAATTACAAATAATTGAGTCCAACAAAAGAAATTTCTGCTCTGGAAATATTGATTCTTAGGAGTTGTCCCTTATTGTTTTGAGAAAAGAATACAACTGAATGTGAAAAAGTACAAGTTATGAAGACAGCTGTAGCTGACTCAGTCAGCAGAGTGCATAAGCCATGTTTGCAATTTGTTTTCTTCCAGGTGCTCCAGTCTCCCCCACAGTCCAACAATGTGTAGGCTGGGTGAATTATGCAGAATTACAGGGATAGTGTGGGGGTCTGGGAAGGATACTCTTCAGAGGAATGGTGTGGGCCTGATGGGCTGAATGGCCTATTGCACACAGCAGAGATTCTATGATTTTGTGAACAACTTAGGCAGTTATAGAGTCATAGAGATGTATAGCATGGAAACAGGCCCTTCAGTCCAACTTATCCATGCAGACCAGATATACTAATCGAGTATCATTGGCCAGCACTTGGCCCATATCCCTCTAAACGCTTCCTATTCATGTACCGATCTAGGTGCCTTTTAAAAATGATATAATTGTACCAGCCCCACCACTTCCTCTAGCAGCTCATTCCATACACAATGTGAAGTAAATACAAGCTAATTCTGCTCTCTAGACAATGGTGTGAAAGGGTGTGAAAGACTTTCATAACTACGAATTCTCATGAACATCCATCTCAATAAACACACACTAAATGTATTGCAAATTGTTTTGTCTTTTGCAAATTTCCTTCCTCACCCATTTTCTAAAAGCTACTACTGTCCCACAAATCCTCCAGAAATTTGACCAAATTAATTTTAGCATCAAGTGAGAGCCTGAATATAATGAGGAGACCATTCAGCTGTGGAGCCACTACAGAATAGCCATCATACAGACTCTGCACCCACAGGCCAAGAATCCCCTTTACTTCATCTGAATGAGAACAAGCGTGGGGTATCTGCAAGGGGAAGAGATACAACCCACACGCACCAGCAAAAAAACCCATTAGTTCAAGTGTAAAAGAGACATTCAAGTGCTATCCTGGAGTCTTCTCAAGCAGATGCCATGGTTGAGAAGTCATGCCTCTCCTGGAGCTGCTAGCCAACTACAGCCCAGCAGCCACTGGGCCTTGCACAGCCTTGTGAAAGACGTAGGCTGCTGGCTTCATAGGAGGGCAGTTAACTGCGATTTGAGGGCCTTAATTGGTGGTGGATCAGAAACAACAATCATGGATATTCCCTTCAGGAACGTAATTACTGACGTGTCTCTCTGTCACATCCATCTGATTATTTGCCCTCCCTACCATTGATTAGAATCAGGGAAATCTCAGCCATATTTAGTGTGCGTGTCTGCATGTGTGCGTCCCTCTCTCTCTGTATTAGAAGTGAGTAACTGGATTCATGTTCCCTTCTGTCCCTCAGGAAGATCACCAATGAAGCACCTCCATTCCTATCTAAGCAGCACCAACCAATTTTGCATTGGGAAATATTCTCATCCCCTGGCAGGAATGACTCAGTAACACAGTACCTGGAAAATACACTCAATGAGCATATTCTAAATTTCAAACTCCACTCTATACTAGCACTTTACCAATAAAAGATATTCAGCTGAATCTCACTATATTTTAGCAAGAGTGTCAATTTTGTTGAGTTTCAGAAGGATTTTTTTTAAACATGGGGCTGAGCAAATTTCCTCATATCAACCCAAACTCACCTCATTAACTATGTCACATAACCCATTAACACCTCTTTTATCAGATGCTAGCCTGATTCACCCACTTACTGTATCCTGAAGTGTCTGCCACTACTAGAACATCCTGGGAGACTCTGCTATCCCTGGTGGCAGTGCCATATTTAAAAAGCTATTGCATACCTGGTCAAGCGCAATCTTCAGCTGCCCTGTACATCTGCCACAGATACAGCTGAGAAAAGGAATTTGGTTCTGGACGAGACGATGCAGAGGGGGAATATCTCCATCCCCCAGGACCAGCAGAGAAGCTCACTTCAGCAGACCCTGCCAGAATGATCCAAAGTTGTCACCCAGGTCAGTGCAGTGTTTTAGGTCTGGAGGACACCCATAAATGAGCTTTGTCCAGCAATGACCTTTTCTGCTCCATCAGGGTTAAGCCCAATCTGCTGCTACACACTCTCTCTCTACTATCGCACCAGTCTGTCAATATTCACACTTCCCTAACGTGTGAAACATCTGCACTCATTCATATCTGTCTATCCCAAACACCCCCACATTACTAACCCTGCAAATCCTCTACCCAGCTTACTCACTTGCTCCACACACCTCAGCAACTTACCCCCAGTTAACAGTTGTGCCAGCCACTTGCATCTTATTCAATTCTTCCCCTTCTTTCACTCCAGGAGCAAACAGCCTACAGCAGTACTGAAAGAGCCAGGGCAACAGGTAGGGTGCCTGATATTCACCTGCTAGTCCCCAAGGAGAGGATCTTGGTGCTGGTCAGCAAGGATCAGGACTGCTCCTGTGGTGGTGTGGAAATTTCCATGCCCTCAACACCAAGTTAATTACTGCACAACTCTCCGATTATACCCCATTGGATGTTGTGTTGCAGCTTGCAGCTGTGCTCTACAATGGGTTAGGCCACTTTTGGAATACTGCATTCAATTGTGGTCTCCCTGCTTTAGAAAGATGTTAAAATCGAAAGGTTTACCAGGATGTTGTACAGGTTGGAGCATTTGAGCTATAGAGAGAGAGGCTGAGGCTATTTTCCTTGAAGCATTGAAGGCTGAGGAGTAACCTTATAGAGGTTTATAAAATCATGAAGGGCATGGATAGGGTGAATAGGCGAGGTCTGTTTCCAAGGGTGGAGGAGCCCAAAACTAGAGGACATAGGTTTAAGAGGCACATAAGAGGCAACATTTTCCACACAGAGGGTAGTGTGTATAGGAAATGGTGGAAGCTGGTACAATTAGAATATTTAAAAGGCATCTGAATGGGTACACGAGTAGGAAGGGTTTAGAGGTCTATGGGCCAAATGCTGGCAAAGGGACTAGATTAATTTCGGATATCTGATCGGCATGAATGAGTTGGACAAAAAAGGTCTATTTCCAAGCTGTACCTCTCTATGACATCAAAATGCCACAACCTACAGCAGCCGGTCACCACATTCTCTCTCATCTCTTGCAGGCACCTGTAAGAGGGAACACCATGAGCAACATCAAGTTGGCCATCGTGTGAGATATATCCTCCTCAAACTCTGAGGAGCCTCAAAGAGTGCATTAGCAAGGCTGTCTACCGCATCCTCAGATGCTGACACCACCGTGGTGAGTATGTAAGCAAGACTCGTGACAGGAGCATCTCCTGTGGTGAGCACATCGTTGCCACGTCCCTTCAGGATGGTCAAGGATGAAATGCCCCCCATTTGCTGGCACCCAGAGGACTGCTAGAGGCCAGGCACCTTCTTATCCCCGGACAGGAGTGGAGCTTGTGGTATCAATAAACAGAGACATGGAGAAAGTGAAGACTGCAGATGCTGGAAATCAGAGTCAGAAAAAGTGACGCTGCAAAAGCGCAACAGGTCAGGCAGCATCCAAGGAGCAGGAGAATCGATGTTTTGGGCATAAGCCCTTCATCACGAATGGTGTAATTGCATGAGCAGGGGACACTAGATAATCTGATACAGAGGTTACCATGCAATTGGGACTCTGCTGTCTTGGGTATGTGATTTTCTGGCTGCCTCTGAAGGCAGGTTGGCAGCTGCCAAGGAGAGCTTGCTGTAGAACCCTCAGGGTCTGCTTGATATGCCCACAGATGCACTCTGTGCACAAGGAGCAAACCGACAGGAACCCTGGCTTCACTTCAGGTGCCCTTTCATCACAAAGAGTCATGGTGGTGCCAGGAGACACCATGCCTTAGGCAAGATCAGATAGCAATCTCTCCCCACCTCTCTGCCAACCCCACAGCCTTCACACAGCCCCAAGTGTCAACCCAATCTATCAAAGTCATCATATGGCCACTTTAACCCTCCAGCTTCCGAATGTTCAAGTGCCATATCCAATCTGTTGGTGCACTGTCCACTCCCCCATATGGAGTCAGGATGCTACTCACTACGAATAACTCCAACCGCATGACCCGTTTCCCTCCCAAGCTTGATCATCTTTTTCATTTATATACTGAGAAGACAACCTGCTCCCCCACATCAGTATGGCCACTCCCTCTGCATCTGAACATTCTGACCCCAATCCTGATAGGTGGCTTTCCCAATCTCCCTCTCACACCAGTGACCCCCACCCTGATAACCTTTGACCTCCAGAGGATAGCCAATCAGTAGTGACTATGGCCCACATCTTTAGGTGACGCAGACAGGCAGCCCTAGAAAATTAGTACGCAGGCCCTGATCAATATCCATGCAGCTCCCTGGCTTTCCAGGACTGCTCAGGCTGGTTGCGCTGGACTCACAGCCAACACATGGCCCACACTGTTGAGATACTGACCTCCTGACCATCCCAACTGCCCGACAGATCAGGCCCAAGCCCATGGACCAATACTGGAGGCAGCCCTTGACTTACAGTCCTGGCACTGACTGGGGACTACTCCCCTCAATTGTGTATGGAACTGGCACAAGGTGTAGACGCGAGATTCCCATAGTACACTGCATATAGTGACACATCCCCCAAGTTGACTGCTGACAAGCAGCCTGGATTTACCTCTGTTCTAAACTGCAAAGCAAGACAGAAGTACAATGAACCTTTAAAATGTGACTAAGGGGACAAAGTGTTAAAAGGCAAGGCAAAGCCATGCAAGGATGCTGTGGGAGCAGGTAGTTCAGTGCTAACTGAGCAAGTGGTAAGAGAGCAAGTGAGCAGCCCTGAGATGCAGCCCAAATCATGTGCTCTTTGCCCTATCCCTGCGTGCAAAATACGTTTGTAATAGCATTGCATTGAGAGGTGCCTGTGTGCTCCAAAGGGCATCACAGATTGGAGCTGGGCCACAATGGTATAGATAGTCTGGCACATGTCACGCTACGGAAACAGAGCTTTGGGTCCAAATCATCTATGCCGACCAGATATCCCACCCAATCTAGTCCCACCTGTCAGATGCCAGCTTCCATGGATGTGGCATGTGGACGATTGCTGTCCATGGAACATGCCCTGAGACACTTGTGCTGGCTGTCCCAAATGGAGGTCTGGAGGAGCAAAAGGTGACTGCAGTCTCCCTGACTTTCATGTTGAGGTTGCTCTAGTTTCTATTTGGCGGGTGGGAGAATAGGTCAGTGCATCTTCATGAAGTGAGATTAGATAATAATGAGGGTGATAATAAGCGGTAATCCCCATTAATAGCCCTCTTGCTGCTCATTAGTCATAATCATGCCTTAATGTCTGGAACTTAATTGGAAAAATGTTTGGTCCTAACATCATTAAAGACTATGTTTGATTTCTCATGCAATGCTCCTGAATTTCTCAGCATAGCCCACATGGTTCAGGATCTGTGAAGATCCCACTGATTCGGATAAAAACCTCGCATTCAAATGTAATTCGTACATTAACCACCTTAGCTTATCAATTAACTGTAAAATGTATTAGACATCATTCTCCAACACACATCTTTTCAAAAATTAATTGACTAAAATTAGCCTCAACAGTCTTCAGAAAGTGAACAAATCATTAATGGAGGAGCAGAAAGGGGCATCACTTTGGTTTCCAACTTCTCAGAGATTGAGAAGACAAAAAACGTGAGGTGGTAATTTCAAGTTCCTGTAAATGATTCCAGAATTGGGGGCCATTCAGCCCATCATCCCTGTTCTTGCAAAATGTTAGCAGTTCAGTTCTACTCTTTCCAATCATGCATTTTGAATTCTTTTTCCAATTCTCCAACAATCTATTTCCAAACCTTCTGGGGCCACAGAGTTAAGATCAGAGCAACTTGCTATAAAATAATTCCACTCAGCCCACTTCTGGTACCTGGGCCAGTTATGTGAAATTCATGTCTTGGCATGCAAACCCAACTGTAGGTGGAAGCAGTTCCTCCTTATTTACTAGACTGGTCACTAACAGATGATGCGTGCACATGAGAACGAGGAATTCAAAACAAGCAGATCAGCCATAATCATATTGAATGGCAGATCTAGTTTGACAGACCAAATGGACTGCTTTTACTCCAAACATATATAATGTTCCCTCTCATGTTCTTGATGAACAGTCAGCAGACAATGAGATCAGTCCAATTTCTGACCACTGTAACAGCCAAAAAGTACAACATTTAATATCAAATGTGAGAAATCACTATTTAGTTGTATCTCAAGGAAGCTACTAATTAGATTAAATTCCCTACAGTGTTGAAACAGGTCCTTCAGCCCAACAAGTCCACACTGACCCTCTGAAGAGTAACCCATCCAGAGTAATTTCCCTATATTTACCCCTGGCTTCTGCACCGAACACTACAGGCAATTTAAGTTGGCCAATTCACCTAACCTGCACATCTTTGGACTGTGGGAGGAAACTGGAGCACCCAGGGTAAACCCATGCAGACACAGGGAGAATGTGCAAACTCCACACAGACAGTCGCCCAAGACCAAAATCAAACCTGGGTCCCTGGTGCTGTGAGGCAGCAGTGTTAACCACTGAGCCACTGTGCCATCCATAGAAAGAAAGAGCTGCCATGCATTGGCTGGGAATTGAAGTCGGGCTTCTTGCATGGGAGGTGGGAATTCTACCACTGAACCACCAATGCAACTGCTAATGATGATCCAACAATTCATTGCCACAAACAGCTGCGGAGGCCAGGTCACTGAGTATATTCAAGACCAAGATAGATATGTTCTAGAGTATCAAAGGGATCAAGGGCTACAGGAAGAAAGCGGGAGAATGGAGTTGAGATACTTATCAGCTATGATTGAATGGTGGAGCAGACTCGATGAGCTCAATGGCCTAATTTCTGTTCCTATGTCTTCTGTCTAATGTATGCAAGTTTCAATGACTGAGAGCCAAAATGATCTTAAAAAGGAGTAATTGCAAAAAAAGTGTCAGTTCAGTTTTAATTTTGTTTTCTAGCGGGATGCAAAACAGGTCACAAATCTGTTATCACCCATTTCATGCCATCTATTTCAGCCTATTACTCCCAATACAAGGCAGATTTGGAACTGTCAGGAGGTGGTGGGAATATCATCATCATGCAATGCTATTAGTTACTTCATGTCAACCGAGCAGTAATATTTAAGAGATAGATATAGTTTTATATTATTTGAACTTTAGGCTTGGGTTTTCACATGGAGAGAGGTGGAGAGCTTGGGTCAGGAAACTGCCTGACTTTCATAGCCCATTGAAGTACCCAATTAGACCCAACATTTGCTCTGAAGAGGCAGATACACTATGGAAGAGAGGCTGTCAACACAGGTAGATCTCAGGAAGTGTGCAAGTACTGATGCATGCTGGTTTTAAGACAGAATTTGGTTCATGGGAACTGTGTCCAATTGTTTTCAAAGCTACTAGGCTCTCTAGCGGTCATATTCCCACTCACACCACTCTCGTCATCTCCATAACAACACATTCCATCTTTCACCCTACAGCCCTGATATTCCCTCTAATGCCACTTTCAAAGTCACTGAGCCAAAGTCCACCTCAGGAGATAGCTGGAGATGAAAATAATCTAAGAGTTTTTAATAATCTAAGGGTTTCTACTCATAACACACAGTAGTAAAAATAAAGCTTCCATTCATGAAACCTACTCAAAGCCTTTAAATCTCAAGTGATTAATCTGCTATGAAAACAAATCTACTTCTATTCAGTAGTAGTCAGCTAATCCTTTAATAATCTCTAAACTTTAATCAAACCGCAAAATCTAAACTACCACAGTGGACATAACTGTAATTTTGAAACCCAGCCAAGCATTTGTGCTGACATAAACAACCTTTAGGACAGCATCAACAAATTCCTAATTCAAACTTTGGAACTGATTGTCAAGTTTTTCTTCAAACTACATCAGATGGCCTGTCAATCAGTTAAGCAGAAAGATTTCACTGATAACTTAAGCATATTATTTTGCTAAGTTTAAGAGAAAGGGTTTTTTTTTAAGAAAAGTTCAGATTATGACACTGAAACAGACTCTATCTGCCCTTCAAATGTGCTCCCATCCGCTCTATCAATTTGCAATCTGACACTGCAGCTCACAGTCCTTGGAACAGTCAAACTGCAGTCTGTTTGACTTCAGCACTGCTAAGTTCATGCTTTTCACCTGCATGCCTTAGCCAGCAAAAATTGGCTCAGTCAGAAATGGAAGCAGGGATTCCATAGCCAAGTTCCATCACCCTCCCCCAGCCTGAAATTTCCAAAGGTCCACAGAGTCTTCCCATCGCTGCAGAAGTCCAGCCCCTAGCAGCTCAGTCTGATCATTACAGTGCCGTCTATAAATAAAACAACTTATGTTGTGACATATGCAGCATGTGGTATGCAGTCTCCTTTCCACTGAACACATTTTGATTCTGAAATGGAGAACTAGAGTCCGATGATTTTGATGCATTAATGATTCTGAATCTCTCTCTCACCCATGCACATCAAATCAAAATACTGAGGCACCTTTTCAAGTGTTAGATTCAAGTTCAGCAATCAGAAAACAGAGGATTTGTGCGCAAACTTCTATATATTCCAATGCATAGAGCTTGTACCCAATACTCACCACTAAGCCAAGCACCAAGGTTCGCACTCTCTCCCCAATTTCCGGTGAAATATCATTGCCAAATTGTTGCAAGGTCGTTAGAAATCTCTTCAGCTTGCTGAGCTGTCGAGCACCACAGGCTGGTGGTAGCTGCTGATTTGCCAGTGAGGAAGAGGAAGAAGAGGAGGTTCCATTACTGAAGCCATTTGGAGGAGACGGTGCCCCATTCAAAGTAGTGGGCGAGTGACTGCTACCATTTGTTACTGTAACAAGAGGAATGAAAACAACATGTTAGACCTGTGCCCACTGAAAAACAGACTACTTCTTCCATATCAATAGCAAACAGATCCAAGTGCTTTAAAAGCAATAACCTTGCAAACAATGACAGTGAAATTTTTTCCCACCATACGTTAAACAGGTCAGCAACAACTGTGTGCTTTGTAACATGTCTTAGCTAAAATTACAGCATAGAAAACGTTCTAGAGCAAGAAGAATTCTACTTCTTACATATGCTACCTACAACTGAATAAGCACAGGCTGAAATCTACTTTGCTTTTGCTGGGGAGGACACATTCAGCATGGAAACATCTGAAAATAGCATTGTCAGTCTAAAGTAAAACAGGTGTACAGATCCAATACTAGGCCAAGTATGAGGTTATATTTATCTAAACACCTGCCAGAAGAGCTCCAGTGAGACCGTCAGGGTTAAAGCATTACAAGGACTGAAATAAATAAATAAATAAATAAATAAATGCAACCCCAAAACCGGATCAGAAGTTAGTTCAGCAGAGTTTGAGCTGTTTGAATTGAATTTAGATTCTTGCCCTGGAAATGCTACTTAACAGTGTAGCAGCCTCCATCTAACTTATGGCTCATGTACTCATGACCTGCATTGTAATTCTACCAGGTAGTTTCTTTCTGAACTTCATTTCCATCCCCTTCTCAACATAGTGCAATACTTGCTGTAATTTCTGGTAAAGTGGCAAATAGAATAGCAATAATAAAGACTGGAATAGATAAGCACATAGAAAATGAAATTGAAACACAATAATTTTCAATTACATGTCGTTGGTGTGAATGAGCTAGTTCGAGGTGCTCCTTGATTGGTCGGAGGAGGTGGCATTGTTGGTGGTGTCAACCTGGATTGTGTTTTTACATCTGCAGGAGAGTCTGGCATCGTGGAGTGCTTCTCAGTGCGATCTGCGGGAGCAAAAGAGGGTTCGTATTATTCTCTTCTTCCTCTGGGCATCAGTTGCTCAAGAAACTGTGAAAACACCAATCCATTCTAAAAATGCAATTCTAGTGGCCAAAAGCAGTGATTTCATCTTTTAATCATTTCCTGATCAAAACAATTGTAAAAAGGCATGTTGCAGATGGTGACACTTCATTAGTAGATTGGAGAGGTTGACAATTGTTTTTTGGCTCAAAAATATAAAGATGTTTCTTTAGTACCAAGCATAAAGCAAATTCAATTTCAAGAGCCTCTTGTACTCCAATATACCCAAGCATAGAAAGAAAAATAAGTAATAACAACAAAGATCCAGAAGATAAACACAAAAGAAAAATCTTATATACAGGTAAGACACTGGCAATCTGAACGAAATGTCTTGGAGACAACACCTAACGCATGCCAGTTCTGTTTTAGCACAGAGGTCGCATGTGTTAACTAACTGTACAAGCAGCAATCTGGAAACTCATAGCTCATGAACATTAAAAAGGGAGCATTATAGTTTCAAAGTCACGCTAATATAAAATGCAATGCCAGTTCCAAAATTAAAGTCAATTACTGACTGTGAGGTCGATTCCAATGGCCTACTGAATACTGTATGACTATACTCAGAAATTTACTGCAGAAGATGTCTTATTTAGTCAGAGCTACTTTAACAAGTCATAATTAATTCTTAGACACTGGTTACATCAGTTTCAATGCAGTGCACCTTTTTAAAATCTGTTTTTGAAGAAATTGAAAAATAATTTTCATTTGTTGATAGAAATCTATAATTTGAAACAGTTCACAAAAACTAAAAATATTTCAATACTTTGCTTCTGGACAAATAATTAAAGGGCTAAGATTTTAAACAGGACAAGCCCTGGAAATTCTTGGAACAAATAATGCATCGTAGTTATTTCCATCCTTTCCATTTCCTTTCCCAGTGTAATTATACATTTCAACTTTTCTTCACAAATTATTCTCCTCTATTTCACATCCCATTGCATTTTTTATTGCAGCCACTTTCCCTCTTGCTTTAACCTAGGCTTTTACCATAACCAGAACTAAGCAAATCTTTCTATTTTGCACTAGCAAGAATGTTGCTAGATAGAGGAGACTCAATTGTGGAAAGAATAGAGAAGGTCTTGATTTCAAATGGATCCAAGTAAAGACTTATGGTATGATTAGAGTCCCTTGTCCTAGGAATTTTATTTCCAACAGTATTTCTTATCTATAATATCCGTTATCACATTTTTAGTTATAAAACAGACTATTACATAACAGGGTGTTTGGAATCCTTGAACTATGACTGAACATAAATAGTTTATATGAAATATGGAGACCTCTCTCTAAATTCATTCAAGAATTTGCTTATGCATTGTATATTATACATGAAATGTTATTTGATTGCTGTCATTTGCAGCAATTCCTTGCCACATTACTGGAAGCTAAAGTATCAAAATAGGACAACGTTCAGTCATATTCAAACCTGCAACACACATGCTGGACATTAAACTACTTTTAATATGAAAACATTTTTAAAAATACACATAACTTTCTGAAAGCACACAGATTTGCAATATCAAAAAACTTATCCAGACATTTGCTTTTTCCAAAACTGTTAATTTTTTCTGCTAACATAGATGGTCAAACATATATAGAAAATATATTTAACTTTTGTCATTTCTTTATTCTTGATGTCAGTTGTTTACAGTTATTCCTTAGAGGCATTCCTATGTTCTAAAAGAGTATAAGTAAATTCATATTTGGGACCCAACAAGCTGGCCAGTGTGATCCTATTTTCCAGCCTTTGCTGCTCAACAGTGCGCCCTGCCTATTCACCTCAAAAATCATATGGAAGAAATATTTTATATAGTTCTAAAGTCCAAGACTAACAACCACATTCCACATGTTACTAGAGAGTGAGAGTGAGTGTGAAAGAGAGACAGAGTGGGTGTGAGTGTGTGAGCGAGAGAGCGACAGAGAGAAAGAGAAAGAGAAAAAGAAAAAGAGAGATAGATAGCACAGGGAATTCAGGGTCTCCTAAATAAAAAGGAAAATATTCCGGACATGTTGGGGCAGTGAGCTTGCCAGGGCTGGTTGGGAGATAACGGTGAGAACTGCTCGCCCATCTGGTTTCCATTCTGCTAACACTCATGCTGTACTGTTAAAAAAAGACTGTCCAGATAACCAACTCCAAAACACATGGGAGAGAAGCCTGTGGAATTAATCTGTTACTTATACAAGAGGCATATATCCCTCATGCTTAAATATCACAGCATTCTACAAGTACTGAAGCATAAACTGTAATTATAAATCTGAAATCATGTTACTTCTGTGTATCTCTACACTTTAGCACACACAATTAGTCCTAATACAGAACTTCCTTACGAAATCTTGAAAGCTATCCAAAATAGTCACCCAAGCATCTCCATCTGCAGCACAGCTCTGCTGAGGATTAAAACTGCCTCCCCAACCCAGCAGACACATGCTTCTACTGTGCTGACAGTTTGGTGTCAGCCAGAAGGTTTCATGCACAGCCAACCTGCCTGGATCAGATGGAGCCAGAGCTGAGAGGTCCTCCAAATTAAATGTAATGCCACCATCTGCAACTCATTCAGTGCTGTTTAGCGCAATCAATTCATGATGGAGATAATGTTGAAGTAATGGGCCAGTCCTAATCCATGTCCAAAAAAAATGCAAGCCTCTAGTAAAGTTAGTGACTTGATATAAACTCAGAAAATGTGGTTTGAGTATTTATAAATCAGTTCCATTTGTTCTGGATAGCATAATCACTCTGAATGATGATTCTTTTTTGGAAAACTATAGTTTAAGTGTACAAAATAATCTTTTCAGCTCAAAATGGTAAAAGGTTTCTCCAATACTTGATTCAAAATTTAAAAGCATGGTCATAGAAATGTTGATTTAACTTCCTTTGCGCTGTCTAGAAAAGAAACACTTACTTGAAGTGCATTTATTTTTCAAAGAAGATACCAGTCATAGCCTTTAATTTGAAAATAATTATGCATATGTCAAAGGCTAAAGAGAAACAAACATTTGAGAGCAATAACATGAAATAAATTTTGTTTCAAGATGATGGCACATACAACTTGGGAGTCTAAATAAGTTAAAAGCCAATTCAAAAGACAGGGACAAAAAGATAAAGCAATTTTGAGAGTTTGCTTTTAAAAATTGTTAAAAAGAGAAGCTGACTGAAAATGACTGCCAAATTCCTTTATCTAATAGCATCCAATGTGTGAAAATCCTCAATGTATGACGGTATATAAAGCGAACGGAATTACTTCACTACACACACAGGCTATATTAATTATTCAGTCCGTTTTAAAAGTGGGTGACTTAGGATTTGGTTTCCAGGGATTCTAGTGTTCAAATGTGCAAAGTGATGTGCACATTGTATCTCCAAAAGTGGACATTTACAGTTTGCGTGTTATAGGTTGAAATATTCATGGAATCTTGCAAACATTTGCTGAAATATTTCAGATTACCCACTCTCACTCCTACATATTTCTCTGAATTTAACAAGTAGCCTGATTGAACAAAGCGACATTACATCTTAATTATAAAGGCAGAATACTGTAATGAAGGTTAATGTTTTGAAATGTTATCACCAACCAAGGAGGATAATTGGAAACATCCTCAATTGCAACCGAAACTTATGCTGAAATTTAAAACTAATATGTTGTGCCAGGACCAAATACCATGAACTGTGGTACTGTGGGGTCTCTTCAGTATGAATGCCTGGGAGTGCAGTGAAAATTCTGCTGTGAGCCAAAAGGCTTGGGCTGATGGTTCTGTAACCAATGCTGAATATATCTGCACTTGTGACCCAACCCCTTAACTCAAGCTGTTTGATAGTAATTATCTCTATAATTAGAGGTTGGATAGGAGAATTGGTTTACGATTCTAATAAGCCACTGGTAAGTTTGATTACAATCCAACTTGTGTGTTTACATAAATAAGCAGATCCACCACTGCAGCAGATGCATAGGGTGCACGTCTCTTGTGGTGTGCACAGAAAAAAAAAAATCTCGTCCTGTAGAACACAGGTGGAACATGCAAGACACGATCATCAAGATTCAAAGGCAGCCTTGGGAAGGAGAGCTCACTTGATATGCAGGGGATGATTTCTCGCCTTGAATACATTATGAACTTGCAGCACGCTAATATGCCATGCAATCATAAGCACCAGATGGAACAGTGTGCAGTACATGTCCCATCAAACCTCTGCTTGTCAGGAAGATGTATTAGTGTCCCTGCACTGTTTTTTTTCTGCAATCCCCCAGTTGTCCCCTTAGATTTTTCACATTTCTTAGCATTCGGTTCCTCAATCCCTGAAGAGCACGTCCCTGGGGTTGCCTCATCTGTACCAGGTGGTTCCAAAAGTAGTTTTATTCCATTATATTAAATAAGGTGAGGGCTGTGGGACTGCAGCAGGCTATCTGCACAGTGCCTGCGGGAGAGCTACCAATTGCTGTAGCACAAAAGCTTGCTCAGATATTGTTTTATAGACAAGGTCAAAGGCCTTTTCATTTAAATCCAAAGAAAATGGTGGCAGCATTCTTTTTCTAAGACTATTATGGTAAGTGTATTTTAGAAACATGAGCAAAATTAACGATTCTTATAGAGCTCTGTGCAGTTTTAAAATCAATTTAGAGAGGGATGCCATTACAGTACTGAAATATATTCCCTATTTATTCGTTACACCGCACTTTGCATTAATCAACCTGATTTTTTTTCTTAGAACCAGCATGAAAGCAGTAGTCAGTACATTAGCCTTTGACTAGCAATTTTTAAGCAGTCATCAGTGAATTTCTGTGACTATCCCCATCTACAGAAAGCCACGTCCAGTATTGAAATACTGAAACATAAAATGAAAAGCACAAAACCACAAGGCAATACTTAGGCAGAAAGCAAAAAAAATGTCTGCTTTGAATTTTTTTTGAACTAAACGTAAACACAAATTTAATCCTCAGATGGGGATTCTGCACAGGTCATTTTCTTTTTCTTTAAATTTCTCAGAATATTTCCTTAGATGCTTCAAACCAAAATATTTCATGTTCAATACTCTTGGCCCAGCTTAGGATGCTGCTTGTCTAGAGAAGCCATATGTGACCTACACGAATCTGGTAGACGACTCTTCAGGATGGTTCTACTGCTGGAACAAAGCTGCCACAGCATATGAGGTCTCTGGACCCATAATATGAAAATCATTTGGTTCATTAGATTAGTCAGCCTGTTATAAACAAATGGCTAATGTTTTAGTTTGTGTTTCAGGGTGACTGGTATTATTCAAGTACTTTATGTTAAAAGAAATTATACAAAATCAATCCTTAAATCATTAGCAAGAACTTGAGACAACCTCTAAACTATCAGATTGAACCATAACTAACCTTATGTGAAAGCATTTTTACAGAAATAAGACCAAGAAAAGAATCGGACTTCTGTCATCTTTGAGAACTACTGAACAATCTGACATGCCCTCTAGAAAACAGACTGGACAACTCACAGAACAAAGCATGACCAACTGCTTATAGGTAATGGTCAAAGCACAATAAATATTTCAAGTTAGAAGGAAAATAAAGAATGTTTGCAGATTTGAACAGTCTTCATTGAAGTCAAATTCCAAAGGTGCAACAAATTACTCATTTTCAGGATGTCACAATTGTACCAAACAGATAGAAATTTACATTAAAATAAAGCTTCTTCCCCAAATAAAGTGCAGGTAAGTCTTTTATACTTATTAAAAAAAGACTGGCGGCAGAAAGGCTGTTTATTTCTATTGGGACTTGCTCAGTGCTGTCTGCAAGTGTTTTGAAAATATCACATGACATAGCCATGTGTTAAAAATTACAGCCAGTTAAGTTCTCTGCTAAGAAAAATATGTGGACAATTTATGAAATGCGCCCCAGGATGGAGATGTCCTAAGTAGAACCAGATTCTGAAAACAGAACCAATTTTTGAAATGTAAAGAAAATGAGCTGTAGCCACATCTGGACAGCAGAAGTTAAGAGGGTGGTCTGACCTAATGCCAGGCCATTTTTAACAGAACAGTATCATTTTGTACTACAATGACCATGATCACTGATGGTCTTTCACGGAAATGACCCTGAGCAATGCCAGATGCATTAATGGTGCTGTATTTATAAGCCTGCATCTGTTCTTTGGAAGTACTGTACAGGGTTCACAAGATTTGCTTTGTGAAATTGTACACTATAGTAGCCTCTCACTTGAATACTCTCCTCCATATACAACAGCCTGACAACACACAGTTTACTGCTTGCATATTTATGAGCAAAGCATGTCTAAATCCATATTTGAGCACATCTCAACCTGAAATACATACCAATACATAAAACCAAAATATAGTAATATGACTCCCAAAGGCAGAGCTCCACACAAATACTTGTTTACACCAACAGAATTTTATATTTGTCTTGCATTTAAAGTGTTGGCAGAAACGCACATTATAGGACAATAGGGCCAAATGAAAGCCAAGTTAATGCAGGCAATGTGGATTTTTAACATTTTTAATAGAATGTTAGCTTATTCACTTTTCTGTATTCACTGCAGTCATTTTTGTTAAATGGTTTCCTTGTGTTTTTACTGCTTGCCAGTTAACTTCTTGCATTCTGTGCTACTGCTAATAATGATAACCAGAGATTTTGTTTTAACACCAAAATATGGAAAAAGAACATTTCAGCATGCTTATGGTTATTTTGTTGTCAACTCATAGCATTGAATATGCAGGGCTGTTGGTTAGAAGTTGTGACATTCAAAAAAAAGCAGGAAAATGCATTATTACAGTGAAATCTATTTTTAAAAAGGCTCCTGATTTATCCAAATTAGCATTGAGAGAAGTTCCTGAGTTGAACACAGAGTCACTGAGTTCTCTTGCCCATTTAAGCTTTAACTACTCAACGTTTGCTACAAAGAGGGTTAGAAATTAACTGTTATAACCCCAATTACTTTTTTTTGAAAAAGTTATGATCTTACTAGTTCTATTCTGAATGATAAAGGAATGCAAGTACATCACGAGGGGCAGGTTGTGAAGACCATTCTAACAGACTATAGTACAGATGGGTGTCAAGAAAAATAGCCAAGTGTCAGATTTGCTCAAGTAGATTAAATCCTGCACATGCTTGTGGTTGCACACATCTGTTATTTGCATTTTAGGCACCACATTACAAAGGCTGACAGTATAGTACAGCACACGGGCTTTCACATATCACCAGGAAAACAATACAGTACGTAGAAACATCTTCAGGTGCGTAGCTGTGGCCTGAAACAAATTAACAAAAAAAAAGGTGCTGGAAACAAGTAAGACCCGCCAAGTAACAGGACAGATATAATGTTAAGTTTCATAGCTCTGGTAAAATAGACAAAAAAAAATGTTCTGTTGGTTATCTAAGACCATACAACAACTCCCTAAGAAAAACCTTCAACAACTGGTAATACCTACACAGCAGTACAAGTAAGCATATACAATTTCAAAACACCATCTGCAATGTGTACTCTCCTTTAAACTGCAACCACTTCTGGACTTCTAACCAAATAATCTGGAAACAGACAGCTGTGCACTTTCAGGCTCTCCTGATACATATTTTATCTTAAGATAATATTAAACTATCAGTCACATGGTTAAACAGATAATACACATTGCGTGACTAATAAAATGTGACACGTTGCATACAAAACAAGACTCTATCATCAAGTCAATAAATGGTTATAATTTCACTTCCATCTTGACAGTAACTAAAATAAAATATCCTGTCAATGTTAAATATGATGGGTGAACAGGCCACCTCCACAAGACTCACCTGGCATTACTCAATGAGCTACACACTTTTACTCTCCTTAAAAAAAATGCAAAACTGAAGGCAGGAGACCTACTGTCTCCTGCTCTGGAATGATCAGAAAAAAAAACAGACAGCCATAAGGCTTGCTGCGGCATCCTACCTAGAGGCAGGAAACTGGGTGCGTGCTTTTGCCAGGCAGAGACAGATGGAGAGCTGACACTCCGAATTGTACTTGGAGCAGAAATGTGAATGATGACAGGAGCACATGTGGCCTTGAACCAAGCCCAATCTCTTCAGGCAGAACAATGACATGGATGTATGCACAAATTATCTCTGCCCGAGACCCTCATCTGACTTCTTTTACTGTACCTTTCTTACTAGGTCCAACGCAGGGGAGGGCAAGGAAGACGTCAGACACAGGGATATATTGCTGTGAAGTCTTCAGATAAGCTGTGTCGTTCCTTACAGAAACGGAAATGTAAACCTTTCCTTCTTTGATTTGTTTGTCCTCACTCTTAGCAATCCTTCCACTACGCTGCTTGTAGCATTCCTTCTGCCTTCCTTACAGCATATGATTCACATGTGTCTGAATGCAGATCCCCCAGCAATCAGCCTCTGTCAGTGCAAATGCATTTTTTCCCTGTAGCCGCCTTAAACCGCTGATGAAATCCATGTGGGAACACAGGAAAAACTGACCTTTTTTGAGAGCTATGAATATGCTCTGTTCACATATGGATCAATCCATGGCTCTCTGACAACTGATGTCAGTTAACAAACACTCACAGCAGTGCAGCAGCCAATAAGCTGTTTCCTAATGTAATGCAGCTCTTTAAGGAAAAAAAATCCAGTGTTGTCAGGAGCACCTCAAAGGGTTATGAACAGCAATAATTGTCAGCTCTTCTACAACATACACCAGCTATCAAAGGATTATACCACAGACATGCATTTTAGACCACTAACAATTTCACTTTTTTTTTGTCTTTTTTTCTTGAAACAGCTCTTCTAAATGCCAGGACCATATCCTCACAACAGTAATTGCGGCTTCAAATTGATCCACATTAACATGAACCAATTCCTGAGGGATTCTCACCTAGTGGTCTATCAATGAAAGGAATGACAAGACAAGGATGCTTGTGCATCGGATACTCCTCTAGTGTTTTCTGTAACCGTCATCGGGATAAGGCCTTTATCTTTGGGTTATTTAATTACAGAAAAGGTACCACACATGTGGCAGCCTCCCTGAGTATGGTTTAACCCAAGTGGCTACAGTTTGCAATCAATGCGACTCACTGCACTTCAACTATTCTTGGTAATAGACGCAGGAAAATCAGTGACTAAAATGTGAACCTAATTTTCTGGCACCCACAAATTGAAGCAGCAATCTTAAATAGTGACAAATCAAGCTCAGGTCCCCAGATGCAAACATTTTCATTCAAGGTACTATCAAAGGATTACAAGATGCAGCACAAGTAGTGAATATAATTCTAAATTATGTTTTTTTTTAAAAAGCAAATGTTTGCAACAAAAACATTTCAACTTCAACTTCCAGTACTGATAATAGTTTTAGCTTCCCCATTCAAAAGTATATTATGACTGGTTAAGAAAAAAATCCGTAAGCAATGGGTTTAATCAGCCAATTAAATAACACAAACAATTGAACATTTGAGCTAAACAGAAATTATTAAAAATGTTGAAACAACTAGCTGTTAATTCAAATTTTAGCAATGTAATTAAAAGTAAAAAATCAAAAATTTTAGATGGAACATCAAATGAACACAATATCAAATAGCTAAATCAGAAAAAAATAATTTAACGCAATAAACCTGTTTAGAGAAAGCAAGAAACCTTACAACATATTTCACACAATCACAATTCAGTAACAATACACTAACTATATCAAGACTTTTCTCCAGGTTAGCTCAACTTTAGCTATTTACCGGCCACTAATTACCTAAATCTGATACACTGTGAATTCATGACTTCACACAGGAGGTATTAAGTGAGTTAATTCTAAAGAACTGAAACCTCATTGACACAAATTGAAAGCAACCAAAGTTTTCTACCCCATCTGCTCCCTGCTTCCCATTGGGCTTTCATAATGGAATTAATAGTTTCATATATTCAAACCACCAAATAAAAGGACTCATTTAAGTTAGGCTACATTAACAAAAGAGGAAAGAAAATAATAATAATAAAAAGCCAAAATGAATTCAAATAAAGCATTTTACTCTAAGAGTTTGCTTTAACAAAGTTGAATAAAGCCTTTTCTGACTTTTGTGCAAGACTTGATAAACTGAATAACATAGCAGTCAATGATCAGCCAATGATCAATTGATGAATGGTTATTAAGATCCCCTCATCTCATGGTAGGTCTTTCTACAAAAGCCACACCAGCTTGGAGGGCGGATTCACCAATGTACAAATTTCCCTGCTTGCTTGTTTCCCTTTCATTCTCGGACCACTGGCCATCAATTGGGCTGACATATTGGAAAATAATCTTTTATGGCCAAATGGTAGTGAACAGAAATGAAAGCATTAGCATGCTTTGAAATTCAAATCTCCCATTTTGACTCTAAAGAGCCTGATTTTCCACACAGCTGGAAGCTATTAGTGTTTTCTTAAAGCCTCCTGCTGGCAAGGCTGACCCACCCATGTGAAATCTGTCAGGGAAGGACAACTCTTAGGCTTCTTCATAACTAGGCCAAGAGTGTTGTTCAGTTTCCTATGCTCCTACAGTACCACAGCTGAAGAGCTTAGCTACAAGCTTAATTACCTTCCCCACCAACCCCCCCCACCACCACCACATCCCCCCCACCACCACCACATCCTTATTATCTGACTGATGACGAGTTAGCTCTGTTGAAATGCAAGGGTAATAGTTTATGCTTCAGTGAAGTTTCCCTCCTCTGCAGTAAAGACAAAAAACCCATAGGGCTGTAGTGTACTGGTGCCATCTGGACTACTTTCTCTGAAAGTTACCCCATAGCACACATAAGGCAAAAACTTCCAAAGCTTTCCCTTATTCTATTGATCTATTTGTGGCAAACAATTCAGTTTTGTTTTAAAAAAATGCTTGATTACACTGAGATTGAATGTGTTGTAGATCACTTTCATAAGTGTGGGTTAAAAAAAAAATCAGCAAGTCTTACCAGTCATGTGTTTATTTTCTCTTGTAACTAAAAACTTACCAAAAGTCCATCTCACAATGAGTGTAACACAGCATCAACAAAAATCAATTAACTCTTCAATTAGTTTGAAAGTTAAAGTCACACATTGGTGGCTGAAAACCTTAAGATATGGTGGAAAAGAAATGAAGACTATGATATTTTAAACACAACAACAAATTTTAGTGAAGCATTTCACAAGAAATCCTGAAGAGCCGACTTAGACAGTCTAACCGCGGAAAGATAAAACCACTAGATGGAGCTGGTAATACAGCACAACAGACAAATCATGTTGGCATCAGCTGTTCAGGGGGCTATAGGTTATTACGACTAAAAAAAAGACGAGGAGGCTCATTATCTCTTCATATGTGTAAAACCTTTGCTTTTTACAGGTAGCCAGAGCTTTTACTTTATGGTTCCAAGCCTATTAAATAGAAAGTACTTTTATTCCTTTCACACAATATGGGAAGAAATGAAAATATATATGTGAAAATGTGCACAAGTTCAAATTCAAATAAACCAAAAACAAAATACACAGCCAATGCTTTTCTTTCTTATTCCTCTTCATTATTTTTTTCTTGTAAATCCTATCTCTGAATTCAGTCTCAGCAAAATTGACAGTGTAGTTAAACAAATTTGGCAATGGTTTTATTTAGTTATCTTTTCATGCATTATCACAAACAGTAGACAGGGCAAATTCCAACCTCGGATGCAAGGAGGAACAGAGGGAGCAATGAGCCAATTCTTTTGTCCACAACAACAGGCATCTGTCAATGCTGAAGGGGCTGGGAGAGAGCATTACTCGCAGGAACCCGAATTCCTGACCAAACCCTCTTCCACACAATGAATCCTGAATGAAAGGAACCCAGGCCAGGCAGAGATAGCATGCTGTCAGGAACCAGCCCTGACGTTTGTGAACGGACAGGACTGGCTTGCAGGATGTCAGAGCAACAAACTGCAATCCAAGATACAGAATTTTCACACACTTGTTACTGGATGTTTTGCTCCTCAGGTTGTTAAACACGGAAGCAGGAATGTTGTATATGGGTCTGACCCATGCTATGGCTCCACAGAAACTCAGCTCTGCTTCCGCTAAAACTTGCTGGAGCATCAATAATAAAAGTATGTTTTCTTTTCCTCTGAACCACCCATACATTATAGCTTTGTATAAACCACAAATGTACTTATCTGCTATACTTTAATACATTCTTTTAAAAATCTTATATTTTAAGTCAAAAATATTAAACATGACTCTCCAAACAAAAACAAAACTCATTCTTCAATAGCATTAATTTTGATATTTATGAAAGCAAACCCATTTAGAGACCCATAGAAGTGTCTTAAAACTGTCTGGTTTGGAAAATATCTTGCTTTAAGAGACAGTATTCTTTCGTTCAAACAGTCATAAATCAGATCCATGAAACAAGCTTTCTACAGTTTTCCCAGCCTTTACTAAGAAACCTTGAAAGCAAGATATTTTTTGCAGCATAGAGTTATGATAAACATATTGAAGCATTTTCAAACTGAAAATAACTGACTTCTACAATTCTAATGGATTTCAAATATAAAAAAAAGTCATACTATATCACAATGAAGCATAATCCATGACAAAAACATTGCCATATTGTGGACTTGGTATTTCTATTAATACAGTCAAAACGGTCATGAGAAAGGGATCGGAAGATGTGCCACATGGGGAAGTTAGGGACATTATTGAAGATTGCTGCTCAGTATTTAGTAATTTAAAACATTGAGTTCTTTTCTGTGGTGTGAAGGCAAAGGGGACAGGAAGACATGGAGCAGAAGAGTAAGAAACAAAGAAATATTGAAAACAGAAGCAAAGATAGGCCATTAAACCTTTCTATTCATTCACTCTGATCACAGCTGATCACGTAACTCAGTTCGCTATTTCTGCTTTCTCCCTTTGATCTCTTTATCACTAAGAACCATATCTATCTCTTTCTTGAAAACATTCAATATTTTGGTCTCAATCGCTTTTTGTAGTGCAGGATTCCATGGGGACACCACACAGTGAAGTAATTTCTCCTCAACTCAATCCTAAAGAACCTATCCTGTATCCTTAAACTGTAACCCCTGGTTATGGACTTCCTGTCATTAAGAACATTCTTCATGCATTTACATAGTCTAGTCCTGTTGAAATTTAAAGGTTTCTTTGAGATTCCCCCTCATTTTTCTAAATTCCAGTGAATATTGTCCTCATTGATCCAGTCTCTCTTCATACATCAGTGTTGCCATTTCAGGAATCAGTCTTGTAAACCCTCATTGTAATCTGTCAATAGCCAGAACATCCTTCTTTATATTAAGGAGATCAATACTGCACACAGTAGTCCAAGAGTGGTCTCACAAAAGCCCTGCATAATTGCAGCAAGACATCCCAGCTTCAGTACTCAAATCTTCTCGCCATAAAGTCTTATTTGCCTTCTTCACCATTGACTGCACTCTGTGACTGGTGCGTACAGGCACCCAAGTGTCACTGCACCTCCCCCATACCCAAACTATCCCGTTCAGATAATAAACTGCCTTCCTGTTTTTGCAACCAAAGTGGATCATCTCAATTATCCACATGATACATCATCTACCATGCATCTGCCCACTCAACTCATTCAAAATACACCTAAAGCGTCTTTACATGCTCCTCATTGCTCATCCTCTCACACAGCTTTGTCTCATCTGCAAACATGGAGATATTACATTCTATTTCTTCATTTAAATCATTAATATGCATTGTGAATAGCTGGGGTCCTGGACTGATCCCTTCAGTACCTAACTAGTCACTGGATGCCGCCCAGAAAAATACCCAATTATTCCTACACTTGCTTTCCTGTCTGTCAAGCAGTTCTCTATCCATGAAAAGTATACTTTACCCAATTTCATGTGCTTTAAATTTTACGTGCTAATCTCTTATGTGGGACCTTATTGGAAGCCTTCTGAAAGTTTAGTAAACCACATCCACTGGCTTTATCAATTCTATGTTATATCCTCAAAGAATTCCAGTCAAATTATTAAGTATGGTTTCCCTTTCATTTAAGTGTTCTGTTATTAAAACTTTTACAATAGTCTCTAACATTTCTCCCATTTCTAATTTCAGACTAATGGATCTATATTCCCCTGTTTACTCTCTACCTCCTTTTTCTTTTAAATAGTGGGGTTACATCAGCAAACTTCAACACATCCGGAGTGCATAAAACCTTCAAAAGATGAACATGAATGCATCACTATTTCTAGGGTCATTTTCATAAGTACTCTGGGATGTACTTTTGACGTAATCTGGGACATAATCTACTGGGCCCCGGGGAGTTAGCAGCCTTTAATCCTATCAATTTCTCCAACATCATTTCCTTCAGTTCCTCATTTGTGAAAACATAACCAAAACATGTACTTAATTGAACTGCTATGTCCTTCTTCCCCATTACAACTTCCCGTTTCTGACTGTAAGGGGCCTACATTTCTCTCAACTAGTCTTTTTCTCTTTGGATACCTACAGAAACTTTTACAGTTTCCACATTCCCCATAAGCTTACTCACAAACTCTTATTTCCCCCACTTAAATCAATCCCTTTGTCCTTCTTTACTGAAATCTAAACTGCTCCCTCTTGTCAGGTCTTCTGCTCTTTTTGGCCAATTTGTACATCCCTTTCTTGGATCTAATACTATCCCTAACTTCCCTTGTTAGCCATAGTCGAGCCACTAGTTTTATTTTTGTGTCAGTCAAGGCAAAATTGATTAGTTCAGAGTGTCAATTAAGGAAAAGATAATGTAAACTACAACGCTAAAACAACTCTGTGACAATAGAAGCATCAGGTTTTAGGATTGAAACACTTTGTTCCATTTTAAAAAGGAAGTTGCAAATCAAAAAGACCTGCTCTTCAATGATATGACTTAAATGTGTAGGGTCACAGTAAAAAGGTGGGGTGTGGGACTAACAGAGTTGCTCTTGGCTGAGGTTACCTGGGGAAAATGAGCTGGAATGCCCTTCTTCTGAGTTATAACCCTTCTATTATTCTGTAATTCTGTACATAGTCTTGTTATTGCTCCTCTGCAAGACTCAATATCAAAAATATTCATCGTTACAGTTTAATATGCTGCATGCCAAACAATGCTTGCAACTAATCAGAAAATGTTTTCGTGAATATACAATTATTCTCAGGGTGAAGTTCAATCAATCTTTGTAAGTTTGGTTAAAGCAAATGAGACAAATAAAACTCAAGGCATTTCCAATACCACAGTTTCTCTGGGCTCTACCTATGTAAATTTACTGAAGGCCACTGAATGATACTAGTACAAATAAACAATGGAATGTACAGCATGGATTTTTCTCTCCATCTCCTCCCTTGAAAGCTATTTAGTGCAGCCCAGTTATGGTCATCGCTGATATGACCAAATCTTCCATCCCTTCAAAACATTTGACTGATGAAAACTGTAGGTAAAGTCAGTTAAAACTGGCTCGGAAACATGATTAAATTTGCATCCTTAATAGGCAGACTCAGCCTATCTTCCCCATTCTGAATTCATGTCAAAATACAAAGCGTTGAAAACATCGACCGTCATCATCATCAGCAATCACAAGCTAATGATTGTGATTGGCCATCCAGGTAATTCTGTCTTAATAGCTGTGGATTCTGCTGGACCTAGAGTGGCTCATGTGCCACATTTCCAATTCACAAATTGGCAGGGAATGGCCTCAGGAATGCTGGTATTCTTTCCTCAGGTTCCTTTGCTGTACCTCCTCTTGCCAATAGGTATTCTCAAAGAATTGGAACACTTCATATTGTAGATTCTCCCAAGTTAGATTGTCCAAAGCTTGGGTCTCCCATGCATTCACATTTCTATTGCTTTGCTTGAGGAAAGCCTTCAGTGAATCTTTGAAATGTTTCCGCTGCGTTCTGCTTGTTCCAGTGCCTTCCCTCAACTGGGTGAAGAGGATTTGCTTTAGCAGTCAGAATTGAGGCATCCTAAGCAGATGGCTGGCCCAGTGGAGTTGGTTTCATATATGAAACCTCCTATATGAAGATCGTAGCCTTGATGCTTGTTTTAGGAGTGCTAATGTGCTCCCACTGATACAGAGAGCTTGTCTCTCTGATGGTACAGAGTCCATTTTTCTGAACCATATCAAATGTTCAGAAGAATAACTGCCTTTACACAAGGATCTTTGTATCAGCATAGAAGTCATGGTTAATCGAGACCTTCATCCAGAGGTATCTGAAGGCAGTGCTCATGCATCAATGCAATGTTGAATCGCTGCATCAATGTCAACGTACGTAGTGGAAACCTTCCACATTTGGGAAGATTTCGCTGTTGATTTTAATTGAGGGATAGACCAGAACTTGCCATGTGATAGTTTGGTAAAGGACTTGAGTCGTCCTGAGATGGTGGCTGAGGCCAGTTTCTCAGTTATGCTTCTGTGAAGGCATTATGTGAGACTTGAAGATTCTCTTTCAAAACGGTGCAGATGACACTGTCAACTACATATTCAAATTCTACAAGTCACGTCAATGGCATTTTCTTCTTGGATTTCAATCAGATGAGGTTGAAACAGTTTACATTCATTCTGTCGGCAATGTCCAGACCATTGAGAAGCTTGTTAACCTCCTTTGTCCACGTTTGGACCAAGCTTGTAATGAGGTTTGGAACTGAGACCCTGACAGAAACCATACTGAGCACTGATGAGCAGGTTATTGTTGAGTTATTACCATTTAAGAGCACCATTGCTAACACCTCCCATCATGTTGTTGATGATTGAGAGAACATCAATGAGCCTGTAATTGGCCAGACTAGATTTGTCCTGCATTTTATGGACATGGCAATTTTACACACTGTAGGGGTTCCATTCTGCCAGACTTCCACTGGCTCAACCTTTGGGTTTAAAGATCCGACAAACATCCAAAGATTGGACGTAGATTTAAAGCTTTGTTCACTGAGCTTTCAATTCTTAAAAAAAAAGCAATTGTTTGATACAAGATCGAGACAAGATAACGAAGCTGGTGGGCTAACTTGTTTTTAAAAGTGAATTGCTGGCAGATCACTTCAGACAATGTTCAGCAACTGCCACAACAGACTTTAGCATACTTCAAAACTACATTACTGTAGAAGGAATGAATAATTGCTAAATTGACTTTTTAAACTTTATTTCTTTATTTTTCCACTTTTATACTAAGACAACTGTAGTGCGGAACATTTTAACTTATATCTTTATTTTTCTACTTCTGTAACTAAGATTTTGTATTTCATACCTAAGATAATGCCATGTATGGCCATGATTTGAAGATGCCAGTGTTGGTCTGGGGTTTACAAAGTTAAAAATCACACAACACCAGGTTATAGTCCAACAGGTTTAATTGGAAGCACACCAGCTTTTGGAGCATCGCTCCTTCAAGGAGCGGCACTCCGAAAGCTAGTGTGCTTCCAATGAAACCTGTTGGACCATAACCTGGTATTGTGTGATTTTTAACCATGTGTGGCGACACTGTAAACATTTCACTGTACTCTTGTATCCTGTACTTAAGTACACATGACAATAAAACCTGAACCTAAATCCATCCGACGTAGATAATAGTAATTAAAGTAAAAGCAGCCATTTGGCCCAACAGGCCTTTGTTAGTGTCAGCTAAAATTTTGATTGACCTATCCATATCCTGTATCCTTCAAAATTCTTTTTGATAACTAATTTAATTTGAAATGATATCCTTTAATAGGTATTATATAATAAAGTATTCCAAACCAAATTTCAATATTTGTTTTTCTATTTGTTCTAAAGCTGTCAGTAAAAGAAAATTAGGACGAGATTAACAGTTTATTTGAATGCAAGGGAAGCACTTTAAAATGGCACATAGCAGCTTTTAAATGAAGTTCATTGTCTATTAAAACTATGGATCCAAAGTTTGTACTGCTAAAAAAAAAATTAACTGCAGAAGAAACAGAACTATTATTCACAGCAGCATCTGCTTTTATTTTGCTGTTCTTTGTTTTGCTCATTTTTAGGAAGTAAGAAGTTCATATCCAGGAATTTGAGATAAGAGCTCTTGGGAGACAATAGCTTGAGTCAGAAATAGCAGCTGAAGACACAAAATCATATTTTTGGCCACCTCCCCATAACTCTATTCAAATGAAAGTTCCTTTCTCTGTTTCACCAGCCTTCCTATTCTACTTGACGAATTCCATTTGTTTCACTGTTTAGGCCAGACTGTTTTCTGCCAGTCCTTGTCTAATTTCCTATGGGTCTTTCTGGCTACAGATGACTTTGGCCTCTAGCCTGGCTATCACTCTTTAGCTTAACAAAAACAGGCTTAGATCACAGGCTGAGATAATAAATGATATTGCTCCTCTCATAATTAGGATAATTCCCTGATTTTACAGATAGGAATAAATCTCACTGAACTGTGACTTCTGTTGGTAAATAAAGGCTAGTATTATCTCAGTTTTACACTTCATCAATATGAAATGCTCTAATAACTTTATAGTGAAACAAAAGCATTTCAGATGAACTAAAGTCTATGTTAAATACTCAAACGTATGAATTCTTAAAGCTTCATAATGTAAACACAAGTACTGATTTCCATCTTTGAAGAGGTTTGGACTTTCAGGTAATTATTTTTACATCTAAGCTTTCAGTAACAATGAGACTTAAAAGATCATTTATATACATAGCTTCAAGTAAACACATGCCCTCACACCCAATTCCACATAGTGCAAAAGCAACTGTAGATGTGAAACTGAAAGGGCTGGAGAAACTCAAAAGGTGTGGCAGCATCTTCTGAGAAAAACAGAGTTAATGCTTTGAGTCCAATATGACATCTACAGAACTGAAGGGAGCTGATACAGGAGGTATGTCATGCTATGGAAAAATAAGGGAGGAAGACCAAGAGGAACAGATGGCTAAGGTGCCGAGAACAAAAGGCAAAGGGAGTCTTAATGAAGAAAAGAACTATAGATGAAGACTAAGTGTTCAAGGCAGAAAATAGGTCAGCTCTTCAGACAGCAAATCCATGCTAACAAATATGGGGAGCTGGTATTTAAGGTAATCAGAATGGACAACAGACTTCATGCTTTGAAGTTGTTGAGCTCAAAAGGTGAACCTTAAAGGCTGTCAAGTACCTAAGCAGAAAAAGAGGCGCTTTTCTTCCTGCTTGCATTGGCTAGAGCAATGCAGCCTCGAACACTAGCATGACAGTGAGATGGTAAATTGAATTAACAAGTGACTGAAAGGTCAGGGACATCCTTGCAGGCCGAGCGGGGGTATTCTGCAAACCAAATCACTCATTCTTCATATAGCATGGGATAAAAGCAAATTACTGCAGATGCTGTAATCTGAAACCAAAAGAGAAAACGCTGGAAAATCTCAGTAGGTCTGGCAGCATCTGTAAGGAGAGAAAAGAGCTGATGTTTAGAGTCTAGCGGACCCTTTGTCAAAGCTTTGACAAAGGTTCAGTTAGACTCGAAACATCAGCTCTTTTCTCTCCTTACAGATGCTGCCAGACCTGCTGAGATTTTCCAACGTTTTCTCTTTTGGTTACTCATTCTTCATATGGTAGAAGGGACTATATTGTGAGAAGCAAATAGTGTAGTCCACGCTGAAATTCCAAATAAGTCACTGGAAAATACGTTGGTACTTTTGACACTGAAGAGGGAATTGGTACATATTGACTGAATTGCTCACTCCACAGATACTACCAGACCTGCTGGGTTTTTTTCAGCACTTTCTGTTAATGTTGCATTCATATGGCATCTTTGACTCAGCAAAGCAACTTACTCTGCTTCGAAATGAAAACAAAAATATAACTGACATACTGGGACAAGATAGCCAAAATCCCAAAATAGTTTACATTCTCAGAATTTTATTTAATTACAACCGTGGCGCTACATACCAATCACTGTGGGTCACAGAATTGCAACACAATGTTAGCTTTAAATATAATGGACTACAGAAGTACAATTGTCCTTGATCTTATTATGGATTTCTTTCGTACCAACAGATCATCAGGCATCTTGCCACATTGCCCACTTATCACAATCAAAAACTAAAATGACAAGAAAAGCCATATGAACTTGTCCAGTTATGAACACAGATGTGCATAACCAAAATCCAAAAGTTATGCTTAAACAGAACAAGTCAAGAATAACACTTACGTCATCTAGAGGCTAGGAGACAAACAATCAATAGATTAGCTGGTGAGAAAAACAGTGCAAACTACAAGTCCATACACACAAGGAGAGAATTGCATTTATATAGCACCAGTCGTACCTTGATGTGCTGAAGTTTGTTAAAGCCAGTAAGGTATCTTTTGAACTGACATCCCTGCTGTAATGTAGAAACTCAACAATCTGCATCTAATAGATTACAAACTAACCTTTTCCTAGCTACCATTCCTTCTGAGTCAGGGTCACTGAACCTGAAACATTAACTCTGACTTCTCTCCACAGATGCTGCCAGACCTGCTGAGCCTTTCCAGCAATTTGTTTTTACACGTACAGCAGTATGATAATTAGCAGATGACCTATTAATATGATAATTAGCAGATGACCTATTTTTCTGATGTCGATTGAGGGGAAAATATTGGTATGGGGAGTAAGGGCAACTCTTCCTCAATATCATGATTTGCGATGTTTTACATCAATCGGAGGTGGCAGGTAGAACTTTAACATCAGATTTGAAAGATAAAACCTACCTCTCTGAGGCAATTAATAGAAAACATCCACATTAATGAAAACAAAAGTTTCAGCTTTCCAAAAATCTGTAAGAACAGACTAGGTTGCATTTATTATTCACAGGATTATGATGATTGGACATTCACTGCTGCATTTCTGCTGCAAAATTATTCAGTAATGAAAAGGAAGCAACACTGAAAGAATTATAAAAGGATTTTGAGAGGGTAAACAATGGAAATTTGTTTCACTAGTTAGTAAATCATGAGAGCAAACATTCAAAGGTTGCTTCCACTGGATGGCAAATTGTTGAATATCATGTGTTAGTTCATTGGGCCTTTCCTTGACCTCTGAGTTTTGCAGATTCAAGCCCCATGATAATTCAATACTTTGAGGTGTGCTGCATTACCAGATATAACATCTTACCTTAAAACAAAGTTTTATTGGCCTATTAGGCAGATGCACAAGACTCCGCATGCTATTTGAAGGCCAGAAAACTGTCCCAGATCTTGGTCAAATTAGAGATTATCTTGTCATTCTTTAATTTTCTTTGAAGTGAGCATTCGTGTAAATAGTAATGGTGAGTGAATGTGTTTAAAGCACTTTGGGATGGCCTAAAAATTTGAAAATTATTATAAAAATGTGAATGTTTCCTTGAACAAGATGGCACAGATGAAATTATCATAAGTAAAGCTGGTGAAAGCTGGATTCTTTTATCGCCCCTGCCCCCTCTCCCCCAACTCTGGAGTTTATGATCACAAGTGATTATTAAAGAAGATAGCATCACAGCATGTTAATTGGTTTTGACAAAGTACCTGAACGGTCCGATAAAACATAATAGAGAAAGAGCAGGGAGCAAATAGTCCAACATTGTTGCATCAACACAGGCGTAACAGGTTGAGTGGGTTTTTCACGTGCTAATTCTGAGTTTAAGTGCTTGGAGCACATAAAGTACCACCTCAGGAGATGGTTTCTCTGCATATTGTGAAATGTACAACACCTCCCACAGCAAACATCAGCAAAAAATTCAGGAGACAGTAGATTAGCAATTCATAGTTACAAATTCTGAGCAATATCCAGTCTGCTATACAAATGTGACAAATTCCAGAGCACAAGGAACCAAAACAGATTGTCTAAGTTCTTCAAGTACAGACATATCATAATTTAAAGTGGAGCACAACTTATTTGTGGAAATACCAAACTTTAAGAAATAGATAAGCAAACGCATCGCTGCTGTCATTTGTTTAAAAAGTCAAACACTTCATTGTGAGCACAAGACAGACAATTTAAACAAAAATAAAATCGTAAAATACGAAAATACAAATACTGTAGGTCCTAAAACGAGCTAGACGCAAGTCAGAAGATGCAGCAACTTACAATGTTATCATTCTACATACAACAGAATTACCACCTTTCCTACCAGTTCTTCTAATCAGATGAAAGTCATAGGAAGTTTCTCAACCATATTGTGGTAAGAGTGAAGCTGGGAGAGATGCCAGGAAAATAGCAGTGAGCTGCGTCAGGACAGCTTCCCAACTTATTCCTGCCCCCGGGAAGCTCCCTGCCCGAGCTGGGAAATGGGCCAGCCAGCCACCCAATCCATAAACTGGGAAGCCTAATTGCATGGAGTAAAGCCTCAATTAGAGCCAATTTTCAGCCTTTTGGCCATTTTACCAAAGCTGAAATGGTTCCCCACTACCACTCACTCTCCATCTGGAGGCCACCAGCCCAAAGAAGGTGGCTGAATCTCATTGAAACAATAAAGCCCATGCCACAACAAGGGGCTGTATTCACAATTACAGCTGAGGCCCACTCAGCAGAGGGGTAATCCACCCTCAGAATTAGACTGTGCAGACTGGCACAATGACGTTCAGGCCAACAAGCTTACACTTGCCAACCTGCACGAGCAAATGCCCACCTCCATCAGCGGGACTGCTGTGACTCCCACAGTCTTCAGCCTTCTATTGCTGCTGATATTACCAGGAGCCTAACTGTAGTTCCTTACAGGATGGCAAGCTTGAGGCAGCCAATTGGAAGCCCAGCTCCTGGTCTCCTATGATGCAAGCCTCACCAACCAGCATGAAATCAGGACTCCCATTTGACCTCTGGATCCTGATGTCCACCAGAAAATTCTGCCCTCTGTTTATTTTGATCAAAATGCTAAGTTTCTCTTTGTAAAAAGGACGAAGCTTTTTCTCTTTCATATAAAATGGCTCTTGCAGCTCTGAGATTATGTAAAAAAGATGCCAACTGAGGACTTTTTATGACAGATGGTAATGCAATCAGTTGCATGCACAAGGTTTTTTTTTGATTGATTCCAACCATATGCTAAAATATACTCATTTTGAAAATGCATTACTTTGCCAGACAGGGGCTTTAAAACCATTTGTACTATTATGTACACAATTTAGTGCAGATGCATATACATTATCATGCATACACTAACACTAAATTGATTTTATTACAGGAATAAAATTGAAAAAAAACTGTGCACACATTTGTTATTTCTTATTCCATTAATATGAGGAATCTAGTCATTGACTGTGTCTGCAGCATACGGTGCTTAAACCATGAATACGTTTGCTTTGTGCAAAATTTTTCTCATCTGATTTCATCTGTGAGAGACTCTCCCTGGAGGATGGGAAGAGAGAACCAATTATATCCACAGGCTGACTTCTCAAAAAAAAATGAAGGCATCTGTTTCATGCCAACAACCTCCACATGCAAGAAAATATAACTTTGAAGGCATCTGCGTTCATGCTCAATAGTCACAGATCTTGGGCACCATTGTAATTGCCCAGCTGCAAACATGATTTTCTGATTTCATCTGCTGAGCGTCTGACCATGAAAGCAATGTAGCAAACCAAGTTTTAAAGGCCTTCAGGCAACTCAATACCAATTAAACACCAAAATATTGTAATTTTTTTTTCTTATACTGCTTTGGTCGGATGGATCCCACCAAACCTTCCTCCTCCTTTCAGAAGATTTCTGCATGTATTTTAATTGTACCTGTATAGTTCATTGTTGTGATGATTATTTTAAATTGCATTACCAATGCAATCAGTGGATTCAGCAGCAAGGTACCAAAGCATTACTTGAGCAAATGCTCTCCAGCTCAGTGGAGTTAGCTAAATTAGAGGACATTTACTTTTCAAAATTAATCATGCCATCGGTTACATTAACATTTTTCACAATCTTTTGAGTCAAAACCTCGCAGCACCTCTCGTTTTATTTCTCAAATAAAATTTTGCATCACTAAATACAAGCGTACAAACTTTGTGAATGTGAGACTGCTGAAATATTGATAAAATATCCCAGAAAAACTGGTAAAGATAGTGATATTACAGCATTTCTCAGCTAAAAGATGAAAAATTATAACTTCATTTAACAAATGGGCAGTGACAAAAGAAACACGATTTTTTTTTGCCATAATGCTATTTCAGTATCAGCTTTTACTCTCAGCTCTGTTTGTACTAAGTCATAATATTCAATAAATGGTGTAAAGATATAAGTGTGGCTACTGTAAGACAGATGCTTTCAATGTTTCTAATAAGGTAAGTTAAGAGTGGAAACCATTTTTAAACCTGGAGCACATGTGTGAACACCACTTTAAAACTGGAACTAAATCAATAAATAATCCATCAGCCTACTTTCAACTTCAGTATTAGTATAGGTAAATACAGCATGTCAAAGAAATGACTATAGTATATTGTGTCTATGTAAAACATTTTTTTAAAAGCGTTGCCACCACCTTCAGATCCTCTCCATAATTATCAAAAACTGGAACAAGGGAAAAATCAAGGAGAGATAAAATAACCAAGAAGATTTTCTGAGGAAATATTTTGGCCATTTTTAAATCTCAGACGATTTAGACCAATAAAGGGCACTTTATTTATAGGGGAGATGCACTACAATATTCAAAATGGAACAGATGTGACAGTTTAGCAGAATAACTCTTCAAACTTTGCACAAATTGAAATCAGAAAACGGATTGCTCTTTCTTTTATCACATTCATTTTCAATCGACACTTTTTACCCTTGAAATAATTTGCACATGGCTTTCATCTCAGCAGCACCTGCTGATCAAACAGAAGCTAAACAACTTCATGAAAATCATACAAATCACAGTCTTGAACATTTTCAAAAGTCGCCCAAATTCCAACAATTACACGACATACAAGTACAACAGGCCAGGCTTACTTATGGCTTTAAATTTCCGTCTTCACTTTTATTGCCAAACAAAATACACAAAATTACTGAAGATGCTTTTAAGTTGTAACAAGGTGACATATTTGCATCTTGAGTCATGTAATATTTTTGTTTAAATAATAATCCCCTTGGAAGAATCTGCAAACATCAAATGGGCTAAGGACATAAAAGGTCAGTTACAGCAATATTTGTGTATTGTAACCAGTGAGATCCTAAAATATCTCACAGCACATAGAGCCAGTCACAAACACAAAATGTCAATATGTTCAGAAGTAATGGTTTCTATTGTCTCAACATATTGACTAGTTGTACTTCTTCCCTAAAATACACATATTTATTCCTTGCAAAAAAACAAATTTCAATTGAGCTTTGTTTCCAATTCTATTGTTTTGTATTGGAATAGCTCAGATGTAAATGTCTTTGCTGTGTAGTGCTGTGTAGTGTTACTACATTTAAATAAACCCACACTAGTCTCTTCAGTTCACTCACAGACAACATAGCAGAGCGAGTGCTATCAAACGTATGCCATCAAAAATAAAAGACAAAGGCTTTCTGCCTCTTCATTCAAGAGCTTTATTGGTTTTTCTGTGAGAGGCAAGACTATTTTCAGGCAATTTACACATAATGAAATAGCAAATCAAGTCATTACCCTGACCATATTCTTTAGTATTCTAATGGTTATAAAGCCACATCAATAAATAATCCTTTGTTCTCCATTATCATCTCCCAGTACTTAGTTCTACACTATAGAAAGCAGTCGAGATTGAATGCTAAACCCAATTAAAGATAACGACTCTGGTAATCTCACCTTTAGAAGTCCTGCAGAAATGGTTTAGGAGATGTCAGATACTGTCAAGACCAGGAATGATACCTAACCTTGTCAAAAGGCAGCTTTTCTTCAGTGTTAATCTTTAAATGTAAATTCACAGCCAGCAAGAGGAGCAGCAGATAACAGGTTACATCTTCACTCCCAGCCTTATCGACTTATGCATCTCCTCCAAATACTGAAAGCACCTATTCATGGAGATTACCTTCTGGCAGAGTGCACACCAGCACAACGGGTTTGTATTCATTAAACACACTTCCTCGGCTTATCTAAAATAAAAGGCTCGTCATGATGGCACATTGTGTGTGAAGGGAAGGCAATGTGCATTAGAGTGATTACAATATCAGCTCAGCCCAGATGGATCCAGGAAAATAAACAGAGGGTGTGTGAGAAGTTAATTGGCAACTCAAAGGGAAAACACGGACTGAGGATTATAGAAAATGGACTCCCGGCCAACTGCAGCCGGGCAGGACACCTGTCACCTGGTGGAAAGCTGCTCAAATTGTGAGAGCACATTGCCATAACGTGAGTGGAAAAGCAGAACTGTAATAAAAAGGAGCTGATGAAAAGCTTGGCACCACAATGAATATGGCAGATAAAAGGGGTCTGTCACAAATCCTCAACTAATCCAATAGCATGGAAGGCTCATTGATATGACTGTGGACATGACAGACTAAAATAATATTCAACTGAAAAAGTGACCGTGAGAACAGCTTTTCCCCAGAAAAATTATTTCCTTGAATTTTAGGATTACAGCAGCAGCTTTTATTATAAGAAGCTTTTGCATGTATTGCCAAAAACATTAACCTCAAAATGGAATGAGCATCAAAAATATTAATGTAGTTATCATATGGTTACATTGATTTCTTTGTTGCATACAAACATGCCTATCACAAATAATCATTTTCTAGAAGTGTTAAAGTAACCTTCGACAGAAATGACTCAGATTTCATTTCTTTGACCCCAATCTATAATTAGAGGGGACTGACAGGTGCAAGCCCTCTGCACTTGCAGATGGCTACTGAAGTTGGACAAAGTGACTTGTTCTGGTTGTACACCATCTAAATAACCCTACTCAACACTTTGTATATACAATTATCCGTAACAAATTAAACTGATGCCACTCAATCAAATGACCACCAAATTTCCAACCTAACCAATATGCTGTTAATAAGATATATAAAATAAATTTAAAATAGGAATAATGTAGCTATATTAAATAATTAAAATCTTTTAGCAAATTTCCCTTATTTTAGAAAAATAAAATTGTGCAAATTAAGTAAAATTTACAATAGTATATTAAACCTAAACAATAATTGCTCATTTCTGCATATACAATTTATTTATTGATTTGAATTCTGAGTTGCATACTACATCAAATTCCCAGGTTCCATCCAGCTGGTGAGAACTTGTTGAAGTGATAGCTTTCCAAAAATGTGATAAATGTCAAATGGTTTATTAACAAAAATCAGCTTGAAGCAAATGTTATACTGATGCGTTCTGAAGAAGCACTAATTCCAACACTGTATTTTCACTAGGGGATGCTGTTCCTTCTCTCTATTGTAAATTCTGGACCCAATGACATCATTGTACTCTTATAACATGCAGTATTTACATATATCAAAATTCTGTTCAGTGTTATATGGCTCAGCCAGAGTTCCAGCAAACTACAGCTCAAGTCATTGGATCCAAAACAATGTTGGAAAGACAGGAAATATTACTTTCTTCTTCAGAAGGTAAAAAAAGTAATGTAAGTTTCTCCAAGCAATAGCGCTTAGTACATCAATTATTGATATTTAACATAATATTTTGTTTAATTCACATACTTAGGGTGAAACAAAAGTGAATTCTCCTGCAATGACAGGAGACAGTGTAGTGTGTAATCAATATTACAGCCTCTCTCACTGAAGTAAAGGCCAGTATAGTATGGTGTATCAAGATTTGTGTTCCATGTGTAATTGTTTGCTGAAGTTGAACAGTTAAGATGATTAACTTATTATCAGAGCTGTCATACTCCAGTGTGAAACTTTTCACACTTTTGTAATAAAGGCCACAATCAAATTTGATTTTTAAAGAATCTATACTATTTATAAAACTAAATAGATTTAAAGTAATTACATTCATAATCAAATCAATTTTGAACTTCTTTCCTGGAAAACAAAACTCTTATTTTTATGTCACTGTGACCCACAATTATATTACCATCCAAAGAAATTGAAACAAACTTTATTGAAATGTTTCTGGATGCGACAAGTGGGAAACCAGTTTCTTATCTCAACCCACTTTAAATGCACTTGCAAATACAATTTCATTATTAGAAATATGTCAGAAAATTGTTAAATAGGTGAATTGTAGTACATTTAAGCAAATTTAATCACATGGATTAAACCAAACAAAACAAGCTGCTCAATGGAATTGGCTGAATGTGTACTTCAAAATAAATATTCTTCAAATTTAAATTTTATGCTGTTTCTCCTAAAGTGTAAATATAATATCTGATGTACATTAATATGAATTTGCTTATCAATCTGCACAAACAATTTTGCCAAACCACAACATCAACTGCTTATCCACATATATCACCTGCTAGTAATCATGAGAACTATTCTCTTCAAACATGCAAGTTCTAAGTCACCTTTTATTTAACTGATAAGGCATCTTGATCACAGCACATGACAAGTTCCCACAGAACAAAGACCAAGCTTTTTAATTGAAATCCAAAGCTCAAAACAATATATTAACCTTCCATTTAACAACCAAAAGATCTCCATTAATGAACTGCATTGGGAAAATCATGAAAGTGAATCAAAAAGATGAAACTGTCAATTGTGACAGCTAATGTTTTCAAATGCAAAACTGCAGATGCTAACTTTCTTTCAGTTTAAGCTGCTCACAAGTGATGCAGTCACTAAGAATCTTAATGAATTGGGCTTTACATTGAACACTCTGCATTTAGAATACATCTCTTGTGTAAGGGGAAAACAGGATTTGACAGGAAAGGGTGGTCAAAGCTGACTGTCCTGCAACTCTCTCCAGGTTGAGCCATTTCCCCTCCTGCCCCTTTCTCTTATTGCTAGATCACATAATTGTAGCTGTTCCAAAACAAAGCCAGATGTAAAGCTTCCTAGATAACAGGATTATGTGCTGAAAATAGACCATTAAAAATCCAACAACAATAAAGTTAAATAGTAGTTAATAGATCAAATCACTCAAGATCAAACAAATTAATAGATTCTTATATCAGTCTTCCATGCAAGTGCATTTTCAGTTTTTTTTGAAAGTCCAAATATGAATGAGACACTGTCTTGACAGAAGGACAAAGGTCAAGTAAGGACCCCAGTTGTAATTGTAAGGACCCCAAAAGTAATCAATCTAAAAGGGCACAATTCTGGTCAGTCTGAAAGCTTTTCAACTCTATTTCAAAGTTACAACCAATATACCCGGTGCTTTTTGTCACTTTCTTCAAATAACTGGGCAAAATGTATAAATTTGCAAACAACGAGCTCATACATTAAAGCACATTTATGCAAATATGTTTATGAGATCTGATTAGAACAAAATGTCATAGCTAAAAAATCCACAACGTCGTTCCCACTAGCCGCCTCGCTTAACCAGGAGTACCAAATTAGCACAGTGGTGGGGGGAGGGTGAAGAATATCAACAATAGCAGGGCAAACGTTGCAAATCATACTTACTTTGACAAGATCCAGAGATTCCAACCATTCGCCTGCTTTATTGAGTTATAGAAGTTCCACAGCTCAACCACACACAAAAAAAAGCAAGAGGGGGAAGGAGTGAAAGTTTCTCCCTGCAGCCTGGCTGATCTGATCCGTCCACATGAGAAAGCTCAGCGTCAAAGTGAAGACAAACTTCTGATCTCCCCAACAAGAGGGCAGTTGCAAACTTTGGGGGATGACAAGAAAGAGACAAACTTTGTTTTGTTGTTTTGCCTCCCTTGCAAAAAAAAAGCAAAAGTACACGAATATTCAAAAACAAAACACAGGAGTCGCTTTCCTTTAGAATGCTTGCGAGCCAGCAGGATCACGGCGTGAGAAGACTAAGTCCAGGCAGGCTGCCCTCGGTGGATGTGTTTCAGCAGCTCGCAGTTT
Source organism: Chiloscyllium punctatum (assembly GCF_047496795.1). Taxonomy (NCBI): domain Eukaryota; kingdom Metazoa; phylum Chordata; class Chondrichthyes; order Orectolobiformes; family Hemiscylliidae; genus Chiloscyllium; species Chiloscyllium punctatum. Next base: position 48,391,884 of record NC_092743.1, on the reverse strand, counting down.
GAAATGAGAGCAGAGCAGAGAGACAGAGCCCTGTGTGTGTGTAAATGCAGGGTGGACTCTGGAGCTGGTTTCCTCATTGCCCAGGTGCAGAGTAGGTGGGGTTTCAGCCAGGGAGAGTTGAAAGAGGTAGAGCAGACATCTGTGTCGTGAAGGGGTCGGAGGGTCAAGTATATGTTAACAATGAGAGTGTCTCCTGCTTCTCTGTGTGTGTGTGTGTGTGTGCAGCCTGATCCCTGCCCAGACAGCTCTGTGTGTGTGTGTGTGTGTGTGTTGGAGGAGAAGCTGCTGCTGCCTTCGGCTCAAACACTTCCCTCCGCTGCCATCTGCTCCAGCTCCGAGCTCCTCTCTCTCTCTCTCCCTGTCTGTCTGTGTGTGTGTGTGTGTTATCGCGATTAGAGCGGCACTTGCAGAGTCCCGGCTACTCTGAGACCTGCATCATAATCCCCTTTCTGCTGGCTGCTTTCCAGGCTGTTAGCTTGACTCTCTTCCCACTCCAACACCCCCCCCCCCCCCATCTCTCCCTCCTCACATTCAGCTACAGCTAAACCGTACGAAACACAGCTGCGTCCCTGCTGCATTTCCCGTTCCGATCTGGTTTTAAATTTTGCATGGTACAAAAAAAAAGCGAAACTTCAGCTGACCCCCACCGACCCAACTCAACACATCCCCCCCCCCCCCCCCAACCCGTCGCGTACGCGGAACATGCATATTATTTGCACAGTACCTCAATAATACGGGCCACATGAAGGATACCGTCTAGGTGCATTCACTGCAAAGGCTGACACTGGTTTATCCTTTCTGCTGGAAAGGGCTGCAACTCGGGCTGGGTGGTGGTGTTTTCTCCCCCCCCACCTCTCTTCCTTTTGCCGTCAGCGCCGGCTCTCCGTGCGCACAGGAGGATTGCACTCGCCCCGCCTGGCAGGGCAAGCCTTTGCCCCTCCTGGCAGAGCCAGGCTCTCAGTCCCCACCTGCTGGGCTCCGCCACCTGCTCCACAAGCAGGAAGAAAGTAACACCCGTTGCTGCCAACTCTGGTCCATCCACACAATGCCACTGACAACACAAGGGGCAATACTCCAGATGAGCTTGCATTGACTACCTGCCTTAAAGCTCTGATGCACTCCCTTGTGTCACTACAGACATAACTCCTCAGTAAAATAGCTAATTTTGAACGTAACTGTGCACTTATAGGTGAGAGTCAATAAACAACAAATAGAAGATATAGGCAGTAATTCATCTCAGTGAAACAGGCAATTGAATAGGCTATTAATATTAAAACACTGAATATTGAGGGGGACATATAATAGGCTGCCAAAGCAATCCACACTCCCCAAGATGAATTTCTATCCCATAATATTCGAGAAAGATCACTTAATGCTTATGAAGCAGCGTGAATTCTCATTAATTGTCTACGGTTGTAATAACAGTACTTCCAAAAAAAAGTGGCATATAAACAGACAGTTGGTGCTGTTCTATACTGCACTTGTAACAAGTAAGGAATGTTGAAAATGAATAATTTAACATTTACTTTGTGATGATTCCACACCTGTCAATTCGAGACCGTTTGTTTGCCACCACATTGCAATATCTTGCTGCAGATACAGAAAGCACTTTATTATGTAATATTTCCTGGTGTAACAGTGTGGGTTTTTGTTTTAAAAATTACAACCTAACACATTTTGATGTAACATTTGTTGCAAGTATTAAGCTTCATTCATTTAAACATCTAAATTGAAGACATTTCATGAATGGCTGCAGAATAGTTTTATAAATGGAAAATGTTATACAAATCTCTCATATGAAACAGATAAACATGGTATTCCAGTTGTTTATTGAATAATCAGTTTAAAATTTTAAAAAAGCAAAACAAATCTAGACCATATATATATAAACTATTATAGCCATGAGAAATTGATTAATGCTCTTAAGGAGAAATTGTGGCATGAGGTGATGTGAAATTGTAAAAACATTTATATCAAACAATTTGTGATCTTTCTCTGCCTAAAGTACAGAGCATATGGTTTACGGCAGCTTTGATCTCTGGCCAGCTGCATTTGAAAAAATGTTTGGAACAATTTAGTTGATGTTTTCAGGCACAGAAATCCTTCTGGCTTTGTGGTTACTATGATTACCACTGTGGAATTGAACCATCAACCAAGAAAATCCTAGCTTTAGTCTAGGCTTGGATTGTAAACCAAGACTGCAGTAGGGCTAGTGATTGTCCAATGGTCTTGGTTCTAGAGAATTTGAGCAATCAGTCATATTCCTGCTCCTAGGTGGTACCCATCAAACTTTCTTAGAGTTTTTTTTCAAGCCTCCAGTTTATGTATTTAAATAGTGATTCCCACAACTGAACCTCAACTCTGAATACATTCAAAACTACTGAACCTAGGTACTTTGAGGTTGAGATGTAGGGCAAATATCATGAGTACTGATTGTGGTTTCTAAGATATTGTTGTGGGTTTTTTGTACATTAATGGAACATCAGTGCACCATGAGCAAATTAATCTCTATTACCACATAAGGCCCTCCTCTGCTGAATTAAAAACAGAAAATGCTGGAAATGCAGAGCAGGTCTGGCACTATCTTTGGAGAAAGAAACAATGTTAATTTTTCAGGTCATGACCTCTCACCAGAACCTCATCACCTGAAACTGTTTTATGATCACAAGTGTTAGTTATCCTTTACTAAAATTGGCATTTTTGTGTCTGCAGATGTAAAGAACAAGTGTATACCGACATTCCTAGTCCTGAAGTAGTTTTTAACACCACTAAAACAGCAATTACAATTATGGACAGAGTACGATTGAGAAAAATTAAAGGACCATTTAACAGGAGAAATGCAATAATCATTTTAATCTTTGGACAGGCTGGGCAAACCATATTGGCAAAGCAGCTTGGAGGATTAATTCATGAATTTATCCATGACAATTTTCTCGAAGTATGACAAGAAATTAATTATTGAACAGGTTATTTTAGAGTTGATGTTGCACAGTATACAAGATTGATTCATGTTCTTAGAGTAAAGGATCCTCCAGGAAAGAACCATCATAGCGGGGATAAAATTTTGTATTGAATGTGAAAATTGTGTGGTTTAATTCAGAACTAGAGTTTTGCATTTTTATAAGCAAATTACAGAATTTTGAAGTTGAGGTAGGTAAAGAAATTAAATTTAAAAAGTATGATATATAAAGAAAGGCCAACTTTTTTAAAAAAATGAATATACATTTCCCTCAAGTAATAAAATTTCCATTAGAAAAATAGGACAGCTCCGGTTACCTAGAGATGTTAAGGACAGCATTAGATTAAATGAAACAAATTTACAATATTGCCAAAAAGGGTAGTAAAACTGAGAATTCAAAGAGGTGGGAGCAATAAAACTCAAGATACAATTGGTAAAGCAGAAAACAACTGCTGCGAGTCAATTAGAAAAATAATAAAAAGCAGATCATAGACAAACACACGAGTAAAAGTACATGAAAGGGCAGATATTAGTGAAAATAAATATCGGTCCTTTAGCAGCAAAGACAGGTAATTTGTAATGAAGAATAAAGGAGATGGTAGAGGTCTGCTTTCATAGTAATTGACTCAAATACATGAAAAATGTGTGAGAAAACAAGGGTTTAATGTGTGTTGGCACCTTAAACAAATTAATATTTGTTAAAAAAAAGACAGCAAAAATTAAAGGAGGCTAAAAACGAACAGCTTCCATCATGATCCACAGCTTTAAATGAGATGACTGCAGAAAGAGTGATTTTGATGTTCCAGAATTTAGACTCTAGGCAGTCCCATGGTTTGGAAGGTAACAAATGTAACTCCAGTGTATAAGAAAAAAAGAGGGGAGAGAGAAAACAAGGAACTATACAGAGGCCAGTTAGTCTGAAGTCAGTCATCTGAAAACTGAAAGGCCCTATTATTAAGGATATAATAACAAGGCACTTGGACAATCACAATATAGTTTGGCAAAGTCAGCAAGTTTTTATGAAAGCTAATCAGGTTGGACAAATCTTTTTAGCTTTTTTTAAATGTGTAACTAGCTGGGTGGATTATGTTGAAATCGGTGGATGTGGTATACTTGGGCTTTCAGATAACAAACAAATAGGTGTCAACAAAATTGTATTTCATGGGATTAAAAAAATATATTGGCATGGATTGAAGCCTAGTTAAATGGACAGCAAATAGATTAACAATGGATGTGTTATTTTGGGAAAGGCAGTGTGTAACAGGAGTGTTATAATGATCAGTGTTTGGATCTCATTAATTACATTACATATTAATGTCTCAGAGGTGGGCTCGGATTATAACATACCCAAGTTTGCTGATGATCTAAAGCTAGGGAGGAAAGTAAGTTGTGACAAGGACACACGTTACAGAGAGATGCAAATGAATTAGATGGTTGATCAAGAGGTGGCTAAAGAAGTGTGAAATTATCTACTTTGGAGAAAGAATAGGAAAGTATAGCAATATTTTAAAGGTGAAAAATTAAGAAATAGCATTCAGAAGGATTTGACAATTCTTGCACATGAATCAAAATAAGTTATATACAGAAAACATTTAGGGAGACAAAAATTCTTTTGGATTTATTGCAAAATAGTTTTTTTATTGTTATTCACTCATGGGAGGTGGATGTTGCTGAATCAGCTAACATTCTTTTTGATTCAGTTGTGGGATACGGATGTCACTGGCTGGGTCAGCATTTATTGCCAAACCCTAGTTGCCCCCGAGAAGGTTGTGGTGAGCTACAGTCTAAATATTGGCCCTTTAGAGGAGGAGAATGGGGATTTAGTTGTGGAAATAGAAGAGGATTGAACAGGTATTTTGTATTGGTCTTCACAGAATGGGGGAGGGGGGGGGATTTTATAGAAAAATAAAATTATGAAGGATTAGATAAGATAGAAGTAGAGAAGTAGAGATGAAGCGAGGACAAGAGGGCATAGCCTCAAAATTAGAGGGAGCAGATTTAGGACTGAATTGAGAAGGAACTTCTTCACACAGAGGGTTGTTAATCTATGGAATTCCTTGCCCAGTTAACGCGATTTCAGTGAACGTTTTTAAAGCTAAGGTACATTTTGTTTTAACAATAAAGGAATTAAGGGATGTGGTGAGAGTGTGGATAAGTGGATTGGAGTCCACAAAAAGATCAGCCATGACCATATTGAATGGTGGAGCAGGCTCGAAGGGCCAGACGGCCTACTCCTGCTCCTAATTCTTATGTTCAGTCTATTTGCTGTAGGTAGACCAACAATTATTAGAGACTGAATTCCAGGATTTTGGTCCAGTGACAGTGAAGCAATGGCAATATACTTCCAAGTCAGGACTGAGTGGCTTGGAAGGGAAACTTGCAGGTGGTGGTGTTTCTATGTATCTTCTATCTTTGCTCTTCTAGATGAAAGTGATCATGGTTTTGGAAGGTGCTGTCTTGGAATCTTTGAAAAATTTCTGCAGTTACATCTTCTAGATAGCTACTGAGCACCAATGGTGGAGGGAGTGGATAATTGTGGGTGTGGTACTAATCATATGCACCGATTCCTGATGAAGGGCTTATGCCCAAAACGTCAATTCTCCTGCTCCTCAGATGCTGCCTGACCTGCTGTGTTTTTACACCACTACACTCTCAACTCTGATCTCCAGCATCCTCAGTCATCACTTTCTCCTTTGGTGCCAATCAGACAGGCTACTTTGCCGAGGACGGTGTCAAGCTTCTTGAGTGTTGTTGGAGCTGCACTCATCGAGCCAAGTGGGAAGTATTCCATCCCAGTCCTGACTTGTACCTTGTGGATAATGGGTCGGCTTTAGGGAGTCAGTTGGTGAGTTCCTTGCAGAAGTATTGCTAGCCTCTGACCTGCTGTTGTTGCCACTATATTTATTGTCCAGTTCAGGTTCTGGTCAATGTTAATGGCATTGAACATCAGGGGGCAGTGGTTAGATTGACTTTTAATGAAGATGTTCATTGAGCAAGAGTGAGGAAATCTTGGTACAATTAAATAAGATTTTGGTGAGACTGCACCAAGGATGCTGTGTGTTATTTTGGCTTCAATTAAAGCAGGATATTTTTGCCTTAGAAGCATTGCAACAAGTATTCACTTGATCGAGTCCTGGCTGAGAGAACAGTCCGATGACAAGAGATGGAACTGAATGGCCTAAATTCTCTGCATTTCGTAAAGTAAGAGATATCCTTGAAATGTATGAAGTGTTGAAAAGGCTTGTCATGATGGTACTGGCAGACATTTTCTCCTGGCTAAAGATTCCGGCGTAAACAGCCATACTGTCAGGATGGGGAGTGGAATAGACTTTTGGACACTAAGAGACTCAAGGGATAAGAGGATGGAATGAAAAACTGCTGTTCTTATAGAAGTTCGTCCAGTATTTTATTGAATGGAATCATCTCTATGGACTATATGATTGATTCTTGCTTTTTTTTTTGCTTGCATTTAGAGCATAATAAGAACAATCAGATCAATCTTAAAATTCAGTCCCTTGCATGAATTAGTTTCCAAATCCAAGTACATGAGGGTTATGTAAGAAATTACAATACCAAAACTTTAGAACAAAAACCAAACCCAAATTGAAACATCCCACTTCTGGTTTTAACAGGGGAAGAATGAGGGGACGGTGACCAACGGCTATGGGAAATGGATTTTTGCTCAAATATTATAATGAGGCTGTGGGCCTTCATTTCAACCTCAGGCTTCCCATTTCCAAAGCCTCAAAAACTAAACATTTTAATACAGCATTGAAGTTGAAACTGTGAGCTTAAATGTTTTTGTAGGGCTGTGTCTGGACCAGAGGAGCAGGAAGGTTTTCTTCAGGTGCAACAAGCTTACCAGTAACCTTCCCGGGCTATTCATCTGTTCCTGCCCACACTCCCAATCATTATCTGACATCATTGGCATGGCATTCCAATGCAACAACACTGAGGACTGTTTCATGTATGCCAGCCTAGACCAAATACAAGAGACTGCAGGGAGATGTGCTGTTCCCTACTGATGGAAGACGTTTGTCACAGAGGAAAGTTATAGGATATTGAGGAGATGAACAATAGGGGTGTTGTGTCACCCTCCTGATGACACTGCCAGAAGCAAAGATTGTGAAAGAGGACTAAGACGAATGGCCTACTATCATTATCGGTAGACTATTAATCCAGTCCTGCCACATTCAGACATTGATGATGGTGGACAATTAAATAACTCACTGAAGGAGGTTACTTCACAAATATTTCCATCCTTCATGATGGAAGAGTCCAATATATCAGTGCAAAAGATAAGGCTGAAGTATTTGCAACGAGCTTCAGCCAGACATTCCAAGTAGATGATCTAAATCAGTCTCCTTCAGTGGTCCCCAACATCACAGATACTAGTCTTCAGCCAATTCCGTTCACTCCGCACGATATCAAGAAACAGTTGGAAATGCTTGATGCTGCAAAGTCCATGGATCCTGACAACATTCCAGCAGTAATACCTAGGACTCGTGCTTCAGAACTTGCTGCTTCCCTAGCCAAGAGTTTCCAGTACAGTTACAACACTAATATCATCGACATTCTGGAAAATTGCCCGGGTCTGTCCTGTTTACAAAAGCAGGACAACTCCCACCCAGCCAATTACTGCCCCATCAGTCTACTCTCAATCAACAGTAAAGTGATGGAAGGTGTCATCGACAGTGCTATCAAGCAGCACCTGCTCAGTAACACCCAGTTTGGGTTCTGCTAGGGTTACTCAGTTCCTGATTTCATTATAGCCTTGGTTTAAACTTGGACAAAAGAGCTGAATTCCAGAAGGGAGGTGAAAGTGGTAGGTATTAACATCAAGTGTAGCTTCAAGACAATCTTGCAAATCTAGAATCAATGGGTATCGGGGGCAAACTCTCCACTGGTTGAAGATGGATGTGGTTATTGAGGTCAGTCATCTCAGTTCCAGGATATCTTTGCAGCAGTTCCTCAAGGTAGTGTCCTAGGCTCAACTATCTTCAGCTGCTTCATCATCAACCTTCCCTCCATCATAAGGTCAGAAGTGGGGATGTTTGCCGGTGATTGCACAATGTTCAGCATCATTCGCAACTCCTCAGATACTGAAGCAGTCTGTGTTCAAATGCAACAAGATATGACAATATCCAATCATGGGCTGATAAGTGGCAAGTAACATTCATGCCACTTAAATGGCAGGTTATGACCATCATCAATAAGAGACAATGTAACCATCGCTCTTTGACATTTCATGGTGTTACCATCACTGAATCCACCACTAACATCCTCTGGTTACCATTGACCAGAAACTTGACTGGACTTGCTATATAAATTCAATGGCTACAACAGCAGTTTAGAGGCGAGGAATACTACAGCGAGTAACTCAGCTTTGGACTCCCACAGACTGTGCATCCTCCACAAGGCAGAAGTCACAAGTGTAGTGGAATACCGGCCACTTGCCTGAATGAGGGCAACTCCAATAACACTCTCCAATCTTGACACCATCCAGGGCAAATCACTTGATTAGCACCAGGTCCATAAGCATCCATTTTGTCTATCACTGCCTCTCAGTAGCAGCGTCATGCACATTGCAGAAATTCACCAAGGCTCCTCAGACATCACCATTGAAATCCATCACCACTTTCATCTAAAAGGACAAGAGCAGCAGGTACATGGGAAGAACATCAGCTACAAGTACCCCTCCAAGCCATTCACCGCCATTCCTTCATTGTCACTGAGGCAACATCCTGGAATTCCCTCCCTAATGGCATTGTGGGTCTACCCATGGTTCAAGAAGGCAGCACAGCACTACCAAGGGCAACTCATTGCCTGTCTCTAGTTTTGCCTAGCCAGCGACTCCCATGTCCCACAAGTGAATAAAAAAAAAAGACAGTGAGGAGAGTCGCCACTTCTCAGCCATTCCCACCACTTCCACTTCAGTCAGTGCTCCATATGCTGCCTTGGGTCCTACTGGAAAAGTCTCCCCCTATACAAATGCATCAGTTGCAGAACGCCCACCTGTATTTCAATCTGCACAGTATGTTGACCAAGAGCATCATCAGTCAGAACAGGGATCTGATGTCAAAAGGATTCATCCTATAAACCTGGCAGAAATGGAAGAGTAAAGATTTGTAGTTACACAAGACCTTGCAACAGGGTGTGTTACAAATGTTAGATTCAGTTCCTGTTTAATGTCTACATCGACATATATTTTATTTTGCAGCACTTTGCTAACTTGTCTCTTTTTGCCTGCTGCCTGACAAGTGGTCTTCTCACTTGTGATGAATGGTAAACCAAAACCTTAAAATCAAGGAATGGATATCTGTGAAAGAATACGTCGTTAATTACAGGAAATCTTTGCAGTGGGGGTAAAATAGAAGACTTCAGGTGAGGTTTAACATGTGGCTGGAAGATGGATACACTGGTGCAACATAGCTGAATCCTGCCATGACATCATTATTTGACCCTGCTAAGGTGTTTTGAAGCTGCCTGCAGTGATGTAGAGGCGTCTAAACATCATCTTCAACATGTCAATTGCTTCTTCTACAACACATTTCATTGTTGTATGGTTTTGATTGTGTTACTCTTAAATATCATCAGTCTCTTTGTAAATGGTTAGCTCTTGTTTCCTTGCAACTAGCCTGTAAGTCTGTTCTAAGGTGGGAAGGTGAAAAACGTGGGAAGAAAGGACTAACAGAAGATGATTGCAATTGGGGGTGCTTCACAGGAATCTTGCATAACATTGAATCTTGGAATATTTCTGTAAATTGCCACTGACTAAGCATTGGAAGGCCTTTTGGGTCACAATCAATCCTGGATGAACGTGGGCTGACTTGATCAGAGAGTCAGAGTCAAAGAGATGTACGGAAATGGACCCTTCGGTCCAACTTGTCTTTGCTGACCAGATATTCTAAATTAATCTACTCCCATTTCCTAGCATTTGGCCTGTAAACCCTTCTTTTTCATACACCCATCTGGATGACTTTTAAGTGTTGTAATTGTACCAGCCTCCACCATTTCCTCTAGCAGCTCACTCCATACACACGACCATCTGCGTGAAAAGGTTGCGCCTTCGGTCCCTTCCACATCTTTCCCCTCACACCTTAAACCTGTGCACTCTAGTTTTGGACTCCCCCACTGTGGGGAAAAGACTTTGGCTATTCACCCTATCCATGCCCCTCATGATTTTATAAACTTCAGCAAGGTCACCCCTCAGCCTCTGATGCGCCAGGGAAAACAGCCCCGGCCTATTCAGATGGACATCAGTCTCCCCCTACATGCCACTAAAATGTTAGCTGCACTCACCTGCTCAATATCTATTTGTCCCAAAGAGTCTTGCTTTAAGGGACCAAATTGGAATGAGCAAAGGAAAATCATTTGTCCCTTTTGTATTTCCTACCTGGTAGACAAGAATGGGAGTTTGGGAAAGAATTCTGCTAATGAGGAAATGGACAAGTGATTCCTGTAGTCCAGTGGATCAGAGAGTCAAAAGAAAAATCATGGCCAGGGCAAAGAAAGAAAGGCATAATGTCCTTTTATGGGACCTTAGATTTATGCTTCTGTACCTTCCAGCTCACAAAGGATGCTTCCAAACCTAAACATTCAAACTTACTTTGGTCTAATCTGATTCTTGATCAAGCAACCAGCAAGTTTGGCCAAGGAGGGAGTTTACTGCTGTTTCCATACCCAACCTTCTGGTTAACATTATGGTTGGGGCGCAAACAACATAATCGAAGCCTGATCTGCACATTTAAAGAACTATCCAATCAGCATCTGTCGGGTGTTGTAACCTCCTGCAATCTAAAGTTACAACTGGCCCAGTTAGATGGGAAAGACCCCAGCTTTGTTTCAGCTTCATATGATCTAGCTCCATCAGTAACGATGTTTCTCAGATGGAATTGATGTTTACACAGCGAATACTTTCTCGTCTCTCATTCAGGCACCAGTGGCAGCAAACAAACCTGAGCCAAAAGACAGAGACACCCAGCTCCACCTGCATCTGAGGAGGAAGACACTGAACCCTCAGGGGATACCCAGGCAAGGCTCCACCAGTTCACAGACTTCCGCCTCTGTGGTTCATCTCACTAGACTCGAGTCGGGAGCAAAATCTGGTGAGTGCACAGCTAACAGAGCTCTGCAGGAAGGAACACCTCTGGTCTGTGGCTCTCAGAGGACTGGTAGAGACCAGGCACCTCCTCAGCCTCCAGGCCGAAGACAATCCCTTGGTCTTGGATATTAGTTACTACTTGAAAATGCATAGACTCTCCTCAGAAAATCTGGCCCAATAATTCCAGTCCAGGTTTTTTTGGAGATACAGAGAGATTCAATTAAAAATTTAAAAGAAATTAAAAGATTTGATTGACATTTCAGGGATTAATTGGTTATGTAGTACTGTGGCCAGTCTCCCACTCTCTGAGCCAGATAATCTGGGTTCAGGCCCCACCTGTATTGGAGTTATGGCATTATATCTCTGAGCAGAATGAGTAAACTAATTATAGTTTGCTTCTGTTGTGTTTATAACTTGTATCGGCTATGAAACTTCCTAGTAACTGAAGGAAAAAGAATCCCAAAATGCAATTGAGAAAGAATTTTCAATAATGCATGCAATTTTGGTGGTGAGATTTCTGAACCTCACAGTCACATGCTGAAACTGCTCCAAGCAATTATTGCATGTCATACCTTTAACATTTTTTAAAGGCCCATCACAGTGTCAATTACAGGAGTGACAAGTACAGCAGGAAGCTATAAGAAGCTTTCAATGAAATGCATGCTTTTCTCTTTTTTTACAGTATTTTCTCAGTGTGAGAATTATTCAGCCTATCTAATGTTTTTCTGTGAAGGTTACAGTTAGACAATCTTGTGACTCAGCTTAATGATCAGATCCAGCGATTTACATACATGTTCAGTTGTTGGCATTTGCCTGTCCAATTTTCATAACTGATTTATAAATAATTGGCTGTCATAATTTAGCTAATCATGAACCATCCTTGCATCTTTTACTTTAAATTTACCTGTTATGTTGTACGCGAAACAAGTACCATGCTAGAAATTGCACAGAGATTCTACTGGTCTATTGATGGTATATTTACTTTTAATCAACCTGCTAGGACATATTATAACACATCCTCAGGGCAGATTCTTGAATTCTAACCTTCTGGCCCAGAGGTGGGAACACTACTACCATGCCACAAGACTCTCCTGGTCATTGTGCATCAAGTTATTGTTATTGAACACACAAATTTAGAGTACAACTGAATAACTATGGCTATAAGTTGTGGTGCTGATTGCCTTAATGTGCACATTATCACAACAGATGATATTACAGTAAACAAGTTGTGCAGCGTGCAAATTGGGACAGTGAATGAGGGAAAAATAGGTACCGAAAGACCTTCTTTACTGATGAGATTACTGTGGATCATATGAGGTAATAATGAAATGGCCTCTTGGTAATAAACAGGGAATTGAGTGTGGAGGCCCTTACCCGTACATTCTTCATAACTCTCTTGAAGGGAGGTTGGAAGGTAAATTGTCTGAAGAAAAAGACAGGATAACCACTGAAGATGACATTAAGTAAGTGACATTAACATCTGTGGATCTGGCTATTAATTATTTTACTTTGCCATATATGGAATTAAACTCTGTGGGAAGCTAGAGAAGTGATTGGTGGGCCTCTTGCTGAGATATTTATCTCATTGATAGTTACAGGTAAGGTGCCGGAAGACTGGAGGTCGGCAAACGTGGTTTCACTGTTCAAGAAGGGCAGTAAAGACAAGCCAGGGAACTATAGACCAGTGAGCCTGACCTCGGTGGTGAGCAAGTTATTGGAGGGAATCCTGAGGCACAGGTTGTACATGTATTTGGAAAGGCAAGGACTGATTAGGGATGGTCAACATGGCTTTGTGCGTGGGAAATCATGTCTCAAACTTGATTGAGCTTTTTTGAAGAAGTAACAAAGAAGATTGATGAGGGCAGAGCAGTAGATGTGATCTATATGGACTTCAGTAAGGCGTTTGACAAGGTTCCCCATGGGAGACTGATTAGCAAGGCTAAGATTCATGGAATACAGGGAGAACTAGCCATTTGGATACAGAACTGGCTCAAAGGTGGAAGACAGAGGGTGGTGGTGGAGGGTTGTTTTTCAGACTGGAGGCCTGTGACCAGTGGAGTGCCACAAGGATCGGTGCTGGGTCCACTACTTTTTGTCATTTACATAAATGATTTGGATGTGAGCATAAGAGGTACAGTTAGTAAGTTTGCAGATGACACCAAAATTGGAGGTGTAGTGGACAGCCAAGAGGGTTACCTCAGATTACAACAGGAAATGGTTCAGATGGCCAATGGGCTGAGAAGTGGCAGATGGAGTTTAATTCAGATAAATGCGAGATGCTGCATTTATGGAAAGCAAATCTTAGCAGGACTTGTACACTTAATGGTAAGGTCTTAGGGAGTATTGCTGAACAAAGAGACCTTGGAGCACAAGTTCATAGCTCCTTGAAAATGGAGTCACAGGTAGATAGGATAGTGAAGAAGGCATTTGGTATGCTTTCATTTATTGGTCAGAGTATTGAGTATAGGAGTTGGGAGGTCATGTTGTGATTAGGCCACTGTTGGAATATTACGTGCAATTCTGGTCTCCTTCCTATTGGAAAGATGTTGTGAAATTTGAAGGGTTTCAGAAAAGATTTACAAGGATGTTGCCAGGGTTGGAGGATTTGAGCTATAGGGAGAGGCTGAACAGGCTGGGGCTGTTTTGCCTGGACCGTCGGATACTGAGGGGTGACCATATAAAGGTTTACAAAATTGTGATGGGCATGAATAGGATAAACAGACAAAGTCTTTTCCCTGGGGTCGGAGAGTCCAAAACTAGAGGGCAAACGTTTAGGGTGAGAGGGGAAAGATATAGAAGAGACCTAAGGGGCAACTTTTTCACGCAGAGGGTGGTGTGTGTATGGAATAAGCTGCCAGAGGAAGTGGTGGAGGCTGGTACAATTGTAACACTTAAGAGGCATTTGGATGGGTATATGAATAGGAAGGGTTTGGAGGGATATGGGCCGGGTGCTGACAGGTGGGACTAGATTGTGTTGGGATATCTGGTCGACATGGACAGGTTGGATCGAAGGGTCTGTTTCCGTGTTGTATACCTCTAAACAAAAGCTGTAAAATATTGCAGAAGTTTTAACAGGTTCAAAATAATCCAAAGATGTGCAGGTCAGGTGAATTGGCCATGTTAAATTGCCCATAGTGTTAGGTGCATTAGTCAGAGGGAAATGAGTCTGGGTGGGTTACTCTTAAGAGGTCGGTGTGGACTGGTTGTGCCAAAGGGCCTGTTTCCACACTGTAGGTAATCTAATCTAAAAAACGTTGGAGTAAGATTGGTGATGTTTCTTTATGTGTAGCTCGAACTGGCTTTTAGCAATAAGTTATTTACACTCAATGAGAGCTGGCAGTTTTTATACATTGATATACTTTTGGTTCTTTCTCCAAATGTTATTCAAAAAATGCAGACTATGCTTAAAAGGTGAAGCTCATAGGGTCTTGAGTAGTACAATGATCAAAACAATTTACTCACTACAGGAAGGCAATGTCAATAGACCAATAAAATAAAAAACAAAGTAGAGGTAACAATTGATACCTGTGGATCACACATTTTATGCTATGATTCAATGATATTCATTGTAAATTATTTTCAATGTCAAAAATATGGTTATTTGATACTAGAGTATACTCTATTTGTTTCAACAATAGGATAGGAATTTCTCTTGTTGCTACTTGTAAAGAAATCTCAAATTTTGGATGACATTTTGAACGTCTATATTTGTTATGACAAAAGGCCACATCCTTATTATTATTAGCAAGCTTGCAAGCCTAACAGGAAGAGATGTGATTTGGAGATACCGGTGTTGGACTGGGGTGTACAAAGTTAAAAATCACACACCACCAGGTTATAGTCCAACAGGTTTAATTGGAAGCACACCAGCTTTCGGAGCGTCGCTCCTTCATCAGGTGGTAGTCCACTACCACCTGATGAAGGAGCGTCGCTCCGAAAGCTGGTGTGCTTCCAATTAAACCTGTTGGACTATAACCTGGTGGTGTGTGATTTTTAACTGAGGACGAGGACGAGAAGGAACTCAAGCTCTGAGCCTTCAGCACCTGAAGCATGTGTTAGCATAGACAGACTTGCTGCACACTATATTGGTGAGACTGATGAGTTCATGTGAGATTAGCCACTTAGAGGGTCAGGAAAGGACAGAGGTGCAGCATGATATCCAGATAGATGACACATTAATCCACTTACACTGCATTGCATTGCATTATTAAGAGTACTGGAAGTTCATTTTATGTCGCACTTGAAAGACTTTGCTTGTCCACAGAAATATCTAATAATGTTAAATCTGATGCCATATCTATTCTGCAAGTTCATTAAAAAGCCCTTATTTCAAACAATACCGCCTTCTTTCACCATTGGAACGCTGCCAACTCTCCAATTCTTCAAAGCCAGTTATAAATAGGAGAAATTAATGCAATGTAGGAATTCAGTAAATACTAAGCAAATTTGCACATTCCATGTTAATTGCTGCTTTACAAGCAGTTAGCAAGCAAAAAAAAAATACATTAACGCAGTCTGAGTGTTAACGTACGTTAGAAATATTTATTCCCAGGAGAAACTTTAGGAGTGTAGACAAATGTTAACGCCAATTCAATTAACTAAAAATCACAAAATGATCATCCCTTAGTATACGATCAGTTTACATGGTAACATTAATGCACCAATTAAAGAAGCCCGAGTCCAGGTTGGTCAATGATAAGGATGGTCAAAGTGTACTAAAAGCAATGGTTCCACTACACAAATCTGTTATTTAATTTTAAGTTATCCCCTTGTAGTATATTAAAGGTTACATTAGAATTCAAAATGATACGAAATTGAGAACTGAGGATAGGAAGGGAAAAATCACCAGTGGCAGAGTATACTCATTTGGAAGGGATAAACTATTGATGAGAATCTATACCACTGAACTAAGAGGATACCATTGATGGGAGAAAAGGAACAGCAGTGAAGAAGTTATGATGAAGAGTATGACAGGAAGAAAGCTGAGCAGTGGGAGACAGTAGTCATCAGGAGGGAGAACGTCAATGAATTTGTAAGGCTAATGGAGGAGGGGTCAGACAGTAAATAGTGCAGGGAAAAGAAAACTGACAGTGACCAGCAGACCTAGAAGGCAGAACCAATGAAGAGCTCTAATGGAAAAGCAAATTAACAGCAGAGAGCATGTCTTGGAATGCTGTGATAAAGCAGTGACATGGTAATTGTGAAAACGGGCTCACATAATCAAGACTTGGCTAGAATGGAATTCGGATCTGAGGGGAAAAAAAAAGAGATCAGAGTAATTTAATTGAAATTTAAGTAGATACAAATATAACCTTAGCCGCCGTAATTGATGTTTATGTAAAAGATCACAGCCAAGTGTCGTGATATAAGGTTCTGTCAGAATTAATAATAATGTTCTGTTAAACCTACTTACAGGTCTGGCAGTCTTTCCACCTCTGGAAACAACCAACCCCATCCCTGGCCCGACTGGATCTGATGAACACCAGGACCTCCCATAGCATCCGACTACTGATGCTGGAACCGCAGTACGACAACAAAGAGAACAGGCACATACCAGCTTCTACAAACCCAACCCAGATGTCAGTCAGTGATCTGACTCCATAGCTGTACCTGACCTTGTAGAGACCCAATATCAAGGCTTGACCAGACCAAAACAGTACTCTCTGGAGCACCCAAGGCTGCGACCATTGCCCAGGACCTACCGACACCCCCACATACCTTCTGAATCTGTAGAGGATCCACACCGACTCCTAGAACTATCAGGAGCAGTCACTCACCCAGGAAAGGTGGGAGATGCACTGGCTTGCAGGTGAGACTGAAACAGTGCAGCTTCAAGTCCCCCCCCCCATCTCTCCAGCATACTCCAGGCAAATGCACAAGCCATTGCAAACAATCTGGATGATCTTTCTGAAGAGGACTGAGTGATTGCTGTGTGGTCTGTTTTACAGAGAAATGGCTCACTTTTGCTTCACCTGACAGTGTCTTACAACATAAGAGTCTCTCAGTCCACTGTATGGACCGCATAATGTCCTTGGGCAAAGCAAGGGAAGGGGATAACTGTCTCCTAATCAACAGCTCTTGGTGCTCGGACGTGGTGACCCTGGCAAGTTACTGTTCCTGGGACCTAGAATATCTAACAGTGAGGTGCTGTCCCTACTACTTGCCACAGGAGTTCACTTCTGTGATCCTGACAGCAGTTTACATGTAAACCCATGCTGAAGTGAAGAGCACACTTAATGAAATATACAAATAGCCTTGAGATGGAATACCCTTGTTCGTCATGGACAGTAACTTCAACCAGGTCATTCTCAAGGTTGTGCTATCAAGATAACATTGACACATCTCCTGTCCCATCAGAGGCTCATTCACCCTGGACTATTGCTACACAATCAAAGATGCCCATTGCTCCATCCCCTTCCCACATTTCAGTAAATAAGACAATATGGTTGTGCTCCTTCTCATGGTGTATAAGCAGAGGATCTGGTGTAGAAAGTCATACAGTGCTAGTCTGAGGTAATGGACAAGCTCCTACATGATCAAGTCAATGGACTGGTTCACATTCAAGAACACAGTGGCCAACCTAAATGAGTGTGCCACTACCATCACAGACTTCATCAGTAAGTGTGTAGAGGTCTGTGTGCCAAAGAAATTAAGCAGATCCACTCCCTCCTGGAGATCAAGTCTGAGGCATTCAAGTTGGTGATTCTAATCTGTCCAGGAAATTGAGGTTCAACCTTCTCAAAGCCATCAGGGGTGCCAAGAGACAACACCAGACTAAACTAGACTCCCAGTCCAACCACATGAATATGTGTTGACTGTGGCAAGGCTTAAACGACATAACAGGCTACAAAGTCAAGTAGAATTGCTGCAACAATGCATTACTCCACCATGAGCTCAATGCATTCTATGCTCATTTTGAACAGAAGGTCAATGACATTATGTCACCCAACCCAATAGCCTCAGCTGCACATACACCAACAGTCACTGTTGCAGATGTCAGATTGGCCTTCCTGAGAGTGAACCCACAGAGAGCAACTGGCACTAATGGAGACCCCAGCTGTACACAGACCAGCTGGTGGGGATATTCACTGACATCTTTAACCCCTCTGTTACTGCAATCTGAGGTTGCCACCCACTTCAAGAAGACCACTATCATCCCTTGCCAAGAAAAATCAAGCAACATGTTTCATTGACTACTACCCAGTGACTCTGACATCTATCATTATGAAGTACCTCTAGAGGTTAGTAATGACTCTCAGCAACTCTAACCTTCCCCACTGTCTTGATCCACTACAATTTGCCAACTGTTACAATAGGTCACAGACATCATCTCCCTGTCCCTAGATTCATCCTTGGAATGTATGAATAATAAAGGACTACTAGGTTAAACTCCTATTTATTGACTTTAGCTCTGCCTTCAACATCATAATTCCATCCAAACTCATCTCCAAATTCCAAGACCAAGGACACTGCTCCCCACTCTGCAACTGTACCCTTGACTTCCTGACCCACAGATAGTAATCGTTATCCTCCATGATAATCCTCAGCACTGGTGCCCTGCAGGACTGTGTACTCAGCTCCTTACTATGCTCCTTATACACTCACAAATGTGTGGCCAAATTTGCTGACGACACTGCCATAATGGGCCAGATCTCAAACTACGGCAAAGTAGAGTACAGGAAAGGGATAGAGAGCTTAATAGCATGGTGTACAGACCACAATCTCTCCCTCGATGTCAGCAAAATGAAGGAGCTGGTCATTGACTTCAGGAAGTGGAGTAGAGGATGTGCCCCTATCTGCATCAATAGTGCTGAGGTAGAGATGGCCAAGAGCCTCAGGTTTTTAGGAGCAAATATCCCCAACAATCTGTCTTTGTCCATCCATGTCAATGCTACAGGCAAGAAAGCACAACAATGTTTCTACTTCCTCAGAAGGCTAAGGAAATTAAGCATGTTCACAATGATTCTTACCAATTTTTATGGATGCACCATAGAAAGCACCCTATCTGGATGCATCACAGCTTGCTGTGGTAATTGTTCTGCCCAAGACTGCAAGACATTACAGCTCAGCCCATCACACAAACCAGCCTTCCTTCCATTGATTCCGTCGACACTTCCCACTGCCTTGGAAAAGCAACCAACATAAACAAAGATTCATCCCTCCCCAGTTATAGTCTCTTCCATCGGGCAGAAGATACACAAGTTTGAAAACAGGCATCAACAGATTTGAGTACAGCTTCTTCTTTGCTGTTATCAGACTTATGAATGGACCTCTCATATATTAGAGTTGACCATTCTCTGCACCTTCTCTGTAGCTGTAACACTATATTCTACATTCTGTTCTATTACTCGGATGTACTTATGTATTGTATGATATGCCCAACATCTATTATAAACCCACTGACTCCTGTAAATACCTGGTCTACACCTTGTCCCACCCAGTATCCTGCAAGAACTCCAACCCATTCTCCAAATTCCTCCACCATATCTGCTCAGACGAGGAGACATTCTGCTTGTGAGCATCCCAGATGTCCATCTATTTTGAACAACGTGCTTTTCCTCCCACCGTCATTCAGACAGACAGCTGTCCGCTGCACCACCTCCATTCCCTGTTCCACCACTCTTAAACCCCCCATGCAATAAAGACAGAGACCCCCTTGTCCTCACCTACCACCCCACCAGTCTCCGCATCCAACACATCGTCCTCAAACACTTCCGCAAACTCAGATTAGACCCCACCACCAAGAACATTTCCCCCTTTCCACCCGTCTCTGCCTTCTGCAAGGACTATTCCCTCTGACAGTCCTTGGTTCACACCACCCCCAAACGGGTACCTTCCCCTGAAGACCAGAAAAGATGCAAAACCTGTCAGGACACCAGCTCCCTCACCTCCATCCAGGGCCCCAAACAGTCCTTCCAGGTGAGACAGAGGCTCACCTGCCTCTCTTCCAACCTAGTTCACTGCATTAGGTGCTACCGGTGTAGGCTTCTCTACATTGGGGAAACCGAACATAGACTTAGGGAATGGTTCATTGAGCATCACAGCCGGGTCCGCCGGCACCAACCTGACCTCTCAGTCACCGCCAATTTCAATTCCCCCAACCACTCCTTTTCCAACACAACCATCCTTGGCCTCCTTCATTGCCAAGTCAAACCACAGCTCATATTGGAGGAACAATAACTTACCTTCCATCTAGGCACCCTATAGCCTGGAGGACTCAACATTGAGTTATCCAATTTTAAATACCCTCCCTTCCCATCCCAACTCCCTTCACAGCCCCTCCCCCTCCCTTCCACTCCTCCCTGCCAGAGGATTCATTCCTCCCATTGACCAACCATGTAGTACCTCTACCTGTCTTCACCTATCCCCACTTCACCCCCATGCTCTTGTCACCCCCTTTATCTGCAGTTCCTCCCACACCCACCCAGAGTACTGGAGAAGGGTTACATCCAAAACTTTCCACCTCCTGATGCTGCCTGGCCTGCTGTGTTCTTCTTTGGATTCCAGCATTTGCAGTTTTTTTTTGTCTCTAGCCATGATTTGCCCAAATAGCATGCAAAATACTGTTTTTTCACTATCTCAGGACATGTGACAATAATAAATCAAATCAAATCAACTTGACTCCAGATTCACAGTAATACGATTGACTCACAAGTGCTTTCCTAATTGGCCAAAACAAGTAACCCAAATTGACACAGAATCTAAAATATACAAATATAATAAAAAGGGATTAAATTGGGCAGGCTAGTTGGCACTGACCTAACCACTCGAAAGGGAAACGCAGTCCTGTCAATCCTGCAAAGTCCTTCTTGCTAACAACTGGGGACTTTTGCCAGTGGAAGAGCTGTCCCACAGCCTACCCAAGGCTTTAACCCTCTCCAGTTAAAAGTGGGTTAACTAGTAAGCAACCAGGAGCCAATCAATATGGTTGTCTTGAGCCAAAGAAAGAGCAAATGTATTAACTGTTAAACCCAAGGAAATCAATAAAAGATGCAACATTAAGCATGCCACTTCATGCAGTCACTTGGGCCAACATAAACATTGGTTTTACCAGGACTGCATTCTCACCACGTTATTTTGTGCTGGTGAAAACCAGATAGCATATACTGGCAGAAAAACAGGCTAGAGCATTTCCACGTTTACTGTTTCAAACATATCCTTGGCACCTCTTAACAAGATAACATCACCTACTCAGAGGCCCGGGAACAGGCCAATTTCATTAGAATAAACTCATTTAAAACCAACAACATTTGCATTGGCTCAGCCGTCTGATGGCTGAATATGCAAAAAACAGCCTGTATTGTCAATTGGCCAAAACTTCCTGGGCCTCCCTACCTTCACTACAGCAATCCTGACTAATGCACCTAACATTATGGGCAGAGTAGCATGGTCGATTCACCTGACTATGGGAGGAAACTGAAGCACCCGGTGGAAACCCACACAGTCACCAGAGGCTAGGATTGAACCCAGGATCCTGGTGCTGTGAGGCAGCAGTGCTAACCACTGAGCCACCGTGGAAGGTGGATATTAACACTGAGAACTGGGAGATGGTTGCTGACAGTGGTGTAGTTTGGGTGGTGACTGAGAGGATATTAGAGGAGGTGATCAGAAACATAAAACTCAGCTGGCTGAGAAGAAAGCTCAGAAGAAACGGATAGGAGTGAATTATGCACCTTCTCAATCCACTGTCTTCCTTTGCAGCAAATACAACAGAGACTGGCATATAGATGGAACGCTGGAAATACCACTGTCAATACTCAATACAGAGCTGACCATTGTTTTATTAAACAGAAGGTCGGTAAGGGCCTAGTGGTAAGTAAGCTTTATTTCACTTATAAAATGCTATGAGTATGAAATGGTGGGAGAATAATGGCAGTGGTATACTTGTGCATACTTGCATACCCACTAACAGTTTTCTATCACTGTGTTAAAATCAAAAGATAAATTGTCTTCAAACATATTATGACGTAAAGTCCCTACAATGTGGAAGCTGGCCATTTGACCCATCAAGTCCACACCAACCCTCCAAAGAGCATCCCACCCAGACCCACCCCATCTTTGTAACCCTGCATTTACCCTGGCTAACCCATACATCTTTGGGTTTGTGGAAGGAAACCCACACAGACACAGGAAGAATGTGCAAACTCCACACAGACAGTCACCTGAGGCGACAATTGAATCCAATATCTGTAGTACTGTGAGGCAGCAATGCTAGCTGCTGAGCCACTGTGCAACCCATACACATTTAGTACATCGCCTATAGTATTAACCCTACACATTGAATGGCATCATTAAGAGATGTAAATACATTTTCATTTAGAATAAAAGCTGTAAATTATCCTCATGTGTATTGGAAAACAAATCCTTCTGAATAAACAATAAATTGTTGTTTTTTATTAAAGAGGAGGGATGCTCCATTTAGAATTTATAAACATATGGACATGGATTTGAAGTAAGACATTCAGCCCATCTAGCCTCTCCTACCATTTAATAAGATCATGGCTGATCAGATTGTAATTTCCCACCTACCTCCATAACTTCTAACTCCTTAGTTATCAAAATCTACATGCATCTACCTTCAAAAAAATTCAATACTCTGTTTTTCAGGAGAGTTCCAACAAATCCTCACCCTCAGTGTGAAAAATATTTCGCGTCGTCTGTTTTAAATAGTGACAGCTTAGTTTTAAGCAGTGACTTTAATTGCTGAATTTTCACTTTTTCTTTCCAGTATGGCTAGAATAGGTGGTTCCTGGCACTATTGAGAGTCTATTGTTATTTTGGAGATGGTGCAATTATTTGTCTTAGACATTAGTGAAGTTGGTGTGACGTGAGATGTGAACATGTGGAACATTGAAAGATCATGAAGCACGTATTCTTTATTCTACTGGTATCACAAAATTACAACGTCATGGGGTCATTAAGGCTAAACCAGGAAATATGGCCATGAAATGCAGTCTATGGGTTACATTGGTTCAAGAATCCTTTGTCAGTCTGCCCCTTCTTCACACAAGCCTCCTTTTGTTTTGTCCAGCAGGGATTCATTCAGTCACACCAACTGCCCTCCCTCACTGTTACTACTTGCTTTAGTTTTTCTTTACATTTGGAGATATTTAATACTTAAACATTAGTTCTTATTCCAGCAGGGAAAAAAAAACACAACATACCCAGTGTTTCTCTGCACCTTACACCTCATGTCATGTTTGCCCTCACTGAAACATACTCAAATTACTCAAAACTCAGCAGCCTCTGGGCTATCTCATATGGTGAAAGTCAGGCCCAGTTCCCCTTGATATCATTATAACACTGCAGCTTTTGCACATGCCCAGTAGTTCTTTTTAGAGTAAAAGAATAGTTAACCCTTTAGACTTCAAAGCTTCCAAGGGTAGGGTCACAAAGCTGAAATGATTGGAGTTGTAACCCCTAAGGCAGCAGAAACTGCCATGAAACCCTACTGTTGTAAGAGGCTCCTGCTCTCATACAGGGATCATGACAATTTTCAAACTGCAAGATGGGTTCACAGTGAGGAGAGGTTTGGGAAGGACTGGAATCCGATACAGGAGGATGAAAGAAAAAGAGGGGTGTAAATCTACTGTTAACTCACCATTACCCATCTGATGTCTTTGTTGATACTGGAATTTCACATCCACAGATTTTGAACTCCATGATTGGTGGTCTCCACCTTGCTTCCATCTTGCTCATACATATATTTCCCATGTGAGAGTTTTAAATAAGCTCATATATTAAGAATCTGAAATTAATAATGATAAACACAACAATAACTTGCAATTATCTAGTGTCTTTACTATTATGAGGCATCCTCAGGACAGAAACCTCACAAAGCAGAATGTAATATCAAGTTGTGTAAGGGAATATTAGAAGGTAGCCAAAAGAGATTAAGGATTGTCTTAAAGAAGGAAAGAGAGGTAGACAGGCAGAGAGAGAACAGAATTCTAGCACACACAGGCAGCAATTGTTGAAGAAATTGAACAAGTTTCACAGAATCTTTGGAGGCAAAGCAGAGTTAATAAGCTGAGTTCAGTGACCCTTCAGTCTGAAAATGGGTCACTGGAGTCAATAAAATGAGAAGATATAGGAGTTTTATAATCCCCAAAGAATCACTACAAGTCCAGCAGAGATTCACCTGCATTTCCTCCAGCCTCTTTTATTGCATCTGTTGCTCCCAATGTGGTCACCTCTACATCAGAGAGACCAAGCACAAACTCAGGGACCAATTCAGGGAACACCTATGGTCCATATGCTCCAATCAACTCCACCTTCTGGTTGCCAGCCATTTCAACTGCCCCAATGACATGCCTATCCTGGGCCTCCTCCACCATCAAACTAAGGCCAGATGCAAACTGGAGGAAGAACTCCTCATCTTCTGCCTCGGGAGCTTACAAACAGACAGCTTTGACACAGACTTCATCAGCTTCCAAACTTCGTCTCGGTCACTCGGTCACACAGTGTCACTGTCACAGGGTCGGTCGGTCGGTCGGTTGGTCGGTTGGTCTGTCAGTCTGTCAGTCTGTCTGTCTCCCAATCACAGGTCCTGCCCTCCCCCTCCCTCTTGACCTGACCTACCTACCCACCCACTCCACTGACCAATCACAGCCACATCCTGCCTGTATCTACCTATCCCACCTATCGTTCCCTAGCCCCACCCCTCCCTCTATCTATATCTCAGCCCCCCTTCCCCCTCCCAAGTCCTGTTGAAAGGTTCCAATCTGAAATATCAACTGCCCTGCTCCTCAGCTACTGCTTGACCTGCTGTGCTTTATCCAGCTCCACACGTTATTGACTCTGACTTTCCAGTGTCTGTTGTTCCGACTATGTCTATAATATATCTGAGCAGAATTAGGCTATTTGACCCATTAAATATGCTCTTCCATTCAGTCATGGCTGATATGTTTCTCAACCTCATTTTCATGCATCTCCTCATAACCCTTGATCCCCTTACTAAGCAAGAACCTATCTATCTCTGTCTTAAATACACTCAATGACTTGTCCTTCACAGCCTGCTGTAGCAATAAGTTCCACAAATTTACCGACCTCTGGCTGAAGAAATTCCTCCTCATCTCAGTTTCAAAGGGCCATCCCTTCACTTTGAGGCTGTGCCCTTGGGTCCTAGTCTCTCCTACTAATGGAAACATCTTTTCCATGTCCACTCTATCCAAGCCTCTTGATATTATGTAAGTTTCAATCAGATTGCCCCTGCTTCCTTCTAAACTCCACCAAGTATAGACCCAGAGTCCTCAACCATTCCCCCTTGAAAGACAAGCCCTTCATCTCTGGGATCATTCTTGTAAACCTGCAAGAACTTGACTTTAAACATTAACTCGACCTCCTCTCCACAGATGCTGCCAGATTTGCTGAGTTTCTCCAGCAATTTCTGTGCTAGAGATACCGATGGGCTATGCATGATTTGAAAAAGAGAGTGAAACATTTTTTCAAATTTACAGACAATGGAAGGGGCAAGAGTAGTGACAGTGATGTAGAACTAAGTGTTGTCAATGCATGTGTGGAAACTGTTGAGGTGCAATCAGATCATGTTGCAAGAGGTGTCTTGTCAGTAATAAATTAGAGGAGCCATGGCTAATTCCTCGGGGGGTGAGGTGGGGGAATGCTGGAGCAACAATGTGGGTGTGAGAGAAGATGTAGTTGATTCTGATTAGATGGATAAAAATATACCCATCCAAATGTGCTCTGGTCGTGCAATGTTGTTGTCCTGGATTTTAATCCCACATACTCTCAAGATGTCTAATAACATCCCTGTTTGGTTCGGAAAATATCCAACGAAGTGCAATTTCACCCAACTGTGGCAAGGATGGTGTGGTCAACCACATTAAAGTGTTTCAGATACAAGCACCAGGAGAGATGGTTCACCTTTGTCAAGACTCTTTTTTTAAGGATATCACTTGTATCTTTGCTATTAAGTTTTAAATGTGACATAGAGATTTATTTTCTGACAAGTAGCTGTAAAACCCAAATCGAAACCAACCCAACAAACACTAGGTAAACAGTTTCTCTACACATCAGCACATTTCCTGTGGCTTTCTCATGGTGAGTCATAGATTAAACTGTTGGTTAGATGTAATGTTGCGATATGTAAATGGGAAGGGTACACTTAAAGTGAAAGAATTTGAAAAAAAACATGAATAATGTCTGCTTTAAAAATGAAGCAATTGATTTTTGCTGGATTCTTGAAAATTATTAAGCTGTCTTCCTTTACCATGGAAGCTAGATGAAGCATTTTCCTTTTCTTTGTTTATATTGAAACTTTGTGAATATTGTTTACAAAAAAGTTTGATGTACACGGTTGTGGTAAATAAATCCTTACAATGAACTAGCGATGTTTTCAAATGATCTGTACAAATGAAACAAAACACAGCTGCTGTAATTACTCCCCCGTTTCTGTTATAATTTCTGGCTTTGTGAACAAACTATTCCCTTTAGTTCAGTATCAACAGTTGTTCCTGTGAGGTGTCATTGCATTCTCTATCACCTAGAGTTGGTCCAATGCCTACATGCACAATAGTATGACCCAGGAATTGTAACAGTGAATGTTTACTCTATATGTTGGCTAGCACTGACACATAACATGTGCCAAAAATTAAATCCTTGAAACACTTTTATGAAAGGCGGACTGAGAAACAGCAATTGAAACAAACTCTAGTAAATGGTTTGTGAATGAAAAGCATACAGTTTCATACAGTGGGATCAATACATTTTTCTTACTTATGAAGATTAATAAAGACATGACTTGCAAACTCTGTAAAAGATAGGTTCATGTTCCATAACTCAGATTCCAAAGCTAAACTACTTTAGACTTTTAAAATACAGCTGGTGCTAAGAAAACAGAGGCTGTTCTGAATCTGAGAGAGAAATAACACAGAGCATTCTGAGTCTGAGACAGAGTCCTTTGGGAATTTAGCTTAGGTCTGCGACAACCAATTCTTTTGGTATGAGAGCAGAAGGTTCCCACATGTCTCGCTTTGCTAAGCCTGACTGCTCTGCAAATGGAACGGAAGGACACCTGGGCCTTCAGGTGTCAGAATAAGACATTTTAAAATCATACAAAATATTAGGGACTTTTCAGCGTAATCCTCTGGTTGAATAACTGATCAACACTTTACCATTATAACTAACCTGATTTCCGGCTGCAGATTTATTTTTAATGAGAAAAAAATGCTGGAGAAATATGACAACAATCCAGTTAAGCCACAATTTCTCTGAAGTAAAAAAGAATTTGGAAAAGTCCCAAACAGTATCCAGAGTACTGACATAGGGTTTTTTTTTGCCTTAGTTCACTACCTAAAAGTAGGTCCTACCCAGGGCACTTTTTATTTATTCACTCACAGGATGCCAGTACCACTGGCTAGGCCAGCATTTACTTGGTAACCTCGGTTATCCAAACATCAATTATCCAAATTTTGGATTATCCAATCAAGATCTCAAGATCCCATAAAAACGTTATTCGTTATCTGAGCAATCAGTTATCCGAACACTCAGTTATCTGAGCAAAATACTCCCCGCCCATCTCGTTTGGATAATCAAGGTTCTGTATTACCCATCTCAGGACAGTAAAGAGCCAAACACATTGCTGTGGGTCTAGAGTCACATAAAGGCCAGACCAGGTAAGGGTGGCATTTTCCTTTGCTAAAGGACATTAGTGAACCAGATGGGTTTTTCTGACAATTGGCCACAGATTCATGGTCATCTTAATTCCAGATATTTTTAAATTGAATTCACAATCCACCATGACACAATTTGAACCCAGCCCCCCAAACATTACCTGGATCTCTGGGTTAACAGATCAATGATAACATCCCTAGGCCATCACCTCCTCATACAGGCCCATTTGCAGGGCAGGTAATGAAATAGCTCCTGAATTCACTCCAGCCCGAACAGGGATTGAACCCCTTGCTGTTTATACCAATTTCTTCCATCCTGACCATGACAGCCCCAAGGAATCAAAGTTGCTTTGACACCATACACTTTTATCTGTGTGTTGTAATGCATTGATGGGAGAGGGTCCAATCTCTTTCTACCACAGGCTGACCAGGAATCTCACCTGCTTTTATTGCCTGCTATGGGCATATGTTTGAAGGGTTTATAAATTGAACATCAGCGTGTTTGGTTGTATTATAAACGCACAGTTGTTGACCATCAAGTCCTGGAGCAGGATTTGAACCAAGGGTTTTTGGCTTAGAAGGCAGAGATGTTACCACTGCACCATAAACACCCTAAAGTTTAGAGAAACCAGGGTTCATTTTCAATAGAATCTGACCACAAATTTTAGATTCCAGTATGTGCTGAAGGAATGTTGATTTTTAAAAACACAATTTATTTTTTAATGCTCATGGGTTTTACTATCATCCTGCTAGAAGTAAAAGGCCACGTAAAAGTCTATCTTGTGTCAATTTTTTGGCCAAATATTCTGGAATTTTCCATATATCTTGTGTTAAAGTTGACCCTAGTTCTTCTCAGATAACAGATCAATATTTGTGGGTCAAGGTATTAGCGTGTACATATATATTAATATGAGGAAACAAATTTCACATTTTGTGATATAATGTGTTTTGACATACAATTCACACCAATTTGACGTGTCAGTTTAAGACGCATCAGGCTAGAGTCAGGTGACAACTTCCCTTTATGTGTAGCTCAGTTTACTGTAACTTGTTGTGTTTTTTTAATTCATTTTGAGATCAACTGGGCTTTTGCTGATGATACTTTATTTTGGACTGTAGCACGAATTTCAGCCCCTCAAGAGTAGTATGAATGTATTAGTCAACTCCATAAATTTAACCTTAAAAAATAGTCTAAGAAATTCGATTTTTGCACAAGTATATATGGTAATTTTCTTCAGTTGTTAACACACACTTTTAAGCCAGTTGGTACAATTTGAGAGACAAATTCATTTGTCTTTTAATCTTGTGGGTGATTATCCAACTAATTGTACATAGTATGCAATAGAATGCACAAGTGAATTGACAAATTAAGTTAAGGGATAGGTCAACAGAGATGCTATAGCAGAAACTAAAGGGCATATTTCAGAATGCACAGAATCGATGCATTCTAACATGAAACAAAAAGACAAGTGGAGGACACATTGTCCATGTTTAAATAAAACTTGTTGAAGAAATAACATATATTTACGCAAAAAATGGGTGCTAGGTCAATTCACTTGTGCACTCTATTACATACTATGAACAACTAGTTGGATAATCACCCACAAGATTAAAAGAAAAATGATTGACTGAAAAATTAATAAGGAAGGGGACAAAATACAGTACAAGAGAAAGCTAACTTGAAACATAAAGAGATTAAGAAAGGTTTCTACTGATATTTGAAAGGTAAAGAGGTTACAGTGAATGTTGGTCCTATGGAAAGAAATCTGGCAATTTAACTTTGGAAAATAAGGCAATTACAGATGAGTTGAACAGGTGTTTATCATTGTTCTTACTGTGGAGGTAAATGACATCTCAGCAATAGTGTAAATCAGGAAATGCAAGGGAGGAACTGAAACAAATTACAATCTTCAGCAACATGGTACTCAACAAATAGTGTGAGCTGTGAGGTAACAAGTGCTTTGCTTCTGATGGGTTTCATTCTGAGGCCTTAAAAGGAGTGAGATAGTTGATGTTTGATTGTAATTTTCCAAAATTCCGTAGATTCAGGGAAAATTCCAATAAAATGGAAAATAGCAAATGTAACTCCTTTATTCAAATAGAGAAGGAGACAGAAAGCATGAATCTACAGGCCTGTTAGTTTAATATCTGTCACAGGAACAATGTTAGAAACTTGCTTAAAGACGTTGTGATTGGACAGTTACAAAATTTCAAGGTAATAAAGCAGAGCCAACAATGGCTTTGTGAGAAGGAAATCATTTTGATCCAATTCATTGATATCTTTGAGGAAGTTATGTGCTGTGGATAAAGGGGAGCCAATGCATATATTTTGTTTAGATTTTCTGAAGGCATTTAATGAACTATCAAATTAAAAGCTATTGCAAAATTAAAACTTCATCGTTTAGATGGTGACATATTACAATGGATAGAAGATTGACTATCTAACAGGAAACAAACAGCACTCAGAAATGGGCCCTGGCCTGTTTAGTATGATGTAATGATTGCTGAGCCACAGGGATCAGTGCTAAGGTTGCAACTTTATAAAATTTGTGAAATGACTTGGATGAAAGGATGGAAGGTATGAATAATAACTTTGCTGATGACATAAAGATGGGTAAGAAAGTAAGCTGTAAAGAGGATGTAAAGAAGCTACAAAGGTATAAAGGTGGATTAAGTGAGTGGACAAAGTTCTCGCAAAAGGAATATAAGGATGGAAAATGAGCAGTTTCCCATTTTGACCAGAAGAATAAAAAAGAAGCAGATTATCTAAATTGAGAGTTTCAGAGGTCTAAGAGGCAGAAGGATCTGGTTGTATTAATGCATGAATCAGAAAATGGCACTATGCAAATAAAGCAAATAATTCGGGAAGTATTAGAATTTTATCATCTGTTGTGAAAGGAATTAGCTACATAAGTAAAGAGCATCTGTGGCATTTATGTTTCAAGTCCGATATGACTCTTCTCCAGACTGGTTCAGAACTAGAGTCATATTCGAATCAAAACGTTAGCTCTGTTTCTCCTTCCACAGATGATGCCAGATCGGTTGAGCTTCTCCAGCATTCTCTAGTTTGTTTCAGATTTCCAGAATCTGTAGCATTTTGTTTTGCAGAAGTATGGAAGTTATGCTTCACTTATGCAGGGTATTTGTGAGGCTACATTGGTAGTGTTATGTACAGTATTCGTCTCCTTACTTAAGAAAATGCATTAGAAGCAGGTCAGAAAAAAATTATTAGACTAGTATCTGGAATGAGGGAAAGTTGCCTTCATAGGAAAGGTTGGATAAGCAAGGCTTATGTGCACTGGAGTTTAGAAGAGTGACAGGCACCTTGTTTGAAACATATGAAGTTTAGGAGGATCTTGACCAAGTAGGATGGAAAGGATGTTTCTTCTTCTACAGGAATATGAAGGTAGGGTTCATTGTTCAAAAGTATTGAGTTACTTGTTTTATGCAGCAATGAGGATAAATTTATCTTTATGGAGTTCATGAATCTTTGGACTCTCTTCCTGAACAAGGGGTGGAATCAGAGTATTTGAGTATTTTTAAGACAGAGGTAGATAGATTCTTGATAAACAAGAGGGTGAAAGATTATCGGCATAAGTAGGAATGTGGAGTAATATGATTAGTCATGACCTTACTGAATGGCAGCGCAGGCTTGAGAGGCCAAGTATCTCACTTCTGCTCCTAGTTCTGAAAGTCATGTGTCTGTAAAATGAAATGCAAGTGATATAAATAAACAAAAACAGGGAATTACACTCCGGTTAGCCCACTTAAATACTCATCATGGAGAGGCAGTGGAATTGCCATTTAATAAAACAATACAGATAATACTAGTTTTGTAGCCATGCTGTTATTCAATCTATTTTACATCTGTACTATAATGGATCTCGAAGAGGTAATATTTTCATGCAAGTGATACATAGACATAAGTAACAATATGGAAACAGGGTTAATTGATCCAACCAATTTTTGATAGGTTTTACCTTAAAAATGAACAAATAACTCTAAATGCAATCATTTATTTAAAAAGAAAAATTGCTAAAAAGAAGAATTAAGGAGAGTGCAGAAGGTAAGAGTAGATGGAAGAGGATAACCGACAAAACAAATCAATGGCTCACTGTGGAAGTTTGAAACAGACACAAAGAATGCTGCAGAAACTCAGCAGATCTGGCAGCATCTGTGAAGAGAGAAAATCGAGTTAAAGTTTCCAGTCTGATATGTACCAGGATACAAAAGGTAGTTCATGCATGTATAAACACAGTGAGCCATGAAAATGTATCATATCATACAGGTCATCCAGCAGGTTACCACCCATATGCATATTCAATAAGCTCCTCTGCAGCTCACCCTAGAGTGAGGCTGTGCAGCATGTGTAATGGCAGGTCTGTCAGACAGACATTTTCAACTGCCGTTGAGTGCTATGTACATTTTGTTGATGTAGTCATGTTTATTGAGTATGACATATATCCATACCATCATTTGCCCCATGATTACATACGGCTACCAACTATTAGCATTTTTTTTTAGAACCAATGTGGAAACAGGTCTTTTGGCCGAACAAATCAACACCGACCCTCTGAGTATCCCACCGAGATCCATTCCCCTACTACTTGACATGTCCCCTGACTAATGCACCTGACCTACACATCCATGAAAACTATGGGCAATTTAGCTTGGCCAATCCACCTAACCTGCACATCTTTGGACTGTGGATGGAAACCGGAGCACCCGGAGGAAGCCCACACAGAGATGGGAGAATGAGCAAATTCCACACGGACAGTTGCCGGAGACTGGAATCAAACCTGGGTCCCTGGTGCTGTGAGGCAGCAGAGTTAACAACTAAACCACTGTGCTGCCCTGGCATAAAAGATGAAAATCTGTAAGGTCCACAGTATACCTGAACCAAGCCCACTAGACATGCTCTCAGAACCTCAGCAACATTGTTAAACTCTGGTTTGTGATGTAATAACTAGGAGCAAAGAATCCATACAGTGTCAAAATGGGCCATTCATCCCAACAAGTCCACACTGATTCTCTGAAGAGAACCCAAACACACTCATCCCCTCTTACCCTGCATTTCACATGGCCAATCCAACAAGCTAGTACACCTTAGGACGATAGGACGAAAGCTGAACACCTGGAGGGAACCCCCACAGACAGGGGAGAATATGCAAACTCCATAGAGACAGTCATCCAAGGCTGGAATCGAACCTGGGTGCCTGGTGCTGGTATGCAACAGTGCTAACTACTGAATCAGTGTACCATGCAAACAAATTCAAACTCAGTGAAAACCTGTTCCTTTTTTAATGTCCCACCATTTGCTTAGGGAGATTTATCAAGCAGTTAGCAGCATCCTTAATTCGAGCTACCAAACCATTTCAGTTGGAGTAAATTTGTAGACTTTGTGTATTTCAAGTGACTATTGTTGATAGTCATGATTTGGAGATGCCGGTGTTGGACTGAGGTGTACGAAGTTAAAAATCACACAACATCAGGTTGTGTGGTTGTGTATAGAGGCGACAAAGCAGCAGAAATGGATTAAATCAAAGAATGAATGTAACTTGTGCACTTTAAATGCCTGGTCTGGTGTTTAAGATTGACAGTTAATTGTTTTTGCTGTATAAAATGGTATCCTCTGTTCAAGTTTGTTAGTTGTGTGCTCAGATCTGGATGTAGTATCTGAGTTATCCAATTATCAATTTGTTCTATGTCCTCTTGTATAAAAACCTGTTCAATTGTGGACCTATGACTCATTTTAGCTCCAAAGCAAAATGTTTGGAAATGAACACTGACCTGAGATCCACATTTATAAATACACAGGACCCTGTTTTATGTAGGTAAAAAGTAATTTTTTTGTACATTACTAACAAGAAGGATCACAAGACAGCAGATTTCTGTTGCATTGCCAAGCATCATTCTGATGAATCAGAGTCTACCTACCTGGCCTGGTCTGGTAATTAATATTGGCAGTTAACTGTTCTTGCTGCATAAAATGGTGTCCCTTTGTTCAAGTTTGTTTCTTATGTGCTAGTGCAAAACAAAAAGCTCAATTTTAGCAATGTTTAATTTGATTGATGAATAAAAGCAAGTAAAGAAAATAAAGGAACAAGGAAGAAAATTAAGCAAAGATGAGGAAACAAAAAAAAGTACAGGAGACCAGATAAAGCCATGAAGAATTGTTGCAGCAGAGATCTGTGATGATGAATAGTATTAGAAGGCAGGGAGACACAATAATCTAATAACTCCGAGACACTGTGCAGAATGGAATGGGAATTGATTGGCACAACGAGCAACACCACTGAGCTAATCAACAGCAAGGAAGGTAGGATGCTATTGTCAGACAATGGGAGGCAGGCAGAACAACCCAGCTTCAGGTTTCAGTTACTAAATGTTAAACTAGGACAAATGACCAGATCACATATCCAAAGGGCCATAATCTCATGAAGAAAAGCTCGGCTAGTTGAGATAATAGCAGCATTGAAACATGGTAAGACTGACCTTTAAAACAAAATTCACAGACCAGGATTGTAGATGGCAACTTCAATGACTGAATATTGAGGATTAATAATGAAGGTGTCAAAGAAAGGGAACTCAATGGCTGCAATGACTGGAAGGGTATACTACTGCTACCAATACCTGGCAAGGTTTTCAGCATGCTGCTCAACACATTGAAAATATAAGTCAGTGGTATCCAACAGAATAATGAGCAGTTTGTGGAGTGGCAGAGCATGCTGTAAGCAGATCTTTTAAATTCAGGAACATCAAAGAACAGAATCCAGAATATCACAAATTATTTGGTATCAATCTCATTGGCTGCACATAGGCTTCAAATAGTGTCTATCGGCAATCACTCTAATGTATCACAAGACTTCACATCACATTAGAGCAGTACATTATAATCAAGAAAAGTTTATATTATGATGCCAGTGGCTGTATCAATACTAAAACAAGCATCACAGATTCCTTCAACAAAATCTGGAGTAGATAGTGGAACTTTGAGGCTGTTACTTTCAGTAATATCATTACAGCTAATATTGACGATAAAACAATAAATTATGAAAATCTTAGCTCTGGAATAGAGCTAAAAGACTTTTGCTCTATTTCCTTTTCAATAATGACCTCACTGGCTTGCCTGATTCCCATGATTCAGAGCAAGAATTGTTTTTTCTTGCCCAGCAGCACAAGGATTTCTGATGACTATCCTCAAGCTGTGACCTTTACCACACTAGCACATCAGCCCATTAAAATACACATGCCAGAGATTGCAGTTCCTAGAAGGGTTAAATACAACATATCTTCAATTTGAAACATAAACTGGAGGAGATGGCTTCCGTTGAGAGGAATAGTCAGCCCCTCATTAGGTCTCTAGGCGCAGGAGATTACAGATCAATTTATTTGAAGGATTACTGTTTTATATTGCCTTGGCACCTTTCATGTGGATATTACGTAGTTTCTCACAAGGTTTTGCCAGGCAGTCAGTGAATTTACATCTGTAGTCATAGTTTGGCTGTGTCCTCTTCAGAACAAAAACAAAATTTAGTAAATAAAAGTTCAATATGTCTGTAATTAATCTGACATCATGGTCTGTTGTCATGACACATAGCACTAAATTGTGGTTATGAGAGATTAATCCTCTGAATCCCAAGGCATCACTGCAGGAAGCCTTCCAAATAGTGTCCCAAATCCAACCATTTGCAGCTACTTCAACAATGACCTTCCATCCACCAGAAGGGCAGATGAGCCCACCTGGATTAATACTAGCGTGGTGAAATAACGATTGACAGTAGAGTAGGAAGGTCAATTGTGGGCCTTGTGCCCTGGAACTCAATTCTATTGATGGAGTAAAGGAGGTACACCACTATCCTGCCTAATATGACATCCCTCCCTCCTGCCTTTAATCTCACCACCAAAATTAGCAGAAAATTCATTTTTCTTTTGCGTGACTAAATATTTGCTGTAGTTTTAGATCTTGTCGTTGAGTATGATGCGTTTTTGAGTATTATAAAGCACAATTAAGTTACCTTGTATCATTTCAGAGCATTTTCTAAATCAATACAGATTTGGAATCTCACAGACTGGAATCTGTACTGAAAAAACAAATGCTGGAGATCACAGCAGGTCAGACACCATCCAAAGAGGGAGAGAACAATCTAACATTTCACATCTAGATGAGATAGAGAGAGAGAGAGAGCAAGCCAACATTTCAAGCCTTTATGACTCTTCATCAGTGTGCTGATGAAGAACCATTTAGACCTGAAACATTAGCCTGTTCTCTCTCCACAGATGTTGCAGTGATCTCCAGCATTTGTTGTTTTTAGTAAAGCTTTAAAATACCTTTGATGCAAACCAACTGTAAAGGGTTAACTGAAGACTTATTAACCTGTCTGCAAAAGTAATCAGCTCGTCCACTGAAGCTGAATTTTCTGAAGTAACAAAGTAATTTAAAAATAGGCCTTTCAGCTGTAATATCACTTCCACTTTTACATGACAAATTAGCATATTACGAATTTAGAAAGCAGCCTTTTCACTTAAGCAGGTGTTTAAAAACATCATACGGGCACACAATTCCTCCTTTAATAAATAACTACTTTTCAGTGGGTCAGTGTAAGCAGTAACTGAATAATCAACATAAGCTATTGTATCTTTCAATTATCTGCAGTTCCTTGTTATCCCTGCAATGTTTCCTTTTAGGTTTATTTTAGTTTCAGCAGAGAAGTTAAATGAAATGCATCACTGTTGGTTAGTGAAATCTTTTTGTGACCTGGATGTCTAATGAAATAAACAACATAACATTGCACCTTTCATTTCTGATGCACTTTACATTTGATTCACATATGAATGAATCCTCAATTTTCTGGTTATGAAACTCTGCCAACACAGTGATTACTGACAGCTTTCTGCAAAAAGCACCATGTCAGATAGCTGATTTGCGTGTGTCTGTTTTTCAGATTTTGCTATAATAATGAGTACTACCATATGGCATCTCACAAATCACTTTTTTGAGAGATTGACGCAGGCAGACATTTAATAAATAATGTGATAATGGCAACTGTAACAAAGCATTGTACCCATTACTGAGAGATTAAATCAGGTCTGCTGTTAGCTGGCTGCTTTAGTCAACCTGATGAATACCACTGAAGCCACGCTGATTAATCTCTTATTTAATTCAAATTGCCCCACTGCTCCCACTGGTTATCACCTTTATATTATACAGGTTTGGTGAATAAATCTTAATGCAGGCAATTACATTATTAACTAGTGGTCTTGCACTTGAGGTAAACCTTGTGAATTGGTAACTAGACTTGATAGCAATTTCTTTTTGAGTAGCATGCAATATTAGTGCCACTGTGTGTATGAAAGGAACTTATTAAGCTATTTCCTGTTAGTTGTTCTTGTGATTTCTACTATCTCTTGTTACGTTATCATCTTTTGAGACCTATGATTGTCTCTTTTTGCGCCAAACAAGTTATAATATTATCAACACTTAAGATATTCTCTGTATTTCCTGTGGTGCCATTACCATATCCATTAAAAAATCAGTTAGGAATGAAATAGATTTCAAGACACTAAACCTAACCCTAACCCAAGATATAAGGGTAGAAAGCAAGAACACAGCATTGAAATAGAGGATCAGCCATGATCATATTGAAGAGTGGAACAGGCTTAATGGGTCAAATGACCTACATTTACACCTGTCTTCTGTGGGGTTCTACATTATGTTCTTCATGTTTTAATACTAAATCAGCATTATGAAATATTGTGTTCCTTTAAATATAATTAAAGCTTGCAACCTGAAATGGTGATTTGAAAAGAACAAATACAAAATAGTAGCAAGTAGCAATGTTTGATTCCTTTGACAACTTATGTCATTCAGCTGAAACAGGAAGTGTTCTGGCTAACCATGCACAGAAGTAGTTAAAATATATTATCATTATGTTATTTTTTTTAGGTCTCTATTTTTCAATTATTTCTGTCCCCTCCGAGGTTGTGCCACTCTCCATGAACAAAGTAACCAAACAACAAGCTCCAAATTCTTTGCTAATACTGTTCTAAAGCAGGCTACCGGAAGATGTATAAAAATAATCTACTGTAATTTGCGAGCCGATTTGACAATTATGTTCTGGATGATGCCTAAAACTCACGTAGGCACAACTACAATTCCAACATCCTTGCTTTGGCAATTTTGCTTTGGGGCCTGGTGATCTTCTTGCTGCACTGTAAATCCAGAGATCCAGGTAATGTTCCGGAGATTTGGATCTGAATCCCTCCACAGCAAATGGTAGAATTTGAATGCAATAAAAATCTGGAATTAAGAGTCATTGATGACAGTGTCAATTGTTAGGAAAAATCCATCTGATTCACTAATGACCTTTAGGGAAGGAAACTGTCATTCTTACTTGATCTGGCCTCCATGACTCAAGGCCCACAGCAATTTTGTTGACTCTTAATTCTTGACTCACAATTAGGGATGGGCAATAAATGCTGGCTCTAGCCAGTGACACCCACATCCCACGAATGAATAATTTTTAAAAGTTGATAAAAATGATACTTCAGTTGATATTTACAAGCGGAGGATAGGTTAATTGCAGGATGAAGGGATGATGCACATTGAGTCAGACAACATGGAAATAGACCCTTTGGTCCAACCAATCTGCACCAACCATGTTATCAAATTAAACTAATCACACCTGCCTGAGTTTGGCTCATATCCCTCTAAACTTTTCCTATTCATTTTCTCATCCAAATGTTGGAACTATACCTTCATTCACTACTTCCTCTGATCTATCCTTCCACACACTAACCACCCTCTGAATGAAAAAGTTTCCCCTCATGTCCCTTTTACATCTTTCTCCTCTCATATTAAAAATATGACCCTTAGTTTTGAACTCCCCTGAGGGAAAAGATCTTTGCTATTCACTTTATTGATGCTTTGGAGATGAGTTGGACTGGTGTTGTGTGATTTTTAACTTTCTACACTTTATTGATGCCCCTCATGATTTTATAAACTTCGATAAGGTCACCCCTCAACCTCCCACATTCCAGGGAAAAACATCCCAGCCTATTTTTATAACTCAAACATCCAATTTCTGGCAACATCCTAGTAAATCTTTTCTGAACCGTCTCCACTTACATAATATCCTTTCTATAACAGGGCAACTAGAACTGCACACAATACTCCAAAAGGCACGTCACCAAAGTCCTGTACAACCTCAATGACCCAATTTCCATACTCAAAAGTCTGAGCAATGAAGACAAGCATGCTAAATGCCTTCTGAACCACCCTGTCCAACTGTGATACAAATTCCAAAGAATTCTGCAGCTGAACACCTAGATCTATCTGTTCTACAAAATTATCCAGTGCCCTACCATTAATGTGTAAGTTCTGCCCTTGTTGTTTTATCAAAATGCAATATCTTGCACTTAATTAAATTAAACTCCATCTGCCACTCCTCAGCCCATTGACCTCCACGTGTAAGTCTCCTAAGTAAAATTTGGAGGTGAAATTCATCTTTTAAATTTGTTTATAGTATGTTGTCATCTATGGAAAGACTAGTCTTTCTTGTCAAACTTATTGCACACAGTTCTGGTCACCACACTACCAGAAGGAGGGCCAAAGAGCCTGTTCCTCTGCTGTATTGTTCTTTGTTAGAGTCATAAAGTCATAGAGATGTACAGCATTGAAACAGATCTTTGGTCCAACCTGTCCATACCAACCAGATATCCCAACCCAATCTAGTCCCACCTGCCAGCACCGGCCCAAATTCCTCTTAAATGTTGCAATTGTACCAGCCTCCATCACATCCTCTGGCAGCTCATTCTGTACCCGTACCACCCTCTGCGTGAAAAAGTTGCCCCTTAGGTCTCTTTTATATCTTTCCCCTCTCACCCTAGACCTATGCCCTCTAGTTCTGGACTCTCCGACCCCAGTGAAAAGACTTTGTCTATTTACCCTATTCATGCGCCTCATAATTTTGTAAACTTCTCTAAGGTCACCCCTCAGCCTCCGACGCTCCAGGGAAAACAGCCCCAGCCTGTTCAGCCTCCCCCTGTAGCTCAAATCCTCCAACCCTGCAACATCCTTGTAAATCTTTTCTGAACCCTTTCAAGTTTCACAACATCTTTCCAATAGGAAGGAGACCAGAATTGCATGCAATATTCCAACAGTGACCTAACCAATGTCCTGTACAGCCGCAACTTGACCTCCCAACTCCTGTACTCAATACTCTGACCAATAAAAGAAAGCATACCAAGCGCCTTCTTCACTATCCTATCTACCTGCGACTCCACTTTCAAGGAGCTATGAACCTGTAATCTAAGGTCTCTTTGTTCAGCCGCGCTCCCTAGGACCTTACCATTAAGTGTATAAGTCCTGCTAAGATTTGATTTCCAAATTTCAAAGAATTCTGCAGCTGAACACCTAGGTCTATCTGTTCTACAAAATTATCCAGTGCCCTACCAGTAATTGTGTAAGTTCTGCCCTTGTTGTTTTATCAAAATGCAATATCTTGCACTTAATTAAATTAAAGTCCATCTGCCACTCCTCAGCCCATTGACCTCCACGTGTAAGTCTCCTAAGTAAAATTTGGAGGTGTAATTCGTCTTTTAAATTTGTTTATAGTATGTCGTCATCTATGGAAAGACTAGTCTTTCTTGTCAAACTTATTGCACACAGTTCTGGTCACCACACTACCAGAAGGAGGGCCAAAGAGCCTGTTCCTCTGCTGTATTGTTCTTTGTTAGAGTCATAAAGTCATAGAGATGTACAGCATTGAAACAGACCCTTCGGTCCAACCTGTCCATACCGACCAGATATCCCAACCCAATCTAGTCCCACCTGCCAGCACCGGCCCATATCCCTCCAAACCCTTCCTATTCTTATACCCATCCAAATTCCTCTTAAATGTTGCAATTGTACCAGCCTCCACCACATCCTCTGGCAGCTCATTCCGTACCCGTACCACCCTCTGCATGAAAAAGTTGCCCCTTAGGTCTCTTTTATATCTTCCCCCTCTCACCCTAAACCTATGCCCTCTAGTTCTGGACTCTCCGACCCCAGATAAAATACTTTGTCTATTTACCCTATTCATGCGCCTCATAATTTTGTAAACTTCTCTAAGGTCACCCCTCAGCCTCCAACGCTCCAGGGAAAACAGCCCCAGCCTGTTCAGCCTCTCCCTGTAGCTCAAATCCTCCAACCCTGCAACATCCTTGTAAATCTTTTCTGAACCCTTTCAAGTTTCACAACATCTTTCCAATAGGAAGGAGACCAGAATTGCATGCAATATTCCAACAGTGGCCTAACCAATGTCCTGTACAGCCGCAACTTGACCTCCCAACTCCTGTACTTAATACTCTGAC
This sequence comes from Chiloscyllium punctatum, assembly GCF_047496795.1. Classification (NCBI taxonomy): domain Eukaryota; kingdom Metazoa; phylum Chordata; class Chondrichthyes; order Orectolobiformes; family Hemiscylliidae; genus Chiloscyllium; species Chiloscyllium punctatum. The sequence goes on along the minus strand of NC_092743.1, from coordinate 48,350,834 downwards.
CAATAAAGGAAAGCATACCAAACGCCTTCTTCACTATCCTGTCTACCTGTGACTCCACTTTCAAGGAGCTATGAACCTGTAATCCAAGGTGTCTTTGTTCAGCAACGCTTCCTAGGACCTTACCGTTAAGTGTATAAGTCCTGCTAAGATTTGCTTTCCAAATTTCAAAGAATTCTGCAGCTGAACATCTAGGTCTATCTGTTCTAGAAAATTATCTACAAAATCACCTCGCATATATCTGAATTAAACTCCATCTGTCACTTCTCAGCCCATTGGCCCATCTGATCAAGATCCTGCTGTAATTTGAGGTAACCCTCTTCGCTGTCCACTACACCTCCTATTTTGGTGTCATCTGCAAACTTCCTAACTGTACCTCTTATGCCCACATCCAAATCATTTATGTAAATGACAAAACGTAGAGGACACAGCACCGATCCTTGTGGCACTCCACTGGTTACAGGCCTCCAGTCTGAAAAACAACACTCCACCACCACCCTCTGTCTTCGACCTTTGAGCCAGTTCTGTATCCAAATGGCTAGTTCTTCCTGTATTCCTTGAGATCTAACCTTGCTAATCAGTCTCCCATGGGGAATCTTGTCGAATGCCGAACTGAAGTCCATATAGATCACATCTACCACTTTGCCCCCATCAATCCTCTTTGTTACTTCTTCAAAAAACTCAATCAAGTTTGTGAGAAATGATTTCCCATGCACAAAGCCACATTGACTATCCCTAACCAGTCCTTGCCTTTCCAAATACATGTACATCCTGTCCCTCAGGATTCCCTCCAACAATTTGCTCACCACCAATGTCAGGCTCACTGGTCTATAGTTCCCTAGCTTGTCCTTACCACCCTTCTTAAACAGTGGCACCATGTTAGCCAACCTCCAGTCTTCCGGCACCTCACCTGTGACTATCAATGATATAAATATCTCAGCAAGAGGCCCAGCAATCACTTCTCCAGCTTCCCACAGAGTTCTCGAGTACACCTGATCAGGTCCTGGGGATCTATCCCCCTTTACCCATTTCAAGACATCCAGCACTTCCTCCTCTGTAATCTGGATATTTTGCAAGATGTCACCATCGATTTCCCCAATAGTGTTCTTTATTCTAATCATCTTAAAGTTGACAATGATCTTTAACTACTGTTGTAGTTAGAACAATAGTGCTGTTCAGGAGAGAGTACCAGGACTTTGACCCAGTGACAGTGAAGAAGCATCACTACAGTTCCAATCTGGTGTATAAAGGGGAATTTCCATGTGGTTGTATTTCCTTGAGTCTGCTGCCCTGTACTTCTAGGTGGTAGAGGTGATCATGTATGATTTTTTGAGGAGACCCGCTTAGGACTGGACACCGTACAATTGTCACCATGACTTGCCAGTTCTGAACTTATGATGGAGGGAAGATGGAGTAGCTGGAGATGGTTAGCCCTAGGACACAGGCCTAGACTGCGACGGTACTGATGTTGAGATTATAAGCTTCCAACAACCAGTGCCTCACCAACTGCAATTTTATTCAAGTGTCTTGATGCTAAGCATTGACAAATGCTGTCATAATGCTGATGGTCATCACTCTCATCTCAGTAAGCACTTTTATCATTTTTTTAATCACATTTATCCAAGAGATGACCTGTCAGATACAATACACCCACCAAAACTATTGTTCAGAATGCAACTCAGTGTGACTGCAAGATTTAGCAAGAAACGGCTCTTTCAATCAGAGACTCTGTCTCTTGCAGCAGCTAAAGCGGGAGAGAAACATTTTGATTGGAGGAGCAGCTAGTCGCGCAATGTGATTGGTTAATAGCTCAGCCTAAAGCTTGATCCCGTGGCAGAGAGTCTGTGGGATTGGGCCTGGGGACTTCCAGGGAAATGTCTGGCTTGAAAAGGGATTGGGAGTCAGCTGTCAGTTGGGGAATGTTAGAGGAGGGAAGATCTTTCCTGATGGGGGTGGGGTGTGGGGTGAGAGAGTTGGGGGGAAGGCGGTAAGAACTTAAATGGTTCGAGTTTTGCTTGTTGGAGATGGTCATTGACTAGCACTTGTATGGTGTGCATTTGTGAACCCAAAGCAGATAATGTCGTGGTCTTGCTGCATATAGGTATGGACTGCTTCAATATCTGAGGAGTCACAAATGGCATTGAACATTATGTAATCATCAGTAGATGTCTGATCTTGTAGAGATATAGAAACCAGGAACAGGAGTGGTCCAATTGGCTCTTTGAGCATGTTCTGATTTTCAATATAATCATGGCTGATCTTTCCTCTCAATGATATTCTCCCAGAGCCCTTGATACCATGAAAAACTTAAAATAAACCTCTTCTTTGAATATATTCAGTGGCTTGACCTCAAAAGACTTATGTGGGAAAGAATTCCACATGTTCACTATCCTTTACGAGAAAAAATGTTTCCTCATCTCAGTCCTAAATTGTCTATGTGAATTCCAAGATTATGTTCCCTGGTTCTAGACTCCACAAAACATTCTCCCTGCATCTAGTCTTTTGAGGCCTGTTAAAATTTTCTATGTTTCAATCAGATTCCTGCTCATCCTTCTAAACTCCACTGAATACCAGCCCAATCTCTCTTCAAAGCACAATCCTGCCAACCCCAGTATCAGCCGAGTGAACCTTCGCTGCACTCCCTCCATTGGGAAGTATGTTTTTTATTAGCTAGGGAGTTCAAAACTGCACATAATACTCCAAATGTGGTCTCACCGAAGCTATTTACAACTGTAATAAAACATCCCCATTTCTGAACTCAAATACTCTTGCGATGAAAAGCAGTATAAAATTTGTGTTCTAAATTGCTTTCTCCAAAACCTATTTACTTTATTGTTTGGTGTACAAGGACATACAGATCTCCTTAGAACATAAGGACATAAAACTATAAAAACCAGGAGCAGGATTAGGCCGACCAGCCCTTCGAGCCCGCTTCACCGGTCAGTAAGGTCATGGCTGATCTTTTCATGGACACAGACCCACTTACCCACCCTCTCACCATATCCCTTAATTCCTTTATTGTTCAAAAAAAACTATCTTAGCTTTAAAAACATTTACTGAAGTAGCATCAACTGCTTCACTGTGCAAGGAATTTCACAAATGTACATTCCTCTGGGTGAAGAGGTTCCTTCTCAATTCAGTCCTAAATCTGCTCCCTCTAATCCTGAGGCTATGCCCTCTTGTCCTAGATTCATGTGCCAGTGGAAACATCCTCTCTATTTCTATCTTATCTATTCCCTTCGCAATTTTATATTTTTCTATAAGATCTCCCCTCATTCTTTTGAATTCCAATGAATATAATCCCAATCTACTCAGTCTCTCCTCCTAAGCGAACCCCCTCAACTCCGGAATCAACCTAGTGAACCTCCTCTGCACCCCCTCCAGTGCCAGTACATCCTTTCTCACTTGCCAGTATATCACCATTTAAATAATACTCTTAAATGTGGAAAGACTTAAATAGGGATGAAGCAACTGAAGATGGTTTGGCCTAGAACTGCCCTGAAAAACCTTGCAGTGATGTTCTTTGACTGAGATGATGGCTCTCCGACAACTACAGCCATTTCCCTTTGCACCAGGTATGCTTCCAACCTGCACAGAGTTCTCCCCTAATTCCAGTTTTGCTAGTGCTCCTTGATGCCACTATTGCTCAAATACTACCTTAATGTCAATGGCTATCACTCATACCTCACTTTTGGAATTCAACCTTTTAGCTATGATTGGAGATAGGCTGTTAAATGAAATTTGTGAGCCTGGAGAACCCAAACACTGCTTCAGTGGATTAGATTAGATTAGATTAGATTACTTACAGTGTGGAAACAGGCCCTTCGGCCCAACAAGTCCACACCGCCCCGCAGAAGCGCAACCCACCCATACCCCTACATCTACCTCTTACCTAAGACTACGGGCAAATTAGCATGGCCAATTCACCTGACCTGCACATCTTCGGACTGTGGGAGGAAACCGGAGCACCCGGAGGAAACCCACGCAGGCACGGGGAGAACGTGCAAACTCCACACAGTCAGTCGCCTGTGGCGGGAATTGAACCTGGGTCTCTGGCGCTGTGAGGCAGCAGTGCTAACCACTGTGCCACCGTGCCGCCCACAATTATTCTTTTGCAAGCTGTAAGGTATACAACACAGATTAGCACTGACGTATCACCCGAGGGGGTGGGATTGTGAACTGCTGCTGTTGTGAGCAGCAGAAAGTTACCTTACCTACATTTGACTTCATACCATGAAATGTCATGAAGTCCATAGTTGTCAGGGTAACTCCTTCCCTCTGTATCACTCTGTGCCTCTCCTTCTGCTGGGAACCAGAAGAGAAGACGAGTAGACAGTGAAGTGGAAACTAGGGATTGTAAGGATCATGAAGTTAGCATTACAAAGGGGAAGAGTAGGCAGAGAGCAGATGAACACAAAAGAACTGGTGGCCTGAAGTGCATATACTTTAATGCAAAGAGTATAGTGGGTAAGGTGGATGAACTTAGGGGTTGGATTGGTGCCTGGGAGTATGATGTTATTGTGGTCACACAGACTTGGTTGAAGGAAGGGCATAATTGGGATACACTTAGTGTCAGACATCTGGATGTTGCAGAATTTGTAAGAAGCATCCAGGAATGTTTTCTGGAGCAATATGTCAATAGCCTGATGAGGGAAGGGGCCGTATTGGACCTGGTGTTGAGGAATGAGCCAGTCAAGGTGAAAAAATTTGCAGTGGGAAATTTCTTTGGGAATAGTGACCACAATTGTGTAAGTTTTAAAATACTCGTACACAAAGATGAGAGTGGTCCTAAGGGAAGAGTACCAAACTGGGCCAATGCCAATTATATCAAAATTAGGCAGGAGCTGGGAAATGTGGATTGGGAGCAGCTATCTAAAGGGATGTCCACATTTGATATGTGGGAGGCTTTCAAAGATAGTGCAGGATAGGCATGTCCCTTTGAAAGCAAGAGATAGGAAAGGCAAGATTTGTGAACCATGGATGACAGGAGAAATTGTGTGACTAGCCAAGAGGAAAAGGGAAGCACATATAAGGTCCAGGCAGCTAAGAACAAATGGACCTTGGAGGAATATCGGGAGAATAGGACCAATCTTAAATGAGGAATCAAGCGGGCTTAAATGGGTCATGAAATAACTTTAGTGAGCAGAATTAAAGAGAATACCAATGCCTTTTATTCTTATATAAGAAGTAAGAGAGCAACAAGAGAAAGGATTGGTCCACTAAAGGATGGGGAAGGAAGGTTGTGTGTCGAACATGAGAAAATGAGTGAGATTCTCAATGATTACTTTGCATCAGTGTTCACTGAGGAGAGGGACATGATGCATGTTGAGATTAGAGACAGAAGTTTGTTTACTCTGGATCATATTGACATAACGAGGGAAGATGTGTTGGATAGGTAAAGGATTTAAGGTGGACAAATCCCCAGGACAAGATGGGATCTATCCCAGGTTGCTGAGGGAGGCAAGAGAGGAAATAGCTGGGGCCCTGACAGATATCTTTGTCGCATCCTTAAACATAGGCAAGGTGCCAGAAGACTGGAGGTTGCTAATGTTGTCCCCCTGTACAAGAAGGGTAGTAGGGATATTCCAGGTAACTACAGACCAGTGAGCCTGACGTCAGTGGTGGCGAAGTTGCTGGAGAAGGTATTAATGGATAAAATCTATTTATATTTGGAAAAGAATGGGCTTATTAGTGATAGGCAACATGGTTTTATGCAGGGGAGATTGTGCCATGCCAACTTAATAGAGTTCTTTGAGGAAGTGACCAAGTTGATAGATGAAGGAAAGGTTGTAGATGTCAGATACATGGACTTTAGTAAGGTGTTTGATAAGGTTCCCATGGTAAACTAATGGAAAAAGTGAATTCACATGATGTGCAGGATGTTCTAGCTAGGTGGATAAAGAACTGGTTGAGCAACAGGAGACAGAGAGTAGTAGTTGAAAGGTGTTTCTCGAAATGGAGAAAGGTGACCAGTGGTGTTCCACAGGGATCAGGGCCACTGTTGTTTGTAATATACATAAATGATCTGGAAGAGAGCATTGTTGGTCTGATCAGTAAGTTTGGAGATGACATGAAGATTGGTGAAGTAGCAGAAAGCATAAGGGACTGTCAGAGAATACAGGAGAATATAGATAGACTGGAGAGTTGGGTGGAGAAATGGCAGAAGGAGTTCAATCCAGGCAAATGTGAGGTGATGCATTTTGGGAAGTCTAATTCTAGAGCGAACTATACTGTAGACGGAAGAGCCTTGGGAAAAGTTGATGAGCAGAGAGATCTGGGAGTTCAGGTCCATTGTACCCTGAAGGTAGCTACACAGGTGGATAGAGTGGTCAAGAAGGCACATGGTATACTTGCCTTCATCGGATGGGGTACTGAGTATAAGAGCTGGCAGATCATGTTAAAATTGTGCAAGACTTTGGTTCGGCCACATTTAGAATACTGTGTACAGTTCTGGTTGCTACATTCCCAAAAGGATGTGGACGCTTTGGAGAGGGTGCAGAGAAGGTTTATGGGGATGTTGCCTGGTATGGAAGGTGCTAGCTATGAAGAGAGGTTGAGTTGGTTAGGATTGTTTTCATTAGAAAAAAGGAGATGGGGGTGGGATCTGATTGAGGTCTACAAAATCATGAAGGGTATAGACAAGGTGGATAGAGATAAGCTTTTTCCCATAGTGTGGGATTCAGTAACAAGAGGTCACGCGTTCAAGGTGAAAGGAAAAAAGTTTAAGGGGGATACACTTGGAAAGTACTTTACACAGAGGGTGGTAGGTGCCTGGAACACGTTGCCAGCAGAGGTAGTAGAGGCAGGCATGGTAGATTCATTTAAGATGTCTCTGGACAGATGCATGACTAGGTGGGGAGCAGAGGGATACTGATCTTTTGGAATTGGGCAATAGGTTTAGACAGTGGATTTGGATCAGCACAGGTTTGGAGGGCTGAAGGACCCTGTTCCTGGGCTGTAAATTTTCTTTGTTCTTTGCTCTTCTTTGTGTGTCTATCTTATCAGTGGGGTAAGGTATACCTAGATAGGTTATGTCTGTGATATTGTCTGAAAGGTATGATTGCACAAGAATGACAACGTTTTGACTAGTCTGTAGGATAGTTCAACTCTCAAGATCCACCAGATAATACCGGACAATGATGGATCAGTTGCTCATACCTTGGGAACCTCCTTTTACTGAAGGGAGAGATCAACAATGACATTTAACATTGCTGGAATGGCCGGCACAATCTTTGGCCATCAGATGGACAAAGTGTTTGATGTCAAAGCCTTCAAAGCCAGCACCAAGATTATAGTCGACTGGACAGCAATGTTATCTGCCTTGTAGACACCTGAAAATGTATAGCAGACATTTCAAATCCCTGGAGAAATATCCCCAATTATGTCTTTGAAAAATCTATGGCAGGACAGGCTTTCCAATACCAGTTTCCACTCTCAGGCTAACATCACAGCATCAAGGCACTGGTCACTGTCAATCAGTGTCCACTCTCAAGTTGACATCACCAGCAACAAGACGCTGGTCACAGTGAATCAGTTTCCATTCTCAGGTTAACATTACCAGCATCAAGGCACTAGTTACTGTCAATCAGAGTTGACTGCGCCACAACATTCAGGTACCTGGCACAAGACTTCCCAAACAAGTTCTCTGCTCTGAGCTCATCATAGCAAGTATTTACCAGAAGGGCAGAGGAAATGTGTCAATGGATCCCCAAAGCCTCCCTGAAACAATGCAATATCTCCATCAATCCATGGAAACCTTTACCCTAAGACTGCCCAAAAGGTTGAAGAAGCATCAACTAAGGTGCCAGCCAGTGTGAGTATCTCCAACAGTCCAGGTAGAGGCTAAACAGAAACAGCAGAGAAGGAGTTTGCGAAAAGCTGAGCATCTCATCCACCTGCTTCTTGAAAAACCACATGTTCCACCTATTACTGCAAGTGGGGATTGAACTATGCACTCATCTCATAATTCACAACTCTGAAGAGGGCTAAAGTCATCCTCAGTTCTGAGGGTTCTGATTGGCTCAGTTCTGACTATCTAATAAAATGAAGTAGAGACATCAACCATTGTTTACAACTGAACGTGGTAGGATTTTCAAGATTTAACCTGTGTGTCATAGTGTCATAGAGATCTATGGCACAGACAAAGGCCCTTCAGCCCATAAAATGCACACCGCTCAAAAACAGCCACCTAACCTATTCTAATTCCGTTTTTCAGCACTTGGTCCATATCTTGGTAAGACGTGGCAATGCAAGTGCTCATCTAAATACTTCTTAAATGTTTCCTCTGCTGTGGTTGTGCTGGAATCCACCATCTTTTAGGTTGGGTATGCCAATTGAATTTTCATCATTAATTCATTGTTAATTTGCCTGCCATGTGGTCTTGGGACAGAGATGATCTTGACTATGCTGAAGAATTCATGTACATGGAAGGTGAAGGCTATTTACAGCATAAGGAGCTACTCCACTGAAAACCCAGAATCAAGTTATTCTCATTGAGGACAAAGGGCAGACAAAGGTGCATTGGAAGGAGCATTTCTAGGATTTTTCTCAACACAGATTCAATCTTGATGTCATAGATTCATAAAGATCCAGGGCACAGAGAAAAGCTCTTCGGCCAATGAAGACAATGAAAACAACCACCTCATTATTCTAATCTCATTTTCCAGCACTTGCTGCAAAAGCCTTGTATGCTGTGGCATCATAAGCATCATTAACTGTTAGGAGAGTTTCTGCCTCTATGCTCATATAGACACTGATTAGCAGATTTCCATCATCTTCTGGGTGAAAAAACTTTTCCCAAACATCTCCTTTCCCTTACCTCAAACCTACTGGTAAAGTTATCGTAGTCTTACTCTCTCATTTGGGAGAGATGACTGGTATAACCAGAGGGTCACCATGCCTCACCCAAGGGGAAAGTTTGAGAAGTGGTAACCTCTGGTGATATGGGAATTGAACCCACACTGCTAACATTACACCACATCACAAACCAGCCAGCCAATTGCACTAATAGATCCAGCAATGTGGGATAAAACTCAGTCTATTGCATGTTGTTTCTCTTCATTGGCATGCGTGTTGTCGTGTGCTGTACCTTTAGCAGGTTGGTACTTTCGTTTCAAGTATGTCCTCATCATTTAAGTAGGACCAGTTTCTTGACTTGATGATAATGGTCACGTGTGGTATGCACCAGGTCATGAGATTACAGAATATAGTGGAGTAAAATTCTACTTCTGGTAATGACCAACAGTACTCCACTGGAGTCTAAGCTATAATGGGTGGAAAGAAAAAACAGACACTTGCTGATATTTGAGTCAATTACAATAACCAGCAGAGGTTTGTATATGGAACTCATGCCTGAGCAATCTAATTCATGGAATTCTCATCATGCTTAAAGAGGCCTCCAGTTGAATCTTTTCATGAAGGTAATGTAATGGATGTTGTCCTTATCAATTTTAAGTAAATGTTTGATAAAGGACAACATAAAAGGTTGGTTAATAAATTGATATTTATTCCATAAAAGGATTATTGTCAGTTTGGATAAAATAATTGAATGAAAAATGGAAAAATGCAAGTCATCATAAGGTTTATGTTTCAGACTGGAGGATTGTGTTCCCCAAAGAATCAGTATTAAGACATCTACTTAAAATGAGGCAGAGAGTCAGGAGTGGAAAAGGCAGAGTGAGAGACACACAAAAAAAAGTGAGACAGAAGTCATATTAATGTCTGTACATAACAGCAACATGTGAAGTAATTTGAATGTATGTAGTATTGTTGTGATATCATATGATTTAGTTTATTTTGCAAGTTATTTCAGCTAAGTACTGTACAATGTAATATTTCAATTTGTACATTTGTTCAGGCAAGAACACTTCCAAAGGAAACTAATTTTGGAATTGGTTCCTGTGGAAAATCATGATTCACTTAAAGTTGTTTTGCTTAAAGTTGCATTTTCTAGGAGCACAACCTAACTTTCATCTCCAAATGATTTAGTTCATGGAAATACAGTGCAAATTTCAATAATGGACAGAACTTCGAAGTTGGCAAGCAGTGAAAATGGTACAAAAGAATTGTAGAGAGGTGTAGCTTGACTAGTAGAATGGTTAGACAAGTAGTCGATGCACTTTAAAACAGACAAGTGTAAAGTATTAAATACAAACAGAGCAAAGTATGGTTGTGCCTTTAGAAAGCTGTGGTTAGGTCAAAATGAGACCCAGTTTTAGATCAGCAGTGGCTGAGTGGCTGTGAGGGTCCTTGAGAGGGTTTAAAAAAGGTTCACCCAAATAGTTCCAAACCTCACATTATGTTGGAAAAGCTGGAGTTGCTGTGCACATTGAAAAGGAGATTGAGGAAACATTTAATAAACTTGTCTAAGATTATGATAACTTTGATAAGGCAGACTCTTAAAAAAAATGTTCCCAAGGCTGACAATACAAGGAATAGGGATGTAAAGATTTAAGCTTTTGGGCAAGAGGTATAGTAAGGATTTTGAAAAACTATTTTGAGGCAGTGATGGGTAATGGCCTGAGACTTGCTACCCATGATGATTGAGGGAGTGAATAGCCTCCTTCAGTACCATAAATGAGTTTGTGTATGCATATCTTTGAATGACTGGATCATCCCTGAATCTATTCCATTGAATATAGGAGTAGTGCTAAATAAACATGATTGAGTGGAAAAAAAAAGAGAAAAACGCTGGGAAAACTCAGGTGTTTTCCTAGTTTATTTTGCAAGTTATTTCAGCTAAGTACTGTACAATGTAATATTTCAATTTGTACATTTGTTCAGGCAAGAACATTTCCATAGGAAACTAATTTTGGAATTGGAGAGAAGTTCCACATCTGTGGAGAGAAAAACCTGCGTTAACATTTCCAGTCTAATACGTGTCTTCCCCAGGACTGAAAGAACTTGGAAAATGGTGATTTATGTTGTTGAAAGTTGGTGGGCTTGTTTCTATGCTGTATGAAGGTGGTAAGAGGGAGGGAGGAGACATTGGAACAGATGGTGAGGGTGCCCATAGCAAAAGGCAAACAGAGAGCTAATAGTTGTAAATTGAAGATAGGTATGTAAAATAGGTATGTGTAAAAACAGATGTTAGATGTGAAAAGGAGAAAATGGGTCCACTCTGCTGAGAGCAAATCCTTATACCCTGAATTTAATCATCAAAAGGTGAGTTTCAGGCAAGCAGTATCAATTACAATCAAAGAAAATATTAGATAAAGTCAAAATCTTCCTTGATATTTATATAAGAACATGTGAATTGGGAGCAGGAATCGGCAATTCAGCCCCTTGAGCCTGCTCAGCCATTCAATATGATCATGGCTGATCCCATTGCAGTCTCAACTCCACCTTCCTGCTCGCTTCTCATATCCCTTCAACCCATGACTAATTGACAGTCTATCTATCTCCTCCTTAAATGTATTCAATGTCCTGGAACTCACTGCACTCTGAGAGATGATACTCTTCAGAACTTCAGGGGTGGCATGGTGGCACAGTGGTTAAGCACTGCTGCCTCACAGCGCCAGAAACCCGGATTCAATTCCTGCCTCAGGCGACTGACTGTGTGGAGTTTGCACATTCTCCCCGTGTCTGCGTGGATTTCCTCTGGGTGCTCCAGTTTCCTCCCACAATCCAAAAAATGTGCAGGTTAGGTGAACTGGCCATGCTAAATTGCCCATAGTGTTAGGTGTAGGGGAATGGGTCTGGGTGGGTTGCGCTTCAGCGGTGGGTGTGGACTTGTTGTGCCGAAGGGCCTGTTTCCACACTGTAAGTAATCTAATCTAAAAATCTAACTGTGTGAGAGGTATAAAAACAGTGTTCAAAAGTCATTGGACTCAAAACATTAACTCTGTTTCTAACTCCACAGATGCTGCCAGACCTATTGTTTCTTAAGCGCTTGCTTTTCTTTAATTTGTGTCTCTTTCAAAATTTGGTTCCAAGTGGAAATTCAACTGGTAAATATTTTTCAAGTTAAATGTCAGGGTAAGAGTCAGCTTCTCACTTAAGTAAGTTAAGATGGCATAATTAAACAGACAGCAGATGATACTAGCTGTTACCATTAATCATCTGAAACCCGTAACCTGAATAGGGCCCTGAATAAAAGCCTAATTAGATAGTGATTACTGTAGCAGGAAGCTAAACTAGAGAGTGACTCATCCCAGTTCAATATAAGAAAAGGAATATTAAACTGCCTGATTATTAAGGAGCATGCACAGTGTGAGTACGTCAGAATTTGGTTCAATGTGGGTGAGCAATGGTGAACCAATTAAAATCAGAGATGTTCATCACTTCATGTAGAGAAATATCCAAAATGGTGGAAGAGTTTACAAAGAAAAAGTGCAGTGAAGCCATAGATGGATTTGAAATTAGGGTTGAAACATATTGAAGCTTGATACAGCTTGATTGGAATACAAGGTGAATTGGTGGGCATGTGGCCCACCAAAGTTACTACTCATGCCACATGGTGGGCATGGTGGGCTGATAGTTGAACAGACGTTGGTGTGAATTAAGAGACAGGCAGCAGAATATGGAATTACCTCAGGTTAATGGAGAATAGAATGTGGACGACCTGTCAAGACTGTAATGGAACAATTAATTCTAGAGGTAACAAAAGACATATATCAAGGCTTTAAGAGTAGGGAAGTTGAATTGGGCCATACTATGCAGATTAAAATCTGCTGTAATTTTGGTAAACACCGTAAGGCCTCACCCAACTGCCACCTTACCCTCTCATCCTCTGCTGTATCACCCACTGCTACCTTCTCCCTCGTCCTTTGCCCCCTACTTCTCTGACATAACTGCCACTCAACTCCATCACCCACTTAGCTTACATGCTTATCTCCTCTCTGTAGTTTTTCACTTAAACGTTGGGACAGTTCCTGGAACAGACAGTTAGTTCTGTAAAATGTGGATGTGGCTTGGCTTCCCCCAAAGATTACACTGAATTGAAGGCTCACTGCACATTTCTAAAGCCACTGGTATCAGAACCTGAACCTAGAAATGTAGAGCTCAGGCATAGGGTAAGAAGATGGTTGCAAGAATAGCAATCCAAGCTCATAACTATCAGTGATAGGTGACAACACATTTAATAATAAATTTGTTTTGTTACATGTTCAGATTTTTTTATGAATAAAATTCTTGCTGATCATTTTTGAATATTTTTGAGTCAATTTCAAATGACATTTCAAAATAGCTTCAAATTTCAAATCAGAATTCCCCCAAACTGTTATATCAACATTTATACTCTGACCTTTTATTTCCACTAGTGGCAACAGATTTTGCATGTTATTTTGCACTGGGTAAATGAGTAACAGTGAGTCAACAGCATATGTACATCTCTCCAGAGTTTTATATCCATTGCCTGAAGGCCTGTGGTATTCCACAATTTCCTTTAGTTTCCTCCAAGACACATTCCATTTAAGTGCAATGATACCATTCGAGCAAATAGTTCTGTTTTTGGCTTCCTATATGAAAGCCTTAAACAGTGAAAGGACAGTGCACAAAGTGTGCTCCATCTATAGGTTGATGGATGTTATTAGAGACATTACTTTCATCTAATTAATCTCTTCAAAAAAATTCTTCATAAGAAGATTCATATCCCTAAAGGCAGTCAAGCATATCTTAAGAATATTTCGCCTTCGTCAAACCTCCATGAGTCAACTCTCACCTGTTACCTTCAAGACTGCATTTATCACACTGTGTTCCAGTCCACAGGAAACCAATGTGTCCTGTTGACCACCTCAGTCTGTTCCATTTGAATAACACCAAGTCTATGCTCAATCAGGTCTTATGTTTACAAGACATGACTGTCATCAACATCCTGCATGATGAGAGAAATGGAACATTGTTCCAATATTCCACAGTGTTCTCCCGACATTCATCTCCAACTTAGGCTGGAGATTGGTGAAATCCCCAGAAATTTGGGCGAAACAGCAACTTTTGGATATTGACATTATTTTTTCAGCTTGATTACAAATAGTGAAAGCATCAATCCCTATACATTTCATGAACTTCTTGAAGACATTATTTCAAGATAATTTCAAAAGATTGTATTATAAATGATTACCTAGACTATTAAATGGACAATGAAATAGTCAAGTGTTTTCCTTTGAAGGAAGAACTGAAATTATTAAATAAGACTTTCTGAGAAAAGAGCAAAGTTCTGGCAATAAAGGATAAGGGCTGTGCTGAGAGTGAAAAACAAACTTCATTGACTTTAGGCTTTGGGCAGAATGGGAAAGAGAGCGGGAAAATAAAACACCTGATGTTTCAATGGAGCAGGCATTATTATCGGTAGTGGATTTGGGAAACTCAATGAAAACTTAGTGCTTAGAGCGATTCATTCAAAGTTACTACTCAGCAAAATGAGTAAAATGCAACCCATTGGAAGTTTAAAGCAATTGTGGACAGTCTGCTGGAAGGACTGTATTTGCATAGATATGGTGATCTCCAGTAATTACAAAATGAGAATGGTCTTTTCCGTACTTTAAAGTTTTAATTATCTGCAGAAATAGTAGTTAGGTGATAGTGTTTTTCATAATTTGTTATAGTAAACATCTTAAAATATGAAATATTGTTGTGTCATCCTTTTTGACTGTCAATGGAAGTCAACTTTAAAAAAGAGTCTTGTGTCTTTCTTCAGGAATCGTAGCCATGAACATGCCAAGAGAAGGTTCAAGCGTACATCTAAGGGTAAAGGTGATATTATCATTCATAACACCAATATGCATTTCATTGCATAAAACAGATAATAGAAATCCTATGTTATGAATGACACCAATAACTCATTAGCATAGTGCATAACTTAATGTGATAACTTATTTTTAGAAAAGGTACAGCAGAAAAGGAATAATTTATTAAGCATTATTAAGTGTAATTTAGAGTTTTAAAATATTATTTTCTGCAGTAATAAAGTAACATATTACTAAGCCAAAGACTGTCCACTTTCAAATTACTAAAGTGTGAATATCTTTTCAAACTGATTTAATGTATAACAAATGATCCCGAGACTCACAACTGTTTGAAGCAGATATGATTGATGGTCTATCATTCCTAATTCAGTATTTGTACTGGTGGTTAGTCTGTTGGGAAAATGTATCATCCATCAGGGTATTATTGAATTCAAATAGCGTATGGCACCTTCATTTTATCAAACTAAGGGGGGGAAGTTAAACGGAAAAAAAATTGACAATCAGCCATGAATCTATGATAATGCAATTAGGTCTTATCTCTCCTGAGATAAATGTAATTGTCAAAACAACTACTGCTGTAGGGGCATACATTTATGATAATTTGTTTTACATTTGGAATGGAAATGGTGTGTTTATGCACAGTTTTACAATCACAGTGTTGTTAATATTCAGTCCCTTTCATGTGATATTTGGGATTGGGCTGTACAGTCGATTTGATTATTGCCACTACTCGGACCAACACTAAGCAGATTTCCACCATGTCTGTACTTTCTCCCAACTCATGCTGCAGTCCATCTTTTGATCTAGGTGTCAAAAGAATGCATAGCACAGCTGTGGAACTCTATCAGAGGGGAAGGCAAGACTTGTCAGCTTTGTATGAGCTGCATCATGGTAACTTACCATTAGTGAATGGATGAGTGGGTGAATGGGTGGTATGTGAGTGAGTGAGTGAATGGATAGTTTGGATGGTGGTAAGTGGGTGACTGGATGAGTAGGTGAGATAGTTAGGTAAGAATGTAGGTGGGTGAATGTGTGTGAATGAGATGGGTAGTTGGGAGAGCGGATAGGTAGGTGGGTTGGCTAGATGCATGAGCAGGTAGATGGCCTCGATCAACGTTTGAAAGTTCGTGCTTGTTACCGTCAAAATTAGCCTTCCTCCAATTTGGAACATTAACTTTTATATCTGGTCTATCCTTTCCCATCACAATTTGAACCTAATAGAATTGTGATCATTGGCCCCAAAGTGCTGTCCCATTGACAGCTCAGTCACCTGCCCTGCCTTACTACTCAAAAGTTCTGCAGGGTCTGTGATCAGAATCTCCTGCCAAAAACACACATCTTTCTTTTCCAGTTAAAAAGTTGGATTGCCACTCTTCTGAAAATTCAGCCCAATCTAACATTAACAGTGTAACAATTTAGCTAAGTACCTCAGATTTGACCCAAAATCTCTAACTGTAGTCCAGAGTCAGAGACATGTTATGGAAAGTCCAAAGATGAGGGAAATTTGCCATCAGAAGGTATTTGGCACAGTCAATTCCCTCATCGGTGTGCATGCCAGGATTTCCATAGCGTCCTGACATGTACCTTTGGTTGTATGTTCAATCTCTGATGATCCAGAGACCAGACAGTTTTGATCCATTGTGTTTTTACTTTGGAGCTTGAGATGGAATCCAAAACAACCACTTGTGGTGATAGTTTCTTCCCCAAACCTGACAAATTTATGAGGAATGCAAAAACAGAAGTATTGTGCATGCATTGCAGATTAAAAATAGAAAACTCTGGAAACATTTCAGAAGGTCTAGTAACATATTTGAATAACCTTTTGAAAGACCACTGACCTGAAATGATAACTCTGTTTCTCTTGTCGCAGATGTAGCCACCTGGATTTGTTGAATATTTCCAGTATTTTCTTTTATTATTTATTATTTAAGGAAAATGCATTTAGGCTGTCTCAATTAAGTTCTTAGTGAACATGGGATTACACAAAATAATATTCCATCGAGACTGCTCTGCCATTCAATGAGATCATGGTTGATCTAACAATCCTCAACTTCATTTTTAACTCACAACCCTCATTTCCCTTACTGATTAAAAATCTGTCTATCTCACCCTTGAATATACCTAATGACCCAACCATAACAACTGTTTGTGGCAATGAATTCCCCAAATTCAGAACCCTCTAAGAGAAGGAATTCCTCCTCATCTCTGTTTTAAATGTGTGACCCTTTGTTCTGAGATTATGCCCTCTGGTCTGCGGCTGTCCCTCAAGGGGAAACAATTTTTCTGCATCACCTGTCAATTCCTTTAAGAATCTTGTATGTTTCAAAAGGGTCACCTTATTCTCCTAAATTCCAAACCGACCTACTCAAGCTTCCTCACAAGGCAGTCCCTCCATACCTGGGATCTGCCGATTGAACCTTCTTTGAATTGCCTGCAATGCCAATATATCATTCCTGAGATAAAGGCCTCAAAACTGTTTACAGTATTCCAGCTGAGTCCTGAATAGTGCCCTTGTATGTTTAGCAAATGAGCTTTATAATGCATTCCTTTTAAAATAGAATCTAACATTTCATTTTCCTTTCCAATTCACTCTGTTATGTAGCTTTCTGCAGTCTTTCTACTTTTAAGTAATATTCGGCTCCTTTATTCATTCTGCGAACGTGCATAACCTTGCATTTTCCCATCTGCCTAGTATTCGCCTTTTCACTTAACCTGTCCGTATCCCTCTGCAGATCCCTTGTGTTCTCCTCACCAATTGCCTTTCCACCTATTTTTGTGTCATCTGCAAACTTGGCTATAACACATTCACACTCATTAGCCAAGTCATAAATATATATTGTCAATAATTGTGGCCCCAGCACGGATCTCTGTGGCATACTCTAAATTGATATGATTTAACACAGTCTGCCGAACAGAAGTGTCAAACTTATGTATTGGGAAAGCTTTGTTTAGGATGAGGATGAAGCCATGTACATTGTTACATAAGAATTCAGGTTGTTTTTAAATGTCATAGGATGGGTTGTTAAGAAACTGAACGGATGGAAAGTTAAACACTTATGTTTACGTTGGGAACATTCCACTGTGGAATCACCTCTTCCAAAATGGAGAGACTTATGAATGTGCACTCATGACTTGGTACCATGATTGCTCATTCAATTCATAGTACTCTGAACTTACTTCACACTATT
The DNA here is from genome assembly GCF_047496795.1 of Chiloscyllium punctatum. NCBI lineage: Eukaryota > Metazoa > Chordata > Chondrichthyes > Orectolobiformes > Hemiscylliidae > Chiloscyllium > Chiloscyllium punctatum. The sequence goes on along the minus strand of NC_092743.1, from coordinate 48,332,965 downwards.
TACTCAATATCGGGATCAGTGAGCTCAGTTAGCTGGATGGCTGCTTTGCGATTCAGGTTGATGCCAACAGCGTGGATTTGATTCCTGCACAAACTGAGGTTACCATGAAGGACTCTCCTTCCCTACCTCTCCCCTTGCCTGAGGTATGGTGACCATCAGATTAAATCACCATTAGTCATTTCACTCTAATGAGGAAGCAACTTTATAGTCCGGTATGACTTTGGTGATATAACTTTTAATTTTACTTTTACCTACTCCATAGTATTTTTCACTTAGTGATCAGAAGTAGACTCTATGGCACAAAATCAGGGTCAAAAATATTTGAATCAGAGGTATCCACCCACAAAAAAGATATAAGCTTTTACAACAATCCTCTTTAAAAGTTGCTTACGACAGGGTCAGAGATCACTGAATTTGGTGAAGTATGCCACCAGCTCCCAAGATGTGTTCGCACTACAGTTACCCTTTGTTTGTGGGTTCGACTGCCAGAGCATTTCATACTGCCAGCGCACATTGGGTTTTCTAGTGTATCCATATTTACATAATTCTAATGCATTCTCAGCATGATTTATGTGCTGCGTTGGAAGGAGGGGAGTGGTAGGATTTCCTGAGCAGCTGCACATCCTGTTGGTTTAAAAAAAGTTTGAAATTGGCCATTTTCTTTGTGCTAAGATGAGGCAGGAGTTTGAAAATGTGCATCCTTCGTCCGGCCAAAGTCTTTGGATTGTCAACAGCACAGCAATAAAGATGAAATTGAACAGAAGGGCACAAATTGATCTGATTGAAACAAAGATACAACAGCGCAACAAAATCAAAGTGAGCCATGCTTCATCATATCGATAATCAAGCTGATTGGTTTCAAAAGTATTTCTGTGCTTCCCTATCTGCATGCTTGTGTTTTTCTCCAGCATTTAAAGGTATATCACAATTTATGGGAAGGGCTGTCCCACTCATTGATGTGAAGAAAATTATGGCAATGATTTTTTAACTGACTGGTTCCTCCTTGGAAGGGGCTAGAGATATTCACAGCATTTCCCAATCTGCCATCTACTGTTGTACACAGGAGGTCACTGCGAGATATAATAATCTTTCCCACTTGCCAGAGAAATGCAGATGGACAAAACATTGTAGGCCTCTCCATATTGCAGGGTGCTATTGAGTTTGTGCATAGCATCTTGAGTGAGTTGCATGTCAATTCTGCTATGAGAACCAAAAGAGATTTGAGTCCCTTAACATCCCAAAACAAGCCACGCAGATATGTCTAGTACCCTAGTATGAGCCATGATGCAGGCTGTTGCAGTAGCTACTTTTCTGATGTTGCAGCAAACCCAAGGATGGTAACTGGGCAACCAGGGCTGTTGACTGAAGACATCACTGATGAGGCTATATGACTTCACACAGATGCTTGAGGAATGCATGTCATCAAAGCGCGACTTGAAACACAGTGGAGCTGAAAATATGATTCAACTGTCTCGATTACACTGGATAAGTTCTGTAATACTCAGCACAGTCGGTGTGAGATACTGCACAATGAAGGAAGGAAGAGGAAGGGATAAGGCATCATGGACTGGTCTTTTCTGCCAGATCTGTTCATCAAGGATTCATCCGAGTGTGCTGTTAAAAATCTCAATCCCAATTCCCTAATGTTCCTCTGTTTCAGTGTTCACCTGATAAAAATGACAAAATAAAGGCCACCACCAAATAAACACTCAAATTCAAAGTTACAATCATGCCAAATTACATGCAGAGGTCACCAAAGTCCCCATGATTATTTCCTTACAGTCTCAGCCTAGCATTCCTACATAGCGCAATCCAAGTGGCTGTAGCATGAGTAGTCAAAAACTACTGACTTTCACTTAGAACATTATAAATGACCGTGGAGGACAATGTTGTGAAACTCTGTCCTTACAAGCATGGCTGCAGACTGCACACTTTGAGATTGGAGAAGTAAATAGAATCATAGAGTCATCGAGTCATAGAGATGTACAGCATGGAAACAGACCCTTCAGTCCAACCTGTCCATGCTGACCAGATATCCCAACCCAATCTAGTCCCACCTGCCAGCACCCAGCCCATATCCCTCCAAACTCTTCCTATTCATATACCCATCCAAATGCCTCTTAAATGTTACAATTGTATCACCTCCACCACATCCTCTGGCAGCTCATTCCATACACATACCACCCTTTGCGTGAAAAGGTTGCCCCTTAGGTCTCTTTTATATCTTTCCCCTCTCACCCTAAACCTATGCCCTCTAGTTCTGGACTTCCCAACCCCAGGGAAAAGACTTTGTCTATTTATCCTATCCATGCCCCTCATAATTTTGTAAACCTCGAAAAGGTCACCCCTCAGCCTCTGACGCTCCGGGGAAAACAGCCCCAGCCTGTTCAGCCTCTCCCTGTAGCTCAAATCCTCCAACCCTGGCAACATCCTTGTCAATCCTTTCTGAACCCTTTCAAGTTTCACAACATCTTTCCGATAGGAAGGAGACCATAATTGCATGCAATATTCCAACAGTGGCCTAACCAATGTCCTGTACAGCCGCAACATGTCCTCCCAACTCCTGTACTCAATACTCTGACCGCTAAAGGAAAGCATACAAAATGCTTTCTTCACTATCCTATTGACCTGCCACCCCACTTTCAAGGAGCTATGAATCTGCACTCCAAGGTCTCTTTGTTCAGCAACATTCCCTAGGACCTTACCATTAAGTGTAAAAGTCCTGCTAAGATTTGCTTTCCATAAATGCAGCACCTCGCATTTATCTGAATTAAACTCCATCTGCCACTTGTCAGCCCATTGGCCCATCTGGTCAAGATCCTGTTGTAATCTGAGGTAACCCTCTTCGCTGTCCACTACACCTCCAATTTTGGTGTCACCTGCAAACTTACTAACTGTATCTCTTATGCTCACATCCAAATCATTTATGTAAATGGCAAAAAGTAGAGAATCCAGCACCGATCCTTGTGGCACTCCATTGGTCACAGGCCTCCAGTCTGAAAAACAACCCTCCACCACCACCCTCTGTCTTCTACCTTTGAGCCAGTTCTGTATCCAAATGGCTAGTTCTCCCTGTATTCCATGAGATCTAACCTTGCTAATCAGTCTCCCGTGGGGAACCTTGTCGAGTGCCTTACTGAAGTCCATATAGATCACATCTACTACTCTGCCCTCATCAATCTTCTTTGTTACTTCTTCAAAAAACTTAATCAAGTTTGTGAGAAATGATTTCCCATGCACAAAGTCAAGTTGACTATCCCTAATCAGTCCTTGCCTTTCCAAATACATGTACATCCTGTCCCTCCGGATTCCCTCCAACAACTTGCCCACCACTGAGGTGAGGCTCACTGGTCTATAGTTCCCTGGCTTGTCTTTACCGCCTTTCTTAAACAGTGGCACCATGTTTGCCAACCTCCAGTCTTCCGGCACCTCACCTGTGACTATCGATGATACAAATATCTCAGCAAGAGGCCCAGCAATCACTTCTCTAGCTTCCCACGGAGTTCTCAGATACACCTGATCAGGTCCTGGGGATCTATCCCCCTTTACCCATTTCAAGACATCCAGCACTTCCTCCTCTGTAATCTGGACATTTTGCAAGATGTCACCATCTATTTCCCTACAGTCTATATCTTCCATATCCTTTTCCACAGTAAACACTGATGCAAAATATTCATTTAGTATCTCCCCCATTTTCTGTGGCTCCACACAAAGGCTGTCTTGTTGATCTTTGAGGGGCCCTATTCTCTCCCTAGTTACCCTTTTGTCCTTAATATATTTGTAAAAACCCTTTGGATTCTCCTTAATTCTATTTGCCAAAGCTATCTCATGTCCCCTTTTTGCCCTCCTGCTTTCCCTCTTAAGTATACTCCTACTTCCTTTATACTCTTCTAAGGATTCACTTGATCTATCCTGTCTATACTTGACATATGCTTCCTTCTTTTTCTTAACCAAACCCTCAATTTCTTTAGTCTTCTAGCATTCCCTATACCTACCATGCATAGTAGCAGTCGCACAGATGGGAAGTGAATGCTGTCTTCCTGAGAGAGTAACAGGTTTCTGTTTGCTTTAATCACTGCCACTACCTGGGCAGGAGCCTCAAAAACTTGCCTAATCTATCACAGGACATTGTTGTGCCACCCTGCAAGCCTGTCTGAACACTGCCACCCAAAGCCATGATTGTAGAAGTTCAACTTTGAATGGCAGGGAGTTGATCTTGTATGAACAGCCTTGGCTTTTACAGCTTTCACTGCTTATGCTGCAATGGAAATGGTAACATCAGCCATCAGACACTGAATCATAGTCGTGTCCACAAATGTGCAAACAGAGTGGATCATCGCTTCCATACTAAATGGGTGGGATCCAAGCTCTGCATAAAGCAGTCTGCCAAGTTGGTGCCAGACCTCTTCATGCTGTCAGCACCTGTTTCTGACAGAGTGTCTCCATGCACAAGCCTCTCATTGTGTCCAGAAACTCGTGAAATATCCTTAGGTAGTACCTTCCAAACCCACAACCATGACCATGTAGAAGAACATGGGAACCCCACCACCTACAAGTTCCCCTCCAAGGCACTCACTATCCTATTGCTGCTCCCTCACTGTTGCTGATCAAATTCCTGGAACACCCATCCCTAATGGCATTATGAGTCAACCCACAGCACGTGAACTACAGAGGTTCAAGAAGGCATCTCACCACCACCATCTCAATGGTAACTAGAAGGGCAATAAATACTGGCCAGCCAGTGAACACCCATATCCCACAAGTGAGCGAATGAACACAATACTATAAACCTTCTCTTGGGGCCTGATCAGTTTCAGTCCTCATCTGAGTCCTCAGCAGCACATGTAGGCATGACTGTCCCCTTGTCGTTCTGCTCCCTCTGGTTGTGTGCCATCTCTTGTAGCAGAGAGGGAAGTGTGCCAGTGAGTATCATGCAAACCTATTTGAATGATGTGGCTGTCATAGTTGAATAGCTAGCAGTGTTGCAAACTGCAAGATGTGTATTTGAGATTTGCAGCACTGTGTGAGGGTGCAGTAGTACATCTGAATGTTAAATACGAATCCTGACTACTAGACAGTGTGACAGCCAATAAAAAGTGTAATGTCCTTTTTTTGTCAGGGACTGCTTGTGTTGTCACTGCACATGCTGTTTCAGTGATTTATATTTGTTGTTCTCTCTGCCTATTACAATATCAACTTGAACTTCTTTGTTTTTATTCTTCAAAAATTTTGCTCTTAAGTTCTGTTCCAGCTTGGTAGCCCCTCAGAAAATTGGCCATCTGTGTGTGTTACGTAAGGCTCACTTCTGCCTGATTGTGATTTCCTCTGATGTTCCTTCATCAATGCCAGAAGTCTCATGTGTTCAAATCACCCTGGATTCATTACTTGTCAATACATTAAATGCAGTTACTTAAGTAGGGCTGTGAGAACTGCCACTGGCATATGGTTGCTCCTTGCTACAGCACAGCTGAAGCTCCATAATCTCACTTAATGTAGAACAGTGGGCAACTGTGATCTTCCCTCATGGTTGCCTGTCTGTGTTCTCTAAACAGACGGAAGTTGCCAATGTCTACTTGAGTCAACCTATTCATTTCATCTTCCAGTGCTATGTATATGGGTTTTTAAAAAAAACTACTTAATAGTATCGTCTTAGTAGGAGGATTTGTGCTGCTTACATATCTCTACAACACATAACACTTAGCACAGCAGACCATTGACCTATACTTGGTTTGTATCAGTCTGTCCCTCTTCATCATTACTGCCATCCACTTCACATTACGCTTTTTCCATTTTAGTTTTAAAGATTGCAGGTGTCTGTATCTAAGCTGATACTTACTGCAAGTGTAAATGGTAACAGTTGTTGTTGACATCCTTGGCACCAGAAACCAATTGATTCTCCTTGCTCTGTGAAAAGAACAGATGGGATATTAAGACGAACACATCAGTTTGGTACTGGATTGTCACTATATGAACTATTGTGAAAAATCAGACCATATGGATACAATGGGTGGAATTTAAAATTTAATGCCCTCTCCCCTAGGCAGGTTCGGTGGGAGGGCAATTACTCAGGCAGGTAGGTACTGTGTGAGGCCCCTATTGTCTTCCTGACTCTGCCTTGATTAAGTCTAACAATAATGCCTTTCCTAAGGATCTTATCCTTCCTCTGCTGCTATTCTGGAAGTGACAAGTGGAGGAGGGTTGGAATTTGCTGTGTGGGAAGCCCAATGGGCTTTCCTATTGGAGCATTTCCTCATTCAAAGGCATTCAATGAGGCCAACCTCCAGGCCTTGCTGCTGAACCCACTCTCCTACAACCCTCACCCTGAGATCCCTCCCTCTGTGGCCCAGGTGTCTCAGGAAGCCAGGCCTCAGTTGGATGCATTGCGGGCAGCAGCATGCCCTACCTGGTGATGTTATTGAGCAAGGAAGCGCTGTCAACCTCTCAATTAACCAATGGCTCTCACCAGGCCGACCTCCCTGCCAGGATTCTTCATTCACTGGGTGGCCTGCAGCTGCCTGCTCAGGTGCCTGAGGTGGGCCTGCCCCAAAAGAAGGGTAATGGGAATCTCTCATCAACGCTTCACTGACAGGCAAAACCCCTATCGCTTGCATTAAATTCTCCCCCAATGATGCAGAAATGCAGAATTATATGTTTATGCTTTTCCAATAAACTCAAGATATTGTTAGCCTCTCTTACTTTCTTGTATGCAGTTCATGGCCTGTCTTAACAGCTCCACAATAAACATCAGATCTACATCAGATTTAACTCTTTGATTATTTGACACATCAGTCTTTAATATAAATCATCAGATTGGTTTAAAGCAGTCTGAAGTGAAAAGTTATAAATTTTAAAAGCTACTTAATCTACAGTTCATAACTATTCCTGATTCCTGATATATTTTCATATTTTACAATAATATTACATTCACATTTTAGTAATCATCGTTGATTTTAAGGATTTTTTTGATTCCCCTTCCCTTTCTCTCTAAATTCGCATAGCATGCTCCACTTTCCTGCCTTTTTCTTCTCTACAGTTTGAAAGTTGCCTCACTTCTGCATATAAATTTGCCAATATTTTTAGTTTGGGATTGTGCCATGAACTATTTCTAGGTCTTAGTTGGTAAATCATTTTAGATTTTTATCCCTGAGGTGGAGAGTGAATGTTAGAGCCTTCCCAACCTCTGTGACTGCTTCCTCAGGCTCATGTGTCCCGGCTGAATCCTGCACACACCGTAGTGAAAATCCTCTTGCCTCACGGAGAAGGGAGTTGGGAAAAAGTCACAGAGACTGTCGAGTACTGAGGCAAGCTGTTTAAAATGTCTACCATAATGCAATAAGACCTTGTCCCCATTGTAACGATCAGAACAGCATATGACCATATGACATAGGAGCAGAAGTGTGTCATTAGCTTTAGAATGTTTGCTCCACCGTTCAATTAAAGAGTAAGACATATTAACCATAAGCCCCAACACCCCCTCACTGACTCACTCCCATTGCTCACACACGACGCTCTCTTGTACCCCTTCACCCCATCGGATATTTTAAGTCCAGCTGGGATGGCAAGTGGAGACACAGTTTAATGTCTCATCTGAAAGACAGAAAGATAGCACTTCACTCCCAGCACTTGCCCACTCTCACACCTGAAGGGTCTTAGTGGGGTCTGGGTGTTGTCTGTTCGGAATGATTTTGTGTGACCGTGTCAGTCTGTTGCTTGCCTAGTTTTTGGAACAGCTCTCCCAATTTTAGCACGAGCCCTCAGATGTGAGGAATGAGGATTTTGTGGGGTCATCAGGGCTAGGGCTGCTGTGGTTGTTCCCAGCATCTAATTGAATTGAGTGAGCTTTCTTGTCACATGTATCAAATGTGTTGTGAAAGGTTTACAGTCACTGCATTACAGAGCCACCTTAGGTACAAAGGTACCAAGGTAGAGATACTTAAGATCAAATTCGTAGCAAACAAAAACAATTAGAAATAAATAGTCAAGCAGTATAAGTCAAAGGAATAAAATAGAATAATAAAGAAGTAAAAAGTTCAGAATGTCAGTCTTTCCGACCCAGTCCATGCCGACACCTAGCCTCAAGGACCATCCCTACCGCCTCACTGCCGGACCCACCAATGTAGGAGTCGCTCCACTTTAGGCACCATCTCTTCACCACTGGTCCCACTTCACTGACACCACTGAACCCACATTTGCCCTGCAACCAAGAGTCCCTGGCTCTGCTACCAAGCCAGGCTGCCACCGGGCCACAGGTCCCACTTAGGCTGCAAATGTTGTCTGGCTGGTGCCACCATCTTGAAGAGTCTACTGCTGCTGCCCCTGCCATCCCTGACTGTTGGAGGAACATTACTGTTGCTGCCACCAGCCCTGAACGCTGGGAGAATGATCCCATTGCTGCCACATGCCCTAAATAATGGGAGACTGCATTTGTTGTCCGCCGGCTGCCCATCACCAGGACAGTATTTTCCCAGCCATGCCGCCAGCATTCCTTGCCAGGAGAATGTCCTCACTGCCACCTGCCTCTGACCTCCCATCACCAGGACAGCATCTTCACACCCACCTGCTCTGGCCTCCCATCACCAGGAGAACATCCTCACACCCACCTGCCTGTGGCCTCCCATTGCCAGGAGAACGTCCTCACTGCCACCTGCCTCTGACCTCCCATCACCAGGAGAGCATCTTCACACCCACCTGCCTGTGGCCTCCCATCGCCAGGAGAACATCCTCAAACCCACCTGCCTGTGGCCTCCCATCACCAGGAGAGCATCCTCACACCCACCTGCTCTGGCCTCCCATCGCCAGGGGAACATCCTCACACCCACCTGCCTCTGACCTCCCATCACCAGGAGAGCATCCTCACACCCACCTGCTCTGGCCTCCCATCACCAGGAGAACATCCTCACACCCACCTGCCTGTGGCCTCCCATTGCCAGGAGAACGTCCTCACTGCCACCTGCCTCTGACCTCCCATCACCAGGACAGCATCTTCACACCCACCTGCTCTGGCCTCCCATCACCAGGAGAACATCCTCACACCCACCTGCCTGTGGCCTCCCATTGCCAGGAGAACGTCCTCACTGCCACCTGCCTCTGACCTCCCATCACCAGGAGAGCATCTTCACACCCACCTGCCTGTGGCCTCCCATCGCCAGGAGAACATCCTCAAACCCACCTGCCTGTGGCCTCCCATCACCAGGAGAGCATCCTCACACCCACCTGCCTCTGACCTCCCATCACCAGGAGAGCATCCTCACACCCACCTGCCTCCGGCCTCCCATTGCCAGGAGAACGTCCTCACTGCCACCTGCCTCCGGCCTCCCATCACCAGGAGAACATCCTCACACCCACCTGCCTCTGGCCTCCCATCGCCAGGAGAACATCTTTACACCCACCTGCTCCGGCCTCCCATCGCCAGGAGAACATCTTCACACCCACCTGCCTGTGGCCTCCCATCGCCAGGAGAACATCTTCACACCCACCTGCCTCTATCCTCCCATCACCAGGAGAACATCCTCACACCCACCTGCCTCTGGCCTCCCATCACCAGGAGAATGTCCTCACTACCACCTGCCCCAAACCCTGGAAGAATGACCTTGTGTCAGAGGTCAGATACCAGGTGCCAGGTGTTCTGTCCAGACTCATTCCTTTCTTTAGGCTTTGCAACAGTTTGATACAACTGAATGTGTTGGTAAGCCATTTCAGAGGGCCTTAAAGAGTCAACCACGTTGCTCACAGGAGGCATATAAGATGAGAGTTCATCTTTCTTTATTTTGAACAGGCAAACCTCTTTATGGAAAAATAAATCATCTGACTATCTTTTTAACAGTCTTTATCACTTGATTCCCCGGTGCTTGCTGCTGCTGGTGAAACATTTAGAATATGTGGAACTTTAAGCTTATTAAATTGATCTCTGTCAGTATCATATGTCACATCAAGTTATTGCTCGGAAATAGTTCATGTTGTGTGACAGTAAGATTTTTTTATAAAAAATGATGCTGAAGATGTAGTTGTTTGTAGGTTATGCAGCATCTAGTGGAGACTATAGGGGTTGTGCTGATTGGCATTGTCACTTTATCCATTCATCAAGCAGGCCAGACTTCCAGAATCATTTACCAGATGGGTCGGCTCGTCAGTTTAAACACCTGATATGAAGCCATCCGTCATCTGATAACACGATCATTTGTAAGCAGCTGGCTCCACACTCACAGCCTGACTGCACATGTGATGGACTTGAGCCAAGAAACAGGCTCGGCTATGCTGCAGTCCCCTGATAGGATTTGCAGTCCTCCACTGGACCGTGGAACAGGTGGAAGCGGAGAGAATGAAAAAATTACCATGTGTTGCAGGGATTAGAACACACTCACCACTTCACGTGAATACCAATGAAAGAGCAACCTTGATCCCGATAAACGTATGGCTCCCTTATAATCAACTACAGATAATTCAAATCAAAAGCGAATTTATGGAAATTATACAGTCAAATCAATCAATAATTACATCATCTTATTTCAAATAAGTTAAACTGTATGCTGAATTTAGGTTAGAAAAGTACAGGCAGACAAACCAAGACACCAGTAAAATTTCCCAAAATATTATTTTAGTTAATGTGCCCTTGCATTGCTTAATTAATGTGATTTTCATATCATGTTGAACAATATTTAAATAAGTTGTGTTCAATGTTTCCTCAGAATTTTGAGGGAATTAAAAAAATCTGTCTGCCTGTTTCGACCCAAAATTATACCTCGGGCCTAAAGCCCCATTAACATTTCACACACAAGCTGTTGGCTCTTGTCATGACTTTAGTAATTGTCTCACAGCATCTGCCCAAAGGTAAAGTTCCAGGGTTGGAGCAGATTACAGAGATATGGTGACAGCAGTGACAACTGTGGAGCTGGAACAGCTTTCCTGCTTTTCATGAATCTATTGGATATCACCTATTTTAATTTTGCCTTTCTAAAAACCATCTTTTGTTGATTGATAGCGCTTGTTAAATTGACGTGGCTAACAAAGACTGAAAAGGCTGAGTTCAACTCTTGCCCTGTTCATCACTATCCAATTCTGTGATGGAATTTGAAACAAGCAATAGATCCCCATTTACAGGATTAAGGGGCTCTGAAGTAAAAGTTGGATTAGGTTTATTACAGCCATAACAGGAGCAGGCAGTGGTCAGTGGAGGGGGTCTTCACATTCCTGGCAGCCTGACTCTTCTGCAGCTATTTTTGCACCCGACTGTCATTAGAGAGAGAGTCCATGGTGTCCTGAAATATCCTTAATGCACTTAGAGAGAGGTAGGCACTGTGAGGCTGGAGGACATTGTCTCCCCATCTAAGACCATTTTGATTTATTTGTTCCCTCTTTCCCAACCTTTCCTCTATTTTTGTTGTTTTTGCACAGCCTCTGGTTGGCAGTGATTGTAATTTCTTCATTGTTTAACTTGTCAGGCGGTTTATCAAAACAGAAAGGCATGTTAATAGACACAGGGATTGTGATGTCTAATGACTCCATGTGGCATAGACAAGTTGGGTGGAAGGGCCTGTTTCCAGATGGTATGCCTCTATGCCTGGATGAGGTGAGGCAGGCAGCATTTTAACTGTGGCGACTCAGTGCAAATCACACTGCTGTCGGGTTGAAAGCTCAGCAGGGGACCCGCATGTGTAAGTAGAAAGTTCTAAAGGTAGCCAGTACAACTTAAAGGCAGTCTGATCCACTTAAACAGGAGGGGAATTAAAGTGCAAAACTCTTACCTTAAACATTTTTGAGGGGAAGAGTAATGTTCTCATTTGAACATCAGGCTTTTCTGATTGTGGTACTGCAAATTTGGTACAGGAAGTCAAAATGAGAAGCAAGGGACAAATTGTTTCAAGTTGTACTGGTGCCCTTTAGGGCACATGTTACAAAGGGAAAGTTGGACGTGACCACTGGGTTGAATTCCTTGAGTCTGCTATTAAGGATCTAGTTGCAGTGGCAGAAAATGTGCAATGACTTCATGTGAGTGGTCAAGGTCAGTGGATGCAGTGTGAAATGATATCTCCCACCTATTGCACCATCAACACTGCATACTGCTCAATACATCATGTGTCAAAAGGTGTGGCGCTGGAAAAGCACAGCATCCGAGGAGCAGGTGAGTCAACGTTTCAAGCATAAACCCTTCATCAGGATTCCTGACCTGCTGTACTTTTCCAGCGCCACACTTTTCGACTCTGATACTCCAGCATCTTCAGTCCTCACTTTCTCTCAATACGTCACATGCCCAGCAGCAACTAATACTCATACTTTACTGTTCAGATGCTTTCCCCATCCTCACAGAATTGCTAATGCTACCAGCCTCACATCCATTTCTTGCAGCTTTCATAGACACTTCCAGTGATTCGGCTATGACAGGAACATTATCCAAACAGATTACCATGCACCCACCAACGCTTTCCCCTTTTGTCTTACAGGACGATGCACTGATCTTACAGCTGGGTTTACTGATTGACATCCAGTTGAAAATTAAGGGAAATTAAGGGCTACGGGGAGAATGCGGGTAAGTGGAGTTGAAGTGCCTATCAGCCATGATTGAATGGCGGAGTGGACTCGATGGGCCGAATGGCCTTGCTTCCACTCCTATGTCTTATGGTCTTTTGGTCTAAAAGTGGATGGATTGCCTTTGCAGCTCAATAATAATATGCTAGAAGGAGTCCTAACAAGCTGAAGGAAGTCGAGTTCACAGGCAAATGCATGGCAGATGAAGTATAATGTGGATAAATGTGAGTTTATCCACATTGGGAGAAAAAAATTGGGAGAAAGATGGATGATTATCTGAATAGTGATAGATTGAGAAAGGGGAGGGTCAATATGACTTGGGTGTCCTTGCACATCAGTCACCAAAATTTAGCATGCAGATGAAGCAGGCGGTGAAGAAGACAAATGCAGAAAGGATGTTCCCAGTGATCAGGTAGTCTAGAATGAGGGTCACAGTCTAAGGATACAGGGTAAGCCATTTAGGACTGAGATAGGGAGAAATGTCTTCCTCAGACAATGGTGAGCCTATAGAATTCTCTGCCACAGAAAATGGTTGCAGTTTATACAGTAAATGTTTACAAGAATGAAGTAGATATTGTTCTTAGAACTAAAGGGATCAAAGGGCATGGGCTAAAGCAGAATTGTGTACTGAGTATGATGGTCAGCCATGATCAAACTAAATAGCAGAGTAGGCTCAAAAGGCTGAACGACCTACTCCCGCATTTATTTTCTGTTTCTATGAGAGTAGAACATCCACCAGTCAGGGGAAAGAAGTTGTGCTTTTAAGCTGGACAATCTGATTGGCCAATTGGGTCCTTTTGGGTGCAAAGGGTTTGGGAACCCAAAGGGCGGGGAGGGAATTCTGGTTTTGGAGGCCATGAAGGAGGCACAAAGTGTGGGGAATGAACTTGAAGGGCCATTCACATGATACACACATAAGGTACCTCCCTCCAACCTTCCTCTTCACTAATGTTGGCGACAACACAGGGTGGCCACTTTCCCAAGCCTCCTCTAATTGGATAATGAAGGTGGAATTAGGCCCTTCGTGGCTAGTTAAGGCCCTCAATAGGCCTAAAGGTAGTTGGGCTACTTGTTGCTTTCCCCATCTATCATACAGGAGGTGCAGGTTTGGAGGTGTGTAGGACAGAGGTCTACGAGCCACGCCTCATATATCACCTGACCACCCATTGCAATCACACCTGGCAGGAGGCCATAAAACCTCCTCAGGTAACACACAGCATGGGGAGCAGCAGTGTATCAATTTGGGATAGGCATACCTGCATTGCCTGATTGCCTTGAAGGAGATGGTGAATTGCATTACTGTGATGGGGTCCTTTAGGACTGGCTTCACTGAGAATGAGTCAGTTAATGTAACATTTTATAAATTCCTACTTTGGAAATAAAACAAGTCTGACTCCAGGTTGAGACACAAACAGACTCGAAACACAGGCTCACACTTAAAATGTATTGTCTGATCTGAGATGTCTCCTTTATATTGATAAAACCTAAGTTGTCATCGGACAGTGATTTGAAATAAAATTCTGAGATTTACATATTAATCAACTGAAACTTGCACCTCCATTCTAACTGATGAAAGACTTAATAGCCAAGGAAATGGGACAACAGACCTACACAGCGGAATCGAAAGGTAAGGAATTATGAAACTGCGGCGATGTGACATTCTAGGGAACTAGAGTCCAATTAGCTGAAAGCAAATCTAGAACCAAGATGTCCTTCCTTGCACTTTCTTCTCCCAACATCCATGCCAAAGCCCTGTTGGACATGGAGCATACAGCATCACCAATTGAGATATATGTCCATTATGTAATGGTGGGTTTTCTCCAAATGCTAAATGCAATGATTCCATTGTCTCATAATCTTAGTTGTCTGCTACATGATATTCCTGATGGCTTCGTGGCTCTTGCTGCACATTCACAGCCCAAGGTGGTCAGGAGATAGAGGGAAGTCATGAGTCAAGTGTAGAATGATGCAGTGTTTTTACCAAGTAGGCTCTTTTGTGTTGTGTGTGTTGTTTGTGTTGTGCTGTCTTGGCTCAAACATGATGGAAATTATTGATTGGCACAGGGCTGTAGGAGTTGTAGAGGTTGTCAGGATAGCATGGTTCACTGGCATTATATTGTGTATATGCTTACACACCAACTGCACAATCAAGGAATGGTAACCAATAGCAAATGCTGATATCCTGCTCTATCCTGGATTTTAGTCATCCCACTTCTTCTGCTTCTCTCTGGTTAGACATAACTGAAAAAATAAACTACCGATTTAACCTCTTCAGGCTTCCATTGCTGGTATTGAATTTGTGGCTATTTGTGTTGTGGATTACCATCCCACAAACCTCAAAAGTAGCTCAATTCAATTTTTGTGTCAGACATTTCTTAGGCATTTGTGGAACAGAGGAATTTGGATAAATTTGGATGTCAAAGCTGTTTAAGCTTAAAAAGTTCTAGTTCCTACTCCTTAATGTCTTTAATTCATTATTGATAGAATGTGGGCATTACCAATAAGCACAGTTTCCTTTCGGAAGATGTTAATGGATCACCTTCTTGAACAGAAGGTGCTTCTGCAATCACAAACATTGACATTTATGCCAGGTATAATTCCAGCCACAATAATGAACTCTCTCCACTGATTGCCATTTCCTTTAGTTTCACTAGAACTCCTTGCTGTCAAGGGTTGTCACTGAGAAAATTAGTTGTGAGTTCTGATTATTTTATCCATTTTCTATTTGTTTAAAATAATTATAGAATTCTAATTAATAAATGCATTTAAAAGACTGTTCATGCCATTTGCAATTTTAATGGGTCAATATTTCTTCTATTATTGTTGGAGTGCAGTGATTTATTTAATTGTGCAGGTACTTAATATTACTTTTGTATGATCAGCAAGGTTCAGTAACATAAAGGAACCAAATTTTGTGTGGCGAAGATGAGAATTTTCAGGGTTGAGGAAATAATGCTAATAGCACAGATGTCCTTGATCTGATTGGTGACAAAGAGACTTGTGCTGAATGAGTGCAGGCTAATCACTAGGCTGAAGAAGAGAATGTCTAAACCAGCTCCCTTCGACCTTCAGAAGCAACACTGCCATCAAACCCCACACTATACACACCTTGAGAGGCCCCCTTGGCATTAATTTCAGCCTGATGGCAAGAAATGTAAGTTCAAAGCTGAATACTCTACTGACCACGTGACTCCTCAATGTTTTTCCGTTATCTAGCCAGCGACCTTTTCTCACTCTCCTGTGACTATATTCTTTTTCAATCTTCCCCTATGTGCTCTCTATTTTGCCTCGTTTTTGACTGTATTTTTTTAACCTAACAAATGTCATAAACTTCCTTCCACTGTTTTACTTAATCTCCTTTAACATCCAGGAAGGTCTGGCTTCTGATGTCATATTTATTCTCATTATACAGGCAGGATTGAGTCGTACCTCTTCATTTTTGTTTACAGAATCACAGCTAACTGAGGCTTGTATCAAATTTACAGACGTGTCAAATTAAAATGGACCCCGTGAATTTGTATACTTGATTTCAGAAGGAAAGTATGCACCACCATGCTGCCACCTTTAAATGGAATCAAAATACAATGAATCATACTCACAAAGGCTGGCTACTTTGAATTCCTGCTGGGTTTTTTTTTGGTCCTTGTAAAATAGCAGATACACAAACATAACTGATTGGTATTGTTCAAAGTACGTGCTACTTAACAAGAATGCACAAAAAATAGTGACAAAGGCTAAATTTAATTTTTATGATCAATCAATAGAGTCATACAAAGTCGTAGAGATGTACAGCATGGAAACAGACCCTTCGGTCCAACCCGTCCATGCCAACCAGATATCCCAACCCAATCTTGTCCCACCTGCCAGCACCCGGCCCATATCCCTCCAAACCCTTCCTATTCATATACCCATCCAAATGCCTTTTAAATGTTGCGATTGTACTCACCTCCACCACTTCCTCTGGCAGCTCATTACATACATGTACCACCCTCTATGTGAAAAAGTTGCCCCTTATGTCTCTTTTATATCATTCCCCTCTCACCCTAAACCTATGCCTTCTAATTCTGGACTCCCCCACCCCAGAGAAGAAACTTTGCCTATTTACCCTATCCATGCCCCTCATGATCTTATAAACCTCTATAAGGTCACCCCTCAGCCTCCGGCGCTCCCGGGAAAACAGCCCCAGCCTGTTCAACTTCTCCCTATATTTGAAATCCTCCAACCCTGGCAAAATCCTTGCAAATCTTTTCTGAACCCTTCCAAGTTTCACAACATCCTTCCACTAGGAAGGAGACCAAAATTGCATGCAATATTCCAAAAGTGGCCTAACCAATGTCCTGTACAGCCACAATATGACTTCCTAACTCCTGTACTCGATACTCTGACCAATAAAGGGATGCATAGGGCGGCATGGTGGCACAGTGGTTAGCACTTCTGCCTCACAGCGCCAGAGACCGGGGTTCAATTCCCACCTCAGGTGACTGTCTGTGTGGAGTTTGCACGTTCTCCCCGTGTCTGTGTGGGTTTCCTCCGGGTGCTCCGGTTTCCTCCCACAGTCCAAAGATGTGCTGGTCAGGTGAATTGGCCATGCTAAATTGCCCATAGTGTTAGGTAAGGGGTAAATTTAGGGGTATGGGTGGGTTGCGCTTCGGCGGGGCGGTGTGGACTTGTTGGGCCGAAGGGCCTGTTTCCACACTGTAAGTAATCTAATCTAATCTAATCTAATACCAAACACCTTCGTCATGATCCTATCTACCTGTGACTCTATTTTCAAGGAGCTATGAACCTACACTCCAAGGTCTCTTTATTAAGCAATACTCTCTAGGAAGTTACCATTAAGTGTATAGGTCCTGCAAAGATTTGTTTTCCCAAGATCAAACATAAATTATCTCTGCTGTCAAATGGGAGAACCTGAGTGGCTCACTACATTGAACATTTATTCACAATTATTATATTGATCATGTTATCTTGTAGAATCCATACAGTGTGGAAACAGGCGATTCAGCCCACACCAACACTCCAAAGATCATCCCACCTAGACCCATCCTTCCCTATCCCTGCATTTCCCATGGCTAACTCACTTAGCCTGCGTATCCCTAGACACTCTGGGAAATTTAGCATGACCTCTTTAGATTGTGGAAGGAAACTGGAGCACTTGGTACTATAAGGCAGCGGTGCTAACCAGTAAGCCATCATGCCACTCCAAAGTTAGTATATTATTGATAATCTGTGGAGCTGAAAAAACACAGCAGATAAGACAGCTTTGAAAAAGCTTGATGAAGGGTCCTGACCTGGAATGTCGACATTCCTGATCCTCCAATGCTGTCTGACCTGCTATGTTGCTCCAGTGCCACATTTTATTGATTCTGACTTCCAGCATCTGCAGTTCTTACTACCTCCTTCATACAGTGTTGTCCTCGTGTGCTGTTGAACAGGACCACAGTGCTGTCAGCATTAATGCATGTTCATATGTGCTCTGCAGCAAAGATTGATCACAACTATAAAGTATAATGTGAATATTCTGCAAAAAGGTTTTGTCCAAGTCTTTCATCCTTGTATCCATCAGGACAGTTTGTAAGAATTACCAATCTAAAGAGGAAACATTTATACTTTATGAAAGCAGAGCATAAATACATTATAGCTGTTGTTTTCTCTTTCTGTTGGCAATTCATGCAAACTGCCCTAATGAGTGTAAGATGAAAAGCATTGACAAAATCGGTCTTTTTTTAGTCTATGCTACAAAGTGACTTTAAAGTATAATTTACCTAAAAAACACTTGGACCAATACAAGGAAGCCTCAATAATTATTATTGACTTTGAAAATGAGATGCCTCTTGTTACGGATTATAATGACAAACAACGTGTACAGTCAATATGTTTAAAGCAGCTTTTTCTAGAGAAACAATGTTGTTTAACCAGTAGCATTTTAAAAATGAGAAAGCAAAACTCTTGATAAATATTTTGATAACAGAAGTGGAAAAATGCATGTGGGCAATGCCAGCTATTAATATCTGGGAATTAAGCTGCCAAGAGGAGCCATTGCTGCATGATCTTGACAATCTCAAAGCTATTTGCTCTAACAATGCTGGCTGAAGTGCAGAAGTGATAGTTTATTTCCAAAGCCATTTATTGGGTTTCAATTTTGAAATGATTCTGAAGACTAGTGGGAATGATATGTGAGGTACCTGAATTAATAAATACCTTCCAAGCACTAACCTGCACATTGAAATAGAAAATATAAACATTGAGAAATGTCTTTTTCCAAGTGTCTTCTTCAAAAAACAGAATAAAGTATCTTCCAGCCATAATTGTTGAGCTCACGTTTTCTTTAAAATCTGCCAATAGCATGAATGAAAATGGTCACATTATGTCCCATAATTCACTGGCATGAACCCAGTTCAAATTTTTTGAAAGCATTTATGGCCATAATAAAATAATTGCTAACAGCTCTGGAGAAAATGTAACATTTCCACCTTGTGCTCAGTGATGATATTAAGCACTCAAGCATTCACAACTCCGATCCAACATGCATAAATCAATATCTATGTCTAGGCTCAGTTCTGATGTTTTCCCTTTGTGTCACCTAGACTCTATATTTAAAATAATGTGTCTCCTCATGCAAATTACATCATATTGGGTAAATAAGTATGAACTCATTTGTTTTAACCTACTTTCAAACAATGAAAACTTTTCGAGATTATAATCAGAGAATGAATCATATTTATCCATTGTGATGGAATTTACTTAATTTACAAACTGATTCCTCAATATGATGCTTCTGAATTCTTAATTTTTTTAAATTCATATTCTCATTCAATATTCATACTTCAAGCTTCCTCCCATTTACATACTTTTAGTTCAGCAGTCCCAACTTTTGAGAAATCCATACAAAGTGGGACATAAAATTTGAAGGTTAAATCTGAATTTTCTCGTCCAGGTTGCAATCCTGCGTCAGGAGGAAATACACTCAGGAATGCACAAATGTAGGTGCCAGGACCTGGAGAATGATTTTCACAGAGACAGCCTTGGTGCGATCAGTTCTGGAGCCCCATCCAGTTGAGGATGTAAGGCAGGATTACAAGGCTGGAGGCCAGATGGGAAACAGCACCATATTGAAAGATCAGCAGTGTTACTGATTGGAGTAGTGGGAGAAGATGTTTCAAGATGGAGCCATGTTACGAAGAATTTTTCAAAGAATAAAAATAAGGAATTGGCACATTGCCATTATGCAGGGAGAACCGGCTGTAGTTGGAGACATGAGCCCTAACTAATCCCAAAGCCGGGTGGGATCGGGTTAAATTCCATGAGACATCAATGACCTCCCAGTCCATTGCCAGGAGGCTGGCCCACTCATTGACCAGTTTTCAGCGTCAAAGAACTTGCCTGTCATTTGGGAAATTCCAGGTATTGCCATCATTAGGTAATTTAGTTAACTTAATTGGCTCATCACTGTTGATGGGTAGATTAGCCTTTCCAGATTCAGAAGCAATAAAAATTCCCAGACACAAATTAGCCAATTACAGCAAGCTAGCTATCTTCAGATTTCTTAAATTTCTATCTAAAGGGACAAAAAAGTTGCACAAGCTACTTGATATAGGTCAGTTTTACTTTTACTCAGAATAGCTACTGAGCATGTGTGAAACATCAGGGGTCAAGTTTCCTGAACGGTAGGTGACCTAGTAGGTGATCACACCTGTTAATAAAAGGGATTCTGGTTGGATCATTGGTCAGGGAAAGAAGGATGTAACTATGAGTGAGGCAGGTTACAGGAACCAGAGTGCAAGGGTGGAGGAGCCTCACTCAGCCTTTGCAATTGTCCAGTTGGTTTAAGATACTTTCAGTTCATTTGAATGAGAGTGAGGTTGGAGGATGGAGGAGTCAACATCCCACCTCAACATGATTCAGGAAGTCATTCTCGTGAGGGAGGCAAAAATGAATGTAGTGGTAGTAATGGTCATATGTGTCCATTCTGAAGAGTCAGAAGGATTGACGCTGTCCTTGCAGCATAAGACAAGAATCCAGAAGGTTTTATATCTTGGCCAGTGCCAGGGTTCAGGATATCTGCTTCAGGCTGGAGAGTGTGGGAGGGGGCGGATCCAGTCACATTGTCCATATAGCTCACCGCTATGACTCACCTTCCATTTCAGTCTTGTCTTTATTGTCAGATAAATCTACTGACTCCTCTACATCCCCTAAGCTGATGTTTCACTCCACTGCATGGTGATGTTATGTAGATCACACAGACCATGACTACATGTAAAAATTTAATTGGGTGATACTGGAGAACAGCCCCCAGACTATCAGTGAAGCAGAAGTGCACCTTCAGCTGGTTGACTGCTTGCTGTATTACGTTCATTGTTGTGCCATGATTAATACTAGACCTTTCCTATGCTTCACTACAAGGTCTTTTGATGGCCATCATCAGCCATTTGCGAAGACCCCTTGTTTTCCAAGATCAATCCTTGAACATTCAGAAAATCAATTGTGACTTTCATTCCTATCACATTCACTGCCTGGTAATTTGGCATCTAAGCCCTCCAGTTAAGTGCATTGCGTACATCACAGAAGTCAGGATTGTGATGGAATATTTTCCACTTACCTGAATGGATGCAGCTCCATCAACACGCAAAAGGGTTCAACACAATTCAGGGTAAAGCTGGCCAATTGATTGCCAACCTATCCATTACGTTCAACATTCAATCTGTTCACCATTGATCCCCACATCTTCTCCAAGATGCATTGCAACAACTCAGCTCCTTATCAGTATCTTCCAATCTTGGTTTGGAGATGCCGGTGTTGGACAGGGGTGTACAAGGTTAAAAATCACACAACACCAGGTTATAGTTCAACAAGTTTATTTGGAAGCACACTAGCTTTCGGAGCACTGTTCCTTCATCAGGTGGTTGTGGAGAATTTATAGAAAAAGTTTACAGTGTAATGTAGCTGAAATTATATTTTGAAAACAATATTGGATTGTTTGCTAAGTCTCTCATCTTTTGAATGACCATGTTGGTTTCAGTTCTTTTATATGTAAATTGCAAACTTTTTAAAAAGTTACATTCTCAAGTGAACTTTAACAATTGGTGTCATGTCAGCCCAAATAATGCATTTAAGGTGTGGGCTGCCCTGCTTGAGACTGTCTGTGCCACAATGGTCAGACTGATTCCAATCTAAAAAAAACGATTTAAAGAATCTTACATAGATTAATGCAGTTTTGGACTATAACCTAATGTTGTGTGATTTTTAACTTTCCAATCGTGGAATCTCTACCACCTGGAGGGTCAACCACAAGAGATGCTTGGGGGCACTGTTACTTGCAAGTTTCTTTCCTTCACTGTTGCAAAGTCAACATGCTGGGACTGCCATCCTAACAACACTGCAGCTATAGCTGCCCAGATAGACTGCAGCATCTGTTTACCAGTATTGTCTTCAGGGCAATAAGTGCTGACCTAGCCAGTGATGCCCACATCACACGGAAGAACAAAATAAATGCCACTTTCTTCATGCAGCGAAGAGCGATGTCACTTATGCCATCTGTCAATCACTGCAAGGAACCACCTGTACAGAAGCTAAAAGTTGCAGTAACCTTCAAAGCCACTCGAGTAGGTTAGGTACTATATTTCAATCAATGTTAGTCATCCTGCATTAGGCCCATAGTTCTGAGGTGGTCTCTTCCGGACAGTGTAGTCTCTTCAGGCATTGTCTCCCAACATTTAGGGCACATCATCCTGGTGCTGGTTCACGTAGATCAACAGCCTGCATTTGCCGCTTCCTGAACTCCTGTCAGTATGCTCCCTCCTATTGCTGCTGCTACCTGCACTGGTTTCACTGTAGCACATTGTCTCTGTGCAGTGATAATCCCTCCAGATGAAGGGGTACAGAAAGAATGATTCTTGTAAGTTGCATGCAAGTGGTCAACTTTGAATACGTAATGTTCCTGGGTAGGTTGCCTGCCCTCTCAGCATTGGGACAACAGGGAGCTGTTTTCCGCTGCCAGGAATCTGTCCTTTAGCGGCTTCTGTGATTTTTCAAGTCTGCGAACCAGCATGCCTGTTCCAACAGGCTCCACAAAACATAGCCCTAGTTTTCACTGAGCATTTGACAGAGTCATCAAGATGACTGTTCTCAACAGTATACATAAATACATAACTGCAAGAGTGTAGACAACAATATTGCATTCATTTATTATAAGCTCTGAGCATTAAAAAGGTACATTAAGGCATTTAGCAAATATGAAAACTGAATTAATGTTAGCACCCAAATTGAATCATTTGGACTACTTCACAAAATGGGTCTTTTGGATTTAGGTTGGTAAATGTCTTTGAAAACTGGCATTCTGTGCATTGACAGTCTTGTGTACCTCAACATTAATGCCCACTGTTATGGGATCTAAGAGGCTGCATATAAATGTTATCTTGCTTTGGGTTTGTTTTTCTAATATAACTGTTACAATAGTTATTTAAATTATCTAGAATGCAGTTTTCATCCACCTGGTTCCTGTTCACGTAAAGTGCTTGTATTCAATCCATGGTGAAAACAATAACTGCAGATGCTGGAAACCAAATACTGGATAAGTGGTGCTGGAAGAGCACTGCAGTTCAGGCAGCATCCAACGAGCAGCGAAATCGACGTTTCGGGCAAAAGCCCTTCATCAGGAATAAAGGGTTTTTGCCCGAAACGTCGATTTCGCTGCTCGTTGAATGCTGCCTGAACTGCTGTTCTCTTCCAGCACCACTAATCCAGTATTCAATCCATGGTGGTGTCATGATAATTAAGTTTCGTTCGTGTCCAATGGACAGGGAATCTAATCCTAGATGTCCAATAATGGATTCGACTTCCTTCAAATCCAGTTTGCTGAATTAATCTCTCCCTTCCTCCAGTCACCATTGTGGTAAAAATGAATATAAATGAGGTTTCCCAGAATTATGCTTGCAGGCAAGGATAAAGGAATGAGAGATGTGTCCTTGCTTCCTGCCAATTCAGAAGGTTTAACGATGCTGGTGCAACTGTCCATTTATCAATGGTCACATTTTATCCATAATCAAATGAAAACCAACTTCTAAAGAAATTAAAATTGGCACCTGATGATACTTCAATTAATTAAAGAAAGGAACCTACCAACACATCCTCTTTCCAACTGGATTGTCACATGTGTGACCACTCCAGTTCCCCATTCAACAACAGACCCATTGTTCCCTCTCTTACAATCCTACAGATCTTATAACATATAGCATGAAAAAGTACCGCAATACAAAAAAAACTTTCTAAGCTAATGTCAGGAATCCAACCATCTGATTTTCCAGAAAAAAATCTTAACTAATCATAGAATTTTTACAGTGCAGAAGACCATAGGTTTACCATGTTTGCACTGGTTCTCTGAATGACCATTCTGGCTCAATGCCATTTTTCTACTTTTCCCCCTTAACTTTACATATTATTTCTATTTGAATAATCATTTAATGTCCTCTTGAATACCTTGATTGAAATAGGCTCTCCTATAATTCCAGGCAATACTTTCCAGAACCAAATCATCAAATCGCATTCAGAAAGTTTTTTCTCTCATATCACATTTATTTCTTTTCCAAAGAACTTCAAATCATCAAGCACTAATTCTTGATCCTTTCACGAAGGAGGAAGATTTTCTCCCCAATAACTCTGTCGAGCTTTTTCATCATTTTTAAAACTTCAATCAAGTCTCGTCTTTAAGTTATAGAATCATAGAATTATACAGCACGAAATCAGACCCTTCGGTCCAACTCGTCCATGCCAACCAGACATCCAAAACTGATCCATTTGCCAGCATTTGGCCCATATTCCACTAAACTCTTCCTGTTCACGTACCCATCCAGATGCCTTTTGAATGTTGTGATTGTACCCGCCTCCACCACCTCTTCAGGCAGCTCATTCCATACACAAACTACCCTCTGTGTGAAAAATTTGCCCCTTAGGTCCCATTAGAATCTCTCCCCTCTCACCTTAAACCTATGCCCTCCACTTTTGGACTTTATCACCCGGGGGAAAAGACCTTAGCCATTCTCCTTATCTATTATTTTATAAACCTCTACAAAGTAACCCCTCAGCCTCCAACACTACAGGTGAAAAAAAAACCCAACCTATTCAGCCTTTCCCTGTAACTCAAATCCTCCAGTCCCAGCACCATCTTTGCAAATCTTTCCTGAACCCTTTCAAATTTAACAAAATCTTCCCTATAGCAGGTAGACCACAATTGAATGCAGTAATCTAAAGCTTTCTTCTCTCAAAGGAAAACAGTTCTAATTTCTCTAATCTCATTTGCCAAAACTCACTTCTGCAGCCACATAATATTCCTCAGTGATTACCTTTGGCTCAGCGTTATCCCATGTGGAGTCCAACTGAAATTTCGCCCTTTGAGTTTTGAATCTACCTAGGATCACAGGTCTCTCTGTGATGTGCAATGTACCTCAGACGGCTGTTCTCACTCCATTCTGAGATACACATACAGTGGTATGCACCACCATATGCATACTCTTAACCTCTCTCCATCAGCATTGCCTCACGCTGGCTCAGAGCTGCCCTGCCCTTGACATTTCCACCCTGGGAAAAAGACGATTCACCCTGTCCATGACTCTGATAATTTTATATGCTTCTATCAGGTCACCCCTCAGCCTCTAACAATCTAGTAAAGCAATCCAAATTTGTCCAACCTCTCCTTATAACTAATACACTCCAATCCAGACAACATTCTAGTAAACCTCTTTTGCATTCTCTCCATAGCTTCCACATCCTTCTGATAGTGTGCATCCAGAACTGCAAATATACTTTAACTGTGGCCTAAATAAAGTTTTATACAGCTGCAACATGACTTGCTTACTTTTATACTCAATCCCCTGACTGATGAAGGCAAGGATGCTGTATGCCTTCTTTACCACCTTACCCACTTGTGTTGGCACTTTCAGGGAGCTATGGACTTGCACCCCAAGATCCCTCTGTTTTTCAATGCTCCTCAGGGTCCTGCCATTTATTGTATACTCTCCTCTTGTATTTGACTTCCCAAAATTCATCACCTCCTGCTTGTCCAGATTAAACTCCTTCTGTCATTTCTCTGCCTAACCTTCCGACTAATCTATATTCTGCTGTGTCCTTTGATAACCTTCCTCATTATTCAGGATGCCAATAATTTTCATGTGCAAACTTATGAATCAGACTACTTGCATTTTCATCCAGATCATTTATACACATTACACACAACAGAGGTCCCAGCACCAATCCTTACCAAACACCACTGATCACTGAACTCGTCAGAAAAACACCAGCCTCCTCCATACCACAACTACCTTTCTTCTATGACCCAAGCCAATTTCACATCCAACTTATCAATTCAATGTGGATCCCATGTAACTTCATCTTCTGGTCCAGCCTATCATGTGGGATCTTGTCAAATGTTTTAGTAAGCTCCATGTAGACAACACCCACTGCCCTACCCTCATCAATCATCTTCACCACTTCCTCAAAAACTCAATTGCGTTTGTGAGACAAGGGGTCCTTACAAAGTCATGCTGACTATTCTTAATGACAATTCTTTTTCAAACATGAGTAATTCCTATCCATAAGGATCTTCTCCAATAATTTCCCTGCCACTGATGTAAGGCTTACTGGTCTATCATTTCCTGAATTATCCTTGTTGCCCTTCTTAAACAAAGAAACATAATTGGCTATTATCCAAGCTTCTGGGACTTTCCCATGGCTAAAGAAGACACAAAGATCTCTTTCAAAGCCCCATCAACCTACTCCCTGGTCTCCCTAGGTATTCTGGGATAGACCTCATCAGGCCCTGGGGACGTATCTACCTTGATACTTTTCAAGAGACACAACACATCCATCTTCTTAAAACCAAAAAGCCTGGAATATCAACATATGCTTTTCTAATCTTGCCATCATTCATGCCCTGCTTCCTTCAATAGCATTGGATGCATCTCATCTGGTTCTGGCACCTTGACAACTCTAAGTATGAAATGCTTATCCAATACAACCTCCTCATTAATTTTGAACCTCTCTAATGATGGCGTTTCCTCCTGTGTTACCATTGCCAAGGTAATAGTTGCTTCCTTTGTAAAGCATTGGTAACCACCTTGTGCGCTACCTTTGTGTCTGTCACTGTCTTAGTTCATGTCTTCCATGTTCCTTTACTTCTCTTAATCCTCCTGTGCTCTGAAAGTGTAATATGTGTAATGGAAGGCTCAAGTTGATCAGAGGTTTGAAGGTGTGATGATTATTTGAATAATATTGAAATCCACTTGTTTATTTATGAGAATGGGATTTGAAGAAGCGTTCACAGACCTTAACCACACAGGTGAGATCATTGAACTTGGCTTCATATCGTAACTATTCCACACTGTAAATATTGACTGGGTCAGCTATCTACACTTTGTATGGTTTCACTGTCTTTAGTGGATAGACAGCCACTTTCCTCTAGTCCAGCTGCTATACCAAGCTCTCCGAAAACCATGGAACATGATTTCTGTCTTGCTGCATTATTTTTTAGTGTTCTTCTCCTCAGATGTTCTTTTCCAGCCTGTTCCAGCACATGCTGTAGCTAGAATACACCAGACTCTTTAGAAATACAGGCTGCTTTTCAGTGTTGTAGGCTATCTTGAATGCCTACTGCACTCACATGATTCTGCAGCAAGGTGAGAGGTTATAGAATCATAGAATCTCTACAATGTGGAAGCAGGTCATTCAGCCTGTTGAATGCACACCAACCCTCTGAAGAGCTGCCCACCGATACCCACTCCCCCTACATTTCCCATAACTAATCCATCTAACCTGCATATCCCTGGATGCTATGGGTAATTTGGCATGGCCAATCCACCGAACCTGCACATTTTTGGACTGTGAACTATGCAGTTGCACTGCACTAAGAGAAGTAAAGGAACGTGGAAAGTGTGCTGTGGAATTCTCAGGAAGCAATGCCACTTTGCGTAGACTTCTGATACAGACAATCGTCACCATGCAGGCTCAGAGGATGGAAAACACATGCACTGGCCCAAACCTTGACTCTGAGACTATGTAATGATTGAGGGTTGTTTCTCTGGGGTGAAAAGAAACTGTGCATATACAGTAAAGAGGCATGTAATTGTTGAACAGGCCTTTCTGTCTGCCTGGATATGTTTCCACATTCACATAGATTTTGAGCTCAATATTTTTGGAATTTTTTTTTGTTAATCCACTGATGTAAGTTTTGAATAAACCTGAAGAAGAAAGAGATAGTTTTCTTTTCAAAAGAAACTCATTGTTTGCGAATTCAATTGATCAAATATCTGAACCCAAAGAAATAATTAAGAACTGTTCCGAGTAAGTACCATGAGAGTTCTCTGGCCTTTGGATTTTCATGGTCAGGAGATGCCACTTGCTCCTTCCTTACCTGAATATCTATCTGCACAGAAAAGTTGGCAAACACTGTGATGGTCTGAGTCAGATAAGACACCTGTTCCACGTAAAACATCCACCTTTTGTGAATGAATGCATCCAGTATGTCACATCTCGAGAGAGCAAAACATCAAATAGACCCAGAAAATGTGTGTGTGGGTGTCATATAAAGCTTAAGAGACTAGTTATCTGGTGGCTGAACTTGTAGTAAAATCAAAGAAGCCTCATACCATTGCTGTAATCTTAGTCAAGTCTGCGAGTAAAAAAATTCATAGTTTCAGTTGAGTAAATGTTGAAAATAGGTCTGTTCTTGCATTCGAAGCCAGTGCACACTTTCTGGTGAATTTGAAGCATTCATCCTTTTTTAGCTTGTTGCATGCGTATGCTACAAACCTCTTTAGGAAGGCCATAACCATAATAAAAACAAGTAAATATGATGTTTATAAGCAATTAATTTAGCTGAGAAAAGTGAGAGGGTTGTGGAATTGCTTGTCTTATTGAAGTGTACCTTGATGCTGACAATGTTGTTCTTATCTACACTGCCCCCGCCTTCCTAATATGGTCTTTGATAGCCCCCTCCCCAACTTTACATTCCCTTTCTCCCTCCTCTCTGCTCTCTGGCTGTGGCCTGGTGCTGATAGCCTACCCGCTAAAAAGTCGGTCAGTCTCACAATCTGGTTGATTATAGTTGGGGATCAATGAGGTGATACGTTAACTCTTTTCATAAAAAAAAATCACTGTTACTTGAGGGAAATAGATGTTTTTAAGGAACTTCCACATCCCAGTAAATGTTTATGAGCAAATACATATGCTTACAACAAATTAAGCACTTTTGAAAGAGTCAACCAATTCTGGTCTTTCTGAGATTGTGTGATTCAATTCTAGAGGTATCTGTGACTTTTTTTTAATTATTGTTGTAAATGTCTTGTGTTGATGTACAGATCAATACTGTTTCTATGTTTTTAATGTTTTGGAAGATCAGATGCAAGAAGCTATTTCCCACACAAAAGATCACTTTATGTGCATCATCAGTTCACAATCGAAGAAGCTCATATTCTTGCTGTCACCATGCAAATGTTGTTGCTCCCACAGTTCCAAAATTATGCAAATAATGTACCTTTCCATACAGAATGTAAATAGTATCACAGGGCCTGTTTTCAGATTAACACAGCTACATTTATTTAAATCATCAATCTGAGTAACTTGAAGTGTTTGTTCTTTTGACAAAAGATTAATCAGCATATATTAATACAGCTAGTAAAGTTACTCAGAATGTTTAATCAAAAATTGCGTCTTATAGGATTTTTAGTTAATGTTTTGATAGATTTTGCAACAAAACAAGTTATTATTGAGATTTTAAGTGAAACAGTCAATTGAATTTTCTGCTAAGGGTCAGGCTTTCTGATTGACTGAGGTCTTAAGGTCCTTGCAGACTCCTCAGAGGAAAAGTGCTATCAGCAAACCTCTCAAGGCATTAGGCAGAAGTATGTACATTTCAGATTCAGAATCTGCAGAGTAACAAGTATTTATCTAGTCCACACATCATGCCAAATTTCATTGACTGCACCTCTGGAATTCTCAAAACTAGATGATTCAAGCAAATTGAAAAAGAAGTGACAGCAGATTTGTTGTATGTGTACAAATACAATTCATTCAATAAAAAATAATCTTGTTTGCAACTCATTATGTTGGATAGATCCAATGGAATGGAAAGTATTATTTTCTCAGCTTTGATACTCGCAAATGTGGATCTTAAGTGCAAATTTGTTCATTTAAACTATTAACCAATCTGAAGCATTATAGTCACTGATAGCAGGACTAATTTTCTGACCTGTTGTGAATGGACAAACCCAATAGCAAATGTAAAACCTGGAAGAATCTGTTAAAATAAAAGCAAATATAAGGAAGCTGTTGATCTAAGAGTGCAGGTCTGGCAACATCAGTGATGAGAGAACCAGAATTAACATTTAGAGTCTAATGTGACTCTTCAGATTGGTTGATACTCCAAAATCACCTTGGAATCAAAACATTAACTCATTGTGTCTGTCCACAGACACTGTTAGACCTGGAAGAATAATCAGTATGGTGATCAATGCCTTTTTAGCTCAGCCCCTATGTTTGCATCTGACTTTAGGTTTACTGCTCATAGAATGGATGAGTTTAATGCATACACATGAATCTGAGTCAACTCCACTATTTAAAGAAAAAGTGCATTGATGACAACTAAAGGCTTGTGAAGGTGATACAGAACTGCACCGTGGTTCAGAAATGACACCTTTGATGCCACTCATCATGCAAGTGTGTAAGAACCTAAAGGATATTTCTATTGTCTATCAATTGTAGGAAGAGATGCCTCTCAAAGAGCAAGAAAACAAGGGAAATGATTTTTATTTTTCATTGGACATGAGTATATTCAGCATTTTCTGTCTGTCTTAATAAGGTTGGGGTGAGCTATGTAAAACTGCTGCAGTTCATGTGAATAGGTAAATGATACGGTTTCAGGTTAAAGAAGTAGAGGAGCCTACAGATGCTCCAAATTCATATGTATATGAAAGATTGTGACTCAATGACAGTGACACTGTAGGTCAAGTTAGAATAGTGTGTAACTTGAATGGGAACTTGCCATGATATTGTTTCTATATGTCCTATCCTTGTTCTAATAAATGATAACATGAGTTTGGACATTGCTATTAAAATGTTGTAAAGCATGTTGTAGATGGTACACACTGTTACTACTATGTCAATGGTGGAAGGAGTGAATGCTTAAGGTGGTGGATGGGGTGCCAATCAAATGGGATGCTATGTCCTGCACGGTGCTAAGTTTCTTGAGTAATTTTGCAGCTATCCTAATCTGCGCAAGTGGGATGCATTTCACCAGACCCCTTGACTGGTGCCTTGTAAGTGATGGACAGGCTTGGGAGGGGCAAGATGTGAATTACTCATTGCAGAATAACCACTGAGTGCTGAAAATGTTAGCAGCAGGAGTGTGCAGCCATGACCTGGATCCATTGCCAGATGTGGTTTGATGGCCTAAACAGGACTAAATAATAGATTTTACAGCCTGAGTTTAGAACATAGAATGGAGACAATAGGGGATGAATACTAACTTGGGAATTTGGTGCTGCTGGGAAATTGATGCAGAAGGGGAAGGCAGTGCTTTTTTTTATAACTTTTGTTAGCCTCTAGTTTTCAGACTGTTCAAAGATATTAACTCAGTGGGAAGGTAATTGATTGCTCAGTCACTTTGGGATTTTATCCCTCCAAATACAGGCAATAGTTTTAAACTTGAAATCGAAGTAAGTTTTGCATTAAATTCATAGGTTAATTGATTAAACTTCTTGATATAACTACACATAATAATTGAGTGATATTTTGAAACTTGAAGCAGAATTGGTTAATAAAGCCCAATAAGGATGGCAGAGCAGGCAATGTATTGTAGCTGTAGCATTGAGGGAGTTATGGACACCAATAGGATCCATGGCAACTTGATCTGTGGTAGATGTCCACAGCTCAACAAGCCTTTGCGTCAGAGTTCATAAGCTGGAATTGTAATATTGCAATACATCAGTGAGAGGAGAATTATCAAGACAATTTGTTCCACGAGGTCAGGTACTTTTGATTTAGTCAGGAATGATGGGATGAAAGTGACACTAGTATACAAGCCAAGAAGTTAACAATAGAGGGGTCAATAGAACAGAATTGTTACAACACTGAGGAAATCATTCCAGCCTTAGTGTCTGCTCTTCAAATGAACAAATCACCTAAAATCATTCTCCTACCTTCTTCCTGTAACTCTGCACTTGGGTTGAGCCTTTGCAAACGTTCTAACCTCTTGTAGCCACAATAATTATAAGGCTGTCCACTTCAGTTTCTGATGGATGGTAACCACCAGGATATTGATAGTGAGAGATTTTGCAATTAACTGTCGAGGGATAATGGTTAGATTCTGTCTAGTTGACTAACACTTGTTCAGCATATTATCAGCTCAAGCATGGATGGTGCCCAGGTCTTGCTGCATTTGGATATGGGCTGTTTCAGTATCTAAGGAATCATGAATGGTGTAGAACATTGTGCAAACATCTGCAAACTTGTCCACTTCTGACCTAATGCAGCAAAAAGCATTGGTGAAATAGTTGAAGATGTTTGGGCTTAGGCAACAGTTCTGACAGACTTGTAGAGAAATTCTGGAGCTGAGATAATTGATTGTCAACAGCCACAACCATCTTCCAATGTGCCAGGTATGATTCCAACTAGTGGAGAGCTTTCTATTAACTCCAGTTTTGCTAGGGCTCATTGATGACACAGGCAAATGCTCCCTTGATATTATGAATAGTCACTTTTACTTCACCTCTAGAGTTCAGCCTTTTTGTGTACATTTGGACTCAGGCTGCAATGAGGTTGGGAACAGAGTGGCCATGAAAGAATACTAGCTGAGCATCAGTGAACAGGTTATTGCTAAGCAAGTACTGTTTGCTAGCACTGTTGCTGACTCCATACATCACTTTGCTCATGATTGAGAGTAGGCTGATTGGGCAATAATTATTGATGGTATTTCTCCTGATTTTGGTGGACAGAACACATCTAGGTAATTTTCCACAATGATGTCAGTGTTGTTCGTACTGGAACAATTTGGCTAGGGCATGGCTGGTTCTAGAGCACAAACCAATGCTATTCCCGGAATGTTTTCGGGGCCCATGGACTTTGTTCTCTATTATAGCTTCCCCTGTTTTTGAATATAAGAGACCTACATTTGTCCTCACTAATCTTTTACCTATAGAAGCTTTTACAATTAGTTTGTATCTTCGACACAAACTTACTTTTGTACTCTTACTTTCACCATCTTTTTCAATTCCTTTGTACTCCTTTACTTAAATTTAAACTGCTCCCACTCATCATGTCTGCAACTTTTTTTTAGTTAATGTATGTGCCCCTTCCTGCAATCTAATGTTAATCCTAATTTCCCTTGCTACTTATGGTCAGGCCATCTTTCCTGTTGCATTTCCTCCATGCCCTCTTTCAATGTTTTGCCTTTGCCTACCCACCATCAGCCCTTAAGTAACTTTCTCAAGTTTATCCTACCTCATACCATTATAGTTCCCTTTATTTAAATCCAGGGTCCCAGTCTCAGAAGCAACTACATCGCTTGCTATCTTAATAAGCAATTACATCATATTACGGTCACTCTTCCCCAAAGGGGCCTCACACAACTAGATTCACAATTATTGCACAATGCCCAGTCTGTGATGGCTTGTTCTCTAGTTGGTTCCCCAAAGTATTAATCTAGAAATCCCCCACCCCCCCCCCCCCCCCCCGCAATATTGTTAATGATTTGATTTCACAATCTGCATGCAGATTAAAGCAATTCATAATTATTGCTGTGCCTTTAACGATTGTGTCTCCAATTTCCTGTATAATGCCTTCACCAAAATTTCTATGGCAGTTTGGGTGTCTACATGTAATCGCCAGTATCATTTTTGTCCCCTTGGTGTTTCTAAGCTGTACCCATACAAGTTCCACCTCACAAGAGTTAATATCCTTCCTCACTATTGGATTAATGTCTTGTTTAACGAGCAATACTATACCACCTCCTTTTTCTTTTTGTTTGTCCTTCCTAAAAACTGAATTCAGTGAGTGTCAAGGGATGATGTTAGATTCTCCCTTGTTGGAGATGGTCATTGCCTGACACTTACGAAATGCAAATCGTACTTCTTCTTTTCATCCCAAGCCTAGGTATTGTCCATGCTCTGTTGATTTTGGGCATGGACCTGCTTCAGTACCTGGAGAATCACAAATTGTGCTGAACATTGTGCAGTCATCAGTAAATAGCCTTATAATCGAAGCAAAGTCATTGATGACATTGCTGAAGATGTTTGGGCCTAGGACACTACCCTGAGAAACTCCTGCAGAAATGGCCTGGAGCTGAGATGACTGACCTCCAACAACTGCAACCATCTTCCTTTGTGCCAGGTATGACCAGAATCAGTGGAGTTTGCCTCTTTATCCCAGTTACCACAATTTTGCTAGGGCCTTGATACCATACTTGGTCCAATCCAATCATCCTCAGCCCACCTCTGGAAGTCAGCTGTTTCGTCCATGTCTTAACAAGTCTAATCAAGGTTGCATTAAAGAAGATTGAAGGGAGATCTGACAGAGAAGTATAAGATTATGACAGATTTGGATAATGTAGACTATTCATGCTAACTGATGGTATGCTAGGGAATGCAGATATAGTCAAGAAGTGCAGGGAGAAAGTAAGGAAGAACTTGTAACCTGTGAGTTTTTGCAACCTGGAATGTGCTAATCACGAGGATGGCAGGAGTGAAGATGAGTAATGATTTCTGAGAGACATTAGATGGAGTCTTGCTCTACATAGGGCTGACATTACTTTATTGATTTGAATGGCTTCCTGCTGTGCCTTAGATAGCTCTATGACTATGTACTCTGTGTTGCTGTTCTTCCCTCCTGCATGCTGCAATTCTGTGCTAATTCCCACTTTCTAGTCAAATGGCAGGAGCCTTGCTGCTTCTGCTGATCTCGGTCCTCAGCTAAGATCCAAAGTTGAAGCTGCAAAGTAACAAAGATGCTCATTTGATAAGTAACAGATGAAAAGTGACAATAGTTGTTCAAATGTCTGTCGTATTAGAAATCAGCTCCAAAATAGTAAAAGCCCCTCTGAACAAATATTGTGAACAAAATCCTTGCACTTAAGCACAGAAGCAGGTATGAGCTCTCAGTAGTTTTATTTTGTTTTGCCTTGTTTTTGCCTTTTTTTGTTCGGTCAATCCTTCTGTTGTCAAAATGTTCTAGCTTCACTTTCACTGGCAAGTTGGGAAAGTCTAGAAAGCTTGTGCACCTACATTTAAAAATGAAAGCCTCTTTTAAAGAAACTGTTCATTACCTCTTAACATACTTCATTTGGCAAGTCACCATGGTTTCTTGTCATCATTGTCACAATCACTCTCTAGGTGTTGTCCACTTAGGAAATTCAATGTTACTGATCAGCATGGTTTCTTATATGCAGCTGAATACATTGTAGTGAAATCTGTAATTTGGCAGTTTGAAACAGAATTCCTGACATGCTGTCAATATCAGGACTTTAAATAATCCACCAGTTCACAAGCTATTCATCCTTTGAGCTAGACTTTACATTCTGTTATGCCATCTTCTGATACTTTAATCATCATTGAGGGTAGCTGATTTAACCCGCATTCCTGATGCCTGTAATGTTAACTATAAAAGATCGGTGCCCAAGATGCCTTGTCCAGTCCAATGTGGGCAGTGAGTATAACAAGAACTAGAAGACTCTGCAATGCCCATTAAACCACTGACTTTGATTTACATTAAGCAACTGCCCATTAATATGTTCAACTGTGCAGTATTTAAATGGAACACGGTTAAAGAGGAAACCATGTTGTTTATGAAAAATATGCACTTACTGAAGAATGCATCCCTCCCCAGGAATTCCTGGCTCAAGGTACTTACGCCCAGTGTCTCTATCCCATCTGGAAAACTGCCCAATGACCAACCAGCAGTCCTTCACTGCTTATTGGTGCCTGAAATTGTAACCCTGGCATATTCTGACTGACAAGCCCAAAGTGCCAAGAAATGATGCTAATAAATTGAGCTCATGCTAACTTGTAAGTTCGGCTCATCCATGTCTACAGTGAACATGGTCTGCATTTGTGTCCCCAATAGATTTATTTTATAAACCTATGATGCTGTAAGTGAGCTCTCTCGCAGTGATTTCCAAAATGTTGGCAACATACATATTGTTGGAAACACAAGAGCTTTTCACACAAAAAAACCCTGGCTTATTCTTTTCAACAGGTTTAGTAAAGGAGATGTGTGATGTTTTATTTGAATGAAGAGGTCACAGGGAGACAAAGAATATTGAGAGATGAAAGACATTAAAGCCATTAAAGACGAAAGGTGTTATCTATTAGTTATAGTTACAGAATCTGTAGGAACAGCCACAGCAATTCCACTTTGAACATAATTGGCCATCCTAGTGCAATTTACAGCCAAAATTGTTCTGGGTTCAGAGATATGTAAGTTCACAACTCACTCGCATCTCACTGAACTCAAACCTAGTATGCAATAACAGAAGTTGCTGGAAAAGCTCAGCAGGTCTGGCAGCATCTGTGCAGAGAAATCAGGGTTAATGTTTCAGGTCCGGTGACCCTTCCTCAAAACTTAGTATGAACTGGCACATGTTGTGATTGCAACGAGGTCAGTCAGGTGAGCCCCGTAGAATATGAGTTTCCTGGTCTGGTCAAATCAGGGAGTCCTGGCTGACAGAGATAAACAGGAGTGCTAGAGGTTCTGTTCACTTTGAGACCTGGCTCTGAGGGGGCTGAATCAGTGTTAGGGATTCTCCACATATAAAAAAGGGGTGACATTGTCTTGGAATGCCGACCATTGTGGAGTTATTTCAGTTCATACATAATCTGGCACTTTTGGGTCAACCTTTGAAGAAGGATCAGCCTTGGAAACGATCATGTAGCCAAGCCATAGCCTTTAAGGAAGTGAAGCAATAGCTCTCATCCTTGAAGGTGTTGGCACACTATGATCCCAAGTGAAATCTAATATTGACATGTTTTGCCTTCCTATATGGCATCGAGGTGGTATTAGCTCATTGGTGGCCCAGAGGAGAGGAATGCCCAATAGCATATGTGTCCAGGACTTTGGCTAATGCAGAGCATATATACATGCAGATAGAGAAGGAAGGTTTGATGTTCATATTTAGTGTCACAAGATTCCACAAAAGTGCCAGATGTAAATGTATAATAATAATGGACCACAAACTCCTGCTAGGGATACTTAAAGAGCACAAGACAGTGCCATCCATCACTTCAGGCTGAATTCAGCAATGGGCTTGAATATATTTACGAGTTGGAACATTGTATAGAGGGCAATGGGCAAATGCGGATGCATTGAGTTGCCTCCTGCTGGCATTTACACCACGACTGGTGGAGTCCATAATGGTTTTAATTTTTCTGGACACACTTCCCATCAAAGCTGACAATATTTGACTTTGGGCATAGAAAGATCCAGTCCTGGCAAAATTGAAACAGCTGGTGGTGATGGGGATACCAAAGGTACCTTTTGGAACCAGAGAAACCAGATCACTGACGAGGATGACATCTTATTATGGGGAGCAAGACTGATTGTCCTGAGCAAGGGTCACCTGGCAGATCCTTCAGGGGTCATCCAGGGGTTTCCAGAATAAAGTTGTTGGCAAGACGTTATGTCTGGTAGCCAGAATTCGATGCAGACATAGTTGGGTTAGTATGGCAATGCTAACAAGGACAAAACTAACCACCAACATTCATGGGAATGGCCCGGTACATTCTGGACTCAGTTACACGT
Source organism: Chiloscyllium punctatum (assembly GCF_047496795.1). Taxonomy (NCBI): domain Eukaryota; kingdom Metazoa; phylum Chordata; class Chondrichthyes; order Orectolobiformes; family Hemiscylliidae; genus Chiloscyllium; species Chiloscyllium punctatum. Next base: position 48,295,669 of record NC_092743.1, on the reverse strand, counting down.
TGACTATGCAGGTCCTTTCATGGGATCAATGTACTTAGTCATTGTGGATGTCCACTCAAAATGACTGGACATACATAGAGTTCATTTGCCAAATATGGGGATAACAATTGAAAAACTGCACGCATCTTTTGCAATACTCAGACTACTGGAAGAATTGATCCCAGATAAATGCAGGGAATTTGATTATTTTCTAAAGTCAAATTGTAGTTATCACATAAGGACAGCTCCATACCATCCATCATCCAACGGTCTGGCAGAAAGAGTAGTCCAATCTTTGAAGGCAGGCTTAAAGAAACAGTCTATAGCTTCACTTGATACCAAACTGTCCCAGTTCCTATTTGGTCATAAGACCACATCCTATGTAACTACAAAGATAGCTCCAGCAGTGGGAGGAGACTCCACACCAAATCTGAGTTTCTCGGACCTGGGAGGGAAAGTGAAATATCATCAGGAACAGCAGTGATGGTCACTAAACGCTGCTAAGTGAGAGAGATAGTTTACTTCAGGGGATGAAGTTGGTTGCAGGAATTATTAGAATGGCCCTGCATGGGTAAGAAGCATGGTTGATGTGAGGTCAGGTTCAGTGGAGTACAAAGTTTGGGTAGGTGTGACGGTCCAGAACAAGCACGTGGGCCATATGAAAGCTTCAAACTCACAAACATTGTGGGAGCAAAACGCGCCTGGCTTTCTGACTTTTCTGGAAACTGTAGCTGTCAAGTGTTGAAGATACCTTGGAATCTGGGATATAAATGGTGGATGTTGCAGCTTCAGTGCCTTTACTACCTGATGAGGATAACAAATTTCTTCCAAGATGCTCTGGGTGCAAGAAGTGAGCTCTGTGTGTCACACACCGCCCATATGAGAGACAGTGTTTGAGGAACCTAACCCTGTGCTAATAAGGAGGAGCTATATAAAAAAAAAACAGACCTATGTCATCAGATTCAGAGAGGGAGGGATGTAGTGACTGGAACTGGTTCAGTCAGGTAGACCTTGTAGAATATGAGTTCCCTGATTGGGGCTGTTAATCAGGTTCAATCCGGGAGTCCTGGCTGATAGACATAAACAGGAGTGTCAGAGGTTGTGGGGGGGCTGGATCAGTGTCAAGGACTCCCCACGTGTAAATAACAGGTGACTTGGTGACAGGATGCCAGCCTCCATGGAGTTATTTCAGAGTCTGTGCTTAAAGGGTAATTTTAAAAATAAACATTTTAAACAATATTTCTTGATATATTTAAGAATGATGTGGTGTATAATTACAGAAGTTGGAAGGGTACCTATCCCAAAATTAAACATTTTCAATCAAAGTGTCTGATCCATCACCTGTAAGTAATCTGCTTTAAAACGAACTAAAAACAATTTAAAAAGCAGGACTGAACTGTTCACCAGTTACATTATTCCATTACTTAGAGGAGTTTTAAAGATTCAAAAATACGAAAAACGTATTTAGTACTGGTGCTGCAGAAAGGGCTTTCTATTTAGTCTCCTTTAAGGCCTACAAACAGGAATAATTAACAGAAAATTATAATGGTGTATTATTCATGCACTTTAATCCACTGAACTTTTGCACTATCATTGATTTGTGGTGAACAGCACTGACAAAATCAGCACAAACAAGCTGCAACTTTAAGCAATGGTCTTTGAAGTATTGAAGTGAACAAAACATTCATTGACCAAATTCAACACATTCTGACTAATAAGATGCGGTGATTCATAACTGAACTGAGGGAGTGCTGGAGATTCTGTGTACTTGAGGACATGTAAATCTAAAAAAGTCTTTGTATGTACAGTGGAATCCTAATTAAGATTTAGCTGATAAGTGATGAATACATGGAGACAACTAACAGCTCCCAAATTAACGGAAAAAACCATTAAAGTTAAAAAAAAATTAGGTCCTGGTGATTAAAACATTTGTGGGAGGCCATATTCCATGAACCAATAAATTTTCAATTGCATATTTCAAAGGACAGGGTTATGAGATACCAGCAGGACTCAATGACACAATTGTTTTTCAGTTAAACTCTACAGTCCTTCTCAAGTATGCCAGGACAATTTGATTCACTCCATGTGACATCAATAAATAAATAATGGCACTGGATACAGCAAAGATAATGAGCCCTGAAAACATTCTGGCAAAAACTTTAAAGACTAGTACTCCAGAATTAGCTGTGCCCCTCAGCCAATCTGTTCGAGTACAGCTATAACACTGACATCTACCTAACAATATGATAGTTGCTCAGGATATTCTGTATTTAACAATAACCTGCTCACTAAAGCTCAGCTTGTGTTTCACTAGGATCATTCAATTTCTGGTGTCAGTGTAGCCTTGACCTATTTGGCTGTGGTTGTTGGATGTTAATCATTGCAGGAGTTCTTCAGGGCAAAGACTAAGATTCAAATCAGCTTTACTGCTTCATCAATGACTTTCCTTGCATATTACCTATGGCTATGGACTGCAGTTGTTTAAAAGGCAGCTGGCCACCACCTTCTCCAGGGTCATTAGTGGTGGGAAGTAATTGCTGGTCTCGTCAGCAATGGCCACATTTCAAGAACAGCAAAAAAAAGTCACCTCTTCAAATTTGTGATGATCTTTCGGCAACACAACAACTTGCCTTGCCAGCAATCAGAGAGTGGAGGACATTAGCAGCTGGTACAGGCCCTAAGTGTCTCATCAACAATCTCTTAAAATGATTAGGATACTCTGTGAGAATGTGTAAGGTCTTAACATTCTACTTCCTGGAGAGAAAAAAAATGAAAGCCAATAAAAATATTCATGAATAATTAACATTAGATGCAAACACTGACTTCCTGATTAATCAATACCCACCTCATTAAGTTAGAATGTGGCCTTTTGTGTTGAAATTGCCACATACATATTACCATATTCAAAAATATAACCATAATGCCTGTTATGATTGGACCAATGAGTGTTCTGAGTTCATGGAGCTTTCTGACTGTACAATTGTCTGGTCGCTATATTAGTTGATCATTTCCGTTACATCAAGTAACAGAGAAAATACAAAGCCCCAGCATATTATAAACACTGCCAGTCAGAAAGAAGTTGCTGACAAATTAAGAAACAGAGGTACATATTGAAAGAAGTGGAATATCATATTAAATTTGTGAATTAAAATATTCATATGGCTATTTAACACAATTACAATCTATTACTCTAATTTTTATATAATATATATATTTATTAAGAAAAAATAGATTTTTAAATATTACAACAAATACAAAACAATGCAATTCAAAACAGTACAAAAATAGTACAAAATTAAACCCAAATAATAAAAAAACATTTCCCCAACCCACCCTCCTATACGAATGTATAAACATATATAGAGAAGTATAAAATTTTAAAAAAACCTAAACTAGCTATTTAACTAACTAAATAAATACCTAACGACAAACAAATAAATAGTAATAACTCAGCCCAGCCAAACAAAACACTCATACATTCACAGTTCCTCCTCCCTGGATATTGGACTCATGAAACACAATCGTTACGGCTATATAAAAGCCCTTGTAAGTGTGGCAGATAAATCTGTGTCCAGGTATTTCAAAAAGGGTTGCCATGTCTTGTAAAAATTCTCAGTTTTGTGGTGTACCATATTTGTGAGAAAATCCAGGGGAATATGCTCCATAACAGTCTTCTGCCAACCCGACATGCCTGGAGGGTTTTCTGATATCCAACCTAGCAAGATGTTCTTCCTTGCACAGAATGTAAGAATATTGAAAAGTTTTGTCTTATGCAAGTCTGCAGGAAATATAATGGGTAGGCCCAAAAGAAGCGAAATAGGGTCCTTCTCTACACCTAAAGTCCTCTCCATTGCACCCACCACAGTGCTCCAATATGTTTGAAGCCTGTCCCAAGACCAAAGACAATGGGTAAGAGTACCCGTACAGACCTTGCACTTCAGGCATGCTGAAGATACCCCTGGTTTAAATTTTGACAAACGGTCTAGGGCTAAGTGGACCCTGTGGAGAATCTTCAACTGTAAAGCATGGGTCCTATTGCAAATTGATATCTTCCTTGCATTCTCCCAAATATCTTCCCATGCCTCTGAAGAAACTTCAACACCCAGCTCTCTTTCCCACATCTTGCAGAGTCGATCAGACTCATCTGAGGTGGCACCCCCCAATTGGTGATATAGAGTACTGACAGAGAGTGTACTCTTAGCCCTTAGTACCCCTCTTTCTATGTCAGATTTGTAGGGATCAGTCAAAAGTCTGGCCCTTTTTTGAATAAATCCCTAACTTGAAAAAAACGAAAGAGGTCTCTATTAGGTAACTCGTACTGCCGTACTAACTGATCGAAGGACATCATTACATCTCCCTCAAATAAATCATCCATGCAACATATACCCCTAGCTGCCCAACATTTAAATCCTGAATCTATCATATCTGGTTGAAAACTTGGCATACCCACTAAAGGCGTAAACAAAGATGTTTTGCCAATATTACCTTCCCTCTGCCGAATTGCCCTCCATGCTTTAACAGTATTGATGACTATTGGGTTATGGCAATATTCCCTAACTGTCCTCACCTTGTCCAAAAACAGCAAACTGGTAAGGGGGCACCTTGCCTGGGAGACTTCGATATCTAGCCATATTGAAAGGGGGTCCCCACAAACCCAATCACTTACTTAGGTCAAAAGCGAGCTTAATTGGTAATTTTTAACGTCCGGAAGGTCTACTCCCCTCAATCTGTGAGGCAACTGCAGTTTGGCTAATTTAATGAAGGGCCGTTTATGGTGCCAGATAAAGGAGCTGAACCAACTGTTCAGTCTCCTGAGTGTTTGTTTATTGAAAATCAGGGGGAGCATCCGTATAGGGTATAGCAAACAGGGGAGAATATTCATCTTAATAAGCGCTATCCGACCCAACCATGAGACTGGAAGGGCCTCTCATCTTTGGAGATCTTGTTTAATTTTTTCAAATAATTGAGTAAAATTGGCTTTGAACAGCCAATCCAGAACTGGAGTAATGAATATGCCCAAGTACACAAAATCCCCCTGTGACTGCCTAAATGGGAATCTATAGTCACTCTCAAGAGCCAACTCTTTCGTAAGACCACCCATAGGCATAGTCTCTGATTTAGCAAAATTAATCTTATACCCTGAAAAAGCGCCAAACGCGTGAATGCATTGTATCAGGCAAGGCACTGAAACTGCTGGATTTGTCAAGAAAATTAGAACATCATCTGCATACAGCGAGATCTTATGTAATTTTGACTCCACTTCTGGAGCTGATATATTGAGATCCCCACGAATGGCCTCTGCCAACGGTTCAATCACCAACGTAAAAAGTAATGGTGAAAGGGGACAGCTCTGCTGGATGCCCCTAGAAATATTAAAATTGCTTGATCACACCCCGTTGGTAATGACCGCAGCGAGAGGCACGCTGTAGAGAACCTTTACCCATCTTATGAAACCTTCGCCCAGACCAAACCGGTCTAGAGTATAGAAAAGGTACAGCCACTCAACTCGGTCAAATGCCTTCTCTGCATCTAAAGAAATCACCAATCCCTGTATTGACTGCTGTTGGCATGCTTGAATTACGTTAAGCAGCCTCCTAACGTTATTGGAGAATCTGTGACCCTTTATTGGCCCATCTGATCCTCTTTAATAATAGAAGGTAACACAGTCTCCAGCCTTAACGCAAGACCCTTAAAAAGGATCTTAAAGTCCACATTTAAGGGCGAGATGGGCCTGTATGAAACACAGTCTTCCGGATCTTTCCCTTTTTTAAGGTTAAGTGAAATATTGATCTCTCTCAGAGATGGTGGGAGACAAACATGACTGTATGAATCATTAAACATATTCAGCATTGGGCCTGACAGTATACTTATAAATTCCTTATAGAATTCACTGGGAAGTCCATCAGGACCGGACGCCTTTCCACTCTGAAGCTGCCTCACAGCTTCCTGCACTTCTTGCTCTGAAGTTGGGGCATTGAGAAAGGACTGTTGTTCGGGAGTCACACCTGGGAGCTTCAGATCTCTAAAAAAGGATTCCATTTTGGCCTGCCCCTCCTCACATTTCTCAGACTGATATAATTTAGAGTAGAATCTCTGGAATGCCACATTAATCTTTTTAGAATCACATGTTAGGTTCCCAGACCCTTCCCTAATCGCTGTAATGGTTTGTGGGACACTTCTCTTTCTGGCAAGGTATGCTAAGTATTTTCTGGATTAGTGGTGCTGGAAGAGCACAGTAGTTCAGGCAGCATCCAAGTAGCTTCGAAATCGACGTTTCGGGCAAAAGCCCTTCATCAGGAATAAAGGCAGTGAGCCGCTTTATTCCTGATGAAGGGCTTTTGCCCGAAACGTTGATTTCGAAGCTACTTGGATGCTGCCTGAACTGCTGTGCTCTTCCAGCACCACTAATCCAGAATCTGGTTTCCAGCATCTGCAGTCATTGTTTTTACCATGCTAAGTATTTGCCTGGCTTGTCACCATGCTCATATAACCTTTGCTTTGCAAAAGCCAGCTCCTTCTCTGCGTGAGCACGGAATTTAGTGTAGACCGCAGTGCCGTAATCCTCTGTAGTTTGACCAACGAGGGTCTGTCAAAATAGGCCGTCTCGGCTGCCTTCAACCGTGCTTCAAGGAGATGTTGCTCACCCTTCTGCCGCTTCCTACTTGTGGAATATGAAATAACTAACCCTCTGGCATAAGCTTTGGCAGTTTCCCAGAGAATAGATGAGCTATCAACCGAGTCTATGTTGATGTCTAGGAATGACCGAAATTCCCTAGAGAAATACTCCACAAACTTGCTGTCCATGAGAATAAAGGGGTCCATTCGCCAGTACCTTGAATCCACTGTAACATCCTTAATCTTAACCATGAGGTACAGTGGAGCATGATCAGAGATGGCAATATTACCGATTGTACAGGATGCCACCAGATCCAGGGTTACCGCAGAGGTCAGAAAAAAATCAATCCTCGTGTGACATCTGTGCAGGTTGGAGAAAAATGTGAAATCCCTACCTGTAGGGTGGAGACACCTCCAGACATCCACCAATCCTAATTCCCCACACAAACCCAATAACTGTTTAGTTTGTGCAGAGGGTATGAAGGGAACTTTAGGCAACCTGTCTACTGTGGGGTCCATGAGGCAGTTAAAATCTCCCCCTATAATGATGTGCCAAGACTTGAGACTTATCAGTTTAGAAAAATCATCTACCAAGAATTTAAGAGGATGAGCTGGGGGACAATAAACATTTAAAATTCTTCCCCATTTATCAAGGCTTTAAGAATTACAAACCTCCCGTATGTGTCTTTAACACGTTCCAACAATTTAAATGAGAGAGTTTTCCTAACCAATATAGCCACTCCCCTACTTCTGGTATTAAATGATGAAAAATAAACTTGGTCAAAGCCATTCTGCTGTAATTTCAGATGTTCCTTGCCATCCAAATGTGTCTCCTGTAACAAAGCAATATCCACCTTCTCCTTTCTAAGACTCAAGAGTACCTTCTTCCTCTTAATTGGTGAGTGTCTTCCCTTGATATTCCAGGTACACCATTTAATCAAATCATTAGCCATAATCTTCTGCAATTACATTTAAATTCCAGAGAGGAGGAACCCGAACCACAAATTGCTGAGCCTTAGTGTCGCATGATCCACTAAATATTAAAACTACATAAACTAAAACCACTACGTTTAACAAACATACAAAATTATTAAAAATAAAAAACAACAAAAACCAGAAAACAAGTCAACATATAAAGCGCCAATAGCACTGAGTAGGGGAACTCACCCCCTGCCGAGAGGGGGCAACTACCCGTCCCGAACTGCCCATACATAGGCATCTAACCATCTCAACCACCTTCACTTCTCCCAGCTAGAGCCGCATCGCAAACACAAGCTAAAAAGAATAAACACCCCATAGAATATCAATATGAATTTTAAAAAATTCTTTTATAAAAATAGGGGGAATAAATACCCCACCCATCCTTTGGTATGTCCTAACTTAGAAATTTAAAATGTACATCTTAACCACTGCCAGACATAGTTTGAACCAAATTATTAAGAATAGAGGTTAAAAAAGAGGGGAAAAACAAAGCTCCAACCGGATTTCCTCCATTTCTTTTACAGAATGATAAACGCTTACCCGAGCAATGATATTTATACATACTAGAATTGTTTAACTTAGGTTAGTTTGTCCACAAAGTCTCTTGCCTTCTCCGATGTGTCAAAGAGATGCATAGATCCATCTAAGGTGATCTGAAGCACTGCCGGATATCTCAGGGAGTACTGAATCCCAAGCTCCTTCAATCTTCTCTTGACACCATCATACGATTTTCGTTTTTGGATCACCGCCGCTGAAAAGTCCTGAAAAAACATGATCTTACACCCCTCGTAAATTAGGGCCTTTGGATCCTTCCCCTGGAGTTTAGAAGCCTCCATGACTCTCTCCTTATCCCGGTAATGATGGAACCGCACCAGGAAAGGACGAGGGCGTTGACCCAGACCCGAACTCCACACTGCAACCTGGTGAGCCCTCTCTATCTTCAATCCTCTCATGCCAGTCACCAAGTCAAGGAATTTCGGAAGCCAATCTTCAACAAATTCCGCAGGCCGCTCACCCTCCTTACCCTCAGGCAGACCGATGATCCGAATGTTTTTTCTCCTGCCCCTGTTTTCACTTGGTCATGCAAATTACGAACCTGCATCTTCAGGGCTTGGATCTCTTCCTTGAATGAACTGGCATCAGCTTCCACCACTGTGACCCTGTGTTCCACCTCATCTGTCCTCTTCTCCTGGTCTCCCAGCTGCTGCTCATGCTTCTGCAGCATGAGAGAAACTGGAGCCAGCTTCAATCTGTTTCCCCAACATCTCACGAGATTTCGAGAGCTGGTTCACCAGGTCCTGGAGAGTAATCGGCTCCGAGGCTGCTGCAGGCTGAGCTGCAGGCCCGGCCTCGGATGCTCCTCCTCCCTTTTTAGGCATTTCTGGACAGCTGAAAATACAGGTAAGTCAATTTTTAAATGTTTCTTGGGGCTCCACAATCTTTCCAACACCCAAGAGATCCTGATGACCTGGGTTGAGTGGGTTAAAGAACCGTGCTCCTCCTGCTGCGATGCGAAGTTCTGCAGTTTGATCTTCTCAGATCACCGCCATCTTAGATCCCCTATTGCTCTAATTTTTATAAATGTATTCATGGCACTGAGCAGTGTTGGCTAGTTCAGCATTTACTATCCATACCTAATTGCCTTCAGAAAGCTAACATGAGCCCCCCTCCACTACAAATGCTTCCGTCAATGTGATGTAAATATGCCCTCAATGCTGTATGATTCTTCTGTTACTAAACAGGACGTGTCTGTGCAATTTTCCATACTGCTGTGTAAATGTCAATGTTAGAACAGCTTGGTCTGGGACGCAAGTCTTTAGCACCACAACCAGGATATTGTGAGGGCCTTTGCTAGATCCAGTATTCAACTATGCTTTGATTCCATGTGTATAAGGCTGAGCTAGATCATTTACTTGGCACCCCTGGCTAATGGTGGCTGCAAATGCTTCAGCATTGTCTTTCAACCAAATTCTGGGCTCTGCCACCCTTACGAATGAGAATGTTCGAGCCTCCATCTCTCATTAACTGTTTAATTGTTCCCTCACTCACAACTTCATGTGGTCAGATTGCAGAGCCTAATACACATCTATTAGATGTGAGTTAAGAATGTAAAATCATAAGAATTAGGAGAAAGTGTCAGCCATTCAGCCCCTCAATAGCTTGCACCCCCATTCAATTAGATGATGCTCTCTCCAATATTTTGAAAAACTATCCATAATAATATGGATCTATAAACATCTATCCATAAGATCACTTGGTTTTGTTTAATGCATCTTATTTAGTGTGCAACATAGTTTTGCCCAGGAACACTTCATTTTTGGCTACATCAGATGCTGCTTCTAACATATTTAATCATTTAGTGAGGGTTCATCCAGTGGCTATATGGTAATGATTGAAGGAGGAATATGCCACAATGTAAGATCATTGCTGAATGTAATTCTTTTGTGGCTGGTAGCTCACAGTGCTCCTGGATGAGACAGTAGTTTTGAGATAGTAGACCTTTTTCAGTCTATCCTGTTTAGTGCAATCATGGTGTCCCACAACACGGTGGAAAGTGGAACTTTGTTTCCACATGAAATCCACAATGGTCACCCTTACAAACATTCTCATAAACAGATCTAGGAATATTGGTGTCAGTGAGGTCAAGTAGGTTTTCTTCCCTTTGTTTGTTTTCTCACTATCTGCCACAAACAAATTCTGTGCAAAGCTACATTCTTTTGGAAGTAACCATCTTAATCATAGTTGTGGTGCAAAGACAACCTTGGTGATTGGACATTGATTCTCTACCCAGAATCCATTTTGTGACATAGCAATCATCAGTATTTCTTCCAAGCAGTATTCAACATGAAGGAGAACTGATTCATCAACCAGAGGTCACAACATTCCTATGCAGTCACTGAAACAGAAATGAATTCCATTCCCTTAATCGCTAGATAGCCAATGATAACAATCAGTAGGTCCTCTATGGCAGCTCTCAATATGCAGACAGTTGTCACAATTCCATTTTCTTTAACATTAGGCCTTCCTTCCTAACCAGGGAAGATAAAGACATCTAAGTAATAAGTCTCCTCGACATTTTCCTCTTCTGCTCGCTTACCTTAATGCACTGTGGTTTATCTACAGAAAAAGGAAGGTACATGATAAGAATGGGTGAGATTACTCACTTGGAATTAAGAAGTAAAGTCATCTTAGTCCCAGATGACCACGGGACCTCATTAGAGAGTGGTTAAGGACACAGGGAAAGATGACGGTATGATAGAAGTGGCATGGGAGAGGTGAAGTAAGTGATGTGGGCATATGAAGCCATTAAAATGTTAAATGGTTTCTCAGATTGTGCATGTAAATAACTGCTGTGCAGAGTGCTGGTTAGCCACAATGATAGATGCAGTGTCAAAGCTGCTGATAGTACTTTGTAAAGAGATGTGAAAGTGTTGCTTTAAGAGTGTGAAGCATGTGCTAGTCCTCAGGATGCATTGAAAAGAAAGAAAGCATGTTCTGAATGTCACCTTGCCAAACCAGCTGCACTATCTTGCCTTGATGAGATGATGGGGTTTGCCCCTCCCCTCCTTCCAGATGGTAGGAATAATATTTCTGGACAGCTTGGGAACATCCACACCCAGAAACCAGTGACTCCTGCCTATATTTACATCAAGCAGGAGTCACTGCTTAAGTTCTGTTCTGCATTCTTCTTCTTTAGATTGGTACCATGCCCGACACCTCTTTGAATCCAGATGTTGCCTATATGGTCATAATTCAAAACAGTCTAAGATACACACTGAAGTCATTTGTGAGGAGAGGAAGAATCAGACATTATTCCTTCTCATGCATCCGCAGTAGTTTGCTACTATTCCTTTCACATCTGTCTGCAGTCTGCTACTGAAGAGTACAGCCTGGAAAATTATATTTCACTTATATAAATGGGTCCACTGCTTTTTGTCATTTATATAAATGATTTGGTTGTGAACATAGGAGGTATGTTTAGTAAGTTTGCAGATGACACCAAAATTGGAGGTGTAGTGAAGAAGGCTACCTCAGAGTACAACAGGACCTTGAACAGATGGGCTGGTGGGCCAAGGAGTGGCAGATGGACTTTAATTCAGATAAATGTGAGGTGCTGCACTTTGGAAAGGCAAATCAGGGCAGGACTTATACACTTAATGGTAGGATCCTGGGGAGTGTTGCTAAACAAAGAGACCTTGGGATGCAGGTTCAGAGTTCCGTGTAGCTGGAGTCAGGTAGTCACGGTAGTGAAGAGGGCATTTGATACACTTGCCTTTATTGGTCATCACATTGAATATAGAAGTTGGAAGGTCATGTTGCGGCTGTACATGTCATTGGTTAGGCTGCTTTTGGAAGTTCAATTCTCATCACCCTATTAGAGGAAAGATACTGTTAAACTTGAAAGGCTGCAGAAAAGTTTTGCAAAAATTATAGAATCCCTACAGTGTGGAACCAGGCTATTTGGCCAAACAAGTCCACACTGACCCTCTGAAGAGTAACCCACCCAGCCCTTTCCCCTACTCTATTACTCTACAATTCCCCTGACTAATGCACCTAACCCATACATCCCTGAACACTCTGGGCAATTTAGCATGGCCAATCCACCTAACCTGCTAGGACTGTGGGAGGAAACCGGAGCACTTGGAGGAAACGCACGCAGACACAGGGACAATATGCAACCTCCACACAGACAGTCACCTGGAATCAAAGCCAGGTCCCTGGTGCTGTGAGGCAACAGTGCTAACCACTGAACCATCACGTTGGGTGCTTTGAGCTATAGGGAGTCGCTGAAACGATTAAGCTATTTTCCCAGGTCCATCGGAGGTTGAGAGGTGACTTTTTTGAGGTTTACAAAATCATGAGAGGCACTGATAGGATGAATAGCCAAGGTCTTTTTCTGAGAGTAGGGTAGACCAAAACGAGAGGGCATAAGTTTAAGGTGAGAGGGGAAAGATATAAAAGGGACCTCAAGGCACCTTTTTCATGTAGAGGGCAGAGCATGTATGGAATGAGTTTCCAAAGGAAGTGGTGGAGGTTGGAAAAATTACAACATTTAAAAGGCATCTGGATGGGTCCATGAATAGGAAGGGCTGGAAGGAGTATGGGCCAATTGCTGGCAATTGGGAATAGATTAATTTCAGATATCTGGTCAGCATGGATAAGTTGGGTCTATTTCTGTGTTATATGTCTCTATGACTCTATGGCTGTGCCAACATGATAGCAACATTACAAAAGATTAGTATGCAGGTTTAGCAAATAGTTAGGAAAGCTAATAGAGCATTATTGTTTACTGTGGGTTGAATTAAAAAGCTTCAGCTAGACAGCAATGGTGAAACCACATCTGGAGTACTGAGTACAGTATTGCTCACCTTATTTAAGAAGGATGGATGCATTGAGGGCAGTTCAGAGAAGATTTACTTAACCAGTACCTGGTGTGAGTAGATTGTCTTAAGAGGAAAGATTGGATCCTTAGGAAATTAAAAGTGCAAGACATAGCTTGATTAAAATACACAAGAGCCGATAGGAGCTTCACAGAGTGAATGTGGAGAGCATGTTTCCCTTTGTGGGAAAATCTAGAATCAGCAGTCACAATAAACTAAGGTGTTGTCGATTTAAGATAAATGATGAGAACATATTGTGAGACTTTGGAACTCTCTTCCTCAGAAGACAGTGGAAGCACAGTCTTTAAATATGTTTAAGGCAGAGGTGGGTAGATTCTTGCTAAGCAAAGGGTTGAAAAGTTATCACGGTCAGGTAAAATCGTGAAGTAATCAGATTGGTTATAATGTTATTGACTGGCACAGCAGGCTCAAGGGGCTGAATGGCCTACTCTACTTGTGCTTCTAATTTGAATGTCTGCTTCAGAGTAGCCCATACAACCTGTTGGCAGGTCTGTGTAGATGATTTTACCACTATAACAAAGGTATAAGAACTTTAAGGAAATTCTAGCCCCAGAGTGATTTACATTCATAGGAGGAAATTACTGCAGATGCTGGAATCTGTACTGAAAAGAAATAAATGCTGGAGATCACAGTGGGTCAGGCAGCATCCATGGAGAGAGAGCAAGCTAACATTTTGAGTCTAGATGACTCTTCATCAGAATTGATATGAAGAGTGGAGGGGCCAGCATTTATGCTATAGTTGGGAGTAGTAGAATACTAGGGGAGAAAGGGTGCTGCGAGTGCAGATTAAGTAATGAGAATGGCAGAACAATATTGTGTCTAACTGCCAAACTGGGAAGAACAGATGGTCCTACTGGGATGGGGAGAGGGGAAATAGCACATGACAGTAGAGAATATAACAAGTAAAGACAAGAGAAAGGGAAGGAATTGGAGTGAGTTCAAAATTGAAGGTGTTGAACTCAATGTTAAGTTCAGACAGTTGTAAAGTGCCTGATGTGAAGATAAAATGTTCTTCCAGTTTGTGCTGTGATTCACTGGAGCATTGCAGCATGCCAAGGACAGACAGGTGGGCGTGCGAGCAGGATGCTGTGTTAAAGTAATCGGCTACGGGAAGGTTAGGGCTCAGACCAGAGTTGTACTGCAAAGCGGGCACCCAATCTGCATTTGGTTTCTCCAATGTAGAGTAGGCCACATTGGGTGCAGCAAATACAGTTGACCAGATTTGAGGAGGTACGTGCGAAATGCTGTTTCACTTGGAAAGACTGTCTAGGCTGTTAGACGGTGAGCAGGGAAGAGGCGAAGGGACAGGTGGTACACCTTTTGCAGTTACATGGGAAGGTGCTGACAGCTATCACCCAAACTATACTTTTTAATAATATCGAATGGAAAACATCTTCACAGTATCACTAAATTGTTAGAACAAAGAATGTTATTTGGTCCATTGTAGCAGCTTTCTGCAGGCGTCATTTTCCCTGTAACACTACATATTCTTCCTTTTCAGAGAATAATGTTTCGATTGACCATGAAACAGGAGACTGAAATATCTCAAACCAAATATTAAAATGCTTTCAAGCAAAAATAATCAACTGCATTTCATTTTACCTCAATAATCTTGAAAATGCATATTTGCAAATTGGCAGCTGCAAACAAAGTCTATTTCACAAACTCTTCTTGGTTAAGGAGTAAAAAAAACTGTTAATTATTGCCTTTTACAGGATACATATACTGAACAGAAATTAATAGTCAAAGCTCGACATTATGAAAGGTGAACATTTTCAATTAATATACGATTACTTTTCATTGAAGGATAGGTGTTGGCATGAAACAAAACCTGTTATTTTTAAAAAAACTTTAATATGCAATGTTAAAGGATTCCCAGTATAGTATTCATTTGTATGCAAGTCACTGGGAGATACCAATTCTATACCAAGATGCTAAATCTGTGATAAACTTTTAATGTTTGAATGTGTAAGATGAATCAAAATGTCAGAGAACCATACATCCTACAGCCATACTTGAAACACTTATTTGTTAAAGCACAAAAAAATGTTAATACATGACATGTCAACAAATGATGTAGAGCTGAAGGAAAATGAAATGAATGCTTTTATTGTAAATTTATCCAATATCTGCAAGCATTTTCACATAGTATTTTTGTAAGGGAAATCAAGATTTATTAACAAATAATATTATAACAGAAGCCATAAATTTAAATATAAAGATACAGGGATCTACAGCAAAGTAAAAGGCCATTCACTCCATCATGTCCATGTTGATCAAAAACAGCCACCTCACTAGTCTCATCCCATTTTCCAGCATTTGGGCCATAGCCTTATAAGCCTTAGCATCGCAAGTGCACATGTAAATATTTTTTAAATATTAAGAGGGTTTCTGCCTCTTCTTTCTCAGGTAGTTAGAAAAATGGGCATTTCCATAAGGACTCTCACCAACTTTTATAGATGCACCATATTATCTGGGTGATAATGGCTTGGTATGACAACTGCAAGTTCGTAAGAAACCACAGAAGGTTATGTGCACAGCCCAGACCACCATGGAAGCCAGCCTTCCATCCATGAACTCTGTTTACACCTCTCGTTACCACAGAGAGGCTATCAAATCACCAAAGACCCATTGCACCCCAGTAATGCTCTCTTATAACCTTGCTTGTCAGGTAGAAAATATAGCAGCTTGAACGCGCACACCAACAAATTTAAGGACAGCTTCTTCCCTGCCATTATTAGACTGATGAATGGACTAAGTTCAAATAATAAAATCAACGAGGTAAAAACTTGTTCCTGATGAAGGGCTTTTGCCCGAAACGTCGATTTCGAAGCTACTTGGATGCTGCCTGAACTGCTGTGCTCTTCCAGCACCACTAATCCAGAAATAAGTTCAAATAATGTTGATCTTGTTTTGTGCATGTCCTGTGCAGTGTAACCTATATGCCTCAGTCAATCCAAGTTTTTTTTTTATCTGTATGTCCTTGTTTATTACGATCTGCCTGTACTGCTTGAAAACAAAGCTTTTCACTGTATTTACTTATACGTGACAATACATCAAACCATCATCATCCCCCTTACAGGTAATGAATTCCAGATTTCCATTTGGACTTTGATCCATCCATCAAGGGGAAAAGTTGCTTCCTGCCTCCCTTTTCTATACCCCTCAGAATTTTAGACATCTTTATTATGCCCCCTCTCGATTTTCTCTTCTTCAAGGAAAACAGTCCTATTCTGTCCAATCTCCCTTTTTATGAAAAATTATCCATCCCAGGCAACCTTCTAGAAACTATTCTCTCCACCCTTTCTAGTTCAAACGCATCCCTCCTATAATGCAGTTTCCAGAACTGCACACAATCCTCTAGCTGCGGCCTAATCAATGTTTTATACAGTTCCAGCATAGCTTCCCTGCTCTTAAAGTCTCTGCCTCAGCTAATAAAAGCAAATATCCCTTATGTCTTCTTGAACAGTTTATCCACTTTTCCTGATACCTTCAGAGACCAGTGTTCATGCACACCAAGGTGATCCTCGGTGCTTTCCAGGATCCTAACTGTTCATCATGCATTCCCTTGCCTTGTTTGTCCTGTCTAGGTGCATTATCTCACATTTATCCAGTTTGAATTCCATTTACTACTGAAATGCCCATCTATAACTCCTTTAATTTATTACCTGATGAAGGAACGGTGCTCCGAAAGCTAGTGTGCTTCCAATTAAACCTGTTGGACTATAACCTGGTGTTGTGTGATTTTTAACCTTGTAATTTAAGGCTGTCTCCTTTACTGTTTAGCACCTCAATGATTTTTGTATCATCTACAATTTTACTGATTGACCCTCCTACATCCAAGTCTAAATCATTTACATAAACTATAAACAGCAAAGGTCTCAACACTAACCCCTGTGGGGACCCCACTAGACACAGACTTCCACTAAGAAAAGCACCCCTCAACTGTTACTCTCTGCTTTCTACCACTGAGCCAATGGTGAATCCAATTTGCCAAATTTCTTTGGATTCCATGGTTCTTACCTTTCTTATCAGTCTCTTACGCAGGATCTTATCAAATGCCTTGTTGAAGTCCAAGTAGACTACATCATTAACCTTATCTACACATCCAATCACTTCTTCAAGAAACTCAATCAAGTTGGTCACTCATGATCTCCCCTTAACAAAACAACTCTGAATATTCTTGATACATCCTTGCCTCTCACAAGCAAATTAATTCTGTCTCTCAGAATTGCTTCCAATGGTTTATCCCTCAATAATCAGTGTTTGGGACATTGTTTGTGGAAATGCAAGTGGATAAGGAAACCTCAGGATGTCTCAAAATATTTTACAGACAATTAAATATTTTTCTGGTCAGTGGGCAGAATTTAATGGGTGCTGGGGTTTCCTGTTTTGCTGTTAAACGGGACACTGTATAACTCACCCCTGCTCCATCTGGCTGCCCAATTGCCAATTAGTATTGTGAGGAGGGTAAATTGGCCAAAGATGGGCCTTCTGCACAGGAAGTGCCAACTTTATTGGCCAACATCTCCAACAAAATCAAAGAAAAAGAGTAGAAAACTGTGGCCAGCATAGGAGATTCTGGGATAGAGGGAATGAAAGACCAACTCATCTTGGAGAGGGGAAGGCATGCCAGGGGAGTACTCTCTGTTCCCTTGCCCTTGGCTCAAGCAGACTTGCCTAGCCTCCTCCCAGCAGCCAAGAAATTG
The DNA here is from genome assembly GCF_047496795.1 of Chiloscyllium punctatum. Taxonomy (NCBI): domain Eukaryota; kingdom Metazoa; phylum Chordata; class Chondrichthyes; order Orectolobiformes; family Hemiscylliidae; genus Chiloscyllium; species Chiloscyllium punctatum. Next base: position 48,277,983 of record NC_092743.1, on the reverse strand, counting down.
TCCAGGAAGGAAGTGACCATTTACTGGCTACACGCCTTCCCTTAATCACAGCCAGATTAGGGATGAGTGGGAAGTCATCAGAAAAGGCACATTATCACCTAGAAACATGCCATTAGGGTCCATTACATTCTGCACTATGTTCAAATGTAGGAAAATACAGCACCCAATTTCTTTGCACAAAGAGCTGCCATAAACTACAATGAGCTCTAATATAGATGCCAAGGTTAAAAATCACACAACACTGGGTTATAGTCCCAACAGGTTTATTTGGAAGTGCTAGCTTTCAGAGCACTACTCCTTCGTCAAGTAACTAATTACTTGATGAAGGGGCAGCACTCCAAAAGCTAGCGCTCCCAAATAAACCTGTTGGACTATAACTCAGTGTTGTGTGATTTTTAACTTTGTCCACCCCAGTCCAACACCGGCACCTTCACATCATAAGTGCCATAAACTATAGATGCCGGAATCTGAAACAAAAACAGACAGTGTGGAGAAGTGCAGAAGGTCTGACAGCATCTGTAGACTGAAAACAGAGTTAAGATTTTGAGTCCAGTGACCAGAACCCATTCTGAAAGGCATTGGGCTCAAAATGTTCATTCTGTTTTCTCTCTATAAATACTGCAGACCTGTTGTGTTTCTCCACACTCGCTGTTTTTGCAGCAGTTAATCCCTGTAGCTAGTTGAATGCTTAATATTTGCTAAGGCAGCAGGAGGACTCCTCTGGTCACTTTCAACTGATATTAAGGATCTTTTACAGCCTCACATAAGAGTGTCTGTTTTATATTTCATCTGAAGGATGGCCCCCTGACAGTGCTGCACTCTCTCACTACTGCGTTCTGGTGCGCGCATAGATTATGAATGCAAGTCTCTCAAGGGGACATTGAACCTATTGCCTTCTGACTTAAAAGCTAGAATGCTACGAATTCAGGCTGACCCATATAGTTAGCCATTTCTCTGGGGGATCAAGTAAATGAACACAAATGAACACAAAATGAACACTTAAATGCTGAATGCCTGGAACTGAAAATTTGATGGGGTACAAATTTTCTTTTAGCTTCATGTGTATAGCTAGAGCATAAAAAGAAGAGACAAAATGTAATGACAGTCAATAGTAATCAACAAACAGATCAAAACTTATGCGAAAGTGGAATGGAGTATTGTGATTTAATCTATTGTCAACTTTAAAACCATTGAATGCCTTCAACTTTCTGTGTGTTACTATTTAGCAGAAACCTAATTGAGCCAGCTCTATGTATACTGGGGCTAACAAGATCAGGTCTGAAACTGGAAATTCTGTGGTGAGTAACTCATCACCTGGCTTCCAAAACCTGACCAACATGTAGAGGGCAGTGTAAGTGAATACACTGTACCAGTCTGGATGTATGCATAGAGTCATAGAGAATACAAGGAGAACTAGCCATTTGGATACAGAACTGACTCAAAGGTAGAAGACAGAGGGTGTAGGTGGAGGATTGTTTTTCAGACTGGATGTCTGTGACCACTGGAGAGCCACAAGGATCGGTGCTGGGTCCACTACTTTTCGTCCTGTATATAAATGATTTGGATGCAAACACAGAACATACAGTTTGCAGATGACACCAAAATTGGAGGTGTAGTGGACAGCAAAGAAGGTTACCTCAGATTATAATGGGATCTTGATCAGGTGGGCCACTGGGCTGAGAAGTGGCAGATGGAACTTAATTCAGATAAATGCGAGGTACTGTTTTGGGAAAGCAAATCTTAGCAGGACTTATACACTTGATGGTAAGGTCCTTGGGAGTGTTGTTGAACAGAGACCTTGGAGTGCAGGTTCATAGCTCCTTGAAAGTAGAGAGGATAGTGAAGAAGGTGTTTGGTATGCTTTCCTTTGTCGGTCAGAGTATTGAGTACAGGAGTTGGGAGGTCATGTTGCAGGACATTGGTTAGGCCACTGTTGGAATATTGTGTTGTGTGCAATTCTGGTCTGCTTCCTATTGGAAAGATGTTGTGAAACTTGAAAGAGTTCAGAAAAGATTGACAAGGATGTTGCCAGGGTTGGAGGATTTGAGCTACAGGGAGAGGCTGAACAGGCTGGGGCTGTTTTCCATAGAGCATTGGAGGCAGAGGGGTGATCTTATAGAAGTTTATAAAATCATGAGAAGCATGGAAAGGGTAAATAGACAAGGTCTTTCCCCTGGGGTGGGGGAGTCCAGAACTAGAGGGCATAGGTTTAGGGTGTGAGGGAAAGATATAAAAGAGACCTAAAGGGCAACATTTTTCACGCAAAGTGAGGTACATGTATGGAATGAGCTGCCAGAGGAAGTGGTGGAGGCTAGTACAATTGCAACATTTAAAAGACATTGAGGGGTGACCTTATAGAGGTTTACAAAATGTTGAGGGGCATGGATAGGATAAATAGACAAAGTCTTTTCCCTGGGGTCAGGGAGACCAGAACTAAAGGGCATAGGTTTAGAGTGTGAGGGGAAAGATATAAAAGAGACCTAAGGGGCAACCTTTTCACACAGAGGGTGGTACGTGTATGGAATAAGCTGCCAGAGGAAGTGGTGGAGGTTGGTACAATTGCAACATTTAAAAGGCATTTGGATGGGTATATGAATAGGAAGGGTTTGAGGAATATGGGCTGGGTGCTGGCAGGTGGGACTAGATTGGGTTGGTCAGCATGGACGGATTGGACCAAAGAGTCTGTTTCCATGCTGTACATCTCTATGACTCTATGACTCTGACATCTGGATGGGTATATGGAGTTTGGAGGGATATGGGCTGGGTGCTGGCAGGTGGGACGAGGTTGGATTGGGACTGCACTGAAGAATCTTGACACTGTCCAGAGCAATGTAGCCCTCTTAACTGGGACCACATTCACCACTGTAAACATGCCACAAAGTGGCAACAAAATGTTTAAGATTTACTCTGCAAAGTTACCATTGACTTGGAAACATATCTATGTTTCTTCACTATTATTGAGTCAAATTCCTTCTTAACAGCACTCTGTTCATACCTACAATTAAGAAATGGACTGCAGAGATTCAATATTACAGCTCAACACCTTCTCAAGGGCAACTAGGGAAGATGACAAATCCTGATTTTTCCAATAATGCTCACATGTCATGAGTGAATCATAAAAAGAAGATAAACTAATTGGTAGATAGTTTCTAGAGAATGAAGTAAGGTGATAAAAAGTGCCAGAAATTATGGGTACTGATATTGGCCAATGAATGCCAATGATTGATATGAGAATTCTCTGTCTGCTGTTATAACAGAGCTGTTAACAGATGGGTTAACACCTTCATTATTATAGCAGATGAGTGCCATATGAACACCTTAGGATTATCCACTAATGTTGGCAACACTACTTTCTGCTCAGTATTGTTTTAATGTCTAAAATTCTAACCAGATGCTCTGTTATCAACAACATATGAATGAATGTTGTTGGGCCCAATAAATCAGTCTGTGTCAGAGCAAGGGGTTAAGATGATCCGTCCTGGTCATATTCACAAGCCACATCCAACTGAGCAGAACAATGAAGTTGACAAATGAAGTATTATAGCTTATATTACCACGCTGCACAGTAAATCTGAGTGACAGATACCTGCAGAAGTTAGCAGGCCCCTTTAAAGAATACCCTGAATATGACAGATAAATTGTGTTTCATTGTAGCTCTTATATGACAGAACAGTATCCACTATAATTAAACTGATGGAGGGTATGATGAATAAAAGGCCAATCATACAGATTTAATTATACACAGCCAGCAAAGTGAAGTGCACAAAATGGAATTAATGAGCACAATAAAGTTTAAATGTCTCTCTACATCATCTAAATCAGTTGCTAGAAATCTGTTACCCAAAGAATATCTCACACAGCTCACAGTACTCAGAATTCAAACTTTCATTTAGACATGGACACAAAAATATGCAAACATGATGCTATGCTGAGATTTTCCACAAATAAAAAACTGATGTGCCAGCTGAGACTGTGGATCTCTGCAATTCAAATAAAAGCATGTACACGGACAAAAATTATTGCTCATTAGTTTTGGAAAAGCTCACATCTAAGATGCTTCATTGCAAAAACTGTTGATCTTTCTAATTTAATAAAAGGAAAATAAAAAAGACGTTTACGTCCTTTACTCTTTGGAAATTCTGTGTTGAAAAGATGTCTTGTCTCCACACTGCTTAAGCATGAGACACTGAGAATTAAAGAGTGTCCAGTAGTCACATAGTAATACTGAGCAGGATCCAGATGGAACAAATTCATTAACTAAAAGGAAAATTAATACCATTTATGGAAAATAAAAATAAAAGCATATTCAACCCCACAACAATATTTGGTATTCCAAGAAAATAATTTTATGTTTTATGGTGAACTTTAAAACACAGCAGCTAACAAGGACAATGAGCTGTGATCTGACAAATACAATACAATCTAATATCTCAATGCACCACAATTTCTGATATCGTCTGCTCTCTGAATCAGACACTATATTAAATAACTGTTTCCATAAGCTCTTACTTTCCACAATCTAAAAAAAATATGTATTTTGTACAATTCTCAAATATTGTTATTACAATCTCCATGTAGACCAAAACTTTTTTAAAAATTCAAACTTATGTTTTAAAATTATTACTGGAACAGTTTTTCTTTTAAATAAAAGCCTTAACAGTACATCGTTTCTGTAGGCAAATTAAATTTTATACTACAAAAAGGAACATTCCTCTCATAACAAGAACAGACATTGCTGGAAAAACTCAGCAGATCTAGTAGCATCAGGTCCATTGACACTTCTTCAGAATTATATTCCTCCTATAATACTTAACCTCGATCAAACTGTCCACAGAAATATGGTCCTTCAAGCTAACATTTCACAGTTATGACTTGGATGTGCCGGTGTTGGACTGGGGTGGACAAAGTTAAAAGTCACACAAAACCAGGTAATAGTCCAATAGGTTTAATTGGAAGCACTAGCTTTCAGAGCACTATTCCTTCATTAGATGGTTGTGGAGGTTAAGATCAGTGTGGTCTTAACCTCCACAACCACCTGCTGAAGGAGCGGCACTCCAAAAGCTAGTGCCTCCAAATAAACCTGTTGGACTATAACCTGGTGTTGGGTGATTTCACAGTTAGCTTCAGATAGGGTCCTCTGTTCACACTTCATTGAGCATCTTCAAGTAACTTCATTGAGTAACTTCAAGTGACCATCTCTAGATGCTTTCCTCAGTGTCTAGAAAGTTTCTTAATTCCAACACCAGCAATAAAACCTGTTCTGAAGATTCTTCCTCCTCCTGAAAATGCCTGAACAAATCAGCTAGAACCTGTGGAAGGCTTCAGGGTGCAGCTTTTTGACTGGAAACTGTCTCCTTCCATATCTTGCTGTGGAAGCTGACAAAGTTAGGTGAATCTTTCTCTTTGCTGACCACATAGAACCTCTGTCTGTGTGATTCATTGACTTGTGGGGAAGTCTAGTACATCTACGCTTGATGTAATGCATCAAATGTGTCAGTGTGGCAACTGGATGTCATGGTTAGTCTGCACATCATCGTTTGTTTTTAGCTCTTACCACTGTCTAGCAGTACAACCACTTGAAAAGAACAGTGAATGTATAAGGCTCCTTGTCAGTACAGGTACACAATCCTTTATCCAAAACACTCGGGACCAGCTGGGTTTCAGAATTTGGAATATTTTGAATTTCGGATAAGTGACAGCTTGACGGTAAAAGTTTTTTTTAAAAGATCTTACCAATAAGCAGATTCAGTGTGAGTACTATAGACTCTGAGACAAAATTGAGGTCTGCCAGTGCTGAGTCACGCCTATCCACCTCACATCTGTGTGACACGCGTCGAATGGGTGTGGAGTTGGGTTAACCGTTTGCACGCCGAATAACCTTGTTAATGAGAAAAAAACTTCACGAAGAAACCTTCAGATTTTGGAGCTTTTCGGATTTTGGGATTTTGGATAAAGGGTTGTTTACCTGTACATAGCTCTTGTCGCTGAGGAGGTTATGCTCTGCCTGCCTGTGATGAGGTACATATTAACTGTGGACCTCACAAATACAAGCTTAACTACAGGAGACTCACAAGAGACCATGACCAACAGACACATAGCAGAAGTTCCACCACAGTGCCCACATACTAGATCTCCAGCTGTAGCCCAGTGCCTTGGGTGTTTTGGGAGGGATGGCAGCTAAGGGAGTAAAATCCATGTGGAATACTGTAGCCAATAATCTGTCATCTATCAGACAACTTCCTGCCATCCGCTGCAGCCGAGTGGATGGTATTGGTTTTATCCTTTCAGTCAGATAATAAGATCAGTGATCTCCCGGTACTCAGACACTTCAAGGTTTCATTTAGTCAGACGTGCTCCTTAGAGAGGACATCAAGCTTTGCAGTTTACATTGGCATGGCATTAAAGGTCAGATCAGACAATTGCACCATTGGCAAAGAACATAATTCTGATGCTAGGAAAGATCTTCATGACTCATTGGGTAGCTAGTGCCACACGAAGCTGGCAGCCCCCAGTCAGTTAGCCTGCTCACTTCAATGCTGTTTGTGATGCTATACATGAAGCCCTACAAAAGGCTCAGAGAGAATTCTTGCTTTTCATTACTCAACATGCACATAGTAAGTTAACCTGATCTGTATGTGTTTACCTCCTCCCCAGACAACAATGATCAATTCTGTGAGAAACTTCCTATCGATAGAATTCCCAGCACTTAATGACTGTACCTTCTATGGGTTTTCAACATTAGGGTACATAACAACTACAAAAGTTGGTCAACATGAGTAGGATATTAGGGATTTGGCAAGAAGAGCAAAAATAGACAGAGATTGCTGGTCTATCTGTTAGTATGAACTTTTCCTGATGTATAGAAACCTTAAACAACAGCCTTGTCATGAGGTGTCCTGAAGACATCTGAGGTGACACTGATGGCACCATCTAGATCTCATCATCAGCAGATGTATCACTCTGAACTGCATCCTTGTCATGATTACAGCATTGACTTACCACTCCTGGTATGAACACCCAATCCAAGAAAAATGGTCATCTTCAAAGTGAAATGTACAAAACATCTGATCAGGAAAGGATGAAAGATTTTCTCAACATTCTCAATCAATTTCTTTTAAAGTGCATAAAATTGTAATGCATAGGATAGGAGCAAAATTAGGCTATTTGTCCCATCGAGCCTGTTCCACTCTTCAATGTGATCAGGGCTGATCATTAAACTCAATGTCCTGTTCCTGCTTTCTTCCCATACCCTTTGATCACTACATTAAACTTCTTCTTGAAAACATTCAATGTTTTGTCCTCAACTACTTTCTGTTGCAGTGAATTCCACAGGCTCACCACTCTCCAGGTGAACAAATTTCTCCTCATCTCAGTCCTAAACATCTTACCTTGTATTCTTAGACTGTGACCCCTGATTCTGGACAAACCCCATCATCAGAAACATCCTTCCTGCATTTATCCTGTCTAGTCCTGTTGGATTTCTATAGTGTTCTATGAGATTCATCCCTCATTTTTCTAAATTCCACTGAATATAGTGCTAACTGATCCAGTCTCTCTTTATACATCAGTTCTGCCATCTCAGAAATAAGTCTGGTAAAATTTTGATGCATTCCCTCTGAGGCCAGAACATCCTTCTTTAGACAAGGAGACTGAAATACAGACAATTATGACAAACCAAGACAATTGGCTGAAATGTTTTTACCTCCACTACCTCGAGTGACTCCAGAGGATCTCCTGGAAACACAGGGTGCTAAATAAAGAAATATCCTAACTTACTGGGATGTCTAATGTGTTTGCTCTCATGATTCATTGGTGATTCCATCAGCTGGAGCATATGAGCCAAATGGATGATGACCACATGCCCAAAGACTATTAGATGGTGTGCCAACTTTTAGTGCAAGCTTGTTAGATTTCCCATGCCTGTAATACAAGGGAAGTCATACGCAAAGCCTCAAGCTGACAAGAATTGGAGACAATGCCTGGGAAGTGCTCACTACTGACTGGGTGCCTGGAGACATCTAGTCAGCAAAGACATGGGGTAAAAAAAACAGAAGATAAAAGAAATGACCAGATAACAGAAACAAGAGTCTACCAAAAGCTAGAACAGCAGTCAATGTCAGATCAATGCTATTCATCTGTGGACAGGATTACAGCTCACAAAATGGGGTCTAGATCTAGAGCAGGTGATAGTCAAGCCAGACGTGACCTCCACCCTGGGATATATCCATCATCTCCTGGGATTGGTGGATGCAATCATTAGGGAAGCCTGTAACCTGATCTCAAACCTGTCTTCCTCTGTCCTCTTCATGAAGGAAACACCACAACATTGCAACCAGGCAACAATTCTAATTAACTTATTCTTTTTCTCAACTTGCTTTCAGTTACAAAATAAAAGGCAGCTTACAGCACAACCGTTTATAATATGATACATCCAACCCCTTTTTGGGACAATGGCAGACTCAGAGTCTATTCATGGTAAACTCAGAGACTGCAATATTGCCTTCGGGCACCTTGCACCTTCATCTCTATAAATAATCGATGCCCTCATTTAGTTTCTAACAGTCAAACTACCCAAGCTTAATGTCAGGCAGACTCCACACCAGGTCACATGACTCCCTTCAGTCACGCTAAATTTAAAGCTACAGTCCCAAAATATGATAATCTTATAAACATCATAATTGCGGCATCATGCATACCAAACATCAGGAAAATACCCAAACTCTTTAATCTAGTTTTTTCATTGATAAAAGGTGACTTACCAACAGTAGTGAATACTATGAGTGGTGACCCACTCATTGCAATTGGAGATTGGTGTCGTTTTGCATACGCACTGTACAAAGAAGATATTGCTATAATCGACAACGTAACTCATTTGGACTTGTCATATGTTCAGGCATATGCCAGCCAAAACCAACAGGCACTTAACTCTGCCAAAGGTCACAAGGAGGAGGCAAAAAGAGGAATGCTGGAAAGACAGCAGCCTAGGACACCAGCTGTCTCCGTACTTTACTTTGCCTCCCCTGTGTGTCAGCTGTAAGTTCTGCATGTGACTGGATACTGGCCACACTGACATCAGCGGGGAATAAAAAGCTTCACAAAGATAAAACTATGTCATGATGCAATGGCAGTCCAGTTGAGCTGACAAGAAGCTCTGCTTTCTTTGATTTCTCCAAGGTAGTAACCGAGAACATAAAGCTAATCAATACCTACAGTAATAGTTCTTAATCCGATGTCCACTCACACACTCTGTATTACTAACTGGCTCTCCTGAAGCTGCACATATTGAAATATGCCTCTGGGCTAAAAAGAGAAACAGTGACCTTTCATGAACCTATCATTAAACCTCCTTTGCAATATGAAATTCATCAAACTGAACAATTCTAGCTAATTCTTTAAAAGACTCTCTTATCCAATGATTGATTTATGATGAAGACCTGGGTACTCTATTAAAATCTTCTCATGCTCCAGTGGCCCTTGTACAGAAACTGACAAGACACCTAGTGTTTGATTGGAATGTGTATTTGCTCCTAACAGTACCAGTATCATTCTTTTCCCAGACTAATTTAACAAAGTGCAGAGAACATCTGGTCAGGGCTAACATGCTGTTCTCCTTTTTTAAAATGAATGAATCACCCATTGCAACATCAAGACAGCAATCGTATTAATCAAGAAACATTTGAAGTCACTATAATATGACATCTACTCTGCAAATGGAATCTTTAATTTAAGCTTCTGTCCACACCAAAGAATCCCATAATTTTCCAAAGGATTTTGTTTTGAATTGAGACCACTACGAAGAGAGCTTTTTTTTAAATAAAATTGTCCTAAACTAAAATAATCTTTTAGCTATAAACCTTCAGGCATTGGATACATTTAACTGTGTAGGAAGTAACTAAATTAAAGCTTGAAACTGCTCACATATTCTTAAATTAACAAAAGAATTAGCCTTATTGCCTGGTGTAAGCATTTTTTTCTGATCAAGAAAAATGTTTCAGTTTATTGGACAGTGGGGTGTTGACCATTTAATGAAATATCAATAAAAACGGAGTGAGGCTGAAGAGTACTGAGTATAAGAAATCTGTTTGTTAATGACAATCAAAAAACATCTGTCAGTCATGTTGAGCATTTTGCAGCAGCTAATGAAACATTTTACCCCGATTTATCTGGACTATGCTGAAAATCCAACTGGGTGTAGTGTGTGCAATTACATGTATAATTTGGGTAGTAGAGGACAGCTCTTAGTACGCTTGAATTGAAGAAGCATGACAGCTTCAGTGCTCTCTTCAGAAAACTCAGAGAACTTGTCAGTTGTTCCAGAAGATGTGCACAAGTTAAAGTGAAGGGCTATGGTAAGGCTTTGACATTGTTGGACAGGAGCATAAAATATATGTCCATCTTGTAAACTGCTACTTTATGAAAACTGCAGTACTGACAGAAGGGAAATGCTAGGAAGCATTTAAAATAGCAGGGTTACATGAAGTGAATGGTAAACGCTGAGTTTAGAAAGTAAATGTACGACAGGAAGGAATATCTGTGGTTACTTTATGTGTCATACAGTTTTCATTGTGATTCTACAGCCTCTCTGCCAAACCTCAGAGGAAATGCATCCCTTATATTTTAATCCCCACTGCTCTTAAGCTTAACGGAAAACCTCCACTCTTGATCATAGGCTACAGAGAGGAATAAAACAATAAACCTCCAGATCTGAAGGCACTCACAGCACATGAGGAAACAATGGTGGGGAATGATGTGAGGAGCTATTGCATCTGTGGAGGTTGGAGAAGAAGAAACTAATATTATGTGCCATGTTAATCAGATAACCTATGACTTGCATCATTTGTTACACAACTAAATTCATACACATTGATTGTACACAAGTGCATAATAATGTATGCAATTACATGCAGTACCCAAAATGAGTTTATCTATTCATTATATGCCATCTGCTCTCTGTTCAATAGGAGTAGAAAACCTAGTGAACCACCAGCTGCACCTAGAGAGTACCACATAATTGAGCACCGTAATTCCTGCTACTTGAAGGAGGCACCAGAGCAGTTAAAGTCACTGCAAGAGATATAGATATTGATGAGGATGCAAAAGATGAAGCACTGATCAGTCATAAGGAGCAGCAGTGTTGATGGTTGACAATACTGTTCTAAGTACAGGGCAGAATCTCAGCATGCTGCATGTTCCTGCTGAGTTTTATAAGCTTGCAAAGGAAGAGTGTTGGAACAGCAGATCATATCACCAAGCCATTTGCATCCGTTCACACAGCACTTGGCCACCATCAGGGAGGTGTGGAAGAATACAGTGGACAGATCTGCAGATTCACTAATGCCTGTCAAGGGAGGAAATGTGCCATTCTTAACTTGGCCAAGTCTACATGGGACTCCAGACCCTTACTGATGTTTAACTACCTCTGGGAAACAGGAGATGGATAATAAATGCTGGCCTAGCCAGCAACACCTTCAACCCATGATCAAATGAAATGTAAAATAAATTATATTAATACCAGCTCAGAAATTTAAAGACTTAGAAGAAGTAAGTTATGGAAGGGGTTGTCATGTGGTGACAGGAGGCCATAAGTGTGCAGGGCAGGGGCCAAAGCATTGTCAGATCACAAAATCACATACTAGTACCGTATCAAAGGACAGCAATGAAATGTCCAGCTTATTAATGCATGTAAATCATCATGACAAAAATTAATTGTTGGGTCATCTGTCCAGCTTAACATTGGCAGTGGCTTTAACTTGCATCAGGATTTGCAAATGTGCAGGCCGTTCTGTGCAGCTTGGAATTAATTATCAATTACTTCCAGAGCACCCACCAAGATGGAGTTTCCACTAACAGTCAATTTCCGAAGCTGTCCTCAAAGGGCAGTCTTGTCTTTGAATAGATTGCAGCAGTTAACAAAGATTTACTTAAAAGGAATGTCAGGAAATTTAGAGATAGGGTTAAATGTAGGTGGTATAAAAGCAGCATTATTTGAGGTATTGGTTCAATATTTGAAACCTGAAGGAGGAAAAGGTAATCTAAATTTTTAAAAATACAAGTCAAAATGGGCAGAATTCAGAAGCAAATAAAGCAATGATTTAGAAAAAGTGAACATCTCCTTTAGCTGAAAAGGGAAGAAAAATGAAATGCAAAATAAAAGCGAATTAGAATTTAAAAAAAGAAAGGGAAGGTAGGAAATTTGAACGGCATAGAGAAAGGCTTTGATTAAATGAACAGGGAGTAACAGGTAGATTTGATGATGATCAAATATAACTCCTGGTTTGACTTGGAAAGAACTATTTGCCTAGTGCCTAAATTCAGTGAGGAAGGAGTTAACACGTAGAAAACAAACTCATATTGGCCACAAGAAATATGAACAATCCAAGCTAGGAAAAGCATTAGAGGTTTATTCAACTTTTACTAACAAATAAGCTGCATATTATGAGACAGTTAAAGTGTTAGAGTTATTGCATATGAGCTGGCTCCAGAAGTTGTAAACAAAAAATTGGAAGCCTGAATTAGGGACAATGTCAGACATTTTAGAGAAAATTCCTTGAACAATGATACAGATCAATAATGTTTGAGGAAGATTTTGTAAATTTCAGGAAGATACTGTTACTGGAACACACACAAGTTTCTTTGTAAATTGCTAAAAGACAATGGTATTTGTTGCACTTAACAACCAAACCAAATAAAAATAATGAAAATGTTCCTCCTGTCACACACACATGCATTCAAGGGTATACACACACATGGGTTTACTTTATCAAGTAGGAAGACAAATAAAATGTTTTAGAAGTTCAATAAAAGTCAATGTAACTTTTATTAAAAGTCAATGTAGCCTTGTAGATTGATGACTTGGATGGTTTCAGGCTGGGCTCAATGGTCCCCCAGGATTCGGTGGTGATATGGTTTAAAGCTGTTGAAGGATGATTTATATCTTCCTCCAGAGGCAGCAGCTGTTGGGTTGCTTTCTAAACCAGTGCCTGTGCCATGTAAATGGTCAAACAACAGGCAGGGTTCACACTGGTAAGATTGGCAGAGAGAGAGGGAAAGAGGACCCACTTAGGGGTCCTGCTTCTTTGGTGTCTCTCCTATGGCCTGAGGAAATAATAATTTCTTAAGTTCGCACTTCTTACATGCCCAAACATGTTCATAGCGTGGTCCATGGTTTTGAGATGGCCTGCATGAGGTCCTTTTTCTGCTAGAGTTCCTTTGTACAAAGTGATTTTTTTGAATGGCTTGCTCCCCACCCAGCTGAATACACAGGTTGTCTGGACGTTTGTGAATGAAGCAGGAGATAGCCCATTAGGGATAGATTCAGCTCAAAGTTTGATTTTCTCAAAAGGTCACAAACCTCTCTTACAAGAGTTCGTTAAATCAAAATGCCTTACAAAGAACTTTGGTAGAAATTGTTTACCTTGTAGAGTAATTTGAATAGTACTTTAGTCAATAGATATGTTATTGTAGGATAGAATTCCCTGTTATTCATGAGAAGTTTTAAGAGTTTTCACTCAGTAAGAAGGATAGGCAGAAATGAAATGGTGATAGGGTAGCATTATTAGGATGAAATCAGTGCAGTAGAGAGAAATAATATTAGCTGCAGGAAATCTTGATGTCTGAATGGAGCTAAGAAGAAATAAACAGTGGAAAGCATTGTTGGGAGTTGTCTATAGGCCTGCAAACTACAGTAGTAAATTTGGGATGGCAGTAAATAAGAACTTTCAGAAGCATGGATCAAAGGTGCTACAGTAATCATGGGTAATTTTAAATTACATACAGAGTGGACAAATCACATAAGCAATAATACAGTGGCAGATGAATTCCTGGAGTGTGTACAAGATCTTTTCAGACCAGCATCTAGAAACAGTCAATCCTAGATTTGATTTTGTGTAATAAGAAGGGGTTTATTAATAATCTTGTGAGGCGTCCTTTCAAAAAAGTGACCATACGTTACAGAATCCTTCATTGGGTGAGAGGGAAAGTAGTCCAATCCAAAATTAGGATCCTAAATCGAAACAAAAGATGCTTTGGAGATATGAGTGGTGAGTTGGCTGCAATAGACTATGTAACCTCATTACAAGGCACAGCAATTGATTGGCAAGGATTACTATTTATGGAATAAATGCATTCATTACAATAGTTATGTATTTCTTTGGGTTAAATAACACAACAGGAAAAGTGGACCTATTATGTTCAACAATAGAAATTAAAGATAGCATTTGATCCAAAAGAGGATCATATAAAGTTGCAAGAAAAATGACCAAACCTGAGGACTGGAAACAATTGAGAACCGAGATGTTGATGAAAAAGGGAAATGGAAAATGAGAACAAACTTTCAAGAGACATATCGAAGCTCTTACAGTCTCTTTTTAAGATTGTAAAAAGAAAAAAAAATGACATTGACTAATGTTGGCTCCTTAAAGTCTGAAATGAGAGAATTGACAATGGAGAACAAAGAAAGAACAGAGCAAATAAAGGTTACTCATGTTTTCACAGAAGAAGACATAAGTAATTCCCCAGAAATGTTGGGGAAACTGTTTTTTTTTGGGAAGGAAGAATTGAAGGAAATTAGTAAAAATAAAAGAATAGTGCTGGAGAAATGAATGGGACAGAAACCTAATAAATCTCCACAGCCTGATCTACATCACAAGACACGAGAGGAAGTGGTCTTGAAAATAATGGATCATTGCTTGTCATTATCCACAATTGTGCAGTTTCTGAAATAGTACCCACAGATTGAAGAATGACAAATGTAACCTGACTGTTTGAAAGAAGAGGGAGGGAGAAAACTGAGTACAGTGCTGATACTAACATAACATCACTAAGAGGGAAGATAGTGGAGTCCATTTTCAAGGATGTGAAATCAGGACACGAGAAAATACCAACAGCGTTGCACAATGTTAACATAGGATTTATGAAAGGGAAATAATGTTTGAGAAACCCACCAGATTTCTGAGGACCTGACTAGTAGAACAAATGAGTGAGGATTTGGTGAATTTGAACTTACAGAGAGCTTGTGATAAAGTCTTATATGAGACATTTGTATGCAAAAACAAAATGCAAAGAATTGACTGACAAAGTTGGAGAATTGGTTAGCAAACAGGAAACAAAGAGTAAAATTAAATGGGTCATGTTTGGAATGGAAGGCACTGAGGTACCCCAGAGATCAGTGCTTGGTCCTCCACTTTTCACAATATATATCAATGGTTTGGATGAGGGAATCAAGTTTAATATTTCCAAATTTGCAGATGCCACCAAACTAGATGGATTGGCAGCACTTAGGAGGATGCAAAGAGGCTTCAGAGCAATTTACGTGAGCTGAGAGATTGGGCAAATATGAAACAGATACAATATATCATGTACAAAATTGTCCATTTCAGTAAGATAAACAGAGTAATATTTAAATAGTGATAAATTTGGAAAGATTCTTGGGTGTCTTTGTACACTAGTTACTGAAATTAAGGCTGCAGGTGCAGGAAACAGTTAGGAATGTAGATAGAGCATTCATTGCAAGAGGGTTTAAGTACAAGGGCAAGGATCTATCTTACTATAACTCTACAGGGCTCTGGTGAGAATGAAACTGAATTATTGTGTGTGGTTTTGGTCTCCTACTAAGAAAAGATAGTGGGAGTGAAGTGAAGGTGCTTCCAATTGACTCCTGGGAAGGTAGGTTTGTTGTATGAGGAGAGGTTGTGTCAACTGGGCCTATATTCACAGGAGCTTAGAGAAATGAAAGGGATCTCATTGAAACATATACAATTCTGAAAGGGTTGGACAGACTGGATGCAGGGATGATGTTTTTCCTGGCTGAAGATCCAGAATGAGAAGTCATGGTCTCGGGAAATGGAGAAGACTATTTTGGACTAAGATGAGGAATTTTTTTTTTCTGTCAGAGAACAATGAATTCATAGAATTCTCTGCCATAGAAGGAAATGGATTTAAAAAATAAATAGCTAGATTTCTACACGCTAAAGGTGTCAATGGGTTTGGGGGGAGAGTGGATCAATGACATTAGGATAAGGGGTCAGTCGTGATCATGCTGCTTGGCGGAGTGGACTTTATAGGCCAAATAGGCTACTCCTGGTGTTATTTATTGTCTCTATGCTGGGAAATTATGATGTAAGGATAAGGTATTTTTATCTCCTAGGAAAGCAGGCAAGTCTAATCAAATTGAAAATGTGCTGAACAAAACTTACTGTTGTAGAAAGTATTGTTTTGACAAAAGAGGTGTTCATAGAATCAAAAGCTCAGAGTTCAAAGAGTAAAGAACCTTTGGAACCTTCAAATGGCAGCAAAAAGTTGGAGTTAAATGCAAACAGGCTGTATATCTGACTGATTTGAATTTACAGTGCTTCAGGCTAATGACCAACCAAAGACTTGAAGTAAATTGCTTTGAAGTAAATTGTCTTGTTTGTACTGAATGTTGATGCAGTGAAATTTCAGGGTTGCATTAAAGTTTTGAAGCAGAAAATGAAAACCCAAATGATGAAGTTGTGGCCCTTACTGGGAAAAAATTGTACAAAGATTGTACTAAATGGGAAGAAAAAAAAAGAAATAACGGAGAAAACTGTGAGAGCTAATAGCAAGACTTTTCTGTTGCAAAGTAAGCATAATCTCCACAAGATTCTTAAAGAGTGAAGGAGAACCTTAATTCTGCATTTAAACAAGAGAAAGATAACTTGAATGAAAACAATGGATACTGGAGATCCAAAATAAAAACAAAAAGTGCTGGAGAAACGTAGCAAGTCTGGCAGCATCTTTGAAGAGATAAACAAATTTAACTTTTTGACTCTGATATGACTCTTCCTTGGTCTGAAGTGTCTCCAGAATTTTATGTTTTTACTGTAGAAAGACAACTCAGATGGTTGACTAGTTGGAAAGATTTTTGCTGATTTAGACTTTCACAACTCAGCTGAGTGAGAAGCAGGAAGGACTGACATGTACATCATCAGGAATTCTCCCCAATATAATACAGTTTTGTACCTCCCCAGAATGCCTAAAAGAGCTGGACCACAACCCCTCATCCTCCTCCCACCAACAGGGTGACTGATCCCTCCCATTCAAAATTCTTGGACTTTCTTGAGTCCAGGACTCATCTTTCTTTTTAACCTGGGACTGCCTATGACAGTTCTAGCATCACTGGGACTGCTCCAGCTGCTGACACTATTGGAGGATAACCCCACCTTGAGCAAAGTTAGGCCACCTGCAACTTGTTAACATTGTGGGTTGGTCTTCTGTAAAATCAGTCAGTTTTAAATATTTTTTTTAATGAATTGGGGGAGGGAAAAAAGCATCATGTCCCTTATCCTGTTAAAAAAAAACATACATATCTTGGCACAAATTTACATCAACGGATCAAATCAAAACTCTCCTCTTCACTAAGTGTCTATCTGGTGCACATTATTGGAGCAACTCAATTAATTTAGATGAATGTGGCACTGAACAAATGAGTTTAAAAAGGTAGAAGTTTTCTGCTTTATTAAAATTGGGGAAATCTTTCAAGTTCTGGATCCAATGTTTTTTTGGCTTTAAAAGACAAGAATGCTCCATTTTTCTGTTGTCATATTCATGTTCTGCATATACATTTATCTCTGCCGCTTCCGGTTATCAGTTCCGGCAGATACAAATCACTATAAATGCTGGAGGAAACATCACAGAAGCGCTTCACAGGAGGCTCCCAAGCACTGAGGATGTCACCTAGACAGGGGATGAAACATCTGCAACACAAATTCCCAGCTCGGCGAACAGAACCACAACAAAAAACAAAACTCAACTAACTACTCATCTAACTTACAACTAACCAGAGTGTATCATTAAAACTCTTACATTATTCAAGAGAAAAAAACCCAACGAATAACACATAAATTGAGCAGTGATATACATGCACGGAATGTATTAACATCAGATCACAACAAAACCCATATTCATGTGGGATTCCTCTTCCAAGGGGCCCCGGACCAGCCAGGTTCACCGTCTCAATTAAATAAAGGCCCTTGTAGGATGACCGAGATATCTGTATTTGTGTAATTCAAGAGGGGCTGCCATATTTTATGGAGTAATTTGGTTTTTCTCCTGGTGCACCATATTTGTAAGGAAGTCAGGGGGAGTATATTCCATAATTATTCTGGGCCAACTCGAAAGTCCATGAGGGCTCTCAGCCACCCAGTTTACCAAAATGTTTTTCCTTGCACAGAAAGAGAGAATAGAAAATAATCTCTTTCCTGTAATTTCAGGTGTTCTTTGTCCAATAAATGTGTCTCCTATAGGAGAGCTATTTCAATCCCTCCTTTCTTGAGGTTTGGTAATATTCTTCTCCTTTTGATTGGTGAACTACTCCCCGTGACATTCCAGATGCACCATTTAATCGATCGATCATCCATAAACATCGGGCAAGTCCGAGACCCTCCGGGAGAAGAAACCCTATTCAAAACATCCCGAGCATAGAGCATATAAAATTCACAAAAATAAAAGTTCTTTAATACATTCAGATCAATATAATAAAAAACTATTTATAAATAAAAAAAAATAAAACGTATTTAAACGGAGATCTTCCCCCTTATTCCCAGGGGGCATCACTTCCTTTCCAAAAAAACCCCATCATAACCTCTCCCAACCAGTGCCCCACCCTTGACCGAGGCACCCCACGATAGGATAAAGAAAATTCAAGTATACTACTGAACTAGAACTAACAGTGAGCACCCTATCCCCCACCCCCACCACACCCCCACCCACACCAACACCTGGATATATTTGGTAATATTAATACCATATATCAAAATATATTACTGTAAGATTACAGTCTCAGCAAATAATAATTAAATACAGTAATACAAAATAATAGGGGAAAACAACCTCACTCCCAAAGACAGAGATAAAATAGGATAAGGTAACCACCTTCCCCCCATCTACATTAACTAGACCCCCTCGCCTATATATATATTTAAAAAAAGGGGGGGAAAGAAAATCGCTAAGTAAAAAATGAATAAATAAACCCTTCTTCCCACCCCCCGGAGATAATATTAAACAGTAAGATAATGAAACGAAAAAAAAGGGGGTTAAACCAGAGTGAGGATAGGGCAAAACAACATCAATTAACTCTTATAATTTATCTAAGAGAGTCCGAAATTTCCTTGGCCTTCTCCGGTGATCCGAAGTTAAACATGGACCATCCATGGCTGAAGCGTAATATATCTGGGTAGCGCAAGGAGTATTGAATGTTTAAGTCCTTTAAACGCTTCTTCGCTTCATCAAATGCCTTCCTCTTTCGGACCAGTGCTGGGGAAAAGTCTTGAAATAACATAATCTTGGATCCTTTATAAGTCATAGCTTGGGGATCTTTCCCAAGATTTCTGGAAGCTTCCAAGAGCATCTACCTTTCCTTATAGCTCTGCAGCCGGAACAGGACCAGGGGCGCTGGTTCGAGCTGGGCCCATGCACTACAACCCGGTAGGCCCATTCCACTCTTACCTGGCCTGATCCAGCCTCCAGATTGAAAAGCTGTGGAATCCACTGTTCAAGGAACGCTATTAGCTGGCCTTCTTCTTCCCGTTCGGAAAGGCCCAGCAAACGAATATTTTTTCAACTACCTCAATTCTCGAGGTTGTCAATGTGATTCTCTAAGGTCCAGAATTGCTGTTTGAGAGTCCGGATCCGATCCACGGCAAATTCTGCAATGGCCTCAGACGTCGCGGCCTTTAGCTCCACCCCTCCGACTCGGCACTCGATTTCTTCAATGTCTCGACCGTGCTTTTGTAGCGCGGCCAAGAGTGAATTCCACCGACTTCGGGACTCTTCTATGAAAGCATCGATCTTTGCATCAAGTTTGGAGATTATTTCCACGAGGCTCGCCACCGTAGGTAAGTCCCCTGTGGATGCCTCTGCTGCAGCTGGGGAGGGTAGGGGAGGGGTTCCTGCCTGCTGAGAGCTGCAGGCTCCTTTCCCCCTAGTCATTTTTACAGGCGACTGAAATGTTTAACTTTAGTACTGAGCCACTAATTACATTAAGTAAAAACTGTTTTAAATGGTTTGGTGAGTGTGGTGGAGGAAGATGGCCCACTTTGCCTAGGTCTTGGGAGGAGCACTATAGATTCAGACTTGCTGAGTCACTGCCATCTTGGATCTCTCACTGTCAGATTTTTTAACAATAAACTTTGAATGAGAACAGAAAGTTATCAATCTAACAACAGAAGTTTCAGCTGTATACTTTCAATACTTGTTTCAAACATCTAAAGTTTTCACAACGGCTTTTTGTATTTTCAGTGTAACTACATAATGGACTATTCTTCCATTTGTTTTAGAACTGAAGTCTTACTATTTGTAATTAAAAGTAATTCTCAAAAATCAATGATTTTTGACTGATCTTTTACATGATTCTAAGCATTCTTTGAAGATTCGTCATTTCTGTTTAATGGTTTTTAAACATTGGCATTATTTTAAATGGAAGGATTAATACAAATATAAAGGATGGTACAAAGAAGCATATCATGCATTGACTTTCTGTTGGAGATGACGGCTACAATGATCTACATGAATTTCTATAAAGTCTCTGACATTCAATGATATGGGCCATACAATAGAAGATGCACAACTCATATTTTATATAACATTTATATAGCTATCAAGCTCAAAATTACTCTTTTTATGATTTAAAGCTGTTGTAAATTATTGATGCCACCCTATGACATAATCAGTCATGACACTATTTTAAATTGAAATCACAGGAGACCTACAAGGCTACTAAAGGCAGTCAAAATTTGCTGTATTGATGAACGTTAATGTAATTTGATTGGACAGGAATGTGTGGATTTTAGTTGTGATTAGAAGTACATATGTTTGGTTTATTTATACAAAAGTGATGGTATTACAGCAGAGCAAATGAAATTGTCACAGAGGTTGTTGCAGATTTTTCAAAATCAGCCTGAATGGATTATTCATGGTGAACTCCCACTCAATACTGAAACTGGAGCTGTGAGCTCACCAAAGGAGGGAGAGTGGTCAAATGCTCATGAGCAGTCCTCAGTGTATTGTTACTAAACTTTGGAAAGACAAGAGGAGGTCTGCATACTTCTAGGGCATGACTAGACCAATCAATGATGAAGGGCTTTTGCCCGAAACATCGACTTCGCTGCTCGTTGGATGCTGCCTGAACTGCTGTGCTCTTCCAGCACCACTAATCCAATCATGCATTTTGCTGATATATCTTTGCGACAGAAAGACACACCAGATAGTGCTTTCTGACTTCCTTTCCAACATTTGGGGCCCAACATGAAGATCAGTGAAGTCAAGCATGTATTTTTCTTGGGATTCAGTGACTTAAATGGTCATATCTGTTGGTGCCTTTGTTATATCATTGGTTCAAATCTTGGTCACAGCGAATAAAACAACAATGACTTAATAATGGAGGTAAAGTTAAGGTATATGGGTATTACATTAAAGTGACGTTGGTGATTAAAAGACACACCTTTCTGGGACTTAGTTTTGCTAAATATTAAGCCCTTTAGCTTTCTCTCTCACAGCCCATCACTCATCCCTATTTCTTCCCCATTCTGACTCATGTCCCACCCATTTCAATGGTCCTTTATAATCCTTATTGCAGTTAATGCTTCCACCCACACTCAAGACCTTTTATAGTTGCCATACCATTGTAATACCAACTCATACACCTACTGACTCCCATGACTCCTTACAGTCTCCATACTAATTCCACAGCAACTCATTCACTTCACTGATTACCCCTTAAAATCCACATGCCAATTTATGTCTTCGACTCTATGATCACTTATAGTCTCCATGACAACTTAATGCTACCTTCTGCCTCCCCAATCCACAATGGACCTTAATTGTTCCTCTCAATTGAATATCAAGTCATATCAACCCTTTTCCTCTATCCACCACCCTTTGACCTTACACCTTTCATGCCAACTCTCCCAGTATCCAGCAGAAGCATACCTCAGAAGCCATGTTGAGATGAAATAAAATAAAGACTTATATTTCTATTATAGCTTTCATGATATATGAAAAATTCCCATTCAGTAGAACTCATTCAAGTCTTTTTATTTCCCTCAAGTACTTAATCCCATTTTAAATACAGACTTATACTCATAGCCTCATTTCAAAGGGAACTAATTCTTGAATAACTTCCTTAAGGAGTGAATCAAATTATGAATATACAACTACATCTCTGGGATAATTGCAAATTGTGAATAGTAGTAATTATTAACAAACACATCGTTATAGTTTTTGGGATAATGTCAACAATCAGCTATCCTAACTGTAGAATGCATTCTTTTCAATTTTCATACAAGTAGGCAGTCTTCATTATTGAGCAATGGGATCAAAACAACTTGGCTGCTCTATAGACCTTCTGTATCATTAAAGATAGTTACAACTCTTCTCAATAAATTTGTGATTCTTGCATTATGGGATAAAATGAAACTGACGTCTGTTTGACCTCAACATTGCCTACTTTCCCCTGCTGGTGAAAATGGGATCTACCAGAAATGGGGGCAGGACTTCCAGATCTGGGTTCCAGTTAAAGAACCAGAGTCACAACTCATCAAAAAATTCCAATACCAAGACTCTTACTTGGAAATGTATTGATGCTACTAATGATACTGCAAACAAAAAAAAATGATCTAAATGATCATGACTGCCTAAGTACCAAAACCAAAATCATTAAAACATGACTACACAACTCCTGTTAGGCTGTTCTGTCACAGAAAGTAATGCAGGACTGGAGTTACAATTTGTGCCCCTCACCATGGCTCATTTTCCTGTTGGGGACATTTAAAAAATTTAGCAGGTGACACTCTGTCTTGTGCAGTCACTGAGGTACCACCTCATACCTTGGAGAAAGGACATTACTGTACCATACTCTCAACTCTGATCTCCAGCATCTGCAGACCTTACTGTCTCTACACTGTAAGTAAGCCAAAATCGGGAAATATTAATTATTTCCAGAAAACTGATTATATTTCTTAATGTGCTAGATATCAAAGCCTCGTCTGATGACAATTATTTATTTGACGCAAGAAAACCCATGTTCCTATCTTTTCCACTCATAGAATGCATCCCAGACCCTTATGTGACTTTATGTGCAATTTTGATTTTTTCACAAAATGTTCACTTTCAAAGTGCACTTTAAAATTTGCAATGGAGAAAGTGAGGGGTGCGGGTGTGGACATAAACCAGTTGGAGTGTGTGTGTCACTTCTCCAACACAGTAGTCTAGCAGCAAGATTCGAAAACCTCCTAAACTATACCCTGTTCATCCCCTCACTTGCCCATGGCCCCTCATATTTCTCCATCTTATCCCTCTGTCCAATGTAAACCTACACCCCTTTACATTCTTGCATTTCACCCTCTGCCACCTCATATTATTTTATGCCAGCCATGCGAACTTTATGTGTATCATCCATATATACTCACCTTTATAAGCTATTCATCATTCTCAGGAGCTGTGAAATGGCAATTAGAATATTTTTTTTAATTTCAGTGAACCATAAGATGAACAGATAAGAAAATCTTAAATTCAAACTCACTGTCATTGATATTGAACTAAAAAAAAAGCAAGGAAGTATGTTGTAATCTTTTAATGCCTATTTGATTTGAAAACACACCAAAAACATTAAATGTTTATATAGGCTGGTCAAAGATTTCTATATTCTTGGATCAATACCTACCTTGTTGAAATAGTTGAAATTCAGTGAAACATTTGTTGCATCACAGGGTAAACCCTCCTGCTTAATTTAAACCAGTAACACAGAAAAGATTTATCCCATGTAGTAATCTGTGAAAACTTGAGAGGCCAAGAATTAATTAAAGTTAACAATTTCCCTTCTTAAAGTATAACAGAATAATTAACTAACAACTAATTACCTCTCCTTCCTCACCTATCTTTTACTTTCCCTTCTATAATAAGAGTCTAAGAGTCTGATAAAACTCCCGATTAAGGTTTACTGAAAAATTCAAATTTCAACACCAGCCAGTTGTCGAATCTTCTCTTCATACCTTCCTTTGTAGATTTGCTCAGGTCAGTGTTGATGTTTTTCACTGTGCAAACTCCTTCTCTAGATAGGTACCTTTCAGAGAGTTTTGACTAGCAGCCTACAGCTGTTGGTCTTTTGGCAGCTCTCCTCCAACTGTTCAATTTTTTTATACCCCCAAAGCATCAGATTGCATCATTGGCTTTTAATATTGCTAAAATACTAAATTCAAAGGATTGGAGTTTGATTTTTTGGGGGGTATAATTTAAACTGATTGGCCTAATTCAAATTTGTTTTTGTCTCCAGGCAACCAGCTACATTAGCTGCTAGACCACATGTTACATTGTATCTTGTTCGGAACACTTGGTGCTGTCACGTAGGTCTACTAGTTTTAAGGTACAGTACACCCAGATCTTCATAGCACATTCATTATGGAACACATGAGGATGCCTCAGACAGCACCTTCCAATGACTGCTTCCATTCAGAAGGACAAGGGAGGCAAATACACAGAGACACCACCACCTGCAAGTTTCCCTCCAAGTTATTTACCATTCTGATGTGGAAACATCTCTTCATTCCTCCACTGTCTCTGAGCCAAAATCCTGGCAGTACAAAAAGGCAGCTCATCATCTCCTTCTTGAGGGCAACTAGAGATGGACAATAAATGCTGGCTCAGCCAGTAACACCCAATCCCATGAGTGAATAGGACAAAACTTGCCACTGCAAACATTTCTAGCTCCACTGAAAAAGAGATAATAATTTCCATTTCTAAGCAAACTGCCTGTCAGTCATGGAGTGGAAACAGGTGCAGGTCATATTTTTTAACCATCGGTAGCAGGGTTTTTATAAAACAACCAGATCTACTAGCTCGATTAAATTAGTACACCAAACTACTGCAGAGGACATCTTGTTCTTGCCTTTTTAAAAACGCATTAGATCACCTTATCCATTAGAAAAGTACTGTAACACGTGAAAAATTAAACAATATAGGGGTCAACTTACCTTTACAGAACAAATTCCCAAGGTGAATCACTGCATTAAAATATGTATTCATTACAAAATAACATTGAATATGACACTTGAGGGTGGCAAAACATTCCAAATTTACCTCATCAAATATTTCAAATTTCTCAGGAGGTTTTCCACCTGCTTTTCAACCTCTCAAATCTGGTGTTCATTTAGTGAGTATCCAAACTTTGCATCATCAAATGACCAATAATGTGTGAGAAGAAATCTGATTTTCACTGTCCATTTATCAAAGGGAATCTAAGCTCAGTGCAGTTGGCGCTTGCTTCACTGGGCATTCCCAACATCATAAGGAGCAGGGGAAAATGCTGTGTGTTTGGGAATGTGGAGGAAAATTCGACTTCCTCCTAAAAAAGAATTGAAAATATGGCCATTTATGCACTGAAACCCACCTCTGCAACCAGCCAAAAATACAGTTGCTGGTTTTCAACAATTTTCAAATCATCCTCTGCATGAACTGCAGTCCTATTCCTTGTGTCCATATCCCTTTATCCTTTTCAACATTTACATTAAATGTTCTTAAAAGTTGACATGATTTCTATTTAATTTAGAAAGTGCAGTGTTATCTACATTAGACAAATGTTAAGAATAAAAAAGAAAAATGACTTCTGTTGCACAAATATTTTATACAATAGCAGAAGAATGATGAATGAAGTACAGTTTGCTCGTGATGAAATTGCCACACTATCTATTTTTCAGAGCAACATTTCTCACAATTATTGGAGCTAATATATACTGAAAGATGTCTAACAATGCACACGGATTGACTTTTTTTCATTACTGATCCACACAGATATAGGTATTATCAGCCAGTGTCCAGGTTGAATCTAAGTTATGCTATTGGCTACGAATCATTCATGCGGACTCTAGTTGCCTTCAACAAAGCCACTAAAGCTTGCAGACTTCTTTTGCAATTATGATATTGGCTTCTAATCTGCAGATCCTGTCAGGTCCTAAAGCTGGGAGAATGTGGGAGAATGGGGTTGAGAAACTTATCAGCCATGAGTAAATGGTAGAGCAGAAGGGCTGAATGGCCTAATATCTGCTCTTATGTCTGATGGTCTTATTCATGAGCTCAGCAGATGAAGGAGAACATGAGGTGCGACTATGGATAGGATGCTATGGCCTCTCTAAATCCACCTATCTTCAATTATGTTGTTTATTTAACCACATGTATCCTCCCAGAACTCACTCACTGGCTGTCCATGATAGTTCCGTGTTAATGTTTGTCACTTTAAGAATGGATCATGTAATCTGTTGTGAAATCGTTCTTTCAGACCAGGCATTGGACTATTTTGTTTCAGTTGATCCCAGGTGCACTGCAGGGGTGAAAGAACATTTAATCTTTCTATCATTTTCACCCAGGCTGCTCCAGCACTCATATCTATGGAAGGAGCACATGAATGTAGAATTATTAAGGAAAGGGGCCATTTTATTGCTCCATCAACTTTTTTCACAGAATATTTAAGGATTGCCCATTTGAGTCTATCTCACCATCTAACTGAAGTGATCTAATGAATGGCTTAATCCAACAGTGCTCTGGGATTATGTTAATGTCATGATATCTAGTTGGGCTATTTCAAGCACATCTAGTCCTAAAATTAGTCTTCCTGCACTTACTGCACCTGAACAACAGTCACATTTCTAATAACATCTCTGACATACCTTTATACTTCACATAGGTAGAATAAGGCCAAAGCCCTACAAAAGCACAAATTTATTTCCTGCCTATTTTCCCTCAGTCATTTCAGAGCTATATGATAGTGTGGCCAACATCCATACTTCAACATACATAAATATAACATCAGGAAGCTTTCTGTAAATCTATCTGATACTAGCAATTATAGTTCTGCAAATTACTCTGATATACTCATTCTTTCACATTTTCTATAGTACATTAATACTAAATGATTACATTATTGAATTAACATATTAAAGTACGATGCCGTGTAAAGGCAAAGTGATGATTATAGAATCTTGGTAAAGTAGAATTCTGCAGGTATCACTTCATAAAGTTTCTGTCCCTCCTTTTCTTAGGAAAAGTGATAAATCATTTGCTTCTTGTCAGTAGGCCTCTGTCTCATTGTTGGTAAGCTGCGTTTGTATATGTCATTGTAGGTGGGAGGTCTATAGGTTGTATGATACAGTTGGTATCTAGCTCTGGGCTCAAGTCCCACTCCAGACCTGGAAGGCCAGGGGAGGTGTGTGCAAAATGTGACTAAACCTGTTGAGTATCCACTTGTAAATCCTTCCAACATAGCAATGTCAGGTTGTAAGAACAGAAGAAATGCTTTGTTAACCATATAAAGGAAAGAACTCTGAGTATCTAACATTCTGGTCCATAGCCCCAGACTATAGTTAACAGTGTATATTGCCACAGTAAGTCAGTTGGTTTAGTTGACTAGACATCTGATATGGATCAGATTGGTGCCAATGGCAAAAGGTTTGATCCTTCTTCCAGCTGAGCTGGATTCAGATTCATGCTTCCTTGCCCTAGCCATAGTGGAAGTTGAGAAATTATGGACAGGATCTGCCTTCCAGCAGGTAACTCAAGAGGAAGATGTAGGTGGTTGGCAAAATTTAATGGCATGAATCTTTATTACATAACTTAAGTTTACATTTTCTCCACTACAAGTCTGACGGGATCTTGTAGGTACTTACAGTTAATTTTACACGGCCCATGCAAATACTTCTTTTCCATTTATTGCCATGATGTGATTGTTACTGGCAAGGTCAGGATTTGTTGTCCTTCTTCAGTTGTTCAGAGAAGATGGTGGCGTGTTGCCATCTGATTGACACATCTCACTGAGGGAGCATGCTGGAAATCAAGTCCCACTTTCCTGCAGTCATCACTGAAGTTAAAGATTTTATGGAGACAGTAAATAATCCCCAATTTATCTCATTTTCAGGCCCAAGTTGACAGAAAACATAGGCTAAGTTTTGCCCTTAACATTTATTGCAAGTAATTATACTCTAGCTACTGGTCAACAGTTATAAATTGTCCACATGTAACACAGCTAATTAAATTTCCAAGCTCTTTCTAAACTCCCCCTTAACTACACCAGCAGACACAGACACCAACAGAAAAACGTGTTAGCGAAGGATGGAGGAAACAATTTTGTAAATTGTGTAAAGTGCAATTTTCTAAAGTGCAATTCATTTGATCCTTGTGCTGGTCAGAATACTACTTTGCAGTCACCTTCTCTGAATGTTTTCAGTCATTTGCCAATAGCACAGGGTGGCTATTGCACTTATAAAAAGGTCTCATTTATCAATTTAAAGTATAGCTTATGTCAACTGCTGGGGAAAGATAAACTGGTTTGCTTCAGGTTTAAAATGGCTTCCTGCAGAGAACAGAGAGAAAGAGCAAGAACTCCTGGCTGGTGGAGACCTGAAGGCTTCTCCAATGTTGTTCCAAGCTCCAAAGCTGTTCATTTACTTGAGAACTAATCGCGTAGTTGTTGACAGGCAGAAGACTTCTCCATCAATAATTGATCACTAGTCCACAAATCAAACAGCACCTAGTTGGCAACCAAAGCTCCATCTCTATCCAACCTCTCAGCTCCAATTACGACAGACACTTCTGTAAGCTGTAGCTATATGAAAAGCATTCAAAATTAGTATAAAATTCTTGCTTTCAAACAATGCAGCAATGTATATTCTTTTCTCATTTTGTTCTACAATTAAAACTCAAAAATATAGCCATTACACAACAATTGAGGGGTTTACTTGAGTACATCACTGAGATAGTCACTATTTTGGGATGGTAATCAGAGATGCCAAAATGGAAAAGGTCAGCAGTTTCGCTTCACTAAGACCCTTAGTTAATCAATTGATTTTTAACAACAATCTGTTACTTTCCTAATTATTTTCCTGGTTCAGTGTCTCAAACTACCACTGTAAGATTTGAGCTTGCATTGTCTGGATTATTCATCTCAAACACAACTACAGCAGTACTGTCATCCTTGTCTACACAGTGAATGGGCTTATGATTCAGGGCACTTGAGTTGTCAGCTTTACTGCAGATTTCTTTAACTGGAAAATACTTGAATGAGTAGCAGAAGGCAAAGGTGCATGCATCTGACTGTGATTCTGATCAGAATCTTTAACTGTATCAGTAAACCTATTGTCTGCACCAACAAGATTTGAAATATTCTCTGCAATTGGAGTTAACAACATAATCTCACCTATCAGAATCTATTTAATTAATTTTATATTTCTTCTCAAACTTTATGAACCATAAACAAAGGAATCCTTTGAATTTTGACTAGCATCCTTTAAATTGACAATTGTCTTTCTTTAATGCCACAGCCACTTATATTCATATAACTAAAAGGCATTAGAACAACGATAGATACACCTCCACAATTTTGGAGGGGGCATTTTCCTAGGTCTGTGTCAAGATTTATTTCTTTTAAAAATCTTGTAAAGTTATCCAGATTTTCCTTCCATTCATTTAGATAAAAGGATGATAATTGATTTAGTTCCCTTACAGGATGTGTTTTCAGCCTTACAATTTTCAGACATTCACCATCTCCGAGTAATCCACCACAAAACTATTGCAGAAGCTACACTTCGATCAGGGATAGGCCAATACATTTGTCAATTAGCAGGTAGATAAAGATCAGTGAAGCTGTTGTCACATGTGGTTGAACTCAAGTGAAATAGGAACCAGAAATAATGAAGTGCATGGTCATAATAAATAACCATAATAAATTCACAAATAATAACCATAATAATTTCAAATAAAAGTTAAAAACAATTAAATATTAGTGTGATTAAAAAGCATGAGTTGTTTAGATCACGGGAGCTGAGATATGAAGAGCTGAAGTACTACTGTGATGATACTGCTCCTTTAACAAGGTTATGCTGTCCTTGGCTTTTTTTTTCAGAGAAGTTGTAAAAGCAGTGATTCCAAAAGGTCTAGCTTTGAAGGGTTTTAGAGCCAATTTGATTACAGCTAACAGATACTGCCTCAGGCAAAAGGCTTTCAAGTTTTAAAAATCCATTTGTACAATGAAAGAGGACTGGCCAGTTCCCTCAGCTCAGCTCTTCTCTGGTTGGGTTGGGTTGGGTTGGTTTTGAGCAGAGTGGTTGTTGGCTGCAAGCAGTCAGCTGTGAAGCTGCTGGACTCAAAGAAGCAGGTCCATGATGACCCTCCATCTCTCTGACATCTCTTCTGTAAGACCCTGGGTTTGGTTTTACCTTTTGTGCCAAGGGGTGTTTATGAGGATTGTTGCAAGTATTTCGAACAGCATCATTAAGTTGGGATAATCTGTTAGGTTTTTGGATAGGTTAAGTTATTTTATATTCTGCTCTCTTTTGTTTGTGTTTCAGTCAGTAATGTTTCAAATAAATTCTGTTTTGTTTGAAACTAAGTGGTTGGGCCAGCTGCATCACTCCTGGAATATCCACTGCACACCTACTTAAAACAACTAGCAAAGTTAGGGTCCAAGCTACTTTCTTGAAATGTTTTGAGGGGCTCTAGCCTGGTCCATAACTACTAAGCTATCACGTGCAGGCAAGTATAATTAGAGTATATAAGAAAAGAACTGCTGATGCTTGAGAAATTAAACAAAAACTGAAATCGCTGGAGAACTATTCTGATGAAGAGTCAATGGACTCAAAGCATTAACTCTGCTCTCTTTCCACACATGATGCCAGACCTGCTGAGTTTCTCCAGCAATTTCTGTTTCATAGTTAGAGTGTGCTATGTTTTTTGCAGGAAGTTCCATTACAAATTTAGTATAGGAACTTACAATGAAAAAACATGATGCAAAACTATGACAAAAATGCAATAGTACAGGTTCTGTAAAAACAAAGTGCAGGGGGCAAGTCTTTAACACATTGTGGACAGTGCTAACCACAGATATACAGATGAGGAAAAAGTAGTCTAGATGAAGAATTCATTGAATGTGTTTGGGGCAATTTCTTGGACCAAAATGTTACACATCAACCAAAGATCAGACTAACTGGATGTTGGCTTGCTCGCTGAGCTGGAAGATTTGTTTTCAGACATTTTGACACCACACTAGGTAACATGTTCAATGAGCTTCCGGATAAAGCACCCATGCTGTAGCTTGCTTTCTATTTATATGTTTGGGTTTCCTTCAGTTGGTGATGTCATTTCCTATGGTGATGTCATTTCCTGTTATTTTTCTCAGGGTTTAGTAAATAGGATCCAAGTCAATGTGTTTGTTGATAGAGTTCCAGTTGGAGTGCCATGTTTCCTGGAATTCTCATGCATGTCTCTGTTTGGCTTGTCCTAGGATGGATGTGTTGTCCCAGTTGAAGTGGTGTCCTTCCTCATCTGTATGTCAAGATACCAGTGAGAGTGGGTGGATCATGTCTTTTTGTGGCTAGTTGATTTTCATGTATCCTGGTGACTAGTTTTCTGCCTGTTTGTCCAATGTAGTGTTTGTTACAGTTCTTGCAAGGTATTTTGTAAATGATATTAGTTTTGCTTGTTGTCTGTATAGAGTCTTTCAAGTTCATTAGCTGCTGTTTTGCGGATTTGTGGGCTACCACGATGCCAAGGGGTCTGAGTAGTCTGGCATTCATTTCCGAGATGTCTTTGATGTCGGAGAGAGTGGCTACATTTCTGGATGTGTTTTGTCTGCTTGTTTAGGTTTGTTGCTGAGAAATCGGTAGACTGTATTCATTGGGTAGCCGTTCTTTTTGAATACACTGTATAGGTGATTTTCCTCTGTTCTGCATAGTTCCTCTGTGCTGCAGTGTGTGTTTGCTTGTTGAAATAATGTTGTAACGCAGTTTCATTTGTGGATGTTGGGATGATTGCTTCTGTAGTTCAAAATTTGGTCCATATGTGTTGTTTTCCTGTAGACACTGATTTGAAGTTCCCCATTGGCTGTTCGCTCCAATACGACGTCTGGGAATAACAGTTTGTTGTTGTTTTCCTCCTCTTTAGTGAATTTTATGCCAATAAGGTATTATTAATGGTCTTGAAGGTTTCCTCTAATTTGTTTCGTTTAATGATGACAAAGATGTCATCCATGTAGCGGACCCAAAGTTTGGGTTGGATGGTTAGCAGAGCTGTTTGTTTGAGTCTCTACATGACTGTCTCTGCTCAGAACCTTGATATTGCCGATCCCATGGATGTTCCGTTGATTTGTCTCAAGGTGAAGTGGATGGTTAGGCATAGGCCTATTATCTTGACGATACTGTCCTTGCTGATAAAGTTGGTGGTGTTTGGTGTATGTGTCTTTGGTTCTTCTAACAGTGTAGTCAGTGTTTCCTTGGCTAGGTTGATGTTGATAGATGTGAACAAGGCTGTTACATCAAAGGAGACCATTATTTCATCCTCTTCTATCTTGGTGTCTTTGATGGTCTTTAGAAATTCTTGGGTGGTGTGGATGGAGTGGGACGAGTCTTCTATTAAGTGTTTTAGTCTTTGGTGTAGCTCCTTGGCTAATCTGTAAGTTGGTCTTCCAGGTAGCGAGCCTATGGATCTGAGGGGGGCTCCTGGTTTGTGAATCTTTGTTAATGAGCATCAACTAGCCACAAAAAGACATGACCCACTCTCACTAATATCCTTACATACAGATGAGAAAATATACCACTTCGACTGGGAAAACACATCCATCCTAGGACAAGCCAAACAGAGACACACGCAAGAATTCATAGAAGCATGGCATTCCAACCAGAACTCTATCAACAAACACATTGACTTGGATCCCATTTACCTGAGAAAAAGAACAGGAAATGACATTATCAACCTAAGGAAACCCAAACATATAAATAGAAAGCGGGCTACACCACCAGTGCTTCATCCAGAGGCTCACTAAAATTATCACCTAGTATGGTGACGGAATATCTGAAAACGAATCTTCCAGCTCAGTGAGCAAACCAACATCCAGAACCTTATCCTGAGCTACAAATCTTGTCAAAACATGCTATCAGACTACTAGATCTAGTTTTGACTTAATGAAATAGGATTAATTAGTGACCTCATCGGGAAAATACCTCTGGGTAGCAGTGACCATATAATTGAATTTTACATCCAGTTTAAGGGAGAGAAGTATGGGTCAAAGACTACAATTTTAAATTTAAACAAGGATAATTATGAAATCTTGAACACAGAGCTGTACAGAGCAGATTAGTGAAAGTGAACTGATAAATTAAATTAGGGGATCAGTCAACAGAGATGTAATCGCATACATTTAAAGGGAGATTTCAGAAAGTGCAGAACAGATTTACTCCACAAATAAGAAAAATTCTTCTGGACAGACCAACCATCCATGATTAACTAAAAAAAAAGATAGAATCAAGCCCTAAGAAAGTCTATATCATTGTGCAAAAATAGATGGAAATTCAAAAGATTAGACAGAAGTTGTAAAAAAGAAGCAATGAATTACTAAAAGATTCATAAGGAGGGAAAAATTAGATAGACAGAATAACACACAGGAAGAGTTTCTTCAGAGATTTAAAAAAGAATAGTCTGTAATGTTGATCATATAGAAAATGATTCCGGGGAATTAGTAATGAATGCTAAAGAGATGATAGACAAATTGAATAGATAATTTGTGTTGGTCTTCACAAGAAAGGATATGAGTAGAACCCTGGAAATAGCTATAATTCAGGAATTGAAAGGGAGAAAGATATTCACAAAAATTACAATTACCAGGGAGGCAGTATTGAGTAAATTGTTAGACTGGTGAGTTGATAAGTCTCCAGATCCTGATGGATTTCATCATAGATTCTTAAACGATGAGCTAATGAGCTGGTTGATGCATTGGTTTTAATTTTCCAAAACTCATTAGACTCGGGGAAAGTTCCTTTAGTTTGGATAATAGCTAATGCAACTCCTTTACTCAAAAAGAGAGGGAGACAGAGAGCTGAAAAATACAAGACAGTTTAACATCTATAAAAGGAAAACATTAGAAGCTATTATTAGTTACAATAGGGCACTTGGATAGGTTCAAGGTAATCAGGCAAATCCAACATGGGTTTGTCAAAAGTAAATCATGTTTATATAATTTATTGGAGTTACTTGAAGAAGTAACTCATTCTGTAGGTAAAGGGGAGCCAGTGGATGTATTGTGTGTAGATAGTGTAGGAATGAGGGAACACACAGGAGTGGGGGTCGTAAGATGACAATGGATGGCAATAATAGGACAACTGGAAATGGATGAAGAGAGGACAGTAGGGGCTGGGTGATCCCAAGCATTCCATATAATGTGCCACCCAGAATCAGGACAGTTACTATGACAACTAGACAATAAAAGACACTGCCAAAGATGCATGTCTAGAGACTAAGAAGAAATACCAAAGGGTTGTAAGAAAAGACCATGCAATAAAAAGAAGATTCATTCCCATAGATTTGGAAAGCAAGAAAAGAAGGATTCACCTTGGCCTTTGTTCCATGTTATAGGTTCTTGTGCCTATATTTGCTTTAGATGACTGGAGTGACGCAGTAGCAAAAATGAAATCACTGCAGCTGTGACCTTCACAAATGTAAGTAGAGCAGTTCTCGTCACGGAGCTGCTTCTCAAATCTTCTGGGGCATCATTTGACATAGTTCAGTAATTGCCTCCCTGGAGAATCACAACCTCTGTAGACACTGCTCTGTCAGTTCCAAGTATGATACTGTGACCCTGTTTGCCTCTCGCCTTACATTTTTTCTCTTGAGGGTTATGTAACTGTACATTCGGCTTTGCATTCACTCAGTTTCTTATCCAATAGATTGCAAATAGTCACAACAGGAAGAATTCATGTCGCTGTCCCTTTGTTAAGTCTCAATCCAATCATACACTGAGCACCAGCTGTGAACTAGATTTATGGGTGACAGGATCACAGCTCCTTTCGTGTGAAAATATGCAAGTTTGCCCACTTTAGTTAGGTCACTTTCTCCCAATCCTCTAGGTAACAAATTTAATTCGCAACAGCTTTCCCAATCCATTTGTAATGGTGAAAACAGATGATAAAAAATTATAATCTCTAATTCTATTGGATAGCTCAGGGCTCTTGTGACACCACGGCAATGTTCAGACCTCTAGACCAGGAGATTCATGTTCAAGTTCCAACTGTTCATGAGGTTGCAATAACGTCACAGATCAGGTTGCTTAGGAAAATATCCATTGGGCACCTATTTCATGGTGCACAAAATACATTTTAGAGTGTCAATTGTTATAACACAGTGGTGAATCCTTCTGCTAATTAAACCAAACACCCCGATGAGCTCACTTCGCCTCGTATACTGTTAAAGTATGAGTAACAGAGAACTCCCAAATTCCACTGTTTAAAGCAAAAATATCAATTTATTCTTCAACTTGAAAAGTGAACATTAAATGACAACTGTTAACAACCCTAAGCTCTTTCTCCTGACTGCTTGTTAGCTGTCTCCAACTTGATAACAATCCATTATTCCGATAACCACCCATATTAAAATTACATCAACTTAATTTTCAAAACCAGACAACAGTGGTCATCTCCAGTGCCCTCCTTCCTCTGGCTGTAGATCTCCCTGGGTCATTTTCGTCTTTTGCTGCAAAGATGTTTCAAAGGAAAAAGATGCTTTCATAGAGTGTGTTTTGTTCACTGTTACTTTGGTGATGGCAATTGGCCGCTGTCTCTGGCAAGTGCCAGGTAAGCTCTCAGTGCAAAGCTGCTTTCAGTCCCTCTTAAAGGTACAGTATACACCTTCAACTTCATAACACAACCAATTTTGGAAGTCAGAAATGCATCTTACTCATGTTAAGTCATAATTCAGGTGGAATATTGCCTTTCTTTGGCTTGTGTTTCATGATAGGATTATCAGAAAATAAACATTCCAGAGTGAAAGTGTATGTAAAAACATTTCAGTATTTGTAATTAGATATAAAGTAATTAAGCGTACCTAGAACTTGATCAGGGATAAAATCATTTCTGTGAAGAATCTCATTCCTGATAACTTAGTTCTGAAGAAAACTTAAGCCAAAGTTAGTACTGTATATGATTTGTGAAATCATGCTTTTATCAACAAATACAAGAATGGGGGGATCCAATACTGATAAACATTCAAATGGTATGTGAAAGTTAAATTAATAAAAGTAGAATTTCCTCCTTCCTGGTGTAGCAGCAGTGTTGGAGAAGAGTGATAAATAGAATGAGAAAGAAAAGGAGCAGATTCTCTACATTGATAAAAAGCTTCCCGATTTTCCTCTCAAATCTTAAATTGTAGCTTAAGATCTTGCCCTTAAATGGTTACTACCTTATTTCTGTGCATTTGCACATCTTTAAAGCCCAAACAGAGTCTATTTACATTCCACTTCCAATTCTCCTTCCTCTTAAGAGAGAGTAGACAGTGAAATTTCCTGAAAGATAATATCTACGATTGCATGTTTTATCAGTTCACTTTGTGAGAAGGGACAACGTCGCATAGAAACTAAGAACTGGAGTAGACCATTCAGCCCTTCAAATCTGCTCTGCCATTTCAAGGGATTATTGCTAATTATCCAGCTCAGTACTTTGTTCCTGCTATCGCTCCATACGTTTTATACCCTTTAGCCTAAGAACTATATATAATTTCTTTTTGAAATAAATTCAATGTTTTGGCTTCAATCGCTTTCTCTATTAGAGAATTCCACACTGGACGAAAAAATGTCTCCTCCTCTCATGCATCCACACAGGATGCTTTTATGCTGACATGGAAACATACATTAGCTTGCTTTTTTAGCAATTACTCACTTCACCACTTATTTGGAAACTGCCAGCCTCCACATGCTTCACCTTGCTTTCTTACACATTGACTTCAATATTGAGTTTAGTCTGCTCGCCTATTGAATTAGAGCATTAGAGCTGCTTTCAAGTGCAGAGGGAGGTAGCTTATGGCAGTGGGGACCTCTGAATAGACAGTCTGTCAGATGGGATGGAGTATGCTTTATTAGCATCAGAGGTGAGGCACACACCAGAGGCTTACAGGCAAAGACAGTACAAGTGCTTCATAGGAAGCAAATGTCTCTGTGGTGGTATTACTGGACTGTTAATCCAGAGACCCAGGTAATGTTCTGGGTCCACCATGGCAGATGGTGGAATTTGAAGTTAATAATAAAAAAAATCTGGAATTAAGAGTCTGATGATGACTTTGAAACCATTGTTGGAAAAGTTCACTTGATTCACTGATATCCTTTAAAGGAAGGACATCCTTATTTGATCTGGACTGTATGCTACTCCAGACCCACAGCAATGTGGTTGATTCTTGGATTCCCAATGGAATTGGCAATAAATGCTGGCCTAGCCAGTGATGCCCTTATCCTATGAATGAATTTTTAAAAGAAATCTATGGATTAGTCTTCCATCGTTTTGGCTGTGTCAATTTCACTGAGTTTCTGGGAGGGTATGCTATCACAAGGCCTAGCCTGATCTCTTGACATATATTGCCCAACTTGCCAGATTAACTATCTACCCCATTCCTACAGCAGGCCTTTCACCAATTCCAGCCTCATTTTACCATTTTCCATTCCTGGAACAACTCGGCAGATATCTACCAAGAGAACACAATTCCTGTCACTGGTGCCATCTTTAAAAGGACACTGTGCATCTGGACAGATGTAAGCAGTTGGCATTGCCCCTCACTGGCAACTTAATGTCAGAAACCGCACTGCTCAAGACATGGAGCTGGCATGGTTGACATTCCTTCATTGGTACAACATTACTCTCTCACCTTAGTCACTGTTTAACTCCCAGGCCAGGCAGTTTACCTACATCCTGCCTAAACACCCTCTCTCTCTAGGTCCCCAGAGTCCATTATAGATCTGCATGTTATTGTCCTGTAGGGGCACATACAGCCAAACAGTTGGACAATTCAAAACACAAACTTTATTTGCAAACAATGGATATAATAAAATGAACAGAGGCTACTGATCACCCACCATAATGCAACAAAAAAGGCATCCGCGATGACCAAAGACTATTTTACTTTTCCTGATGGTCAGGCTGAACCTAGCTCTCAACCAGTAGAACTAACTGTCAGTCAGGTCCTGCCTGCCATGTAGCTGACCCTTCATGTGTTAGGAGAACTTCATTGTCTCCAATATCCTCTTCCTCCTCCTCTTCCAAAGACTGCTCCTGTTCTCCAAGTCCCTCAGCATCCATTATATCACGTTATTGTCTGCTCCAGTTGGTCAGTGCATAACACGCTAAGAATGATGCAATACACTCTGACTGGAGTGCATTGCAGGCCTGGCTCCTACAGGCCAGTCAAGTACTTGAACTGCATCTTCAGAATTCCTAACATCTGTTTCAGCTAGCTAAAGTATGGACAGCATTGCATCTGTGCTCTCATCAGTCGGGGGAGGGAGGGTACTTCGCTTGCGCCTTGAACCATGTTGAGTTGGTGGCCTCATCCCACCCCCATCTTTGTAGGGCGCCTGGATGGATGGATGGACACTTATGCAAGCAGACACTCACGCACATGCACACACACGTGCGCATGAACTATGTTCCCTAGCACAGATGGCATCGATCATTATCCTGACCCATTTGTGGCTGCATACTGAAAGATCCCGTATGGATCGCCCATCATTCTCTGGAAAGAACTAATTGAATATTAGCTTAATGCAGCTGCCACCATTACAGCCTTTGGGAGAGAAGGCCTCCCATTCCTGCAGCCTGAATTGTGTCTGACAGTGTCCCCATGATGTGGAAGTGCTAGGATTGGGCATGGCTAGTAAATTGACAAGGTCTTTTCCCTGCGGTGGGGGAATCCAAAACTAGAGAGCATAGGTTTACGTTGAGAGGGGGAAGAGTTAAAAGGGACCCAAGGGACAACTCATTCATGCAGAGGGTGGTGCACATACAGAATGAGCTGCCAGAGGAAGTGGTGGAGGCTGGTGCAATTATAACATTTAAAAGGCATCTGGATGGGTAAATGAATAGGAAGGGTTTGGAGGGATATGAGCTAAGTGCCAGCAAATGGGACTCGATTAATTTAGGGTATCTGGTCAGCATGGATGAGTTGGACCGAAGGGTCTGTTTCCGTGCTGTACATCACTATGACTCCATCTACCTTTGCCTTCTAATGAAAGCAGCCATAGTGACCGATATCCCACCAGGGTGCATGAATCTTGATGGAAATGACTTACATTAAGAACATAAGGAGCAAAAGAAGTTCTTGTCTCTGAGAACAGTCTATGGTGACATACCCCGCAGATGAAGCAGTATACATTCATCAATACAGTGAGATACACTGCAGCTGATAATGAGGGTCATGTCTCCATCATTTATTCAGCTTCAGCCTCGGCATTTGCACCAACTTGGTGAAGGAGCTGAGCAGACTGACCAGTACATGACATCAGAAGGGGAGTACCTGCTGCTCTCTGACTCTTCCTATCTCATGTTTACATTAGCCATGAAAGCCATGAAATTTCCCATTCTAATGCACTTGTGTCCTTCGACGAGATCTTGCAAATTTCACAATTCATGAGTTGCTTCTCACAAACATTTCACTCTTTTTAAGTCATTACCACTGATTTACATGTAATGAACTATGGCATAATCAAACTGCCTTTGACCAACAACTGACCTCTAAGCATGTTCACATTACATGCATTGCAGTTGGGTGAAGAAATGATTGAAAATTAAATATAGTTGCAGTTTGCAAATGTGTGCTTCCTGTATTTGCCCCGTCAGTGTCCCAGCATCTGGCAGATGTAAGTTGTTAAAAGCCTCACTCATTAGTTTTGTTTCGATTTGCAGTTGCCGGTGTTGGACTGGGGTGTACAAAGTTAAAAGTCACACGACACCAGGTTATAATCCAACAGGTTTATTTGGAAGCACTAGTTTTTGGAACATTGCCCCTTGACAACTACCTGATGAAGGAGCAGCGCTCCGAAAGCTAGTGTTTCCAAATAAACCTGTTGGACTATAAGCTGGTGTCGTGTGATTTTTAACTTAGTTTTGTTTCATTAGAGCCATACAGTATAGGAACAGGCCTTTCAGCCCAACATGTCTATGCTGACCAACAAGCTGCACTAATCTCATTTTCCAGCACTTGATCCACAACATACTGTGCCCTGGCATTTTAAGTGTTTGTCCAAATGTTTTTTTAAATATTGTGAGAGTATTTGCTGTCACCAATCTCTCAGGAAGCATGTTCCAATATTTCTATCATTCTATGGGTGAAAAGACTTTTCTCAGATCTCTTGTAAACCATGTGCTCCTCACCTTAAACATATGTCCTCTGGATTTAGACACATCTGCTGTACGGAAGAGATTCCCACAATCTACCCAATCTATGCCTCTCATAATTTTGTATACTTCAGTCAAATCCCACCATCACCCCCCTCCCCAGCCACATTTGTTCCAAGGAAAATAACCCACAGTATCTTGTCTCTCCTCATAACTGAGACTTTTCATACCAGGCAACATCCTGGTGAATCCAGTCTGCAACATCTCCAGTACAATCACAGCCTTCCGATAGTATTTCCTTCCCTGAGTACACCTCCCTAGATGTATCATCTTGTGCTCATTGGGATAAAACTCTACCTGCCACTGCTCTGCCCAACTTACCAGCTCATCCTCCTCACTCTGAGCAACATCAACCATTTTTCGTGTCATCTTCTATCAGTTTTGGTTTGGAGGTGTGAATTGTATGCACCAAGACTGTGAGCTGAGAATAGCATTTGGGCTGTGGGCCACAGATTGTGCTTAAAAGAAAGGAAGAACGAACAAACAAGATGTGGTTTGTTTGAGGCATCAGGAGGTTAATTGTAGGTTTGATCTTGATCAAAAGGTTCTACAGACTCTGGTCCACCACAGCAGTATGTTTAAACAGATAGCAGATGTTGCTCACTAATGAGGTCAGTACCTGTGTAACAATACTATGGCTTTAAGAGGTGCATTTTGTCCTGCTTTTCTTTTGAAAATACTTTCTGAGCCATAAGTGCCGAGTGATCTCCTCCAAACTTGTGAGGCCTTGAGCTTTATTTTAAGTTAGAACAATAGAAGCAGCGTAAATGGGTGGAGTCAAGTTCCCATAGAACCAGGGTTTTAGTTTTGCTTTCCAGCGTTGTTGAGGTTTTGAAGCTGGTTGTGGAAGCTGCTACAACTCTCTCTCTCTCTCTTGCTCTTTCTTGGGTTCTCTTTCTGCTGCCTGAATTACATAGGAGACAATCTTTTATACTGACCTTGCCTTTGGGTGTGTTAGTGGGATGCTACTATATTGGAACAGTTCTTGCTTAGTATTGAAATAATCTATTATTCTTTTGTTTCCAACAGAGTTAAAGTTATACCAATTCTTCTTTTTTTAGTTTATATTTTAATTGGGACACAAATAAAATGTTTTTCTTAACACCGAGTGCTGTAACCAATTGAATTACACTTGCTTTTAAAAAAGATAAAAGCTAGTATCTAGGCTATCTCTTTGATATATTTGCTGAAGGTTTGGCCTGGTCCATAACCCCTGGGAATTGGTTCCAACAAGTCTGGAACAGACTTTATGCTCAAGCAGGTGGCAGATGTTGAATGGTAACTGGGCCTTCATAGGGAGATAGTCAGTCTGATAGGGAGAGATCAGAGTTTTCAATTGAGTTTTGAACTGTCTCCTGTGAGAAGGAGTTGGCTGTTGATGCTACAGCATGAAAATTTAAAAGCTTCCTGACTAAACTCCTATTATCAGTTGTTGGATATTCGGAGAATAGAATTAAGTTATATGTATTAGTGACTTCCTCAGAGTGAACCGAAAAGGTGGCCCTGACTGATAGCTTCAGAAAATCAGTCAAGAAACAATTATCTATAATGAAACGTCTTGTGAAAACTGCTTAAGTAATCTAGACAGTTTTTTTATTTGCTTTTATCTATTCCCTAATTGTGTTTGTCTGTCTGTCTTTCGTGCGAATGGAGCTGAAAACAAAGATTATTGGATTTGAATCAAAGACATTAATTACATTACTTTGTTGTTGAATTTTGTTCTACTATTAATTATTTGCAATGTTTTTTGTTTAAGCTACAAACCAGAGTCTGGAATTGATTATTTGCGGAATCTGGGATTGGTTATTCAGAAAATGTCTGGTTAGCAACCATTGCAGCCAATTTTGAGGATCTTTGAAGTTTTTGATTTGATTGCATTGTGAATACAAAGATAGGAAAGCTGGTTGGGTTTACCTGTCTGCCTGCATCACAACAGGATCTAATGCTTTCACCTATCAAGTTGACATTGACTCCACTCACCCTGGGCATTGTCACAATCACGTTCCAGTTGCAGTAAGCCATCAGTGAACAGTGAGCAGTGGCAGAGAACATAGCTCATGGTGGACATCATCAGCACCAGGCATTGCCTGGTCATTGGGTTCATTTCAGCACCTCAATATTCACTTTCACCTCACAGCACCCTAACAGCCCATTTCCACCCATTACCCCCATCCACTACATTGAACTTCACCATCAACAGTCCTCTCCACCCCAAATCCTGACATTACACTTTGATAACACTTTCCTTGTCCCTGTGCATGCCATACTGGTGGTCACTCCATTTTTCAAGAAAGGATAGATAGCGCTCTTTGGGCTAAAGGAATTGCACGATGTGGAGAGAATG
The DNA here is from genome assembly GCF_047496795.1 of Chiloscyllium punctatum. Lineage (NCBI taxonomy): Eukaryota > Metazoa > Chordata > Chondrichthyes > Orectolobiformes > Hemiscylliidae > Chiloscyllium > Chiloscyllium punctatum. The sequence continues at coordinate 48,235,446 of NC_092743.1, read as the reverse complement.
TAGAAACTGGTTGGCTGCTCATATTGATCATATGATCAGTGGTCATACTTAATGGCACAGCAGGCTCAAAGGGCTGAATGGTCTACACCTACTCCTATTTCATACAACACCTCCTCCCATGCCTCTGAACATGCTCCACACACACTGCTTATACCTTGAGTGCCTCCCTCACTCTGTTCTTCTCCCTATCTCAACACCTCTGCTTCCCCCCAGTCCCTTGAGCTTGCCTGCCACTATTCCCCACCCACCCACTTTCCAACATGACCATTAGGTGTATCTGCTGCACAGGCATCCAGTTAGGAGAGGCAAGTACTGACTCCGTACTGACAAACAGGATTAGCAGTCTGTGTGTATGTCTGTCTATATGAAAGAGCATCTCAATGTGCCAGTGCTGATAATCTTTCAGCTCTGGCTGAAGGCAAAGCAAGGTAAGGCATAGATACTGCCTCTTGACCACAGAATGTAGTTGAGGCCAAAACATTTCTGAAGAAGGAGTTAGATGTAATACTTAGGGCTAAAGTAATCAAAGGTTATGGGGAGAAAACAGGAACAGGATGCTGACCAGCTATGATCACCTTGAATGTCAGAGCAGACACAAAGGGCTGAATGGCCTATTCCAGCTCTTATTTCCTTTGTTTCTATGTATCATGCACTGATATGCCAGGCTCCCTCATCATTGAGAATGGGGATATTTGGGGAGTCTTCTCCTCGAGTGAGTTTTTATACTGTCCACTATCATTTCACAACTAGGTGTTGTACTGCTGCAGAGCTTAAGTCTGATCTGTTAGTTATCAATTCACTTAACTCTGTATGCACTTGCTTATATTTTTTGTGACACAAGTAGTCATGTTTTATAGCTTCACCAAGTTGACACCTCACTTTTAGCTATGCCTGACGTGCCATTCTGCACTCTTCATTGAACCAGTGTTGATCCCCTTGCTTGGTGGAATTGATAGAGTGGGGAATAAGTTCTGTGACTGCACAAGTAACTCACCAAGACACATGAACTGCAGCTGTCAGTATTGCTGGGGCTCACACCTGCTTCATTCTCCTGAACTATTAATGCTTCACGCCCGTGCGCTTTCCTCTCATTCACCGGAGGTTGCTCATGTAGCTGATTACTAACTGTCTTTGCATTCACTTCCATTGGACTCCTTCCCCTTGTCTCATTGCAGAAAAAGCTGGTCCAGTCCAAGGATCATATCTCATCAAAACTTAGATTCACCAACCGATCATCCCCAGAGTGATTGCACTTGACCTAAACAACTAACCATTGCCCTGACACAATCCGCAGCATAATCAGATGGGCCCCTTGAGTATGGAGGCATCCCTGTCTGACTCTTGTCCTCCTTTATCCCAGTAAGGTTTGTTCCCTGTGATGTTCAGATTCAGGGGGAAATCTTACAGGGGCCAAACAATGTGAGTTATAGTTAGAAATCTGATAGAATCACACAGAAAGTCCTGAGAAGCCTATCTCAACATTTGGAGTAAAAACGTGCTACATCCTTTGATGGAGTGTCCTTTTAACGAAGAGATTCATGCTCAAGAGCAGTCAGTTGCCTAGTAAGGGAGATCGTTACTTGCTGATGATCTTTTTATCTGCACATCTTGCCTCATTAATATTCAGCGTCCAGATTTGCCAACCGCAACAAGCAAAGGAGACTCCGAGAATTTGTAAACTGGAAGTCAGAATGGGTGGCTTCAGCTCTCACTTGGCTTCAAAAAGCCTCCATGTTCCATGAACAAAAAACTTGGAGTGAGTACTGGCGCTACAAATGTGAGGAAAGAAGACAGTGGCACTTGCCCTGTGGAATGTCATTCTGTGGCATTGCTGTGCACCTCTGTGTTTTGCAGGACACAGCATTGATCTGTGTGCAATTCCGGTTCAGTTTGGCTGCACTATTGGTGTGGTTTCTGAAATAACTCTGGTATCCGATCACCAAGTCACCCATTATTTACATGTGGAGAGTACATTCAGAGTCAGCTCTCAGAATGAACAGGATATTTGACAGCCAGGGCTCTCTGATTGGACCAGGTTAACAACCCTAATCATGGAACTCATATTCTATAAGGTCCACCTGGCTGACCTTGTTACAACTACTGCAGTCTCCTTTGGTAGTCAACAGGAAAAAGGACTGCCCACCTCTCCTATCTCATCTACCAGCGCCTTCAGATCCCAGAGATGGTAACTACCTTGGTCTTCTTTTGCAATAGTTTTAGCCTCAGTTTGAGGGGATGTTCCCGGCCTGCAGTGTCTGAACAGTATGCAGCTGGGCTTTAAACATTATTTCCAAGGCATGTACACCAGAAAGCCTTGCTAGTCATGAGCACTTCCACATCTCCAAACAAGCAGTTCCTAAAGAAATACATCAAGCAGCTCGCTTGCATGATGAATGAGATGAAAAGAGGAAAATCACATGAGAACATTCACTTCGGGCAATGGCGGATTGGAAACTGACACACTGTGCTCTCAAACAACAACCGAGTAAATATAACACCACATTTTAACTGTTTAATTGTAACATTAGTGGAAAGAGTTAAGCATGTGGATTAGAAAGGATGATAAAATCTGAACAAGTGTATTACTTGGAAACCTTAACTATTGTCTTCAAATATTAGTTTAATGCATTCTGTATATATATCTGCATAACATTGATAAAACACAATTATCATGTACACGGAATATGTCATGAAGCAAAATAGAAACTGATATCATGTACCACAATAGAACTGAATCTCCAGTCACATGATTTGACCACAGATGTCAACCATCTGTCACTGTGCACCATAACACCTACCGATGGCAAAAAAAACAAACCTACTGAGTGCAGAATAATTATTATCCTGCAAAATCTACCTATACACATTACATTGAGCTTCATGTGTGGCTTGAATGTAATACACTGAAAAGTGTAAATGGCACTGATAAATAACTACAGCTTAGATTCCTAGGCCTGTCTGTCTTCAACCTCCTGACATGTTGCTGTCTTGTACCAGCCTCGAGGTTATTTCAATGGAAAGGAAATTCGGGCAGTTGCTATAACAGGCTACCAATCTATGACAGCAGCTTTACACCCAGGCAACATACTGAAGATCAATTACAATATATTACATAGAAAATCAGAGCAGGCGTAGGCCGCTCAGCCCTTCGAGCCTGCTCCATCATTTCCTATGATCAGAGCTGAATATTCAACTCTGTAGCCTGTTTCCACTTTCTTCCCATATTGTTCAATCCTTTTAGCCCTAAGAACTATACCTAACACCTTAAAAGCATTCAATGTTTTGACCTCAACTGCTTTTTGTAGCAGAGAATATTTTGGGTAAAATAATTTCTCTTCTTCTCAGCAATAAATCATCTATCCCATACCCTTACACTGTAACCTTTGGTTTTGGACTCCTGGTCGTCAGGAACATTCTTCCTGCATTTATGGTGTCTGATCCTTTTAGAATTTTATGCGTTTCTAGGAGAACTCCCCTTATATTTCTGAACTCCAAGTGAATATAGTCCTATTTATCCAACCTCTCTTTAGACATTAGTCCTGCCATCCTAGGAATCAGTCTTCATTACAATCCCTCCATAGCCAGAAGATCTTTCCTCAAATAAGGAGACCAAAACTGCCTGCAATGCTCCAATTGTGGTCTTATCAAGGTTCCATACAAATACACTAACACGTCTGTGCTCAAATCATCTCATTTCTTTTACCACATCCTGCACCTACATTCTTACTGGTGTATGAGGAAACCCAGATCTTGTTGGACCTCCCCCTTTCCCAATCTATGGCCTTTCAGAAAATAAACTGTCTTTCTGTTTTTGCTGCCAAAGTGGATAACCTCATGTCTATCCACATTATACTTCACTTGCCACATATTTGCCTACGCATTCACTTTGTCCAAATTGCCTTCAATCATCTCTGCATCCTTCTCACACTCAGCTTTGTGCCATCTGCAAGCTTAGAGATATCACTTTTAGTTCCCTCACCTAAATTGTTAGTATATTGTTATGAAGTAGACCAAAGCCACTGAAAAGCTATCCAGAAGATAATCTAGACCCTAACATTTTCTTACTTTAAAGGTAAGTGTAAGGTGTTGCAATCCTGTCTTGAAGTGTAGCGCATTAAGCCACACCCATCCAAAAAATGTCAAGTGTTTAAAGAGACTAGGGATACTCCTGACACCCCAAAGTCTATCCACCATCTACAAGGCACAAGTCAGGAGTGTGATAGAATACTCCCCACTTGCCTGGATGGGTACAGCTCCAACAACACTCAAGAAGCTTGATACCATTCAGGACAAAGCAACCTGCTTTATTGGCACCACATCCACAAACATTCAATCCTTCTACCACTGGTGCTCAGTAGCAGCAGTGGTATACTATCTACAAGATGCACTGCAGAAATTCACCAAAGATCCTTTAACAGCACCTTCTAAACTCAAGACCACTTCCATCTAGAAGGACAAGGACAGCAAGAACACCACCACCACCTGCAAGTTCTCCTCCAAGCCACTCACCACCCTGACTTGGAAATATACTGATGTTCCATCACAGTAGTTGGGTCAAAATCCTGGAATTCCCTCCGTAGCGGCATTGTGGGTCAACCCACAGCAAGTGGACTGCAATGATTCAAGAAGGCAGCTCACCACCACCTTCTCAGGGGCAAATAGGGATGGGCTACCAATGCTGGCCAGCCAGCGACACCCAAGTCCCACAAATCAATAAAAGGGACCTTGCAGCTGTTAGAAATCAGTCTGAACTCATGGCAACCATTGCTAACTTGGAACTTGTGCCTTCAAAGTATCATCTGGAAAGCCCTGCTTTAGGTCATCATTTGCTATTTAGTATAATTTACACCCATGGATCAAAGCCATGGTTTGTCTGAACAAAAAAATCCAGCTGTTGCCTTTAAGAAGTTTGAATCAAACAGCACACAAGTCTTTTTTCATTTGGAAAAGTAACTCATTCAGATATACAGGAAACAGCAGCTAATTCAAACATGAAAAGAGCTTAATATTGATAAGGAGGATAAACTATTTATATTTAAAACTTGTTAGACACTAGGACCGGTTTGCAGACACACAGGACTGTTAGAACATATGGCAAAAATGGACGTCCTCCATCTTGGGAAGTGGCCTCCTCCATCTCCACTTCAATACGACCTGATGCCTGGAGGAAGAAAGTCTTATCTTCCGCCTTGGGACCCTTCAACCCCATGGCATCAATGTGGACTTCACCAGCTTCCTCATTTTCCCTCCCCCCCATCTTACCCCAGTTCCAACCTTCCAGCTCAGCACTATCCACATGACTGTCCCATCTGCCAATCTTCCTTCCCACCTATCCACTCCACCCTCCTTTCTGACCTATCACCTTTACCCCCGACCTCCATCCACCTACTGTATACTTCGCTACTTTCCCCCTGCTCCACATCCTCCCATTTATCTCTCCACCCCTGAAGCTTCCAGTCTCATACCTGATGAAAGGCTTTTACCCAAAATGTCGATTTTCCTGCTCCTCAGATGCTGTCTGACCTGCTATGCTTTTCCAGCACCACTCTAATCGACTGTTAGAACATATGAACATATGAAGTTGGAACAGGATTGGGCAATTCAGCTAATTGAGCCTGCTCTGCCCTTTAATGCGATCATTGTAATAGTGTAGAAAGATGCCATTCAACCCACCGTGGCTTGCACTGATTCTATTACCTAATGCCAATCTCTTGCCTTGTCCCTATACCCCTGCTCACTACTACTATTCAAATAATCTTCAACTGAACTTGCTGCTGCCCCTTTTCTAGGTAATGCCTTTCATTCCCTAACTGTTTAACGTGTGAAAATGATTTCTCTCACTTCAAATCCATATCCTTTCATTTTTTTTTATGAGTGGGAACAGCTTTTCCCGATCTACTCTATCCAATCTCCTCAGGATTCTGAAAAGCTCTATCAAATCTCCTGTCAGCTTTCTTCTCTCCAAAGTGAACAGTTCCAACTTCTTCAATCTATCCTCATCATTGAAGTTTTCATTCCTGGAACCATTGTTATAAATCACTTCTGCATTTTCTCTTGTGAATTCACTTCTTTCCCATAACACACAATACTCCAGCCGAAGTCTAAAAAGTGGCTTGTACAAGTTCACATCTCCTTCTTCTTCTTATACTCTATGCCTCTGTTAATAAAGCCAAGGGCAGTGTGTGTTTTATGTACTACTCTCCCCACCTGTCCTACCACCCCCAATGATCTGTGCATGTATATATCCAGATCCCTCTGCTTCTGCACCCCCTTTAATACTAATAATAGTACTAATAAATGGGCAGAATAATACTCTCCATTTTGTACTGTCTTTTAATGTTCTTCTGACCAAAGTTCATCATCTCACACTTCCTGTGCATTGAACCTCATCTGCCGCCTACCTGCTTGCTCCACAAATTTGTCAATGTCTGTTTGGAGCTCCGCACTGTTCTTCTCACAGTTTACAATACTTTGAATCATCTGCAAACTTTGAAATAGTCCCCTGTACACCAAGATCCAGATCATGAACGTATATCAGGAAAAGCAAGGGTGCCAACACCAACTCCTGGGGAATGCTACTCAAAACCTTCCTTCAGCCTGAAAAATATTCATTGACCATTACTGTTCATTCCTGATGAAGGGCTCTTGCCCGAAACGTTGATTCTCCTGTTCCTCAGATGCTGCCCGACCTGCTGTGTTTTTCCAGTATCACACTTTCAACTCTAATCTCCAGCATCTATTGTCCTCATTTCCTTCATTACCATTCATTACCTCTCACTCAGCCAATTTTGTATCCATATCACTTCCGTCCATTTTACACCACGACCTACAACTTTCAGTTGCATCCAAGGGCACTAAGGGAAGTGAGAGTGGAAATTTCAAAGGCACAATTGCTTAATATTTTTTAAACTTTAGGGTAGGCCAGAATTCTGGAGAATTGTTAATGTTGCACCTTTGATCAAAAAATATGTAAAGATAAAGTCAGCAAGTTCAGTCTAATGAATATAATTCAGAACTGGGGAAATTTCTGGAAATGATAATTCAGGACAAAATGAAGAAACACATCAAGACATCTCGATTAATTCAAGAAAGCCAGAATGGACTTTCTGAAGGGGAAAGTTATGCTTAACTAACTCACTACAATTTTTTGATGAGGTAAAAGAGAGAGGATTAACTGGGGCAATGTAGTTGATGCAGCATACTGTCATAAAGTCATAGAGTCATAGAGATGTGCAGCATAGAAACAGACCCTTCTGTCCAACTCATCCAAGCCGACCAAATATCCCAACCTAATCTAGTACCACTTGCCAGCATCTGGCCTGTATCCCTCCAAATCCTTCCTATTCATATATTCATCCAGATGCTTTTTAAAGTCTGAAATTGTACTAGCCTCCACCACTTCCTTTGGCAGCTCATTGCATACATGTCCACCCTCTGCATGAAAATGTTGCCCTTTAGGTCCCTTTTATATCTTTCCCCTCTCAACCTACACCTATGTCCTCTAGTTCTGGACTCCCCCAGTGAAGGGAAATGACATTGTCTATTTACCCTATCCATGCTCTTCGTGATTTTATAAACCTCTATGAGGTCACCCCCCAGCCTTTTCAACCTCTCCCTATAGCCCAAATCCTCCAACCCAGGCAATATGCTAAATTGCCCACAGTTTAGGTGCATTCGGGATAAAACATAGGGTAGGTGAATGGGTCTGGGTGGGTTACTCTTTAGAAGGTTGATGTGGACTTATTGGGCTGAAGGGCCTGTTTCCATATTGTAGGTAATCTAATCTAATCTAATCAAAAAAGTCTTTTCTGAACCCTTTCAAGTTTCATAACATCCTTCCGATAGGAAAGAGACCAGAATTGTGTGCAATATGCCAAAAGTGGTCTAACCAATCTCCTGTGCAGCCACAACATGACCTCCCAAGCCCTGTACTCAATACTCTAACCATACCTAAACGCCTTAGTCACTATCCTATTTACCTGCTCCTCTACTTTCAAGGAGCTATGAAACTGCAATCCAAGGTCTCTTTGTTCAGCTACACCCCCTAAGACCTTATCATTATGTGTATAAGTCCTGCTAAGATTTGCTTTCCCACAATGCAACACCTCACATTTATCTAAATTCAACTCCATCTGCTACTCCTCAGCCCACTGGCCCATCTGACCAAGATCCTGTTTATATAAATGACGAAACGTAGTGGACCCAGCACTGATCCTTGTGGCACTCCACTGCTCACAGGTCTCCAGTCTGAAAAATAACCCTCCACCACCACCTTCGAGCCAGTTCTGTATCCAAATGGCTAGTTCTCCCTGTATTCCATGAATCTTAACCTTGCTAATCAGTCTCCCCTGGGGAACATTGTCGAATGCCTTACTGAAGTCCATATAGATCATGTCCACCTCTCTGCCCTCATAAATCCCCTTTGTTACTTCTTCAAAAAACTCAATCAAGTTCTTCCAAAAGGCCACACAATAGTTAGCACAAATAGTACATTTACAACTCTTGAAAAGAAAGAAATAACTGGAACATGGACATAAAATTAGAAGAGTAACAAGAAACAAAGACTAATGTTTAATGGATATCTTTTGGACTGGAGGATCTTTTGTAGTGGATTTCTTCAATGGCCAGTCTTGGGATGATTGCTTTTCCTGTTATCTATTAATGCAATATTAATTTGTGTACACACAAAAAAGAAAAGAAGGTTGCAAGGAGATTTGATTGAAATATGCAAGGTTGTTTGGTGTCTGGTCAGAGTAGATAGGGAGAAATTGTTTTTACTTGTAAAAAGATTGAGAATGAGAGTGCACAAATTTAAAGTATTTAGCAAAATAAATAAAAATGACATAAGAATTTTTTTTCACGTATGTACGCAGCATACATGGTCAAGTGGCTCAGTGGTTAGCACTGCTGCCTCACAGTACCAGGGACCTGGATTCAATTCCAGCCTTGGGCGACTGTCAGTGTGGAGTTTGCACATTCTGCCCATGGCCCCGTGAGTTTTCTCTGGGTACTCTGGTTTCCTCCCGTTGTACAAAGATGTGCAGGTTAGATGGATTGGCAATGCTAAGCTGCCCCATAGTATTAGATTAGATTACTTAGAGTGTGGAAACAGGCCCTTTGGCCCAACAAGTCCACACCGACTCTCCAAAGAGCATTCCCCTATATCTAACACTGTGGGCATTTTAGCATGGCCAATTCACGTAACCTGCACATTTTTAAAATGTGGGAGGCAACCGGAGCACCCGGAGGAAATCTACACAGACACAGGGAGAATGTGCAAGCTCCACACAGACAGTTGTCTGAGGTGGGAATTGAACCTGGGTCTCTGGCACTGTGAGGCAGCAGTGCTAACCACTGTGCCACTGTGCCGCCCAATTCAGGGATGTGCAGGTTAGGTGGATTAGCCATGGGAAATGCTGGGTTACAGGGATGATGTGGTCTGGGTGGAGTGCTCTTTGGAGGGTTGTTGTGGACTAGATGGGCCAAATGGCTTACTTCCACACTGTTTGGATTCAATGTGGTTAAGATCAGGAAATCATCGCTGATTTATGTGGTAGACAGGTTCAATTGAAGCATTTGAAAGAGAATCAGAGTTTTATCTGAAGAGGAATACTGAGTAGGGATTCGGAGAAAAGGCAGCAAAATGACGCTACGTAAGTTGCTCATTCAACAGACCAATGCAGACACAATAGACAAAATGGCCTCCTCTCTGCTCTCATAATTTCTGTGATTTACACTCAACAACCATAACAGGAAAATATGTCCTACTAACTACTTTTTAAAATTGGTGTAAGAACAAGTTCAACATAACTGTCTAGGCAAGAAAGCTCATCTTCAGTGAGTTATATACCAATATTGTATCAAACGTTTTGATTACATGATATGCACCAGATTGAATGTCAGGCCTGTGGAAAACTAACAGTTATCATTACGTCGTACAGGTTTGAACATGCACTGAAATGAACCCTCAGGAGTCATTATCCTGTTTCCAGATTCCTCCTGTTTTGTCATCAGCAGCTGATTAACAGATATGACAAAGCTTCAAAACTAACATTTTATCTTCGAATGTGTGCAGCTAATGAGACCTGAAGACATCACTTCAAGCCTGGAAATGACAACATTTTCATGGCTTTTTGCCTGACTCAAAATTTCAAAACAATGTTGGCTAATTGATATTAGATAGTAAATTCACCAATGACAAATATATGATTAAAATTGTGGATAAATCATCCCAGAATATAAGAGAGAGAATAATAATTTTGTTAAATGTATGACATATGAGTAAATCATAAACAATGGCAAACAATGCCTCTTCCTTTTTTGCACAGCAGTGGGGTTAGACAAAGAATTTAGATAGTAGTTGCTACTTCTTTCAGTGCACATTCTGTCACTCTAGCTGCCAACTTTTTTGCACACTACATTATTCAGTACAGGCTGAGCATGCCAAGAATTTTAGTGAACAATAAAAAAATCTGCCAACAGCTAATCACTCATTATGTGATGCAACATTTTGAGACAATTAGCAAACCATACAGCACGTGACAAATAAGACTCATTTGTGATGAAAATAAAATTATATGGTTCATTATCAATGTTCCTGTAAAACACACCCACTAATCAACCAAAACACTCCATTCAACCATAGGACAAACTACACAGTGGGCTCTGCCAAAATCTTGACTGCTACTGCAATTGTAATGTTATGTGGTTATCTGTTTCATAATCTGCTTGGATCAAACTGGATAATTGCTCCTAAAGTGCTTTAACAGAGGAAGAACTAGTTATCCCATCTATTAATCATACGTATAACTTCACAGCCAAATCAACTAGTATGTTATTGTCGCCTTGAGATCCAGGGAGGGTTAAACCCCTTGTGACCCTGCTAATATAGCAGTACAGATGGAAAGGAGCGTGTCTACAAGGACCAGCCTGACAGCTGCCACCCCAGCCCTGGGAGAGATGTGAACCAATAACAGTCAAGTACACCATTTGTGAAACTGGTTCCCAATCAATAATCATTGTTTTTGCTACTACATGGTTGTATAATGAAAAACTGCCACTTCCAAACCCTCTATGAAATTAAATTTAATGGGGTGTAGTGGAAGCTTGGCTAATTTTCAAAGTCTGCTGCAATATTTAGTGTACATATTTAAGGTACATAGTGACAAGAGAATAACATGTAAAACCGCCACAGTTTAAACCTGTGAATAAAACTGCAGCTGAAAGATCATTTAAATGTTTGCTTATGGGATGATGCCAAATTCATTCATTTTCAAAATAAATTAAGAGGGTGCTTAAAAATTTGTACTTAATATAAGATCAAGTGCATGCAGGGACTTCATTCAGTTACATTGTATAGCTTGTGGCTTTACAGCATCGTTTTCTTAGAAACCATATAGCTAAGACCATAAACATCAGTCATTGGTTTCTTGGATACATCTTACGTGACATATTTACAGCACAATGTAATCATATTGCAGAGCATTACTGCTTTGAATTTAAACTTGCTGTGTCGTTAGTGAGATAATAGTGATTTTCATTGACTCAGTCGTATGAGAATTAAGTTTTCTTTTAGAACATGAATAAACAGACAGATGGAGATAGGAAAAAACAAGCAGTTTTCCCTCATTTAGGGATGTGTGTTGACAAATCCCTGGCAAAGGATCCACATTTCAAACATCCTACCCCATGGAGCTAGTTAGTGGAGAAAACAAAAGGAGCTACCAGTGCAGGCTCTGACTGCAGAAACAAAAGATGGAAAGATAATCAATTTTATGGTAAATTACTGCAAGCCATAACTAGTCCTCTGGTAAGCGTGCTTTTGCTTCAAAATGAAACATTAATGAAGGCTGTAGAATTCCAGTCTAGGCAGAAAATCAGAATACAAAAGTTGCACTATGCATTTTGTATGTAAGAAAAATGTTCCCAAGCATTTATTTATTTTATGCACAAATTATAATCACATCCTGTGACTGTTGAAAAATGCACGCCAATGCTAAGAATGACTGTTCATAAAAATTTCAGCTGATGTTTAATCTTCATGTATAATGCATATCTTCTGATTGCTTAAAATTTTACTATTTTTAAAAAAAGTTCGAAAAAAAACTTTAAAGCCAACTTGTGCAGAAGGTGACAGATAAAAGAAAATCTAAGTTGCCCGTTGCAGCTTTTTAAGGACAATAGAAACTTCCACGATTTGCAAATGGAATTGCTAAAGTTATTTGATTTTAATTCAAACATCAAAGCTGAAGAAATGTAAAATCTGGTTTATTGGTTTATTACATAAAGTCTTGCGGCCAAGTTCATTTTCACCTTAACTTTAACTGGAGGCCACTAGAATGATAGAAATTCCATTGGGACTCGCATATTAGTCAAGGATTTGAATGAGGTGTTTAAGGGCCTCTGCCTGTTTCAAACAAGGCCTCCTGTGTGGAAGGGCAGATCTTCCCTATGCTTCTTTGGCCCTACAAGTTTCAGTATGTGTTTAAAGGCCAGTACTTGTCCCAACTGAAGTCAGATCATATGTACTGGACCACAGAAAGCCACAAGTGAACCCTAGGAGGGAGATTCAGCCATGGAATGCCTGGAACTGATAAAGGTGGTTCATTTATTTTCGTAGGACTGCACAAAAAAAACCTCCATGGTGATGGAGGTGAACAGCAGCAGGTGAGGGCAGGTAGTATTGAGGAACTTCAATCATCATAGCATGAGTGGAGCTGGCTCAATGCAAATAATATGATTTCCTACTGATATCACATACTTTGGCAGCACCTATACTTGGATCATAATTTGAGGATCTTTGGGGCCCTATTAGATTTTCTTCATATGAGAAAGTAAAAATAATGAACAATGTCTTTTTTCTGGTCTGTGGCCTCCTTTTTCTCATTTTAGGTCTTCCCAAGTTTTGCACACATTAACCAAAAGGAACAAGTATTTTGTTCCCAGGCCTCCGTTAATGCCACATTATGACAAGTTAATAAGGAAGAAGTTGTGTGAAAATAGTTTAGACCAAAGTTTCTCTTTCTAATTGCTCTTCATTTCCTGTTAAGAATAAGATGAGCCTGCAGACTGTGGTTTTTTCTCCACGAATGACCATTCTGGCACCTTGTGGCATTTGCCACCTCTACTTGTGTGTGGTATTGGGTAAGGGTTATTTGAAGTTTTGTTTAATTGTCACCAATCAGCTTATCTTTGCTTTGCCTTGGCCAATTTAGTGATAAGTTGCTCACGTTACACCATTGTTGAGTATTCACAAAAGAGGCAAAGTTCTGAGATAACAAGAAGGTTTATTGCCAGAAAGCAACAAGTATGACGGCAATTGGTTAGGCATAATTACCAAGACTTGAGGGAGCTGGTACAAATATATCTGCTGCTGCTAAAAGCTAGAAAAGACCTTCTTGTCTCCACCCACAAACTATGTGTAAAATCCATAGAATGCATGGAATCAATGTAATATGAATGTGAACATATTTGGAATCATTACTTCTCCATTCATTATGAAGTTAAGAACATGATTGAAGATCCAATATTCAGCACCAAGCAAATAAATACTTTTGGCATTAAAACTGTAGATACTTCACACCAAAAGAAAAACAGGATGGCCTTTCTCCTCCCACAAACAACGTAAAACAATTATTTGCCTCCAAGCGAAATGCAGTTTCCAGCTTTTCATAAATTATGTGTATATATTCATTTGTTATCATCTTTATAGATGATGTCAGCATTGCATTAACTTGTTCGAAAAACACAGCAAGCACACTTCCATGATTTTAAAATTGAGAAACAGAATTCAGGGTGAGACTTGATCAACTCAAGATCATCTTATGTTCGAACTTTCAAAAAGGATACTAACTCATTACATTTACCATATTTTTGTCTTCTATTATTGCAAAAGTACCTGGTTTTCATTGAACTTACTCAGGATATAAAATTCAATTATTTAGAACCAAATGTTTGTGTTGGTCATGTCGGATGATTTCTTTCTAGAGGAGTGTTAATTTCAAGATTTATTTTAGAAAGTGTTCTTTTGATACTTTTTCTCTTGGACAGCAGATGTTGTTCCAAATCACCAACATTGTTCCTGAATAGCCAACGGGTATTCCTTTGTTTAAGAAGGACAACAGAACAGATCCAGGAAATTACAGACTTAAGGTGAGTCTTACATCAGTGATAGGAAAATTATTGGAGAAAGTTCTTGGGGATAGGATTACTCACATTTGGAAATATTAAGCATATTAGCGATAGATAGCTTGGCTTTGTGCAGGGCTACACTTACTTGTGATAGCTATGAAATGTCAACTACCAGGAGACAAAGCATTAAGGTAAAAGGAGGTAAGTTTAAAGGAGTTGTGAGAGGCAAATGTGGCAAGTGGCTGGAATGCAATAGCAGAGGAGATGGTGGAGCCAGATGCAATAACAATGTATAAGGCATCTTAACAGATATATCAATAGGCAGGAGCTAGAGGAATACGAATTTCATAGAGGCAAAAGGTTTTTGTTTTCAAAAGGCATCATGTGACAACACAGTCTTCGTGGGACTCTTGGTGGTTCCTGTGCCAATCTGTTATTTGCTTTTGATACTGATTTGAGACAAGTGCATTGCAGATCATTTTATTGACAGGCAGTATAGTCTTTACAGTTGTTATATACATGCAACAACTTACTTAATAAAAGAGAATTATTGTTACTTTACTCCATTCACAATACTTAATCTCATGTGTGAGATCAAGGACTCTGAGCAGATGTAACACCCTTTTGAAGGCTCCTGGCCATTCAGAAACTGGCCGCGCTTCTATGTTTAGTAGTACCAGTGACCGCTGCCAGTTCTGTGCCATCTAAGGCTTTGGATTGAGGAGGACCTAGGCACAGGTGTGTGATAGCAGGAAATAGGGTTACAATGTGGGGCTTAGACGGAAGTGGAAGGGACAAAAGGAGTCGGCAACAAGGATAATGGGTGTCTCTGAGCTGGTTCCCCCATTACCGGAGAGGTACGCAAACAAATATACCAGAATTTGCTTCTCAATACCAGCATCAACAAGATGAGGACCTGAAAAAGGCATTAACTGCCAATTTAAAGCCCTCAATTGGTGACAGAGTGGAAAGACTATTGTGGGGGCTTCCACCATGGATTTAATTGCTATGAGGGCAGAAATGTAAAGGGTCACCAGTCACCACCATTATATCTGATCAATGAACTCCTGCCACCGACCTTACCATGAGGGTGGGCACAAGATTCCATCTTTAGCACCAGTGCAAAGTCTACATTTGCCTTAATAGCACATTATACCCTTAATAATGCTGTAAAACAAGTGAATTTCCCAGGTAAGATGTAAGATAGGAGTAAAAGCTAGTTATTCTGATATTGGACTAGTGACCAGCGATTCTGAACTTAAACACCAAAATGGCATGTTATGAGAGTGAACTCAATGGATAGAATCTCGTGCCTTGTCCGGTAGTGAATTTGAATTTGTAATTGGGGTGCCATTTATTAGATGGAGAGTAGCAAATTGGGACTGGTGATGTCCAAGTTGGTTAAGTACATGGATGGTTTTTATGCTCATGTGCTGTCAATTCATGCCTAATGTGGGCAGTTAGTGCCCACAAAATCATTACAGACCACCACCACAGTTGTATAAACTCAGTGCAGGGCAGATGGCCTGTTTGACACTAAGATACATTCCACCTGCCTTTACTTATGAGCCCTCTCTTCCTCCCACATTATTGCTTTCTTGCTACCAGCTCTCCTCATCCTGCTTCAGACCATAAGATGTAGGAGTAAATATAGGCCATTCATCCCATCAGGTCTGCTCCACCATTCAATGCAATTATGTCTCATCACATTTGGCTTCATCTGTGGCCAGGAGCCTCCTTAATCCAATACCTCAGGTAGTGTTGTCTGTGTAACAGGCGCCATCTCTCTGGTTGTGTCACTAATTCATTCACGGGGTGTGTTCATCACTGGCTACCCCAGCATTTATTGCCCACCCTTAATTGTTCTGGGGAAAGTGGTGGTGATCTGCCTTCATGAACCACTGCAGTCCTTGGTGGCTGAGTGTACACTTAGTGCAGAAAGGGAGGAAGTTCCAGAGACTTGACCCAGTGACATTGGAGGAATGGAGATATAGTGCCAAATCAGTATGATGCCTTGGAGGGGATTTGCAGCTGATGATATTCCCATCTATCTACTCCCCTCACCCTTCTCAGTCAGAGATATCACATTTGGAAGATGCTGTTTAAGAGCTGGAGAATTATTGCAACACACCTTTGTGATGGTACACACTGTGCCATTGTGCATTTGTGTGTAAGTGAGTACGTTTTGAAGCGGTGGTACAGGGTACAATCAAGTGAGTTGCGTTATCTTGAATGGCATTGAGCATTGTTGGAGCTACACTAACCAGGCAAGTGGAGACTATTCCATCACACTCCTGACTTGTGCCTTGTTCATGGTGGGCAGTCCTTTGGGGAATTAGGAGGTGAGCTACTCCCTGCAGTACTCCTAGCCTCTGATCTGCTGTTATAGCCACAGTATTTAGATGGCTGAACCGTTAGGATTTTTTTGTCAATGGTAACCCCCAGGAAGGTGATAGTGGGGAATTCAGCAATGGTAATGACATTGAAAGTCAAGGGGTGATGGTTAAATTCCTTCTTTTTGTTTGGCACTTGTATGACACAAACGTTATTTCAACTTAACAAACCAAACCTTTCTTGTCCAGGTCTTACTATAGTTAAACACAGACTGATTGAGCAGCAGATGAGTTACAAATAATGTTGAGTACAGGGAAATCATTAGTGAGCAATCCTACGTTTGACCTTCTGAATGAGAGAAGATCATTAATGATGCAGCTGAAAGTAGTTGAGCCAGGGAGCTGCAGAACAATGCACTGTGATGGTGGTATTATGGTTGCCATAGCAACCTTCCTGAGTTTGATTCTGGCCCATAACAAGTTGTATATTTAAAATTAATCACCAGCAGAATCCTGAGGAACTTGGGATTCTTGTGGCACTGTGGTGGTGTCCCTACCTCTGCTCCAGAAATGGGTCATAATATGTCTGAATAGTTCATTAAAATGACTGTGCTAAGGAACTCCTGCATTGATCTGACGAAAATAATTGACCTCTAACAAACACAGCCATCTTCCTTAGTGCTAACGTGTGACTGCAATCCATGAAGAGCTTTCTATGGATTCCCAATGACTTAAATATTGCTAGATCTCCTTGATGCCACATTCAGTCAAATGCATCCTTGATATCATGAACAGTCACTCTCACCTCACTTCCAAGTTTAGCTCCTTTCTCTGTGTTTGAACCAATGCCTTAATGAGGTCAGAAGCTGAACGACTCAAAGTGCAACCCAAACTGAGCAGCTTATTGTTAAGTAAGTGGTGCTCGAAGACACGGTCAATGACCCCTTCCATCGCTTTGTTGATGTTGGTGAGTACACAGCAGTAATCAGCATGGTTTGGATTTGTTCTGCTTTTGTGGACTGCTGGACAACAGCATTGGTGAGTGGGACTTCCACTTTCAAGGATCCTTGATGTTAGATCTAAACCCGCTGTTGGCCTGTTAATTGCTCAAGTGACCACCCAGTCCCCTGTCACTTCCACAGGTTTCCATGAATAATTCTGCTTCCTTGTAGTGTTCTGCCAAACAATAACAATGGAAGTTATTGGGTTTTCTTGAATAACGAGCGAGTTCATCAATATCCTGCTGCCCTCCTTCTGGTCTTGATCAACACATGGGTTTATTCTCACGTGTAATGCTCTAGGAGTCAACAAAGATATAGTCTTAATCACTTACATCCCAGGGAAAAGTAACAAAAATGTTGCAGTCTAATTTCATTAATTAAATGCATATAGATAAAAGTTAAGGATATGCCCTGTATTAGTGTTTAATGTCAAGGATGACCATTGTTATTTTTAATTGTGTTTAATTATAAGTGCCAGATCAAATGTTTGTTAATAAAAGCATATTATCAGTAGGGTACTGGGATTTTTTTTGTTGCAATTACCTTCGTATTAGTTTCTGTCCATTGCCTCTGACAGGCATGAATTAGTTCTTCTAATGTTGCCTACAGATTAATGAATTCTAAAATTGAAGTTTAATTGTTTTGGAGTGAATGGAAAGAGTAGAGGTAAATTCTTGCATCGGCACACCTGTGATTAAATGGGTTTTTTTTTAGCTTCCCCCCCACCCCACCGCCTCTGTTTCTCTCACTCACTGGCAGCATCACTCTGCTGATAACTGACAGTTCTATCAGTAGATTCTACTCAGCATAGCTGAAACCGCAGCTGAGGCAAAACGGAATTAATAATCTGCATGAGTGAACACACATCTGCCGTTTGCAGAGGAAGATTCTATTAACAAATGCCGAATCCTTATAATTAGCAGAGCAGTTTTTGCAGCTGCCCATCTGACCCCCAGACTGAACGAATTGTGGGTGGTGTTCAGTCCCAGAATTAATCTTCTCAAATTACTGTATATTTTTCAGAGTAATAAAAACAACAGTGAACTGAATATTCTGCACAATAATAAAAAAATTATGTTCACATTATTTCGATGTTACAGTAATTGGGGTAGCACTGCACGTTTAACAAGGAATGTGAACCCATTCTAAACAATCTGTTTGAACTTTCTAGAATACTTCTTCAGTTTGATCTTTTTTTTTCAAAAATTGGTAAGATCAGAATGGGTGCATTGAAAGAGCAAGAGAGAAGTGATAATCCTCCCAGTAGGCTTCGTGGCAGAACACAGGATCAAATGCTGTAAGAACAAACAAAACTGCAGTACAAAGAAGCCTATTACAGACACATTCTTTTGACTAAGATTTATACAGACAGCCATTAACCATTTAAAATGTGGTTCTTCTACAATAAAAAAATCAGATCAACAATCTCTGGATAAGTAAGTTTGGGGCTATATCTGCCAGCTGCTCCCAGCTTTCAGTGACCCCTTTCTTGAGACTTTGCTGCTGACCCTAAAGTACCTTAATTCCTCTACATGCATATTTTAACATTATTACAAAAGGCCTCATTTGCAATTCATAAGGAAAGCAGAAATGAAGACATTTCAGATAGAGCTGCCCTAACCATTTCTGCCAGTGATGGAATTATAGTCTAAACAGCTGGAGTGTGTCCCAGGAGACAGCAGGATATGGCTCCTTTATAGCAGAATAAATCTATCAGACATATTTCAACTGTCCGACAACATTAATAGACACCAGCACACTTTAATTTTTAATGAACTTGCATGTAGGTTCTTTACAAGAAAGGGCAATCAAGGAACCTGATCCAAACTCCATTATGAAGCTCCACAACAAACCTTTCAGCCAAATCAATTTTTAAAAAAAAATTGTCAGAAGCAGACTAGTAAATTATATGTTTTGTTTTCAGGAAGTGACAACACTTGGCAGTTAACAGTCCAAAATGTAATAATTTCCACATGGCAAGCATAGTGATGCAAATGCCAAAACAGGGAGAGAATATTTTTAAGTAAGCAGTATGTATAATGGGAAAAGAACATTTTCATCATGCCTGTGTGGGTTTCCTCTGGGTGCTGTAGGTTAGGTGGATTGGTTATGCTAAATTGCCTATAGGTCCAGGGAAGTGCAGGCGAAGTTGATTGGTCATGGGAAATGCAGGGTTACAGGGAAAAGGAAGGGGAGTGGGTCTGAGTCTGGGTCTGGATGGGATGGACTTCAGAGGGTCCATGTACACTTGATGGGCTGACTGTCCTGCTTCCACACTATAGGGATTTAGGATTCGATGTGGCAGTGAAACAGAATTCCAATAGATAAGCTAACACAATGTGCAAGTACGGCAACTAAAATATTAAAACTTGCAAGCCCCAAACTTACAGCAAAAAGAAGTTGAACTGTTTTAGAAACTAATCCACTGTTGTTCTAAACTGAGGTTTTGATTTTAAGGTGATCTGCCCTAGTTCCGCAGGTGCAGAACAGGTACTGGGTTACTGAAAAATGAAGAGAAGAGGCATTGGCTACTTTTCCACGTGACTTCATTTTGGATGCTAGGTGCTTCAGTCTTGTCAATGTCCCAAACATTATGCAGCAATATTCAAATGGTATCAGATACAGTTTCCTGGTTACTGCACACATTGCATTCATTCTTCTCTGAGACCATTTTGTACGTGTGTAAAGGAAACAAGGGTCAGAATCTAACAAAGATTTCCAGGACAGAAATGAAATGGGAAAGGATACTTCACTGTGTGTGAGGCAAGCAGTCAGTTTTCAAATCGTCGAATAAAAGTTTGGTAGTAGTTTTAAGACTGATCTTGGTTCTTGACAGCAAGCGACATTACCAAACTTTTACCTCATTAACATGTCATGAACACTCAACAAATATCGTGATTACCAGATTAAATGGTAGCCTTGAGTTGAATTTTATCAAATAACAGATGGCACAGTGGTTAGCACTGCTGCCTCACAGTGCCAGAGACCCAGGTTCAATTCCCACCTTGGGCAATTGTCTGTGTGGAGTTTGCACATTCTCTCTGTGTCTGCGTGGGTTTCCTCCGGGTGCTCCGGTTTCCTCCCACAGTCCAAAAAGATGTGCAGGTTAGATGAATTGGCCATGTTAAACTGCCCCTAGTGTTAGGTGTAGGGGAATGGGTCTGGGTGGGTTGCTCTTCGGAGGGTCGGTGTGGACTTGTTGGGCCGAAGGGCCTGTTTCCACACTGTAAGTAATCTAATCTAATCTAAACAGCTCAAGTGTCCATTTCAGGGAGTTCAATGGAATATTTTTCTCTGTGAGCTCTCGTGAATTATCTCCCATAATTCTCTGCTGCTCACTTCATTGTATGCACCACATCCCTATGGCACTACACCATTGTGCCCACACCAACAGTAGAAGTACTCATTACTGGCATGATCTTCCAACATTTCTGGCATCGACTCCATTTTTAAAGAATAGCTGTGGGCCAGGTCAATTGCTGGCAGGAATGAACAACTCCACAGGAGGGAAATAAAGAAGACCTTCTTCTTAAGGTATAACATGGTTTGGGTGACAAAGCAGGAACATGAAAATTCTCAAGGATACAGGCATCACGGAGCTTGAAGGACGGTTGTCACAAAATATGTGATATTAGTGATCACAGATAATCTACAGAAAGGAAAGGAAACCTTTTCAATGCAATGTACAGTCTCTAGTGTCCTGCCCCAGGGGAAGTCAGCTATGTTGTCTAAATCTCCTGCCTGGGCTACAGCACTGAACCGGTCATGAGATAAAGTCATGTCATCTTTCACAAACAGCACCAGTATCAGCCCTGATATGGTTGTAGGTTGACGACACAGGTCCAAGTGAATCCTTGGAAATGGTCAATGGTATAAAAAATTAGTGCAGCTGTCTCCTTGATAGCCACCATGATAGAATGACCACCCACCTTTCAGTTGACACATCCTACTCCAGCTGATGATACCATTCTGTAATGGTACACTGGGAAATCCTCAGGGTTTGGCAACAATGGCACCTTGCTCATCTGGAGGAAATGGCATTGAGAATTATAGACCGTGGGCCTCCTGCACCTCCTCCACATCTTGAGAGGACCTTCAGTTGTGCCATCTTCATGTGGAGATAGTTCAGCAGCTGCTGGAGGTTGTTACTGGTCCTGAGCTTGCTGGCATAGTTGTTCCTCCTTAATTTCGCTGCGGCTTCATTGCACAGCCAGAGTGACATGAACTGACTAGACCTAGGAACAAAGGGAGAGTATTCTGTCCATCAAATCAACTGTGCCTTTCAGTGAGATCATGGCTGATCTGATAACCCTAAATTCCACGATGCTGCCTTTTCCCTGAAAGCCTTGATTCCCTTAATATCTGTCTATGTCAGCCTTTAATATACTTAATGACACAGCCTTCTACAGTAAACCCAAAATAGGCTGGATAATTGGTGTTAGTCTCAATAAACCAATGTGGGGAATATCAGAAACTAGAATGAATCCTTTGTGATGTAGCAGGCAACGTTTGTATCACACACAAAAGTCAGTTTAGTAAAGAATTCTGTACAGTAGGACTTGGAGGTCTGCAACAAACAGGGCCATGTAATGTCTTTGAGAGAGGAACTTACTTTGATAAATGCAGCACAAGCCACACTTGCAATTACAGTCAAAGAATGTAAGTATTGTAGGATTCCCGATATCTTGAACCAACACCCAAACAAGAATTGCAGCATTGTAAGATCGTGTTGGCAAATACTTACAGCTGCAGTGGAGAAGAAATCAGCTGCACACCCTTGTGTGTCTTTGAAATCTTAAATTGGCTTTGTGAATTTGGCTCACTGATGCTACTTTTAAGATCACCTGTGATACCTTCTGTTTCACAGAAATGACTATTATCAATTTGTAATGACCATTCACATGCTCAAAATTGCCAGCGACCAGAATTTGTATTCCATACTGTTGGTCACTGTAACATTTCACATGCAGGATTCTATGATTACAGATGTCTTTAACCTTTAATATGTACATATTAGATTAGATTACAGTATGGAAACAGGCCCTTCGGCCCAACAAGTCCACACCGACCTGCTGAAGCGCAACCCACCCATACCCCTACATTTACCCCTTACCTAACACTACGGGCAATTTAGCATGGCCAATTCACCTGACCTGCACATCTTTGGTGCTGTGGGAGGAAACCGGAGCACCCGGAGGAAACCCCACGCAGACACGGGGAGAACGTGCAAACTCCACACAGTCAGTCGCCTGAGGCGGGAATTGAACCCGGGTCTCAGGCGCTGTGAGGCAGCGGTGCTAACCACTGTGCCACCGTGCCGCCCACTATCTGATTCATATACTTGTCCTTGTAGGACCTCACATCTGTAGAGTTTATGTGCTCAGACAGAAAAAGAAAACATTCACTGTGCCCACTCTCAATGTGGCGGCATCCATTTTCCATTTTACTGAGGCTGGAAGGAACAGAGGCCATGATCTGAGAGTGCATTGCCGGCTCAGCATGTCATTCTAGCAGACCCTCTCAAACCTTCATGTTCCTTTTCTTCCCTTGCACTCCCTGTCAACCCAATCAGCTCTGATCTTCCACATATTCTCACCCAACTCTTCCATTTCAGTTTTCGTCTCCTCATATTCCCCCCCAAGCCTGGGCCTATAACTTCACATGAACTGCACTGTCTCCTGTTGAAGGCTAGCTGCTGGTGACAGTCAAAGATACCCTCTCATGCAATAGCCTTTTTCCTCCAATGGACTATTGTTGTCCGCCTTTACACGTTGAGTTGCTGCTCTGATAGAATTATTGTCCCTCCATACAGCTCGGTATGCTGCCTTCAATCACCACAAATAATGTCACCAACTTCCCTATCACAGATGTGGCCTCCTGATAACCCTTAATAAACACCCAGCACTGACTGTGATGCACCCCTCTGATCAATGTAGAATGACGGGCATGATGGATGAGTGAACAGTCCACTGACTGATCGCTGTACAGCTCCCTGACTGGCTTACTGTTCATTCCTTAACCAGTTACACTGAACCTTCAGAGTTAACTGTAGCTCCTTCTCTGGACTGTGGTGATACTCAGTCTCGATCCTGATCTCCCCAAACAGCCAACTGACTATGTCAAAGCTGCTGGACTGATTTCTTGACATACAGTGATTGACAACAACCCCTATGGACATGACTGAAGTCTAGCCCCCTTTCAACTTGGACACATTGCTAATTGTTTGAAGTATATGCAGTGTGTTTGCCGTACAAGTCAAATGCTACAGGTGTGACATTGATGCAGCATGGCACCATACAGCAACATATCACCCACTTGACTGATCACTGCTGACAGTCATGCCAAGCTGCCTGGTTTAGCATCTGCATTAAAAGGCAAGTCAAGACAGATGTATTGTGTGCCTGTAAATTCTGACTGAGACTGCAAAGTGCAAAAAGGCAAGGCAAAGACAGGCAGTGACGCTATGGGGATTCAAACAGGCACAAAGAGAGTGTGCACAAAGAAAGTGAGCAAAGAGCGCTTTCCCCTCTGCACAAAGTCGTCTAGCAGCAATAACATTGTCAGCGCACCCCAAAGTGCAGCACAGCATTGGAAGTGGATCATTGTTTTCTAAGTGAGTCAATGAAGCACCATAATGATTTGGCAACCCTAGCACTTATCCAGTGCCAAACACTATAGTCAGGGGAAGCAGGTGGTCAGTGCACATGGAGAGCACCCAGAAATGTTGGCAGCCTCGAGGAGAATGCTCTGAGTTGAACCTGCCAGATACTTCCTCAAAAGTCCATTTCAGGAATTGTCATCACCTAGCTTCCCTCCATCATGAAAGAAAAAACATGCAACATGGCAAAGATTAGTGGTAAACTAGAAGATTGGGAAAGAATAGCAAACAGCTTAGAAATGAGGTGAAACAGGTCGTTGTGAGATGTCAATTATGCAAATACATCACTTGCTGCTCATTGTAAGATTCTCATCTTGTTGTTCACAACTTGGATGGAAAATCAGACTTTGATTTCTTGACATCAAGAATCTCATTTCACATACCTTCAGACTTATGGAGAGTTGAAGGTAGTGTGGAACTGAAGTGGTCTTCCTGGTGAAATTGAAAAGGAGCTGCTTTTTTTTTGAGATGTTTTGTTGGATCAAGCAAGAAGAAGCAAAACTATTTCTTTGACCTCAGGCAGCAGTGTTCTGTGGAGATTGGGATGTGACAGTCTGAGAAAGTGAGGTCATGGTGTGCTAATGGCAGCTGAAGCATGATTTGAGGGGAGATGAAGCATAGTTGAGAATAGGTCAATTGCAAGATGAAGGTAACTGACTCCAAGTCAATAGTGACAGGATGGTTGAGAAAGATGAATGGCAGATCTGGGGTGGACATTTCCTGGATACCACGGACAGTTGTATGGAGATGGCAGACAGCTCTAGCTTGACAGTCAGGTCATCATAGCTGAAAATGTGTTGCTGGAAAAGCGCAGCAGGTCAGGCAGCATCCAAGGAGCAGGAGAATTGACATTTCGAGCATGAGCCCTTCTTCAGGAATCTTCAGATTCTCCTGCTCCTTGGATGCTGCCTGATCTGCTGCGCTTTTCCAGCAACACATTTTCAGCTCTGATCTCCAGCATCTGCAGTCCTCACTTTCTCCTAGTCAGGTCATCATGAGTGATGAGGGTTGGTTGAAGACAATAAATTACAAGCAGGGTCTAGGGTAAAGGAAGGAAGGTCAAACATGATGGAGAGAAGGTCAAGAGGGAGTGAGGGATTGAAATGTGGTAGGTCGGGTGGGGTTGGGGTTTGGGGGGGTGGGGTAGAAGGTAGATGGCAGCAGTTCATGTTCAGAATACCCCTCTAAGATGATGCTGATGGCTTGTAGGGAGTGGATGACTGTCTAGCCACTCTTTAAATATTAAATCTTGACCTCAGTTACTGTCTATGAATGACAAGGTTCACAAGCATTTGTGCCTGGTCAGTCAACCCACATCCAACTCGAATCTAATTGACTTCCTGTCCATATTCAAAAAATTCTTAAAAGGCAATGAGGTTTGGATATTAATGCTAGCTTCATTTTTGAAACATGTTCTCTAAGTCTTATAAAAATTTGAAGTTTTATCTGTGGACTATTTTTTACTTAACATATATGATAGGTTTTGGTTTTAAATTTTATTAAAAGTCTACATTGTGTATTAAACCCTGTGGAAATAGATTGAAATGCCACTGTTTCTACAGCAACAAAATAGACACAGTTGAAGAAAAAAATGCAAATTGCAAGGAATGTTTCACCACCACTTTTCACTGAAGTCAGGAGCAGCGGTTTACATAGTCTGGATCGGTTAAAGATAGGGATTGGTTTGGATACATCCCAAGTATTGTACTTCATGGATAAAGCAGTATAGAAAGAAAGAAGTTAGATCAGCAAAATCAGCTGGCATGTTGATGACAATGGCTCCACCTGCCATTTTGCCATCAGTGCTGGTTTTGGCACAGCGACCTGACAATGACAGAGGACACCTGTTTCTACAGGCGTTAAGTTAGTAGGAAGTCAATCAAAAAGCTTCACCATCTGCTGCAAGGATATTTGCATTCAACCTTGCAACATAGGCAGGGCCTTACTAGAGGCTGTGAGGATCACTTCAACTGTTCTTATTCTGGAAAATTAGTAAGATCAATCTTGATGCTAATTATACAACATAATGTGCATTTTACCAATCATGAATTAAGGGTACGATGTTCCTTCCCTAGAATTTTTCAGGTCCCCAGTTGTACTTTCACATAGTAGTCGGCTTGATTTGAATTTTACTTGACACTCATTCGTCCTTCTCAACCTTCAGACTTGCCAAAAGTCATCAATCTGTTAGAAATGTGTGAACTTCCATGAATATGGTTACGATTTTGTTCTATGTTGTTATGATCTCATATCTTATTTATTTAAGACATGTGTTAAATAAGCTTCCTAGGGAGCTCTTTACTGTGCACCTCCTTGGTCATCCATGGTACTTGTGTTTCTTTCTCCGCCAGCCTCCAATCATCCAGTTTCTCCTGATTCTAATAGAGAGTGCATTTTAGTTCTAACTACAAGGAAATTGCCAGTTTAAAGTGTCACATCCATCATCTGATGATGCCTGATCCTTGCATTACTCAGTGAAAACAGGATCTTTTCTCAGTTTGGTTTGTAAATCTTTGGATTTGCTTGAACATCAAGGCTACAGCTTCCACACTGGTCAATAATGGGTGACACCTTAAGACTCAACTGTTTTCTCTGATCGACTACCTTGTTATTGAAATGTTACAGCCTTCACCCGTCACTACAGTTCCTGGCTAATCCTGTGAGAGCCTTACAGGTTCGACAGGTTTTTCGGCCTCAGCTCCAGCTAGCTAGGGATACACTTTCCAGTCTTGTGAATCTCCCTGTCCAATTTACACCTCCCAATGATAACCTTCATGCAATGCCAGCACATCAAATATTACCACATTTTCTACACCTCTGTTTAGAATCCCAATCCTCTGTTCCTTGCTATCCATACCTTATTGTGAATGATCCCATAAAGTCCTGATCTTCACAGGAACCTGGCTGAGGGCTTACAATCCCTCGACTGAAACCACTTGTGACAATCACTTAGCTCCAGGTGATCAGGTTGCTTGTTTTCCCCAGTCAACACATTGGTCTGATCCGTTAATCTCTGGCACATCTTCTGCTATCAGTACTTCTTCCCTCTCACCTTTTCAGTTCAAATCCTCACTCTCTACAGCTCACCCAAGTGCCAAAAAACTGTGCTTACTGAGATATTGTCACTGCTTTCAGCATCTGCACCAAATAACTTTATTCTCAGACAAACACAGAGAATGCTAGAGAAATTCACCAGGTCTGGTAGCCAAACTACTGACTTCATGACTTCCCATCCCTGCTCCAATGTTGCCTAATTTTGTGAATGAGGAGAAAGTGAGGATTGCAGATGCTGGAGATCAGAGTCAAAAAGTATGGTCCTGGAAAAGCATAGCAGGTCAGGCTGCATCTGAGGAGCAGAAGACTCAATGTATTGAGCAGAAGCCCTTTATCAGGATTGGGACTTGTGGCCCAAAGTGGCTGAGAGATAAATGGGAGGGGTATGGGGCTGGGTGGGGGGGGGGGGGGGGGGCGGGGAGGTGGAAGGGGTGTGGAGGCAGAGGTTAGCTAGGAATGTGATAGGTAGATGAAGGTGGGAGTGAAGATGATAGTTCAGAGAGGAGGGTGGAGCAGATAGATGGGAAAGGTGATGGACAGGTCAAGAGGGTGATGCTGACTTGGAAGGTTGGATCCGGGATAAGATGGGGGAAGAAGAAATGAGGAAACCGGTAAAATCCACATTGTTCCCGAGTGGCTGGAGGGTCCCAAGGCGGAAGATGAAACATTCTTCCTCCAGACGTTAGGTGGTTAGGGTTAGGCGGTGGAGGATGCCCAGGACTTGCATGTCCTTGGCAGAGTGGTAGGGTGAGTTAAAGTGTTTGGCCAAAGAGCAGTGGGGTTGTTTAGTGCGTGTGTCGAGACATGTTTTCTGAATCATTCTGCAAGTTGGCATCCTGTCTCCCCAATGTAGAGGAGACCACATCGAGAGCAACAGAAAAGGTAGATGATATGTGTGGAAGTACAGATAAATCTATGTCAGATGTAGATAAATTCTTTGGGGCCTTGGATGGAGGTAAGGTGGGGAGGTATGGGTGCAGGTTTTGCAATTCTTGTGGTGGCAGGGGAAGGTGCCAGGCGCGGTGGGTGGGTGGTGGGGTCTGTGGACCTAACAAGGGAGTCACAGAGGAAATGGTCTCTCTGGAATGCATATAGGGGTGGGGAGGGAATTATATCCCTGGTGGTGGGTCTGTTTGAAGGTGGCAAAAATGGCAGAGGATGATGCACAAATTGGTAGGGTGGAAGGTGAGGACCAGGGTGTGGTGGAAGGGGGTTATGTCCTCGTTGCGATTGGACAGCCTGAACTGCATCTGCTCCCAGGTGGACCAATTCCACCCTAGAGTATCCCACATGGCATCCTTCTACAAAGACCACAATTTACACTCCCACATGGTCGACGATGCCGTCTAGTACATCTCCTCCACTTCCCCAACTCCCCCCCGCCACCCACCTTGAAACCCACCTCTCTAATCGCAACAAAGACAGAACCCTCCTGGTCCTCAGTTTCTACCCCACCAACCTCCAGATACATCGTATCATCCTCTGACACGTCTGTCACCAATAAATGAACCCCACCACCAGAGATATATTTCCCTCCCCACCCCTATCTATTCTGCATGGAGACCATTCTCTCCACGGCTCCCTTGTTAGGTCCATGCCCTGCACCAGCCCACACCCACTCCTGGCACCTTCCCCTGCCACCACAAGAATTGCGAAACCTGTGCCCACACCTACCCCCTTACCTTCATCCAAGGACCCAATGGATCCATCCACATTCAACAGAAATTTACCTGCACTTCCATACATATCAGCTGTTGTGTCTGTTGCTCCCGATGTGGTATTCTCTGCATTAGGGAGACAGGATGCCAACTTGCGGAACATTTTGGGGAACATTCCTGGGACATGCGCACTAAACAACCCCACTGCCCCATGGTCGAACACTTTAACTCCCCCTCCCACTTTGCCAAGGACATGCAAGTCCTGGGCCTCCTCCATCGCCAAACCCTAACCACCCAATGCCAGGAGGAAGAATTCCTCATCTTCTTTGAGACCCTCCAACCACATGGGATCAATATGGATTTCATCAGTTTCCTCATTTCCCCTCCTCCCACCTTATCCCAGATCCAACCTTCCAACTCAGCACCATCCTCTTGAGCTGTCTTACCTGTCCATCTTCTTTCCCATCTATCTGTCCTACCCTCCTCTCCGACCCATTACTATCACACTCTCAGCTAACTCCCCCCCAGCCCCACCCCCCTCATACTTATCTCTCAGCCACTTCAGGCAACAAGCTTCATTCCTGATGAAGGGCTTATGCTTGGAACGTCGATTCTCCTGCTCTTCGGATGCTGCCTGACTGACTGTGCTTTTCTCGTGCCACATGTTTTAGTTTTGTGAATTGGTCATCTCTTCAGGTCTCCTTCAAATAATCTGTCATCACAGTCACCTAAAACTAAACGTAATTTTCTCCATTTTAGCAAACTACCACCCCTTCTCTAACCTCCCTTTCATCTCCAAGGAATGCATCATTACACAATGCATCATTACACAATTACACATTACCTGACTGTCAGTTCTGGAATCCAATTCCCATCTTACTCTAGATGACTTGAAGCATGACACTCCTCTGGATTCATAGTCTTCTGTTGTAACTTTCTAGTTTAATATTAGCACAGGCACAGGAATGTAATGCTTGGATATAATAATTCTAATGCCTGTTGGACTCTTCCCAATATATTCAATTTTTTTAATAGCATGTGAGATAACATAATATTGTTGTATCAGGTGTGATACCCTGTTGGAGGCAGAATCACATCATTGATACTGTTCTTCTAAATAATCCACGTTGTATGTTTGGAAAGTGAAGTCAAATTAGTCTTGGTGAGTTACTGCTGCCACTGTGTTGGTGGTGAAAGGAATGTTGAGGTTGGTGGAGAGGGTACTAATCAAGTGGGCTGCTTTCTCCTGAACAGTATTGATTTTCTTGATTGCTGTTGCAGATGTATCTATTCAGGGAAGTGGAGGATATTCCATATGCTCTTGACTTGTATCTTCAAGCTGGGCACACAGACAATGGGGATGGCCAGGAGCTGAGTTAATTGAGGCTGCATTTTTAGCCTCTGACCTGTTCTTACAGCCACAGATTATCCCTTGCTGGTTCAGTTCGGTTTGTGGTCATTGGTAACCATCAGGATTTCAAAAATGGAGAATTTGGTGATGATAATTCCATTGAATGTCAGAGAAGATGGCTAGTTTCTCACTTGTTGGACATGGTTGCTGCTTGGCATCTACATGATATTAATATTATTTACCAGTTATCAACCAAGCCAAGATGTTATCAAGTTCTTGTTGCATTTGTGCATGGGCTGCTTCAGTAGTTGAGGAGTTGCGAATGGTGCTGAACATTGTGTAATAATCAGTTGTCAGTGTTGTAGTTATATGCTATAGGATATCCTGGCAGGAAGGTGCCACTTGGGAGGATTTAAACTAGTGGAGTAGAGGGTAGTGGGGTAGTGGGTATAAGTTTGCTGTTGGAACCAGAACAATAGGTCAGCAAATGAAATGACTGAGGAAGAGTTACAGACTAAGGCAGTAAGGCTAAGAGCAGAGGTTACTGAACACAGGAGGACTGGTGGTCTGAAATGCATTTGTTTTAACACAAGGAATATTACAGGTAAAGCAGATGAATTTAGAACTTGGATTAACACATACAGTTATAAAATTGTAGCTATTACAGAGACTTTTTTGTGAGAGGGACACAACTGGTAGCTTAACCTTCCGGGATTTAAATGTTTCAGGCGAGATAGAGAGTAATGTGAAAGAGGTGGGGGAGTTGTGTTACTGATAAGGGAGAATATCACAGTTGTACTGAGGGACAAGACTCATCCAGTGAGGCTATATGGATAAAGTCCAAGAGTAGGAAAAGTGCAATCACTTTGCTAAAGTTATACTGCAGGCCTCCCAACAGCCAGCAGAAGATAGAGGAACAGATATGTGGAAAGATTGCAGAGAAATACAAAAACAGCAAAGTTGTTGTGGTGGCTGATTTTAACTTGCCTTATATTGGTTGGGGCACCTTTAGCATCAGGGGCTTGAATGAGAGGAGATTCGTTAGTTATGTGCAGGACAGTTTTTAAAAACAATATGTAAGCAGCTCCAACTAGGGAAGGGGCCATACTCGACCTTGTATTGGGGAATGAGCTCAGCCAGGTGATTGAGGTTTTAGTGGGGTAGCATTTTGGGACCAGTGACCACAGTTCTCTAAGTTTTAAGTTACTCATAGATAAGGGTATGAATAGTTCTCGGGTGAAAGTACTAAATTGATGGAAGTCTAACTACCACAATATTAGGCCAGTACCGGGAATGTAGGCTGGGGACACATGCTTGAGATAAATCCACATCTGCTACAAGGGAGTCTTAAAAGGCAGTTGATTCAAATTTGGGACCAGCAGGTTCCTGGGAGAATGAAGGTTGAAGATGGCATGATTCAGGAGCCTTGGATGACAAGAGATATGAGCTTAGTCAAAAAGCAAAAATCAACATATATAGGTTAAGGAAACTGAAGATAGACGGAATACTTGAGGGATAGAAAGCAAGGAGTTAGGAGGGCGAAAAGCCAAATGAAATGACCTTGACAAACAGAATTTGGGAAAATTGCAGGACTTTTTATAGATCTACAAGGAGAAAAATGGTAGCTAGCGAAAGGGTAGGTCCATTCAATGACAAAGAGGGTGTGGGTAAGGTCCTTAATGAAGATTTTGCATTGGTATTCATAATGGACAAGTGGTGGATGGTGAGTCTAGAGAGGTCGATGTTGATATTCTCGGTTATGTTGATATAAAAAAAGTGGAGGTATTGGGTGTTTTGAAAAGCTATTAAGGTGGACAAGTCCCTAGGATCTGATGGGATCTATCCCACAATAACTGAGTGATCTGAAGGAAGAAATTGCTGGGACCTTGTATGAAATCTTTGTATCCTCTTTAGACACAGGAGAGGTTCCAGATGACTGAGGAATAGCTGGTTTTGTTCCTTTATTTAAGAAGGAATAATTCAGGAAATTATAGGTCAGTGAGCCTGTTGTCAGTGGTAGGGAAATTATTGGAGAAGATTCTTAGGGACAGGATTTTTCACATTTGGAAGAATGTGGATTTATGTGACAGACAGCATGGTTAAGTGCAATGAAGGTCGTGTCTCACAAAATGGATTGAGTTTGAGGAAGTGATAAAGATGATTGATGTGGTGGACAAGTGGTAGGTATTGTCTATATGGACTTCAGTAAGGCCTTTGACAAGGTCCATCATGGCAGTCTGATAACAAAAGGTGAAGTCACATGGGATCCACAGTGAGCTAGTCTGATGGATATAGAACTGGCTTAGTCATAGGAGACAGAGCGTGGCAGTTTTTCTGATTGGAGATCTGTTACCAGTGGTGTTCCAAAGGAATCAGTGCTGGAGTCCCTATTGTTTGTAATATGTAGTAATGATTTAGAGGAGAATGTGGGTGGCCTGATTAGTAAGTTTGGGGATGACACAAAGGTTGGGGGAACTGTAGATAGTGAGGAAGATTGCCAGGGCATAGAACAGGATATAGATGGGCTGGAGATTTGGGCAGGGAAATGGCAAATGGAACTTAACCCAAACAACTGTGAGGTGATGAATTTTAGAAGATCTAATGCAGGTGGGGATATACAGGAAATAGCAGAACCTTTAGAAGCAATAACATAGAGGTGCCTAGGTAATACAAGAGGGTAAGTTGATCAAGCATGCAAATGGCATGCTTGCCTTCATCGGTCAGAGTATAAAAATTGGAAAGCCATGTTGCTTTAGTGAGGCCATGTTTGGAATATTTAAGGTAAAACTGGGAAAGTTGAAAAGAGATGCGAGAGATAAGTTTTTTGCACAGAGGGTAATAAGTACCAGGAATGCACTGTAAGAGGAGGTGATGGAAGCAAGTACGGTTTAAGAGATATCTTGTAGATACATGAATAACTAGGGAATGGAAGTATATGGACCATGTAGAGGCAAAAGGTTGTTAGTTTAGAAAAGGAGTAATGTGTCAGCTCAGTCTTGATGGGCCTCAGGGCCTGTTCCTTTGTTCTTTAAGAGGTAAATCTAACCAACAGCTTTGACAGGGAAGGGGAATTTCTCTGACTTTGATTAATTGTAAAGTGATAATGTTAGGAAGCAAAAGGGTCTTTTAAGATTTTAGGTTGGCAAGGTGGCTCAACCATGTTAGCACTGCTGCCTCACAGGTATCCGGGTTTGGTTCCTGCCTCAGGTGACTGTCTGTGTGGTGTTTGTACATTTTTCCCATGTCTGTGTGGATTTCCTCCAGGTGCTCCAGTTTCCTCTCGCAATCATAAAGATTTGCAGGTTAGGTGGATTGGCTATAGTAAATTGCCCATTGTGGTCAGGGATGTGTAGGTCAGGTGTATTAGTCAGGGGTTAATATTGGGTCTGGATGGGTTACTCTTCAGAGGGTCAGTGTGAACTTGTTGGGCCAAAGGGCCTGTTTCCACATTGTAGGATTCTAATTTTTCAGATTGGGTTATATACACTTGTATGGTTTGTCTTTAAAATGCTTTTTAGTATTGTTTACATAAATAAATGCATTAACACATTCCTGTGCATCTGGAGTCACATGTAGGTCACACCAGGTAAGAACAACAGAATTCCTCACTGAACCAGATTGATTTTTACAACAATCAACCAAGATTCCATGGTTCACAAGGCTATCTTTTAATTCCACTTTTATAAATACAACATCCACGATCTGCTTTAATGGGATTCAAATCCATGTACCCAGACCATTCGTCTGGGTCATTACCCAGCTGTTAGCACCATGCACTGTAAGTCATAAATTACATCATATATGACTGAGACAAAGATAAACTATGGTTCTTTGTCCTACTGAACATTTCTGCAGCCTTTGACACAGTTGTCCACACCATTCTCCTTCAATGTCTCTCTACTGCTGTCCAACAGTCTAAGACTGGTCCTACCTCATTCCTTATTTATCTATCCAATTGTAGACAAAGTATCACTTGTGATGGTTTGTATCCCACTCCTGCACTGTTACCTCTGCGTCACCAAGCAACATATCCTTGGTTTCATTCTGTGTTACATCCACATGATGCCTCATAACAACATCATTTGAAAGCACAGTGTTAGTTTCTACATGTATGATGACAACATTCAGTTTTACATTATCACCATCTCTGCACCTTTTCAACTGTCAAACAGTGTTTCTAACTTCAGGAACTGGATGAGCAGAAATACATTGAATTAAACATTGGTCCTCAACCTAAACTCCATTGCCTAACTTCCAAATTCAGCCTTCTCTCTGGCAACTGTTGAAGACTGAATTCTGGCCTGGATTGTTTAACTGCTGAATAACTGCTGTATTCCTGATGAAGGGCTTTTGCCCGAAACGTTGATTTTACTGCTCCTCAGATGCTGCCTGAACTGCTGTGCTCTTCCAGCACCACTAATCCAGAATCTGGTTTCCAGCATCTGCAGTCATCATTTTTACCTTGTTTAACAGGCTGATATCCATATGTTAAGTTAAGCAGCAAAAGTCTTTCAAGGTTTTTAATAAAAATCTATAGTTTAACACAAACATCAGTTTTTACCTTTCTCTTCTGGATCCTTTCCCTGTTCAGAAAATGATACCCATCTAGGAAAGAGCATAACTATTTCCTTTCCTTTAATAAACCCATCATTAAATCATCCAATTAAACTCCTAAACAATTAATATAAAGGATGCACTGCCCACTAAGGGTTTTGCAACAACAATAAAACAAGGAGAGATTGGGAAGAAAGGGAGGGATTACATTAAAATGGAGTTAGAGGGGGAACAATTGAATAAGTTGTCACTGAATCACCTGTGTTACTAACCAAAGGAACAATTAACAAACACCTCCCAGCAAAGGCAGGATAACAATAACAAATATAGGTGAGGACAGGGAAAGGGGGAGAAGGAGGGAGCTAAATCAAAATGGAGGTGTGGTGTAGACAGTGTGGGATGGTGTGCTGCTCTTTCCTAAAATTTTCTAATCAACCCACTGAGAGATGCTATTACATGCTTCTGGAATGGATGGATTTGAAACTGACTCCTCTGACTCACACATCGGGAGAGTATATCTTTGAGCCATTTTTCACTTCAATGTTTTACATTCTCATTCAGTTTGTTTTCATTAGCAAGTTTGGAAAAATGACATTTGGTCCACACATCCAAATCATTAGATAGATTGTAAAGCACATTAGTCCACAAAGACTGACTATTTATGTAACATTCTATTGTTATTGTCCTCTCACTCCCTTTTAAAATAGCATTTCATTCAAGATCTTAAACAAATCGTGTCAACAGCATCAACAAAAGCTAAATTTTCAGTGACAAATGAACTCTTCAGTACTCTTCTTGTTTTCTTTGGCTCCCATTCCAAAGGACAATTTTTCCCAATTTTCTTCCACAAGAAACATCACAAATTCTCTTGCACTGGAAAATCCATTGCCAAAATTTGCATGGAGAGGTATTAATAAAACTGATTAATGTTGTATTATTTGGATGACCTGCAGCTGAGAATTTCAGTATACACTTTTCTATTTTCACTGTTTTAAAAAGAAATACAATTCGTTCTCAAGCCATACTTCACTTTTGTCTTTTGTCATGACCAGCCTAAGTTTTAGCACATCAAAATTCGCATCTGATCTGGGCTGAGTGTCAAAGCATTTGAGTTGTCTCATGAGATTGTTCAGCTGTTCTATCTCATCTTTGGTAGCAGCACTGTTCTTCAGTCTAGATCTGGTATGACAAATTGTAAAAGGACTGATGTTTTCCAAGGAAGACTCACGGTGTTGGATTACATTTGAATCATCTTGCTTAATTGCAAAACCCACATTTTTGGAAGCACCAGAGATTGATTGTCAATTTTGAATTCCTTCCTATTTTGATTCATAAACCTTTTTTATACAAAATTCATTGATTACTCCACCTGACAAAAAAAATTGACGTGCATCATAAAGATGCCTGGAAGTTTTACTTTATGATGCTAATAGACATTGGCATGTCTGCCATTAGTTGTGAACACCCTAATGTTAATAAAACTACCCTTACTGAAAAATATGACATCTAAAAAGTATCATTTAGCCCATAAATGCATTTTGCAATTTCTATATCTTCCCCTCTATCCCTGATACTTCCTTTAGGTTATATTGCAGCAAGGCATCCTTATTCATCTACGCAAATCCCTTCAAGATGAGGTACAATTACCTTCTTAATTGCTACTGCACCCACACAATAACCTTTTAGAAAGGACAACAATATCTTTTTGGACATTTACATTTCCCAACCTCTGACCAATTAAGAAATATTCTTCCTTTCTGTTTTTCCTCCAAAAGTGAGTCTTCTCATATTTATTCATTGTATATTCCAACAGTCATGTTCTCACCCATTCATTCAGCCTGTCTAAGACCTGTTGAAGCCTCCTTGTATCGGTCTCACACCTTACAGTCCCAACCAGTTTAGTTTCATCAGCAAATCTGGAAATATTACAATTGGTCCACACATTCGAATCATTAAGTAAATTGTGAACTTAGCACTGATCCTGGTGGAATCCCACTGGAAACAACCTGCCATCTCAAGAATATCCACCCTCTGCTTTCTGCCAATTAAACATTTCTTAATCCACATTGGTATATTTCTCCAATCTCATGCAACCTAATTTTCCTTATGAAGATTCTGGGATTTTATCCAAACATCCAAATACACTACCTGTATTGGTTCTCATTTATCAATTCTACATTAAATATCCTCAAACATCTCCAACAAGTCTATCAAACATGATTTCTTATTCATACATCCATGTTGACTCTGTACAATTGACCATTTTCTTTGAAGTGTCCAATTTCTAAATATCCATCTTTAATAATAGACTCAAACATTTTCTCTTATACTAATGTTAAACTATCAGATCTATAGTTCTCCATTCTCCCTCTTCATCTCTTCTTAAATATTTGGGTTACATTTGAAAGGTTTAAGAATCAATAGAATTTTGGAAGGTAACCATCAGTGCATCTAATGTTTTCCTAGCTACCTTCCTCACTACTCTGGGGTGAACTTAATTTTGCCTAGGGGATTTATCAACCTTTCAAATATGACCTATTTACAAATACTAATTTATTTTAGCTCCTCAGTTTTACAAGTCCCTGGCCATCTTGTATTTCTGGGAGATTTTCTGTAATTTCTTCCATGAAGACAAATGCAAAGTAATTGTTTGGTTTTTCTATCAGTTTCCTGTTTTCTGCTATAAACTCTACTGTTGCCAGCTGTAATGAGCACTCATTTGCCTGAATTAACATTTTCACAAAGATAAAGGGGCTTTTACTGTTCACCTTTATGATCCTCATTAGTTTGCAATTGTATTCTCTTCTTCATTTCTTAATCAGATTTTTGGTCTTTCTTTGCTGAATTTTAAATTGATCCAAAACCTCAAAATGGTCCCTTTTGGCATTCTTATAAACCACTTCCCTTGATCCAATCTTGAACTCTTTTCATTAACTTCAGTTGTGTTTGCTTTCTGGTTGGGTGTTTGTGCCTTAAAGGAATGGATGCATTTTGTAGAACATGTGATATACTTTCAATACCTCTTTATCTTGTCTTTCTACCACCAACTGATTTCATCAACTTGTCCCTCCTACTGTTATATTTCTCTCTCTTCAGATTTCAAACCCTAGTTTCCAATGAACGATATGGAATTCAAACTTCATGCAATATTCTATCATATTATGGATGCTACTTTTGAAAAGATCCTTCCAGCAAGGTTGATAATTAGCCATTTTGCATTATGCAATACTAAATCTAATACAGCCTGATCACCAGTTGGCTCCTTAATTACTGCTCCAGAAACTCATTTTGTACACCTGTCAGGAATTCACAACAATTTGAAGTTACTCATTACTACTGCGTTAACCATAATACATTCATCTCTGATTTTTTAACTTATACCCTGCTCAACCTTACCATTACAGTTTAGTGGTCTTTCAATAACTTCCACCTATGATTTGCTGTTTCTTAGCTTCATAGAGTAAGAGAATCATAGAGATCTACAGCACGGAAACAGACCCTACGGTCCAACTTGTCCATGTTGACTAGATATCCCAACTTAGTCTAGTCCCACTTGCCAGCATCTGGTTTATATCCCTCTAAACCCTTCCTATTCATATACCCACCCAGATGCCTTTTAAATGTTGCAGTTGTACCAGCTGCCACCACTTCCTCTGGCAGCTCATTCCATACACACACCACCCTCTGCGTGAAAAAGTTGCCCCTTAGGGCTCTTTTATATCTTTCCTCTCTCACCATAAACATATGTCCTCTAGCTCTGGATTTCCCCATCCCAAGGAAAAGAATGTGTCTATTTACCCTATCCATGCTCCTCATGATTTTATAAATCTCTAAGAGGTCACCCTTCAGCCTTTGATGCTCCAGGGAAAACAGCCCTAGCCTGTTCAGCCTCTCCCTATAGCTCAAATCCTCCAACCCTGGCAACATCCTTGTAAATCTTTTCTGAACACTTTCAAGTTTCATGACATCCTTCTGATAGGAAGGAGACCAGAAGTGCACGCAATATTCTAACAGTAGCCTAACCAATATCCTGTACAGCCACAACATGATCTCTCAACTCCTACATTCAATGCACTGACCAATAAAAGAAAGCATACCAAATGCCTTCTTCATTATCCTATCTACCTGTGCCTCTACTTTCAAGGAGCTATGAACTTGCACTCAAAGGTCTCTTTGTTCAGCAACACTCCCAAGGACCTTACCATTAAGTGTATAACTCCTGCTCTGATTTGCTTTTCAAAAATGTCTGCATCTTGATCCTTTAGTCTAAGATCCACTCTTACAAATGTACTGATTTCCCTTTCCATTTTTACTTATCCTTTCAAATACTGAATATCTTTGGATATTCAGTTCCCATTCTTGTTTCCCTGCAGCCACATTTCCATCACATTCCATCATGGCGATTAAAACATACCCATTTATTTTATTTTTGTATTCAAATCATCAATATTTTTGCAAATGTTGTGTGCATTGAGATACAGTGCCTTTAATTCTGCTTTATTATCATTATTTTCTACTTTAATTCAATTGCTGTTTGCCTACACTTTGTTTTCTGATTTTGCTTTTATCTTTTCCCCATTTTACTAGTTAGCTTTTTTTATAACTGAGCACCCTCTCAGTGTCTCATCTCCTGGGGGATGCACTGCTGCCTCACCCAGGGACGCCGGTTCAATTCCCACCTCAGGCGACTGTCTGTGTAAAGTTTGCACATTCCCCCTGTGTCTGCGTGGGTTTCCTCCAGGTGCTCTGGCTTCCTCCCACAATCCAAAGATGTGCACATTAGTTGAATTGGCCATGCTAAACTGCCCATAGTGTAAGATGCATTAGTCAGGGGTAAATATAGGGTAGGAGAATGGGTCTGGGTGGGTTACTCTTCAGAGGGTCAGTGTATACTTGTTGAAGGGTCGGTTTCCATACTATAGGGAATCTAATCTAATCTACTGTGAGTCATGTCATTAGCTGTGAAGGTACTAAGCTCTGGAAGTCCTTCCCTGCCCCTTTTTTACCTTCCTCCTTTAAGGTGCTCTACAAAACCAAAGCTGTGATCATTGGTCCTAACATTTCCTTTGTAGCTCAGTGTCAAACTGAGTTTAATTATACTCCAGAGAAGCCTTCAGATGATAAACAACACTATATGCTATATAAATGTAAGTTATCATTTCTGTTGTTACCTTTAAGTGTCTATATAACTTTATACTTCACTAACACTGCAATTTTCCCTGTTTCAAATGAGGCTACCTTCTTGCACAAGGTCAGATTGACACTGGTACCTGTGAATAATTATGGAAATGGCCTGACCCTGTAAAAGTAGCAGCAGTTAGCACATTACACTTCTGGAATTGCATAGAAATTACAGTATAGAAACAGACCAGAGATGTCATCTACTCTGTGTTGGTGATTATCCTGTGCACAATTAGTAGTTCCCATCCGATATTGCTTCTTTCTTCTTTTTGAACCACCAATCTATTTATTCTTTTACAATGACATGATCTCTGCTTCAATCACAATTCTAGCAATGCATTCCCCTGTCTCAAAAGTATGACAACATTTTTTTTCTACACTCTGTTGTAAATTTTCTGTGTTTCGTCTTGTATCTAATGTTTTTAATTCTAGAGTATTCAATAATTGAAAAATTCTGTAACCTATCCCATGTCTTCATAATAGGACTTATCATTCTGATCTGAACGTTCCTAAAATTTGAAAAGGTACTTACTTTTTCTCTTTGCACAACATAGGACTCAAGACATTCATAAATGTGTTAGCTCGACTATGTTAATTGGAATAAAATTAATCAACAAATAACTTTTCACAAAGCAGCCCAGCATGAATTTGAATCTCAGGCCAGCTTGATGACTCATCAAACTTCTGCCTGTTACTTTTTCTCATTTCATGGTCACCAAACTTTTGCAAAGCTGCTAAACATAATGGGTAGAATTCATGAATTTGCACTTGTAACTTGGAGTTACATTCATCAAAGTACACTTCGTGAATTTACATGAAATGGCCAGGATCCTATTACCTAGGATTTCCTGACATACAGTCATAGAGTCACACAGCACCAAAACAGACCCTTCGGTCCATGCCGAACATAATTTCAAACTAAATTAGTCCTAGCTGCCTGCTCCTGGCCCCTATCTCTCCAAACCTCTCTTATTCATGCACTTACGTAAGTGTATTTTAAATGTTATATCTGTGCCCACATCCACCAATTCCTCAGGAAGTTCATTCTTCTTGAACCATCTTCGGTGTAAAATATTGCCCCTCATGTCTTTTTAAAATCTCTCTCCTCTCACCTTAAAAAAATATGCTCCCGAGTCTTGAAATCTCCCATCCTAATGAAAAGACAGCTACCATTAACCTTATCTATATCCCTCATGATTTCAAACATCTCTGTATGGTCATCTCTTAACGTCCTATGCTCCAGTGAAAAAGAGTGTCAGCATATCCAGCCTTACTTTATCACTCAAAGTGTCCATACCCGGCAACATCCTGGTAAATCTCTTCTGAACCCTCTCTAGCTTAATAATACACTTCCTGTAACAAGGCAATCAGAACTGGACACATTATTCCAGAAGAGATCTCACCAATGTCCTGTACAACCTTAACATGACTTTCCAACTCCTATACTCAAAGGACCGAGCAATGAAGACAAGCGTGCTAAATGCCACTCTGTCTGTATGTGACACAAACCTCAAAGAATTATGTACCTGAATCCCTTAGTCCCTCTGTTCTATAACATTACCCAAGGCCCTGCCATTAATTGTATAATCCTGTCCCTGTTTGTTGTACCAAAATGCAATACCTCAAATTTATCCAAATTGAACTCCATCTGCCATTTTTCAGTCCAACGACCATTTGATCCAGATCCCTTTGTAATCTTCAAAAACCTTCTTCACTGCCTACCATGCCACCAATGTTGGTATTGTCTGCAAATTTACTAACCATGCCTTCTATATTGTCATCTGAGGCACTTGGATAAATTCTAAACAAAAGAGGATCCAGAACCGGTCTGAAAAGCAACCCTCTACCACCACTCTCTGAAAATTCCATAATAATAACATATAATAATATTAATCTCTATATCAATGTGCAAGACGAAGACAGCTAATTAGCTACAACACAAAATTCGTATTAAAACAGCAGTAGTAATAAGAGGTCCAAAACCCCAGTATTTGTTATTTAGCTGTTTTCGTTTGTTTGGACATAATAGATCAACAGGACAGTATTACATCCTTGAATATAAAGGTGAAAAAAGTCTTTTGTTTGAAAATTGTCACAAGCAAGACTGCTGCATTGCCACCAATGGTTTGTTTGCTCCATCTTTATTTCTTAAAGTAAACTTATGTTTGTTTTATTCTCATGATAGTTATTTTGAAATGCTTCAGTGGAATTGCACTTCCTTCAGTCTCTGTTGATTGTATTCATTTGGTAAAATAGTTTCTTCAGCTTCTTACCAATATTAAGTACAACACAAAAAAATGGAAACTCAGTTAAACAACCGTTGCTTGGTGTGGCTCAGAAAGCTGAGTCCATCATGTCTGTGTCTGCCACATTTGCTGTAAAACAAGACAGTGGGCTAAGAAAGTGTACAGTTTACTGGCCCCTG
The DNA here is from genome assembly GCF_047496795.1 of Chiloscyllium punctatum. Taxonomy (NCBI): domain Eukaryota; kingdom Metazoa; phylum Chordata; class Chondrichthyes; order Orectolobiformes; family Hemiscylliidae; genus Chiloscyllium; species Chiloscyllium punctatum. The sequence goes on along the minus strand of NC_092743.1, from coordinate 48,193,101 downwards.
TTTTCTCTCAGCCCTCTTCTCACCTAACTGAGCTTTTTCCTTCTGTTCATCATCCAGTGCTCTTCCAACCAGTCAGCGTCCTGAGGTCATGGCCATTAGGGACAGTCTCCCAGTTGTCGGTGTCGATATCTGCCATCTTCATTGGCAGGAAGTACAGGCAGCCAGAAGGTTGTGACCCACTGGCCAGTTCACCAGACAGAAGGTGTCATCCACTTCATGATCAGGCTGAAGCACTGGCTTAGCAATGAATAATAAATGCATTAAAAAAAAACAAAATGCCAGGAATACCCCTAAAATGTGTCTTCCTCAGTATCTTGGGAAAGTGTTCACAATGGCCAAAATAAACAGCTTTTGCATCATTATTGAGGATCCGAACCTTCTCCTGATCATCACTGTTAACGTCATTTCTTATCCTGTATCTCTTCTACTAAGGTTACGATAGATGAACAGCATAATACACAGAAAATCTTTGCCCTCCCCCCGAAATTTATGTCCTGATTTTAAGCAAAATCCATCTATGACAATGACAGCCTTCTGGTTACAAGCTGGTGGTGATCAGACTGTCATCTTAATTTCCTATTGTGTGAACTTAAGACGATGCAGGTTATGAATCTCGACACAAATTCCGGGATTAGAAGTTATAACTTCCATTTTTGAAAGAAATACAAGTTCAAACTGAGGAATTGTTTAATATATATTTAAGATCGAGTCTGTAAATTTTTATTTGTCTCCTTTGTGTTTCATTCAGATGCTAGTGTTAGTTAAGATCCTAAAACTTAGTAAAGCTCTGATGAATGCCACAGTTTCTCTCAATTCAACCTGGCCAAACAGGAACACTTAAGATACTGCCAGCTCTCACTATGTTCAGCAACAAAAAGATGACAAAAGGGCATAGCCTCAATATTCAGGGAGCAGATTTAGGACTGAATTGAGAAAGAATTTCTTCACCCAATGAGTCATAAATCATTGGAATTCCCTGCCTGAAGTAGTTGAGGCTTCGTCAGTAAATGCTTTTAAAGCTGATGTAGGTAATTTGTTGAACAGTAAAGGAATTAAGGGTTATGGTGAGAGGGTGGGTAAGTGGAGCTGAGACCACAAAAAGATCAGCCATGATCATATTGAATGGCAGAGCAGGCTCAAAGGGCCAGACAGCCTCCTCCTACTTCTCATTCCCATGACATTAAAAAAATACAGTGAATACTGGAGGAGCTCAGCAGGTCTGTGGAGAGTGAAACAAAGTCAAAGTTTCAAGTCTGATACAATGAGTTAGAATCCCTACAGTGTGGAAACAGGCCCTTTGGCCCAACAAGCCCACACCGACCCTCCGAAGAGTAATGCACCCAAACCCATTCCCCTACCCTAACTAATGCACTTACTCTACACATCCCTGAACACTGTGGACAATTTAGCATGGCCAATTCCTCTAACCTGCACATCTTTGGATAGTGGGAGGAAACTGGAGCTTACCCACACAGAGAATGTGCAAACCGGAGACTAGAATCAAACCCAGGTCCCTGGTGCTGTGAGGCAGCAATGCTAACCACTGAGCCACTGTGGAGCCTTATGCTTGATGGATTACTGGGAGTAGGTTGAATACAACACTTTAGCTACTTCCCTCACCTCAGTGGTGAGTGAGAGTCCCAATCTTGTGTAGTACTTAATTTTTAAATCTCCCCAGATTTCCAGCTGCTAATGTAGATGAGAAACAGTAAGCTGCAGGGTTTATGCTGCTTGCTTAGAATGTGAACAGTTGAAACATAGGTTCTTGGGAAGGCATGCACTCCGCCATGGTATGCCAGATTCTAATTCAGGCAATGAATTGTACCAAATGTTTATCGGTTATTTAAACAGATCTCACTACAACTTTTGGAAAGGCTGTTTGCACTTCAGGGTGGCCATACTGGATGGTGAGCAAAGTCAATGCTGTTGTAAGTGTGAAAAATATTTCAGCAAAATATATGACTCCATAGTTTGCCTCATAAACTCCTCAATACATTTAGAATATTGATTCACCGCAAATGCAACTGATGATGTCTACAATTACGTCAACTTACTCGTAAAGTATTTACAAACATGTTCAAATGACAAGTAATAGCCATTTGCTCATCCAAAGTTACAAAAACAGAAATTGCTGGAAAAGTTCAGCGGGTCTGGTAGCATCTGTGGAGAGAAACCAGTGTTAACGTTTCAGGTCCAATGACCCTTCCTCAGGAAACATTAACTCTGATTTCTCTCCACAGATGCTGCCAGACCTGCTGAGCTTTTCCAGCAACTTGCGTTCTTTCAGTGCTCATCCAATGTATTCCCCTTGCCTGCGCCATAGCTCTCAGCTTATCAAACTCCCTTAGAGAACCTTGCAGTGCACTTCTTTTGTGATGAAGTTATTTCATTTGCACAAAATTACATATTGGAAAGGTTTGTGGAATAGCTTCACAGGTTCTGACTAAAGTCCCATTTGAAAGATTTCCATTCACAGTGTTAGCAGTTATTTCACAGAATCCCTACAGTGTAGAAACAGGCCATTCAGCTCATGAAATCCACACCAAACCTCTGAAGGGCATCCCACCCAGACTCATCCTACAACCCTACAGTGCAACTTACCATGGCCAATCCACCTAACCTGCACATCTTTGGACTGTGGGAGGAAACAGGAGCATCCGATGGAAACCTGTGCAGAACCGGGGAGAATGTGCAAACTCGACTCAGACAGTTGCCTGAGGGTGGAATCGAACCCAGGTCCCTGCTGTTGTGAGGCAGCAGTGCTAACCATTGAGCCACCTTGCCACCTCTCAAACAACTTAACTATGGGACAGACAAATATGGCAATTGTACACTAAATCTCAAAAATTGACTGCTTAATTTGTTGTTTTGTTTTTGTTGGTATCTGGGAACCATGTTAACTTTTAACCTTAAAAATGGAGTCACATTGGAAAACGATGTGGGAAGCAACCATCTAGATGAATGCCAGAGAAAGCCATTTGAATTCAGTTCAAGAAAAAAACACAAAAATAAAACCTTCTGCATTCTGAGCAGTTTGACCAGGCAATCTATTTGTCCTGGTGACTTCATTAAGACAGCAAAGGACTGTACTCCTGTTATAATGAGCAGTTTCCAGAGTGAAAAGAGCTTTTGCCCATTTGTACTCCCACAGGAAATTCCCATAAGCCAGTATGATTCTACACGATTCCCCATGCTCTCCTTACAATGGAAACTTTAAAGCCAATTGTTGTGTCTTTTGTTGAGATCATTTAACACAAATTGAAAAATATTTCCAACAAAGGGTCTTCTCCCTGAACCATTGGGCTGGAATTTCAGGAAGCCTTCCAGACCTAGTTCCAGGTCCATACGAGACCCTGAACCCACTTGTCATCAGCATTCCCACCAATAAAACCTTTTGCCTCCAAACTGATCACCAACATGCTCAACAGTGGTGGGATTGTTCCTGAGGCTCCAGACCCTATCAGAGGGCCATCAGTGATGCTAGACCACCCCTTGTGAAAGCAGTACCAACTCACTAAATGTTGAAAGTCCATTTAGACTACAGATGATGCATTAGACAGTATATTTGTCTCTAAGCCAAGCACTCCAGGTTCAACAATCAGTTGAGGACTTGATGAGAAGGTATGTTCAGAAGATGGCATAAGAAGTTGCTTAATAACCTATAAAATTTTCCAATTTTTAAAAAATTATTTTATAGGAAGTGGGTGATGCTGGCAACGTGAGCATTAGCTGCCCATCCTTAATTGCCCTTTACCTCCATGGCTTGCCAACATTTCAGAGAACCTTTAAGGCTCAGCCACATTTCTGTGGGTCTGGAATCACACATAGGCCAGTCCAGTTAAGAATGACAGGTTTCCTCCTGTAAAGGACATTGCTGATCGAGATGGGTTTTGCAACATCTGAATGGAATGTCACCAGCTGCCATGGTTGGATTCAAACCTCTGCCCTGGTTTAATGATATGCTACTGGATTACTAGCACAGTGAAATTGCCCAAAGGACACTCTCCAGCTTTCCCACCTCCCCCACCTCACCCCAATGTAACTGGAGCAGGAGATGAGAGTCACTTGCTCAGGAAAAATCCCAGCTACAGCGCAATATCTTCCTCATATTACAAGATGCAACTCCTAGATTCCTAGCATAGGCTGTACTCTGTGTTAAGTATCTTCCTCTTTCTAAGGTTTGACAATAGGAACTGGAAGATGACAGACCTACCTGTAGCTATGCCATGTGACATTTTGCTCTTGATCAGTTCAGCACTAGTTGTTTGAATGCCTTATTTGCTTCTGATTTCAGATGGCCAAAATTATTTTTCCATAAGAACATAGATCAAAATATCATTGCTCATTTCATGAAAAGTTAAAATAAAGCAAAGAACTGCAAATGCTGGGGATTTGAAACTAAAGCTGAAATTGCTGGCGAAGTTCAGCAGGTCTGGCAGCATCTGTGGGGAGAAAGTAGAGTTAACGTACTGGGTCCAGTGACTCTTCATTAGAACTGAACTCAAAACCTGAACTCTCCTTTCTTTCTGCAAATGCTGCCAGAGTTGTTACGTTTGACAGTAATTTCTGTTTTTGTTTATGAAGATCTAAGTTGGATTGCAAATATATCTTTATGGAAAGAGTTTGATAATACAAGCCAGGCCAGACATCAATGAGGACATAATTCTTTTAAAAGATATCTCGTGAAGAACTGCACCCTCAAGCAATCTCGAGTGAAATGATTTGTTTTGTATATTAACAGGTGTATCAAATTCTCCATCTGCCAGACAGCAGGAGCTTATGGCAAGAAACACAAGTGCCATAAAACCCCTGCTACCTTTTAGCGCTGCCTGTAGTTCTTGTCAAACAATATATGCAGCCTCACTGGTGTAGTAAATATACATTATTGAACAATTGCATAAACAAAAAGTAAGAAACCATTGTAAACTTGATTTTAAAAAAAACTTAGAAAGTACTCAGTGCCATTCCTGTTTAATCTCAGCTAAATTAACATGATTTTTATGACATGTTATAAGAGTTTCTTTTTTAACTCACAGTCATCTCCTTGTGCTAAGAGGAAGGTTTTTGCAATAAGTGTGTTTAAATGCGCTGTTTTACAAATACCCATCGCCAGTGGGTATGAACCAACAAGACTTAAGCCACAAACACAATTGCACCTTACCACTTTTTACAATTGATGGCATCCATTTGATTGCCTGATGTGCATTCCTCAAGGGGCAGGTTCTCCATACTCTAAAGTATGAATATTCCCCATACTTTACATCAAAGCATCCTGGGATGTTGCTTTTTTATTAGCCTTTCATTCGTGAGTGCCTTCTTTTAAAGGAGAGCTGCAATTGAAAGGGCACTGCAGCTAATTGCCCGAACCAACACTGGCTGCAAACAGAAGCTGTACATATGTATCATAAGGAAAGAAGGACAGCTCCTTGGTTCAGTGCCTGCCTGAGAGGTAGATAAGAGGAATGATAGAGAGAGCGAGATCGTGTTCTCTGGGGGATTAAGAAGCCCCGAAGAGTGTCCTCTGATGAGAGTGTGAGAAAACAGTGAGTCACTGCCTGGAGTCTGATCCAGAGAATCTGAGTCCAGTGCTTTACGATGTTTAATGACTTCACATTAGATGAAACCATCAAGTCATAGAGATGTACAGCACGGAAGCAGGCCTTTCGGTTGAATTCGTCCATGCCGACTATAAATCCTAAATTAATCCAGTCCCATTTGCCAGCATTTGGCCCATATCCCTCTCAATCCTTTCTACTCATAAACCCATCCAGATGCATTTTAAATTTTGTGACTGTACCAGCCTCCACCACTTCGTCTGCCAGCTCATTCCATACAAGCACCACCCTCTGCGTGAAAACGTTGCCCTTCAGGCCCTTTGAAATCTTTCCTTGCTTACCTTAAACTTATGCCCTCTAGTTTTGAACTCCCACACCCTTGGAAAAAACCTTGTCTGTTCACTTTATCCATGCGCCTCATGATTCCTAAACCTCAGCCTCCAACACTTCAGGGAAAAGAGCCTATTCAACCTGTCCCTGTAGTTCAAACCTTCCAAATTGGGCAACATCCTTGTCAATCTTTTCTGCACCCTTTCAAGTTAAAAAACACCTTTCCTTATAGAAGGGAGACCAGAATTGAGTGCAGCATTTGAAAAGTGGCCTAACCAATGCTTTGTACAGCCACAACATGACATTCCAACTCCTGCATTCAGTGCACTGACCAATAAAGGCAAGTGTACCAGTGAATATATCTTCATGGGACATGTCCTACCTGACAGGTACCAACCACAGATAAAGTCTCAGGGTTCCCTTTAGTAAGATTTGTGAACATCTGACAGAATGGTGGAGAGATATTGAGGGACTGAATGGCATCCTCAGTTCTTTGCTTTAGTCCAGCTGTACAACACTTCTGAATTGTTCGCCCTAGATATCTTGACATATAATAAAGCTGTTTGACAATTTAAATAGTTTTATTTTATGTTTAATTGGAATTCATGGGAAGTCTTAGATGATAACATATGAAATGCATGGCATAAGTCTTTGGAAACTGTGACAGCGTAAAAAATAAAAAGGAATTAATTAGAAGCTAGACAGTACAGTGGAAAGAATACTAACTACTTTCAGCATCAATGCTTGCCGCATTGGTACAATTTTGCATTCACATGTGATCAACAATTATTTGAATATTCAAATAATCATTTTCACACAATCTCATTAAACAATTTCCAAAAATAGACAAGCCAGGATCGACCTGACCCTTCAAAATCTTTCCACGTTGTTCATGTTGAAATTGAACTGAAGTAGAAGGCAGCAGGAGACACAAGAAAAAGATCAATAAATAATGCATTAATTGATTAAACTGTACAGTGTTAGACAGGGCCAATTAATCATGAATCTCTGTGCTACATCTGGAATATATACTGTGGATATTAACAACTGTCATGGATTTTCAAAATAATTGATTGGATGTGAAGAACTTGGAGATGAGATAGCTACTGTGTAAATGCAAATCTTTGGCTTTATGTGGTTAATTTTTTTCAAGAGACTGACAATTACACCTTCTACCTTTAATCCAGCTCTGAACTATTTGCACAGTTATTGTCCCGGTTGATGAAGGTTAACCCAGATCTTCACCTTGCATGATATTGGAATGAAAAACACTACACGTATTGGAACAATTTAAGGATTTGCAACACAGATGTACTTAAACTACACTTTATTTTCAGATTTAGTTGGCATTCACTATCATGTTCACAGATTGTATTTCAAGTCTAAACTTGGATAGGGAGTGTGGAATCAAGCCCCAACCAGGTGACACTCTGTGGTGCATATCAATGTATATACACACAAACATCCATGTTAGGGCCAAAAATAGGCTATTCACCCCCTCAGTACTGCTGCTCCCTTCGATAAAATTGCTGATAAAATTGTAATCTCAAATCTACATTTAAAACTACCCATGTTCTTTTCACACTACTTGCTTAATAAGGAGCTATCTAGCTTTGCCTTGAAAATATTCAAGGACTCTGCTTCCACATTTACAGAAACAGAGTTCCAAAAACTTATGACCCTCTGAAAGAAAACGTTTGCCTCATCTCTGTTTAAATGGGTAACCCCTGGTTTTGAGATAGTGACCGCCAGTTCCACGTTGTACTATAACAGGAAAGGTCCTGTCCACATTTATCCTATCAGGACCACTCAGGACCTTACATGTTTCAACCAAGTCAACTCTGACTTTTCTAAACTCTAGGAGGTACAAACCTAGTCTCTCCAACCTTCCCTTATCAGGTATATTGCACTTGTCGTTCCAATAAACTTTCTCTGAATTATCGCCATCGTTCCTTTCATCTTTCCTTCAACAAGGTGATCAATATTGTGCACAGTACTCTGATAAAATCTCATTAATTCCCTGCATAACTGAGGAATAAACTCTACAATTTTTTAATTTAATTCCCCTCATGATAAATTACAACATTCATTTAACTTTCCCAATTACTGGCCATACCAGAAATAAACCTTTTCTCTCTTTATCCCTTAATGGTCTGTTTATCATTCCAGTATTAATACCACTTTGGCCTTGACACTATTCTTTGATTTACCACATTATCCCACATTTAATCAGTTGGCTCCCATTATTTGGATTAAAATCCTTTCCATTTCCCTAGATATGCCCTAGGTCAGTAAGAATGCCAACCCCAGTATGGTTCAAGTGGAGGCCTTCCCATTGGTACAAATCCCCTTTCCCAAGTACTAGTGTCAGTGCCCCATGAACCAAAGCCCCACACTTTGCTCTTGTAGGTCTCTGAACCATGTGCTCATCTCTCTCATCCTTTCTTGAATAAGGAGACTAATACTCTGCAAAGTACCAACCTTTTGCAGTTCATGCATGAGGACACCCAGATCCCTCTACATCTCAGAGCTCTGCAATCTCTTTATTTTTCTACCTGTGTGACATGGGTGTTTCTGGCTAACCAGAATTTATTCCCATCCCTAATTGCCCTTGAGAAGCTAGTGGTTAGCTGCACTCTTGAACTGCTGCAGTCCATATGCTGTGGTTGAGCAACAGGTATGGAATTCTGGGATGGAATTCTAGGATTTTGACACAGTGACAGTGAAGGAATTGCAATATATTTCCAAGTCAGGTTAGTGAGTGGCTTGGAGACAAACTTGCAGGTGGTGGGTGTTCCCATACATTTGCTGCCCTTGCCCTTCTGGATAGAAATGTTGTGGGCTTGGAAGGTGCTAAGCATTTAAGGATGAATTTCTGCAGTATATCTTGCAAACAATGCAGAGTCCTGTTACTGAGCATTGGTGGTGAAGGAAGTGGATGTGGTGCCAATCAAGCAGGCTGTTTTGTCCTGGATGGTGTTAAACTTCTTGAATGTTTTTAGAGCTGCACTTATCCAGGCAAGTGGGGAATATTCCAGCAAAACCCTGACGTGTGCCTAGTAGATGGTGAACAGGTTTTGGGAGGCTGGAACATTTTGTAGCCTCCATATGTCGACTTCACAATTTACTTTCCTTCCTATTTTTGTGTCATCAGCAAATTTAGCACCCATATCTTCCAATCCCTTCAGCTGAGTCATTTATATAAGTTGTACACAGTTAAGGCCCCAACATAATTTCTGTGTCTGACCATTTATTATATCTTGCCAACCTGAAAAAGACCCATTTACAATGCCTGCTCCCTGTTCATCAATCATGCCTGTAAACTATCCCCACGTCGTGAGCTTTTATTTTCTGCAATTACCTTTCATGTGGTTTCTCTATCAAATACCTTCTGCAAATTGGTTCCCCTTCAACCACAGCAGCATTGGTAACCTTCTCAAGCAACTCCATCCAACTTGGTTTTCACAAAATATTCGGTGGAAGCTGAGGAACATGAGCAATGACAACATATGCGACAGGACCGCTTCAGGGTGCCAGCCCGACTTCACTTCTGTCATTCAGTGAAGAATGAGTCTGAAATCAATTATTTGCTGGGCAAAGATTTTTAATGAAGGACGCATGTCTTACTTTCCTGCTGTACCAATAAGTCCAACTATTGCAGCCAGTAATCACAATCAAACAAAATGGCTGAAAATATTAATTTTGATTAATTTATTGGCCAAGACCAAAATGCTTCTCAATTAATCAGCGATATGGTATGGACTTTGGGCAACCTGGAGACAAAAATGTAAAGTTAGTTGAAAAATTGTTACCTGTGCTAGTAAAATTGTAAAATTATATGTGTAAATATATATTCACATATATCAATATGAATAATTATATTAATTGTATAATTTAGTAAAATTACTGAAAATGTAATGTTAGTTGGAAAATTGTTATTTGTACTAGTAAAATTAAAAGGCCAATGATAATAGATGCACAGATTTCCAAATTCAGTATGAATGTTGAATGTGGGATTTATATTTTGCTTATGATGCTTAATACCACAAATTCTGCATTTTCCAAAATTTGAAATGGGTCTTGGAGGCCAAGCAAGCTATATTCAGCAAACATTCTGAGTTATTTGTCTTCTATCTAATCTGCACTGTTGAAGACCTCATACAAGTTAAAGTAAGTTTGCTTCAGAAATGTTTCATGGTTAGATTTTCTCACATCAAAACGCACAGAAAATGAAGTTCTTTTTTCAAGGAAAACTGGGCAAGTGCCCAATTTTCTCTGAAATTAATGAGCTTCCAAAGAAATTGTGGGAATATGGAACTTAAAAACATATGATTTCTGAGAATGTGGTTATGATAGCAGACCATTAATTATTTCTGATATAATCCGTGATTTAAAATGTCAGAACTCTGATGGTAGTGGACAGGAAGACTAGGACAGGATATTTAACAGACTTAACTGCAGTAAAAGACTAGTGATTTGATAGTTGAAACAAAATGGCTTAAATCAGTAATTTGGTGCAGTACGATTAGAATGTTAATTAGAACAAATTAAAATAATGCTTAAATGTGAATAATTATATTAATTGTGACATAACCTAAGTGAATAATCTCCTGTAGTGTGATTCATACAGTGGGATAAAAATAAAGTTACCCATGTAATGTCTGGTGTGGAAACTCCCTCTCTATGGAGAAACAATAATCTTCTCCACCAAGTCGACACTCATTACGCAGCACTTGATATACTGGAAATACAAGCTAGGACAAATCAACAGTTAGACACTGAATTGATAATGTTTTTGATTGAGAATATCCTTTAGATCATTGTCTTCACCTTTAGTTTGTGATTATCTTAAATTTGATGACATTTTACTGAGCAGTGGATACCATTTATTTTTATTTACTTGATATCCAGGCTTATTTTTCAGTTCTTGACTCTTTTGAAGCTGTTAATTTGCTTTTGCTAGAATACTGCATTATTAGGTTAACACGTCTGTTATTTTAATTTGCAAACTTTGCATCGAGACTATTCATTTCCGTACTTTTCGCTTCACTTCACTTCGCTCCCAGTAAAACTGTACCCTATCATTCAATTTTGTCATTTTCATTACAATCAGGTCAATTTACAGTAAAGTTCCTTGCAATTCGCTGAAATATTGGATAGTTTTGCATCATGTTCAGCAAATCAAGTTTAAGTATGGTAGCTAAATATCGTGTGGAAATAATTGCAACAGCGTTGGTCCAGCAAATTGCATTCATTTATAGTGGTGCCAAATTGTGGATTTTTTTTGGAGATGTATGCGATAACATGACTGATGTTCACTTGTTGTATGGCAATAGATTTTATTTAATGGCAACGATGAGATGAAGTAAGTTTAATTTATATATTTAATCAACAAAAGTAATTAGAAAAACAGTATATGGCGATTTTATTGACATTCTTCAGTATTTTTCAAATGGATTGAAATTATTTACTGATTGTGCATTTTCTTTGAATACAACAAATTGATTATTACAGTCATTGCAATGTATAGGTTGTCTGAATCTTTATTCCATGATTTATTGTGGTAAGAAAGACAAAGGTTTTGCAGAGTCAATCTGAAAAGGAATTGCAAAATATTGCAGGAATGTCAGTTGTTAAAGAGATTGATATTGTAAAATGACCCAATGACCCTTCACAAAGGTGAGAATGGATGCTAAATAAAACCAGGGCAAGTTTTGTTTTGTGAGAGTTGAGTGTCTGGGCTCAAGTCTTCCTGACATGTAATTGGTGATAGTCCTGGGTCATTCACCAGTTGATGACTAACAAGCAGCCTGACATCTTACCACTAAATGTGTGATCAAAGGAAGCAGTGGTAAACTAGGGACTGCTGTTCTAGTCACAAGTACAGAGCATGAATGTCTTTGGTGTAATCTGATAAGTAAGTATTTGCATAGCTTGTACGCAGCCCCTTTTAATTATTACCATTTAAAAATAACCAGCAAGAATAGCTTCATGCTTTAAGCAAGATACGAGGTTAGTTTATTGTGCAACTATTGCTGAAAGTCATACAAGTGGATAGCTTTAAAGATTGAGCTAAAATACAGATACAAATATTTAAATTAAATGTATGTATGGAGATGAAATGAGATCAGTCTCTACTATCATTGTAGCCCTGGATTACTTGAAGATTATCTTTCTGAAGTAAAGGAGTTGAAAATTTGAAACAATGTTCATTCAGAGAGCTGACGTAGTCATGATGGATTAAATGTCCTCCTTATGCACCATAACAATTTTGAGATTCTATGATCCTGACAGATTCAGCAGTCACCGTGTCTTCTGCAGTTGAATAGTTAGAGGTTAGTCTCACAGATAGACTGAGCTGAACAGGTCCTGGAAGTGAGTGGAGGTTTTTATATTTCACTTTGAGCACTGCAGGATGTTGCTGTTGTTCAGTATAGCAATCCTGAATGCTCCCTCTTTTTCCCTGGTGAGAAACAGTTGCTGTTTCAAAGTATCATTCGAATGACGTTCAGATGATGCTCCTCAAAATGGCTGTTTGCAGCCAGAGTCATCACAATCAAACAAAATGGCTGAAATATCAATTTTGATAATTTGCTGATATTTCTTTTGAAGTCCGTCCTGTCTCCTGTTTAAACATGAACAAAGTTTTTCAATTTTCACACATTTTGAGAGTTCAATTGACAGTCTTAGAAATCTTGAACGATTTAATGGCATGTTGTCATTGACTTTTCTGAGGACAATCTAATTGTCTGTTTTTGGCTTCTTTTGAATCCAGAAGAGAAGTCATGTAGCTTTCAGGAAGCCATTTTCTAAAACTCATGTCCAGTTTAAACACAGATTAATTTTCTACAGCAAAGCTGTAATAGCACAATTGCACATTGGTGATACTATTATCATTTGAATGAAAATAATTCTTGTAGAACAGTATAGACACCAAGATGGCAATGCTGATGATGCCCACGTATAATAATGTGAGAAATCATTACTGGAGATGCACTTCCTGTATTGAAAAAAGGTCAGAGCAGAATTAAGTGGAACAGAGCCAAGGAAGTGAATTGAACAGCTATCATTAAAACCTCTTTGAGCTTGATATTATCAATGTTCATCATTTTCCAGGTGTGCTAAATGATTTCTTCAGGTACAATCATTATTCCCAAAATATTCTCTTTTTAAACATTCTTTAATTAAAAGAATATGCTGAAAATACAATGGTGTTTCTTATAATGGACGTAACATTAGCACATGCTAAAATTAGGACAAAAGAATGTTCTCTGTTTGAGGTCAATAGACAGGAACTGATCACTAATTTGATGCAGAACTAATTGACCATACAAGATTTAAAAATATTTGGATGACAAGTGACTGAGAGTGCGAGTTGAGAACACGTACCTCCTTAAACAATTAGATTAGGCGATTGTAAAAACTAAGGGTGGAAAGTCAATACCTTTCCAAAAGCAAGCTTGGAAGTGGGACGCCATTTAAGCAAGTGCCAGGAGGAAACTTCGAAAGATAATGAGTTGACATTTCTGATGGTTGTTAACCAATGGTTGCTAATGTCTCAAGCCTGTCTTTTGCAATGATGTGTTGTGGCATAGTATCATACAAAATAGAAAAGACGCTTCAGCCCTTTGAGCCTGACTGTCAAAAATACACTGCTACCTACACTCATCCCATTTAACCGCAATAGCCTTAAATGTTATTACACTCGGTGTTCATCCAAGTACTTTTTAAAGGTTGTGAGGTTACTGTCCTCAGCTACCTTCTTAGGCAATGCATTCCAAACCTGCACCATCCTCTGAGCTTCCCCCATCAGTGAACCTCATCCCCTTGTTAGTTGTTTACTTGTCCACCATCATTCACACTGGTTGTGGCAGGAATGCAGAGGTTAGATCTGGTCATTTGGTTATGGAATTGCTTAACTCTGTCTACCACTTGCTGCTTATGCTGTTTGGCCCACATGTTGTCCTGTTCTGTACCTTCACCAGGTTTACACCTCATTTCTAGGTCTGTCTGGGACCAGGCTTAGCATTCCCTATGCATTCTTAATTGAATCAAGGTCCATCCCAGTTCAATGGTAACAGGAATATAATGGACTGTGAGGTTACAGACATGGCTGAAAACAATTCTTCTGATGTTGAAGGCTCACAACACCTTTTGAATTGCTGGAGCTGTTCATGTGTATTCACTGCTCACAATGTGGCCGCCTTTACAGTAGGGAGATGAAACACAGGCTTGGTGGCTGCTTTATTCAACACCTCTGCTCTATCTGTAAAAATAATCGTAAGCTTCCAGGTGCTTCCCACTACAACCCTCCCCCAACCTCAGTTGTATTCCCCATGCCAACATTTCTGTCTCAGGCCTGCTCCAGTACTCCAGTGAGACTCAACAAATACTGGAGGAACATGTCATCTTCCACCTAGGTACCTTACAGCCTTCAGGACTCAACATTGAGCTAAGCAACTTCAGAATGAGATCACCCTCTTCTGTGTTCATTACTCTCAGCCCACATCCCTAGGTCCTGTTTTGTATGGGTTGCACCCATTTAACCTTTCACACATCTTCTTAATGTTCTGCCCAGCATTTATCTATGTCTTGGTTGACCTTTGTTTGCTTATCCCTCTCTCTCTCTCTCTCTCTCTCTGTCTCTGAGGTCTATCACCCATATTCTGTTCACTTCTCGCACCCCATCCTGAGCATAAACACTCTTTCCCATCAAGTTTTAAATTCTAACAAAGAGTCACTGCATTCAAAATGTGAATATTCTGTTTTTCTCTACCAAATACTGCCAGACCCACTGAGCTTCTCCAGCACTTTCTGTTTTCGCTTCAGATTTCCAGCGTTTGCAGTTTTTGTTTTTGTTTACCAACAGGGATTTATTTGTGCTCATTTCTGGCCATACTGAGGCTGAAGGAACTAGATAGGAGCTGCAGCTCGGAAACTCAAGTCTCATTAGCTATCAAGCCCGTGAATGACAATCACCTAATAGATGTCCCCAGCAGCTTGGAGCACAAGGCCTCAAAGATCAGATTACTGAGTTACAGGTGAGTCCATATGTGGTACATGGAGCTGTGTGACTGAGGTGAGGAGGTGAGGCTGGTCATTAAGTTGGAGGAAAGCATTGGGAGGGGTTAACGAAGAGAGAGTGTGTAGTGACCGGCAAGTGTTGAGCAGCAGTAGTTTGCAACTGCAGTAATGCATTAGAACATAGAACATAGAAAAGTACAGCACTGAACAGGCCCTTAGACCGACGATGTTGTGCCGAGACTTAATCCTAATGTAAAATATAGTAACTTAACCTATGCACTCCTCAACTCGCTGCTATCCATGTGCATGTCCAGCAGTCACTTAAATGTCGCCAATGACTTCGTTTCCACCACCTCAATTGGCAACACATTCCATGCATTCACAGCTCTCTGTGTAAAGAACCTACCTCTGATGTCTCCTTTATACCCTCCTCCTAATATCTTCAGTTCATTGAGTACTGTAGTCATAGAGTCAAGTTTCACTACAAAACAACTTCAATAGAACGGAATTAACAAGCAAGTTTATGACAGACGACCAATGCAATTGTGTCTGTTCAGTGCGACAAAGTAAGGTACATTTCGACTGGGGGTGTGTGATTTGGGCTAAAGATCAATGAAACAGAAAATAATCATGACTATTAAATATGCTGGGAACTTAAAATGTATGATATTCAAGCTTGAGCCATGTTTTTCTACACTTGACAGGCATTTTTTTTTCCCGAGTTAGCAAAGAGTAATAATTATATTCTCAAGTCAAAAAGGATTGAATCAGCATCAGAAGAGAAGTGGCTGATTAATCAGCTGCTTGCTGTTTAAAGTGGAAATGAGCACAGAGCAGAGACAGAAATATGCTGTTCATCTGCACAATGAAACAAAGTGGGAAGGAGGATAAAATGGAGGTTTTATTCAGTTTGTGTGCACGTCTGTTTATATATGTGCTTGTGAATGCTGTTTTCTTTCAAGAGGTATTTTTTTCAAATCGGGGGCAGAGTATGGGGTGGGGTGAAGGGTTTGCTTTGAAGACAGTCAAAAAAAAAGGGCAGCATGGAGGCTCAGTGGTTAGTACAGCTGCCTCATAGCGCCAGGGACCTGGGTTCGATTCCAGCCATAGTTGACTCTTTATATGGAGTTTGCACATTCTCCCTGTGCCTCCATGGGTTTCCTCCGGGTGCTCCGGTTTCCGCCTACAGTCCAAAGGTGCATAGGTGAGGTGATAGCCTTGAGAGGTGCAGGGTGTCAGGGATAAAGTAGAGGAGGGTTAAACTGGTTGGGATGTTCTCCAGAGAGTCAATGTGGACTTGTTGGGCTGAATAGCCTGTTTCCACACTGTAGGGATTCTATGGAAGTGAGTCATAGAGATGTACAGCACGGAAACAGACCCTTGAGTCTAACTCGTCCATTTGCCAGCATTTGGCCCATATTCCCCAAAACCCTTCCTATTCATATACCCATCCAGATGCCTTTTAAATGTTGTAATTGTACCAGCCTCCACCACTTTCTCTGGCAGTTCATTCCATACACGCACCACCCTCTGTGTGAAAAAGTTGCCCCTTAGCTCTGTTTTAAATTTTTCCTGTTTCACCTTCAACCTATGCCCTCTAGTTCTGGACTCCCCACTCCAGGGAAAAGACCTTGTCGATTTACCCTATCCATGCCCCTCATGATTTTGTAAATCTCTATAAGATTACCACTCAGTCTCCAACACTCCAGGAAAACCAGCTCCAGTCTATTCAACCTCTCCCTACAGCTCAAACCCTCCTATTCTGGCAACATCCATGTAAATCTTTCTTTCTAATAGGACAGAGACCAGAATTCATATAATGTTCCAAAAGTGGCCGAACCGATGTCCTGTGCAACCATAACATGACTTCCCAACTCCTATACTCAATGTGTAGACCAATAAAGACAAGCATACCAAATACCTTCTTCATTATCCTATCTACTTGGGTCTTCACTTTCAAGGAGCTATGAACCTGCACTCCAAGGTCTCTTTTTTCAGCAACACTCTCCAGGACCTTACCGTTATGTATGTAAGTTCTGCCCTGATTTGCCTTTTCAAAATGCAGCGCCTCACATTTACTTAGTGTATTTACTCGAGTAATAGTCAATCTCATGTAAAAGACAAAAGTGAGGACTGCAGATACTGGAGATCAGAGTCAAGATGAGAGTGGTGCTGGAAAAGCACAACAGGTCAGGCAGCAACTGAGGAGAAGGAAAATCAATGTTTTGAGTCGGAGCCCTTTCTCATGTAAAAGTTGACCCTCTATTTTTGGCCAAATAACCTGGAACTTTCCATATATCTTCTGTAAAAGTCATGCAGTTCTTCACAGATAACAGATCAGCATTATGAGTCAGTGTGTCAACCGTCACGTCCCGGTCCTGTATTCTAGTCTGCCAGTTGTTCTGAGCTGCTCCCAGTCTTCCAGTTCGCTGGCTGTTGTATTCCGCTCTGCGTTTTCAGAATTACAATAATTTGTTTTTTCTTCTTCATTCGTCTAGAGAACTGTTGGGTTTCTGCTAATGATATGGTATGAATTTTGATGGGCATAAATTTCAGCCCCTCAAAAGTAGTATCATGTAATAGCCGACCCCATAAATTTAACTTTAAAAAGTAATCAAAAAATGTGACTATTACTTGAGGATATACTGTAAATTAAGCTCCATCTGTCACTCCTCTGTTCATTGGCCCATCTGATCAATATCCCACTGTAATCTGAGGTAAGCTTCTTCACTGTCCACTACACCTCCAATTTTGATGTCGTTTGCAAATTTACTAATTATACCTCCGATGTTTACATCCAAATCACTTATATAAATGACGAAAAGTAACGGACCCAGCACCGATCCGTGCAGCCCACCATTGGTCACAGGTATCCAGTCTGAAAGGCAATTTCCACCACTGCCCTCTGTCTTCTACCTTTGAGTCAGTTCTGTATCCAAATGTGATCTAACCTTGCCAACCAGTCTCCCATGAGGAACCTTACTGAAGTCCATATAGATCACGTCCAGCACTCTACCCTCATCAATCCTCTTTGTTAATTCTTCAAAAAACTCAATCAAGTTTGTGAGACATGATTTCCTGGAAGCTAAAGGAACACACCCCTACTGTCTCCTGTTATTTCACTTCCCAAGATGTTTTCAAAAACTCATGTGATATAAAAGAAAACTGAAGTTTCTACCATCACTATCCATGATTCCAGACTGCAACATACAAGGAAGCGTACACGCTTGGACGCCCTGAGTGATTGGTAACATACTACCCTTACTCAACCTCACTGAGACCAAAGGCAAGAAATAAGAGTCTCATTGGGTAGACTAGAGTCTCGATGGAAGTTCTGCAGATGGATGAATATATTGGACACTGGTAAGGATGAAGACTTGAGAGTGGAAGTGAGTGATGCTGCTTGAGTATACCAGCTCACTAAATGGTATGAACTGCTGTTCACTATGGAAGATGCTGTCACCATCTTCTTTCAGTGTAGGAAACTGCAGGACCAGCTTGGTGGAGTCGAGAATGGTGTTGGAAAAGGACAGCAGGTTAGGCAGCATCCGAGGAGCAGAGGAATTGATTCCTGATCAAGAGTTTATGTTCAAAACATCTATTTTCCTGCTCCTCGGATGCTGCCTGACCTGCTGTGCTTTTCCAGCACCACTCTCTCGACTCTGATCTCTGGCATCTGCAGTCCTCACTTTCTCCCACCTGTGGTGGAGGAAAACCACTACCTGATCCAGTGAGGAGACTGTCCTGCAGAAAACAAAATATAGCTTAGTGCATATTAGCAGATAGTTGCAGGCTACTTCAGTAACCGTTGCTACAGAGACTTTAGAAGAAACAGATGTTAGCCTTCACTCATTCCAGATCCTGAGCTGAGATCCCCAGTGACACAGAGACCAGTCTTTAACTAATTTGATTTACACCACATGATCTCAAGCTACAAGTGAAGATAACTGAGACTGCAAAGACTATGGACTCCGACAGCATGCCAGTAAATGTATTGAAGGCTTGTGCTCCAGAGGTATTTGTGCCCGTAGCCAAGCTGTTTTAGCGTAGGTAGAACACTGGCACCTACTCAGTAACGTGTCATACTTCCTGGGTAAGTTATCTCCACGAAATGTAGAACAAATCCAACATAGCCAATTACAATTCCATCAGTTTACTTTCACTTACAGAAAACTTCATTTTTGCTGGCACCTTATGAACCAGCAAAAATTCTACCCCTGAAATAATGGAAGTTGACTGTATTATTGTGCTCTCCATGATGTCTGGCTTGTCAGGTGAGGGCGTGAGTGAGAAGGCTCTCTGCCATTAAGTTTTATTTAAGGCAAGGTTGCATTATTATTTAAGTGATTTATGCTATAAATAAAGTATAACGGTGATGTGTATACCTTCTGCATTACTTACTGTGTGTATTTACATTGATTATATTCACCTCTTGATCAACCAGAGTATTTGGTGAACTGGTACTCTCCTGGTGCCATGGATACCAGCTAATAAAAGGTTTGCTGTATAAGAAAATTATTGTAAGAGTTTGTTTATGGTACTATCAAGTGGCGTTTACTCAACAATAACCTTACTGTCACTCAGGTTTTGTTCTGCCAGGGCCACTTAGCTCCTGATCATATTACAGCATGGAGAAAGGGGCTGAACTACAGAGGGGTGAGTGATTGTCCTTGATGTCAATGCTGTATTTAACTGAATATGGCATCAAGGAACCATAGCAAAACTGGAGCCAGTGGAATTCAGGTGAAAGCTGGTTGAGTCAAATCAAGTTTAAAGGTGATTGTTAAAGCTGAGTCATTCCAGCTTGAAGACATTAGTGCAGGGTTCCTCAGTGTGCTGCTCTGGACCCAATCACCTTCACCTGCTTTAACAATCTTCCTTCCATGATAAAGTTATAAATGGTGATGTTTCCTGATAATTGCAAAGCTCAGCACCATTTGAATTTCCTTAGTTCCTAAAGCAACTCTTGTCCAAATGCAACAGGAACTTGACAACACTTAGATTTGAACTGGTAAGTGGCAAATAACATTCATGATACAGATTTGCCAGGCAATGAGCAGCCCCAACAAGAGAGTATTCAGTCATCACATCTTGACATTCAATAGCATTACTATCACTGCATGTCTCTCTGTCAACATCCTGCAAGTTACCATTTACCAGAAACTGAATTGAGCCAGCAATATGAATACAATGGTCATAAGAGCAAGCCAGAGGCTAGGAATTCTGCAGAAAGTGGCTCACCTCCTCATTACCCAAAGTTTTCCATTTTCCACAAAGCACTAGTTAAGACTATGATGGATTACGCTCCACAGGCTGAGATGCATGCAATTCAACAAAACTCAAGATGTTTTGAACCATCAATGACAAAGTAGCACACTTGATTGGCACCCTATCCACTTTCTTAACCCTGAATACTCTCCACCATTGGGGCACCCATGTGTCTATGTACTATCTACAAGGTACACTTATGGCAATTTTACAAGTTTTGGACGAGACCCATGACCTTCACAATCTAAAGAGACAAGGGCAGTTATACCATCATCTGCAAGTTCCCCTCCAGCTCACATACCATTCTGACTTGGAAATCTGCAGCAGTTCCTTCATTGTCCATAGATGACAATCCTGGGACTCCCCATGTAACTGCATCGCGCAAATTCATTGATTGCAGAGATTGTAGCAGATCAAGTAGATGCCTCACCAGAATCTTCTCAAGGGCAGTTAGGAATAATCAGCGACATCCCATCATGTGAATGAATTTTTAAAAAGCTGTTTTTTTTGCAACTAAAGCTCAATTAATGGAATTATTACGACAGAGAAAAAGATTCTGATTTCCTTTTGAAATATACACAGAAAGACAGAAAAATGAGCATGTATTGTCAAAATGGCTTGAGGAAGTTCTACAGCAATATAAATAAAAGAAAACAAGAATATATTTTATCATGTGCATTTGGAGCATTGAGGGAAAACAACTATTGTATGTAGAATTGACATGGCAATTGGAAAGATTCTAATAGTCTTCAATTTAGAGCATTGTTTGTTCCAGTTAGTTAGAATAAAAATTACAAGCAGAACAATTATATGCATATACATAAATCTCAGGCTCCTAATATTAAACATTACTGGGTCATTAATAGGAGAATTGCAATCTAATTTGATCCACCAGGAAAAAAGCTTTAAGTCACAACATTTGACATAAACTAGTAGCAAATACAAGAAGAAAAGTTTTTATTCGAATATTTTTAACAGGTTGTCCTAATTACTGTGGTTTTGTAAATCAATAATTACTTTTAAATGATTGACTCCAATTTACACATGAGTTGACTGAATATCTCATATTTGATACTGTCCAGTATAACTGTCTTTCACTATTAATTAATGATTACAGGTGACAATTTAACAGTTATATTATTCTATAGTCTTTTTGCACTCATCTTTCTTGTTGATCCAGTGAGAGAATTAAAGCAGCGAGCAACATACCTTGCATTTAGATTGATGGATACTCAGCAATTAACCTACCTAGAAATGTCAGGAATTTTATTGGGGATATTATTAGCTTTCATTGGGAGCGAATTTGCTTGCTTAAGCACGGTTTCTAGTAGGGGATCAACTGACATATTGTTCTGCTGCTTTCTCGGTACTGTATTGTGTACTATGCAGTTGATTATGCAAATAAAGCATTTCATAAATCTTAACTAATTAATGGTATTTTGTATCTGTTAAAAATTATGATATTTTGATACTTTGGGCTCAAAATGGTTCACTTTCTGTCAGGCTGGGGAGTACCAGTAAAATTTCTTGTATATGCGGCAATCTAGTTGCACTGGGTTTTTATTATCTCTAGTCATTTTCTTCCTGCCTTACAGGTGGCAGAGCATCTATTTTCCTCTTATGAAGCAAATTATAGCTACCGACCACTGCTAGAGCTAGAATTAAGGATGGTCTCAGCCTCAAGTGTTTATGCCATACACATGCTTGTTTATCCAATAAATAAAATGACTTTCATTGACCCCAGTGTTGCACTGGAGGCAACAACAGGAGTACGCCAACATAACTGCCAGCGTTGTGGCCATGTAATTTCAAAGCCAAAGATTTGATTGCAAACTCTACACAGAATGAAAAAAAACTAATTTAGAGACTAACCGAAGCAATGTTTCATTTCTGAGGGTCTATTCGGAATATCAATGCTATTCTTTCTTTATTTATTTGTGTTCTAATCCTAAAGACTGAATAAATTAAATCCTTCCGTTCTACACTTCATAATGCTAAATTTCCCAGCAGACACAGACAATGAAGCATCTTACTCCTGTCAGTATCCATCTGGGAACTGTATATAGAACATTCACTATTTAAATTTCATATTATTGCAGAGTAACGTTCCTCATCATCAATATGCACTAAAAAAATTGCCTTGTAGTGTCTTACTGCTAAAAGGAAAACAATTCAAATACTTCTTTTAAGTACTTCATCCAAACTGACAAATAAAATTATAAATCAGTGATACAACGAATGTTAAAAATCACACATAAAGGTCATGTGGGATGTAAAAAGTTTCCTAATATATGCTATTATTCAATAATGCTAACAGAGTTGTAAATGATATTTCAAATGGAGACCAGAGTTATCTTAAAGGTAAAAAGCCCCGATGAAATGCTGAGCTAAATCAGAATTAGGAATGGATTTTGCAAGATCAATTTTATTAAAATCACTTTCTGCTTTGGGAAAAAAGAAATGATTGATCAAAGAGATAGTATTCTGTGCAACTGTCTGACAAGTTTTCACCTCAAATGCCAAGTGGATAGAACCCCAAGGATGTTTCAAAGCATAAATATTCAGTTAATGTTGGCAACATAATTCAATCATGGAACAGCCCAATCTCAGAACATGATCAGAACTTGAGAAAGATTGATTTCAAGTCTAATGCAATCATTATACTTTGAAGATGCAAGTTTGATTCTTGAAGGGGTAAAATGATGCCTGACAACTGTAAATTACACTTCTTTCAGTTGGTTCCGAGGAGAATTTTTAGATATGTTGCTCCAATACATGAATCAAAAGTCAGCATCCATAATACCCCAAGTTCTTATTCTATGTTTCTCAGAGATTAGATTTACTTGCAACAGTTTCTGACAATAGCTGGAACCAAGAACTATTTTTGGAAAACTAAATTATAAATAATATTTTGTGTAACTTCATTTTATGTAATTCTCTACTAAATTAGTTATGCAATTGCAGAAATTAAGTTATGTAAAATATTTTTCAAAAATGCAATTTTTAACAGAGAGAAGAACTGAAGAAATTGAAGATTAATGATTTTCCATTTAAAATTGACCCTAAATTTCAAAACTTGTCAGTGATCAGGAGATGTATAACTTGTAAAAACTCAGTAACGCATGGGAAAATTATTCTATTGTATGTCTGCAGTGATTGTATATAAATGTTTTTATGTACTGTATATGTTGTCTGTTTGACTGTGTAACAGGACTGACACAAAGGTTTGCATGTCACAAAACAGCAGTTTCCATCTCCAAGTATGTTGTTAGTCCTCAAGTATATCTTTAATATGAGGTTTTAACAATTGTTTTCATATCATTTTCTCCTGTTTAGTAATTAATGTTAATCTCTTGATCTGCTAATTACCCTCCCAAACAACTTGAATGTTAACTGATTATGTTAGTGACGTATTCATAACATTTGAAATAGATGTCTGTTACGGAGTAAGGTAGTTCAGTATTTATCTCATAACTATCATAATTAAAAATGGGTTACCTGGTAATGATCATAATACTGTTTGTGCGTTAACGTTGTGTGCAGTTTGCTTGCTTAACACTGAAGGTATAAATTCCCTCTCTGGCTGAGGCTTACCATAAAGGTCCCACCTTCTCAGCTTCACCCATCGTTTGAGGTAAGCTGACACTCAGGTTAAACTCAGTACCAGTCATCTCTTTCTAAAGAGAGAGCAGCCCTATATCTGGAGATGTTGCCTAGACTTCATTTACTGTGAGCATTTTGAAGTCATGTATACATGTCTTTCCTTATTTAGTGTATCAGTAAAGGTTTCCCCATCCATTTCCTGAACTAGCAAACATACTTTTTACACGGGATTAATAATTATTTTAGAATGTTTTAATAATTGTTGTCATATCAATTTCTCCTTTGTATAATGTTTAGTACTTAATGGTTTGGTTGCTTATAGCAAAACCATTAGTCACCATGATTGATCTGTAAACTGAATCAGAAATTCAAACAAGTCAGCTTGCTAGTCATAAAACAATAACTCTGAATTATAGGTAAAACTTTTGTAATTAATATTTGCTAGAACCTATGAACTAGTCATATTATTTTATCATTGAATCATATCGTCATGGAATGGTTACAGAACAGAAGGAAAATATTCCGTCTGTATACGTTCAGATTGTCTGCAAGAGCAACTCATCTCAGCCAAATGCCCTCACTATGTTCCCATAGTCTGCACTTTCTCTCTCTTTAGGTCGTTGTTCAGATAACTGTCATTTTGCATTCCGCATTTGTAGCAATGGATGAAGATCATGTAACAACTATTATGCTACACAGACAAATTCAAGGCCAGTGTCTACAGGAGGCCAACAAAATCATGGGCTGAAATTGCCAGAAATTGACTTCATGCAGTTTCATGGTGGTTTCTCTCCCTGAGAGCTCACAAGGTTTCTCATGCTAATCTCCACCGCTTGCCTCTTTAGCTCTTCACCACACCTCAGAGGCATTCACTTGCACTGTCCTTCACTCGCCAGCAGCCGCAGTACTCACTATTGCTGGAATATCCAGGGTTTTCAGTGTTGGTGTTCTCAGTGAGTGAGTAGGCAGTGCAGAGGGCATGCAGAGTTAGTCATGCGAGGGATTGAGGAAGTAAGAGTGAGTGAGCGAAAATGTTGAAGACAATAGTAGAAATGGTAGACCATGGGGGGTTGGGTGGGGTGGGGGTTTGGTGGGGGGGGGGGTGGTGGGGGAGGTGGGGGTGGGGGGTTGGTGATAGTCAATGCAGTCGCAGAGTTAGCAAATAGAAAATGGTAGCACTTACCCTAGCAAACTTTCTGTGGCATTGCTGTGTGTTTCTCTGGATTTTGGAAATGGCATGAGCCTGAGTGGCAATCTCGATTCAGGTTAGCAGGGTCTGATGCTGTTGTCCTGAGGAAAGAGGACAGAGAAAGCCCAACACAGGTGGCAGTGTGCCCAACATCCATCTCCTCTCTCCCAATCAGGAAATCATCCTTGCCTTAGCTGGAGAGGATAGAGCTCGCCTATATGGTGATGCTGAAACCTGCATATCTGACTCCAATTAAAGTTCATTGTCGGGTGAGGCTAGTGCTTCCATTCCCACCTCTGTGAATGTCCTTTTTCCATGCCTGAAACTCTACTCTTATTTCCCACCTTAGTCTCCTGCTTGCCTCCCACAGCTACCAGTGGCACATACACGGTCTCTATCCTCACAAGAACAACACTATAAGACACTTCCTCCTCCCTTCCTGAGGAAGAAGCCACACACCCCTTGCTGGATTCATTGTCATCCTGCATCCTCCACCACCACAGATACTGAGACTCTGCTGGGTACTCTATCTCGATGAGATTCAGGAGCACTTGACGGTGAATACGTCATGTCCATATCACCGAAGCTGGTCGAGAAAGAAACACCCCAGGTCAATGGCACTCGGAGACACCAGACATCTGTTTAGCTCCAGGCAGAGATCCCGTGTTGATTGTTCATTAAGAACTCCATTAAATGCACATGCCCTCACAGGAGAAGTGGGCAGGTTTTCAAGAGGTAATGGGCAAACTGAGTTGAAGATTGGAGGATTCTACCAACATTATTGGTACTGTGCTGCCTCTGGCAAAAAGGCTCTGGTTACCTCCATGGGCATGTTGGCAGCTGCCGTGGAGAGTCAGGTCCAGCACTGTCAGTGTGTGCTGGAGAGGTGCATAGAGTCTCTCCAACCTGGCCAGGAATGAAGGACCTTGACCTCACTTCAGGTGCCCCTTCCTCACAGGGCAGTGCCAGGAGTGACACAGCCAGAGGAGGAGCCATGAACAGGCATGCCAGAAATCTCCACTTGGCCAGGCCCCCCACTCTTATCCTCAAATATGTCAAAGGTCAAACTGAGGAGGCTGAGCCTATATCTAGGCAAGACAAACCAGCACATCTGGGCCCTCTAATAGCCCCATGGTCACCCAACTACAACTCCAAGGCCAGCTGGCTCCACTAGAGGGCAGGCTCCCTCCCTCTCTCCCAGCTGCAGATCCTTGGACTGCAACCAGACATAGTGGAAGTGAAATGAAGTATGTATCTGAGGATACATAGGTGGCATGGGTGACACTTCATTGTAAATAGGTTCTCACATTTCTAAAGATATGTTCAGTTATCATCAGCTGTGTCAACCATTGTCATTTCAACTCCAACTGAAAGAATGAAGGTAGAGAGGTTAGCCATCTTTAGCACCACACCATATTCTAACTCTATAATTTCCACAACACCCATATTCGCATGAACATTTGTCAGGATTGAATGAAGGAGGGTTAGATTTGTGAAGACTTCCAGCTGTTTGTAACCTTAGCATTTGTTAAACAACATGAACTGTACAGAATGATCAAAGGTGCATTTGCATTTGGGGTGATACAGGGAATGCTGGCCATTGCAGTATTGAAACAATTATACTCAATGAAAGATGACTTCACACAAACTCAGTTCCATTGAACGAGAATCAGAGAGAAGTCCTTCCTGTGTTACTTTTGCCGATACTGCTGCCTATAGAATGCTGAAGTGTATCTGAAGGCATCCTCATCATTGCAATCATGCTGCTCTTACTGTCCACCCTACAGTGAATTGTAATCTTCCTAGCTGATGTGATTATTCAATAGTTGGATCCCAGACTGGAACCTAGCTTGAGGCATCATGTTTTGTTTGTTTTGGATAAACAAAGTAGTCTGTTACTGAAACATAGCACACAATATAACATAAAACTCCAGATTTTGCCTTAACAATAAAACAGAAGTTTAATAACAACAGAAGTGCAGATAGATGAGAATAAATCAAATTATTTGACTATAACACAAATTCAAGTATTTATAAGCAGACAGTGAAAGTATAATCCCATTAAACTCAAAATATTCCTTTGAAAAGCAAAACAATACCTTTTGCATACAATCCAAAACACATGCCTGATACTGTACTCAAAAGCACACATTGAAAGGCATCCAAAATCACTACTTGTACAATTACCACATCAGTGTCTAACATCTTGTCAAGTTTAAAATCACTTTTGACTTTAACTTATCGACTAGAACTGCAGATAGCTTCAACCTGGAGATATTATATACCTGAGCTTAAACTTACTCAGCTTTAAGTTAGCTTTTCAGGGTTTTATCCCCACATTTCTGGCCTGGGATTATCACTAAATCTTTATTCTCGGGTAAATTTGGTTCACTATATCCTTTCCTTCCCAGGAACATTGCTCAATACAACCATCGTCACCAAAGGACTTCACAGGATTTCCCAAAACTCAAAGTAAAACAGAAGATAATCTCTGATTAGGCTATTACATTTTAATATTCCCTTAAATTTAAAATAATCTCTTTTTTGACTTCCTAACCTGGAGTCATTTCTATTGTTCAGTTGTAAAACCCCACCAAAACCCCACTAATCCTAAAGCAAGCTTTCAAGAACTGTTTTTAAAAAAATTACCTTCATCACAGAAAAAAAGTACAAGGTAAGTGTTAATTTTAGACATACATAAAGCCAAATGTTACTAACTCAAAAGTTAAAAGCACAAATTTACAATAAATTAAATTACCTACAGTGTGGAAACAAGCCCTTCGGCCCAATAGTTCCACACCGACCCTCCAAAGAGTAACCCACTTCCCTATAACTAATGCACCTAACACTATGGGCAATTCAGCATGGCCAATTCACCTGACCTGCACATCTTTGAACTGTGGGAGGAAACCAGAGGAAACCCACACAGACATGGGGAGAATGTACAAACTCCACACATACAGATACCCAAGGCTGGAATTGAACCTGGGACACTGGTGCTGTGAGACAGCAGTGCTAACCACTGCCACCATGCCACCCTTTAATTACATGATTTTAATTACATGATTTAATTGTTTAATTACAATAAATATGTATAATAGATCTCACAGTCTTGGTTACAGCATACTTCAATTGCGTGGAGCAGAGACTTTGAGGATCAGAAAGCATCCTCTTTCTGGGCGGTACAAGTATATGGTACAGACCAGATTCGGCCCTGTGTGGAAATTTGCTATGAACGACTATCCTATGGCCCTCATTTGCCCCTGTGAAAGGAGGTGTTGTATTTCAGATGTATTGAATAGTATCACATAGCATTATGACCTCCACCTCTGGACAAAATACAGTGCCACTATCCCTTCTGATTCACACAGCCTTCCATGGAAGATGAACGACTATAACTCCCCTACATCTTTGCTGCTCCATGAAGTTGACGCTGGTCTTGAGCTTGTGTGTACATTTATTCCTTCTCTGTTTGTGTAGTAGCCCTTAGTGCAGCAGAGACAACTACATCCCTAGAAGAGCATAAAGGCAATAGGAGTATATTTAAGAGGGAATCCAGGAGGGCAAAAAGTGGATTTGAGATAGCTTTGGCAAATAGGGTTAACGAGAATTCAAAGGAATACTACAAATACAAATGAACAGGACTGCCACGTAATAGAATATCAGACCATAAGACATAGGAGTGGAAGTAAGGCCATTAAGCCCATCGAGTCCATTCTGCCATTTAATCATGGCTGATGGCCATTTCAACTTCACTTACCCGCACTCTCTGCGTAGACCTTAATTCCCTGCGAGATCAAGATTTTATCAAGCTCTGTCTTGAAGATATTTAATATCCCGGCCTCTACTGTGCCCCGTGGCAATGAAGTCCAAAGGCCCACAACTCTCTGGTTGAAAAAATGTCTCCTCATTTCTGTTCTAAATTGACCCCCTCTAATTCTAAGGCCGTGCCCATGGGCTCACGGGTGCGTATGTCGGCACTATCAGAAATAAAGCAGTAAAATGATAATTCAGTGATCACAGCACACACAACAACATTTGAAAAGCATCCTTTAAACGTCAGAACATAGCCCCCAGAAACAAGATCAGTCAGGTGTTGCACATTATTGCCTTGTTTCAGATGTCTGGTGCTCAAGTCTGTGGGCACACACAAGTCAAAGAGAGGTACAGCACAGAAATGAGCCATTCAGTCAAAATTGTTCACGTCAATCAGATATCCGAAGTAAAGTCCATCCTATTTGCCACCATTTGGCCCGAATCACTCTAAACCCTTTCTAAACCCTTCAGGTATCCTTTGTTACTTCGTCAAAAACTCAAACTCAAGTTAGTAAGACACAATTTCCCACACATAATACCATGCTGGCTATCCCTAAGAGGCTTTTAGATGCAGGGAATGCTGGATGACCAGAGAAATTGAGGTTTTCGTTAAGAATACGAAGGAAGCAGATAATAGTTATAGACAGCAGAGATCGAGCGAATCCCTAGAAGAGTATAAAGGCAATAGGAGTATATTTAAGAGGGAATCCAGGAGGACAAAAAGTGGATATGAGATAGCTTTGGCAAATAGGGTTAACGAGAATCCAAAGGGATACTACAAATATAAAAGGGTAACAAGGGAGAGAATAGGGCCCCTTAAAAATCAGCAAGAATGCCTATGTGTGGAACCGCAGGAGATGGGTGGAAATATTAAGTGAGTATTTTGCATCAATGTTTGCTGTGAAGAAGGATATGGAAGATAGACAATATGGGGAAATAAATCGTGACATCTTGACAAATGTCCATATTACAGAGGAGGAGGTGGATAACATCTTAAAATGCATAAAGGTGGATAAATCCCTGGGACCTGATCAGGTCTACCCTAGAATTCTGTAGGAGCTAGGGAAGTGATTGCTGGGCACCTTGCTGAGATATTTATATCATCAATAGCCACAGGTGAGGTGCCAGAAGACTGGAGTTTGGCTAATGTGGTGCCACTATTTAAGAAAGGTGGTAAGGAAAAGCCAGGGAACTACAGACTGGTGAGTCTGACTGACATCGCTGGTGGGCAACTTGTTGGAGGGAATCCTGAGGGACAGGATTCATACCTATTTAGATATAGGGCAGGAGATTGTACATGTGGCAACAATAATGAGAACACTCATCCGACCCTCTATTTCCTACCCCATGGTACCCAAGAAAGGCAGCACTGTATATAGGATAGTGATGTGGGTGTTTTTGAACCACAGTATGAAGTGAGCAGCCTCTGTAAGGTGTGCAGTGGCAAGGACCTGCTGCTGGATGGTGTGGAAATGAGTTTCGTGACTACAGTCAGAGACTCAAAAATCACATCCATTCTAAAGAAGGAACATTTACACATAAAATGAGAGTGACTTGTGTGCCATATTCACCTATGGCGCCAAACTTCCCTCAATGAGTTTTCTCTTTCTCTCCTTCATCTTATTGCAATTCCTGGCTCTACACTTAGGTTCAGGGTGGGAGGAGACTTCTCGTCTCATGGATCTTGAACAGATCTTCACACACATTTAAGCATTAAGTTTCAAAGATATGCATGCGTATAAGAGGGAATTTTCCAGCCCTTGAGCCCTTGTGGGAATTGATAGGAAATTAGGGACAGTCGAGTGAGAATGAAAGACAAAACAAGCTCTTAACGCCAAGTTTAAAGTCAAACTTTCCCTCCAAGATTTTAAATATCATGATGAGAAACCTGCTAGACAAGTGATTGTCTTCATTGTAAGTATCCCCTTGTCATCATTAACTAATCTCGACTCAATTCTATGCAGTTCAAGATTGCTCCAGGCATTGGTGAGAAACAAAAACATCTCAGTTCCTCAGTTGAAGGTCAGAACTGTTATCTGGAAGATCCAGGTTGCCACTTGCTTGTCTGGGATTCCATCCTAAGATCTCCAACACATCATTATACACCACCTTAAGTCTTTATCCGTGTATGTCGGCATTTACAAAACACGAGCCTCATAGCTGATGTTGGACATGATTCACTTCAGCACTGTGCCACTGCACTTTAGAGCTTGCTGAGACCTGACATTGCAATGCCCTTACTGAGTTGGTATATAGACCCAAAGCCTGTAACTCACTGTCTTGAATAGCATGCCACCCTTCACCAAACCTCAACTGCACGATAAGGATGGAAGATGGCAGCCAAAACAGTCATGGCGGAGAGGTTATGTTTTTGTTTGTAGCGATAGTGTGAACATGTTTGTGCAAAGAGGCAGAGTTTCAATGGTTATGCAGCATTGGGCATCATTCATTCTGAACTGAGTGTTCACTTTCCTGTACGATATATAA
The DNA here is from genome assembly GCF_047496795.1 of Chiloscyllium punctatum. Classification (NCBI taxonomy): domain Eukaryota; kingdom Metazoa; phylum Chordata; class Chondrichthyes; order Orectolobiformes; family Hemiscylliidae; genus Chiloscyllium; species Chiloscyllium punctatum. The sequence continues at coordinate 48,161,829 of NC_092743.1, read as the reverse complement.
TTAGAATAAAGTCTTTTCCCCCAGAGAGTTGTGCAAGTAAGTGAGATCTTCTAGTCACATACACAAACTGGTCATAAGTGTGGGACACAGGTGGAGGCAAGGACCTATTACAAGGCGTTCATCTTACCTGTAGATTCAGTGATCTTCTCATTAAAGCACTAAATCTTGGCTCCTCTCATGAACATAACGATTGAAGGATATCTGACATCTCTGATTTTCCAGGATCTTTCTCAGAGATGAACAATGCTTCCCCAATACGGTTTCTATTCTCTTTGGGAGTATGAAGAGGATGTTTAACTTTCACATGATTTGGAGGAGCTGGTGTTGGACTGGAGTGGACAAAGTTCAAAATTACACACCAGGTTATAACCTGTTGGACTATAACATGGTGTTGTGTGAATTTTAACTTTCACATGGTAGCCATGTAGCCCGGTCCTACTGGTAACAGAAAATTGCCAGATGCCACTTCATCCTCTCCTCCATGCTGTGTTACACGTTGTCTTTCAATGAGATAAAAGGAGTAATTGATTGAGATGAAGTGGCTGAAAGAGCTGTTTATGGTGTTGCAGGAACAAGATAGGAGTTGGTAGTTTGGGGTATGGAGTGGGCGAGAGTCATTAAGTGAAGATGCTGCTCGCAATAGTGAAAATGGAAGACCCTGAGCTCTAGTGGGAGGTGGGAGCAAGGGTAGTGTGAGAGCCAGCAGAGAGAAGATAGTGACACTCTACCTTGCAGAGCAGAGCAAGTCATTAACCTTCTTTATAGCTTTTTAGCTTGCTGGACACTTTTCTTTCTCATCTGGGACACTGCACTGGCTGGGTGGCTATTCCAATTCAGGCTGGGCAGGTGATGCAGTGGTGCCCCTGGGCACTCTGCAGGATAAAGCAATGCCTTCTTCATCATCCCCCCCATCCACCAGGATACAAAGACTCCTGATCCTGAACCAGGGTGCCACTATCTCTATCACTGCGACGTCGTCTCAGAGTAGAGTGCGAAGGGCAGTTGCGGCATTTATGGTGGTGCATAGATGGGGCTTAAATGTTGCATCTGGAGCATAAATGGAAGATTCTGGAAGCAACGAGCACTTCCATCTTTGAAAATGCATGATTGAAAGTGAAAAGTGCTGTGAAGGCCATATGCATAATTAATGAGGTGAGGAGCACAAAGTTACGTGAGATAAGTTACCACAGAGTTCTGGCGAGAACCCTAATGTGGTTTCCCTGAAATTGATACTAATCCAACAATTGGACCCAAAGATTCAAATGTTATCTTTCCATATATTGCTGTAAACAATGAAAAAATTAGTAAGAATTGTAACAATAGAAACCTTGTGCATACCTACAATGGAACATACGTTTCCTACTGATACCTTAAGTAGTGTTACACAATGGTCTAATAACCAAAACCACTTTTTGTTGGACAGATTTATTTTACATTGCTGTAAACACTGTTGCTTAATTATCAGTTATTTTTAATAAATAGGTTTCATAATCAACATAAAGTGCAGAGATAGGGACACTACCACTGTTCCACAAGACCCCTTTACCTGTCAGTTATATGGTAAGACATATTACAAGCAAATTGTCAAAAACTAGTGAATCCAAGATAACCTTTCTGTAAAAGTGGGATTCTAAATCTCTGAACAACATCTGCATTGCACTTGTTTTGGGATAAATCTTTTTTCTTAACTCTTCGTTAAAAATTCTAACCATCACGTGGTAACATTTTCCATTTTGACAATACATGCAAACAATGACGATGCTTCTGACATTCAATACATAAGTACATGTGTATCTCTGCAAAATGTTCTATACATTCTACACAGAATGTATAGAACTATGACATCTTTCTCTTTCTAAATATGTATACATATATATATCTATATACATGTATTACATATATACACATACACAGACACACACCCGCACATAAGCATGTACATATAAACTGTATGTAGCTATTAATATGCTTAGTTTAGATAATTCAAAAAGCCTGTTCAGTAATTTTACTCTCCTTTTGTTCGTAAGCAATATCCTATTAATCTCATTGCTATCACTGACTGGGTCACCGCTTTTCAAATTTATTAATGAAAAGTAATTAAGCATTCAAGAATACATACAGCAGTTGGCACATTACATCTTACAGTATGGAAAACATATTAATCAATTCTCCATCTCCTGTCCCGAAGATCTGCTGAGATGCTTGCATCTCAAATTATGTCATTCAACAAAGAATGCATTTATCCTTTCCAAATAAAATACTGGAATAAATATTGACATTGTGGATACTCATCCAAATGAGTATTAAGAATATTGAATTCACAGAATTATCAATTTGCTTTCTTTATTAAGTGCTTTGAAGTATTGTGTGCGTTTCAACATATTGTATTGAAGTCAGTAAGATTACCTATTTCACAAAAGGTTTGACATAGCAGAATCAACAGCACAGTCACAGCAAAAATGCTACTTTTTTTTTTGTTCTCCCTGCAGAGTGCCTATAATTCTATTAGCACTATTTTCTTTCTTCATTTTTTGCATCCCATGCCAGATCTCAAGTTCTCTGAAGCAATCCTTAATCATGCTCCCCAAAGGCCTCGGCCTGCATGCAGCAATTTCTCCCCTGCTCTCAGCACAGATGTTTAAAGCACATTCCATTACACCTACATGCCATTATAGCTAATGGCTTATTTTGACAAAAAGCTGCTCTCTACCCAGTACAGCAGAGGGAAAAACATCCTCATGCATCTTCTGCACCCTTAAGCAATTACAGGAGAGAAGAACTACATCAGAATGTTATAATGTTAATTACATACTGAAACATCTAAAAATGTGACCAGCAATTTATTATGCTATTTTTCGCAAACAGACTAAGTATTTGGAGCAAGTAAATATTAAGTATTAAAACGTAATTTTTGTTGAAAATAGAAAGCTAAAGGAAATTTGTGGCATATAAATTGCTGGGGAAAAAAAAGGACATTTATATTCATTTTAGGTTTTATACGCTGTGGAAATACACTCACACTGAGAACAATTAAACAAATTGCTTTACTTATTTTCCAGTTAGCATAGATCACGTAATTTGACCCAGAATACAAAATGTCTCAATGTTTCCAACCCTAACAATTGGTCCTTGTGCACATACCCAGCTTATGAATTGACCACCCCCACACACACTTTTTCATCTATAACTTGCTTTACTTCCATTGATAGTCACCTTCAATTTGTCCCACAAGCATATGTTTTACTTATCTTATAATTAGGCTGAAGGGAACAATATAGGATGTATTGTTAAACTATGCAGTAGGTTAAGGCATGCCCACAGGGCAGACCCTTCATGGCAAATAGTGGAGAGGACTGAACCTTTCAACAAAATGAATAATGTATGAAGCTGGTCTCAAGCAAGACATCATAACACCAAATAACTTTGCCACAAGAGGGGAATCTGTTATTAATGAAAATCTAATGCAGGAATGAAGAAAGAGGATATCACCCAGAGATTTAAATGAACCATGGAAAGGATCTAGCCACTAGTTTGATTTTTGAAAGCATTGATTGTAATTTATCTTCAAAAATCATCAGAATGGTTTCATCATAAACAGAAATGGTCTGTTATTTTTCTGTCATCAAAGTCTTACCAGACGATAAGGCTGCTGTCTCATTAGAGGCAGAGAGACAACTGGTGGTGATTTAACCTGAAGACTACCCCACCTCAGGCAAGGGGAGAAGTTGAGAAAGAGAATCCTTCACGGTAACCACAGCCGTTGATAGGAATTGAACCCGTGCTGTTAACATCTCATTGCTTTGCAAACCAACTGCCCAATCAACTGAATTAAACTGACCCCACAGGAATTGCAATACCTTCATAACACAGTTAAGTTTGTCCCATCAAACCTGACTCCAGGAAAGGTTTAAGACCAACAGCAAGCTGGTATAGCCACATTATGGAAGGAAAATATGTTGTGCTGTGGCAGGAGACCTAATTTTCAGGGATTACCACAAAGCCTCCGTGTCAAAATTACGAGTCTCCAGCAATTCAGCATCAGACAACAGCAAAATCACCAAGTGTCCGTTTTGCCACATCAGAAACTTGGATGAAGTGCCCATGAACATGAAACAAGCTGCAGATGGGAAAGCTTTGAAGACAGCTTTATTGAAAACCATGGGAGATAAGAATACACAACTCACCATGGTACTAGCCTACATGACCAACAGAACAAAAGTAACATCTATAATCATTTACAAATATAAAACCATGCTGAATATCAAGTTCCCTGTATGCTGTTTTATGCATATCCATGACAATGGGTGGAAGTATGAGAGAGGAGTGAAATTAAAGATCAATAATATTTGGAAAATGTGCCATCACCTATGCAAAGAATGCAGCTTTTTAGTGTCAAGATGTTCAGATCATATACAACAGATGAGATTAAAAGGCACCTGCAGAGAAATAACACCCTAGCTGCAGTTATACCAATCTGTAGATCATCCTTTGGATATCTGGTTCGACAGTGTGTTCACACTGATTGAAATAGGTGAATGGTTGACAGTGTGAAAAATCCTCAGAAAATACAGAATAAACACTCTGTTTGGTTAATGTTTTATAGTTTTGTTATCAAATTGTGGGATGCTATTAGTGAACAGACTGTCATTATTTAAAAAAATAAGGAACATCTAATTTAGTAGATGAGGAGGGAGATGATTTGTTGTGAAATGATGATTTTGAAACCAAAAGTACCAAGTCTGATCCAGTATGAGATCTTTATTATTATGCTATCGTCTAAGTGACACTGAATGAATTCGATAAACTCTGCATTGGATGCCAAAGTCAATAAATTTGACAGGTTTTAAAACACTTTCCTTGTGTTTAAAGCTATCCTTAAACCATGCTACATTAATTTTAATATGAATTACTGGTGTTTTGTTTTCACATATCGAATTGACGACCACCCACACCCACACCCACACTGGCAGCTCACATTTTATACTTGGCACAGAAATCAGCTCCCATTTTTGGAATGATTTTTTGGAGGCTTCAGTTGTTGACTAATCTGTCGAGATGTACTTCATTCACTTTGTAATATTTACCAAAGACACAAGAATAATTACGAACTTTAAAATAAAATTACAAACAGACTCATTAAAATAATCAGCTGTCACCAAGAATATAAATCTGACAGATTGACATTTTGTGACCCACAAACATATCACAATAGTACATATTCTACATCAAAGCTTTTTTAAAAAATCTATTTGAGGAGTCTGCTTAATATTAACATAGATGACAATCTGGCAAGAGGTGCTGATCAAAGATAAATTTCACACCCTCACTTCGCATTTTCTAATTACACCATCTGTGTCAGACTCCTCCATGGTACTTATGTCCAATCTGTCAAATGCTGCATGCCTATGGGAATGCAGAGCAGTTGAGAAATCGCCTCCATTGCTCACCGACAGATCCATCACCCCAATCATAAACCACATGGATATTTTACTAATTGGAAATGGGAACGAATGTTCCAGACTGCATATGCGATGAGGCATTTGGGAGGCAAAACATGAAATTTACTATTCAGAAGATATTACAAGCTTGCCCCAGCATGTGTAGCAAAATGGTTAGAGGTACCCATGCATGCAATAATGTAGTGATCCAGATAGTTCTAAGAAAGACAAAATAGAAAAGCATGTTAATGCAGCATTCACTGATCCACAATAATAAGATAGTTTTTCATCTTTTATGGTTTATGTTTTAAGAAGCAGATTTTTCTTTCACATTTTGCTTCTTATTGTAAATATTAAGAAGAAATGGTGCCTGATGCAAAATTTAATTCGATATTTAATGCTATCTTTTAAATTAATATTAATATTATAATATTGTTGATAATACACATCCCTTTCAACATTCAGTCTGACCTTCCTAAATTTGCCTCATTACAGCTTATGTTCCTAAAATATCGATATGGCAGGACTGAGCACCGAAAATACTGGGGCGGAATTGTCCACTAGCACACATGGAGTGGAGCAGGGCACATTCCTACTCAAGTTCCAGAAGAGCCATCATCTGCATTTGTGGAACATACCCTAAAAACCAGGCAGGAAGTTTCATTGTTCCCATGGCTCTTCCACAACATAAGGCGACCGGCAATGTCTGAAAAGAAATGGCCTGTTTTAGTCTTTTGTTCTTAAGAAACAAGCAGAAGCCTTTATAAAGATAACTGACGTGTGTAGGACCCCGTTTCCTTTAGTGCACGGATGCAGGTTGTGGGATATTGCTGAAATTGGGTGTAAGCAAAAAAAAAGTGAAATCCAAATGGAACCATATTTTGATAGAAGTTCTGGTTGCAAAGGGCCACCTCTTCATTCATCTCACTTTGTTTCATTTGTCACGCTCTTGTCTCTGACTCAGAAAGTGTGGGATTCAACTTTTACTTCACAGAAATCTCAGCTGATGCCCTATGACTGAGAAAGTGCTGCACTGACAGAGGGTGGCATCTTTCTAATAAGATGTTAGCCTGAGATCCCGTCTGGTCTCTCAGGTGAATATATAAGAACTGTGAGGACTATTTTGAAGAAGAGCTAGAGATGTATCCAAATATTTAGTTCTCAATCCACCTCACAAAAGCAGATTACCTGCTCGTGTTCGCATTGCCCCTTGTGCAACTTACAATAACAGTAACCATACTTCAAAAGCTTCTTCACTTACTACAAAGTGCTTTATAATGTCCTGAGGTCGTGAAATGTGCAATAACGATCCAGGTTTGTCGTCTGAATTTTGAAGTAGCAGTGCTGGAGAAACTGTCAGCATTTGCACTAATTACTCATAAGAAACTGACAGCAACTTCTGGAGACTCCACATGCAGAATTCCAGAAGTTGCTGTCAGTGATTCTGCACTTCTCCAGAGGGTGTGCTGTTGAAGTCCCCACAGATTGCAAACAATTAGAAATCGTTGAACTGATAAGAACTTCCCCTTTAATGCTGTAATATCATTGTTGAAAAAAATCCCAAAATGTTACACCTTCTTAATGAGGTGTAACTGAGTTTTTAACAACATACTACGTCTTGACTACTGTTGAAGAAGTTATCAAGGCCCAGGTAACTCCTTTCAGATTTGTGTAATGCTAACCATTTCACATCTGATAAATGTCGTAGTCTTGATATATTTTTCAAACTCCCATTATAGATGTGGTTTAGCTGGCAATGTGATTCCAAATCATAGCTATTTTCTCTTCGCAAAATTTATTAGGAAATGAAGGAAAATCAGTGTTTTTAACTATCTGTAAGAATACTTCAATATGATTCGCTGTTTGCTGTAGTTGATGACAGCATCATCACTGGAGACTTTGCAATCCCCTTCGACTGAGACCCAGACTTGAAGAAGCTCAGAGAGAGGGGTGTGGTCCGTTCCAGGGATCACTGATCATTGTACACTATTTTCTTGGAGTTCAGTGAGGAGCATTGTCACTTCACCACTGATCACAAAATCCCGGTCTTTCTTTCTTTAATCTGGGCCAGAACTGTTACTACCCTTGCTTTACCATTTCACGTTGCAATATCCAAGTTAATTACAGCAAGAAGTTTATAAATAGAGTTAAGAGAAACCATATGCAAATAGTCCTATATTTAAAAACTGTATATTTTACATTAATTGATTAAATTTAATGTTTCCAAGCAAAATTGGCAGACTCTAGAGAAACAAAATAAGGACAGTGACAGTGACATCCAGCGGGCACAATAAGTTTGAATAGCTAACTCTGTCTTGTTCCTTGATGGAAACAGTTAACTAGGCATTGGTGAGAAAATTTGCTGCTGCGTAGCAAAAGCTTGGCATTAGTGCCAAGTGGGGAACTGTGGCATGCCAGATGTGTGAATACATTCTGTAAAGCAGCATCAACCCTCTACAACAGAAAGCTACAATCATTAATCTGAGGGCCTCTGGGATTCAGAATGGTACTGTAACTTGACTGGTGCCAAGACAGTATCAGATAAAGTCATCAAAGAATTGTTAAAAAATTTACCAACATATTTAATGGATTGCATTGTTCAAACAAATGTATTATTGACTCTTTTGAGCAAAAGGAACTCAGGGGCTTGTTATAGGCAGAAAATGTGCATAATAAATGTCCTATAACTGAATCTTGTGCTTAGCAAAAGCTAAAACCCAAAACACTAGTAAAATACAAATGATTGTACAGTACAAAGGGAGACAGGCATGTTGCAAAGTTCAGAGCAAATATCAAATTTGAATTTGTGACAATATTGTTGTAGTCCACTTTGTCATCTCCTTCCCCCACCATCCCAATAAGAAGATGTTTTTCCAAAATAATTCTGAAAAATTATATACATCTTGTATTTTTGATATTTTTTCTTTGAAAAATTGAAGCTTTTTGTTTTGGAGACCGAATCCACAGATATTCCTCAACCAAGATATGAATGAGATCCATTAACTGTTGTTTCAATATTCACTGATTTTCAGCAAGAAATCAGGAGGTGTATACATTATTGAAGAAGTGTACTTCATCTCAACAAAGATAAAAATGGGCTTTAAATCTCTTATCCTTCACCAGCCATATCTCCTCAAAGTGAACTACCCTGAAGTTGTGTAAATGGTAGCAGGCAATTCTCAAGACTGAATTACTTTGCCTTAATGCATGATTGGGTCTTGTAGAATGAAAAAGGTTGCATGGGAAGAATTTATTAAGCTTTTTTCTTGAACATTTGGCTGCACTGAGTTAGAGGTGTACTGGCCACATGGAGAATCAACAGATTAAACTATGGGCAGTCGCTACGTTGTGAAGAGTCTGTTTTCAAGTCCAACATAATGAAAGATGATGTAAAATAGCTGTTCTTAAATGCAGGAACTATTTGCATGTTGAATCTTTGAAATTATACACCAGTATGGGATTGTGGTCATTTCGAATGATCATTTGTAAGTTGGATGTTAGTAATTCAGGGACTTCCTGTAATTGTTGCAATTTCTCCTTGTCTCTTAAAGCTTTCTGAGCAAATTGTCTCAATTTGCCTGGATGCAATGCTTGCTGGTAGTGTGGAATATTGATTCTTATTGTGCAATATTGAGGCCATCCACCATTCAAAAAGTCAAAAGATTATTGGTCTTGCGTCAAACAGTCTATGACTGTCTATAAGGCTCTGATCAATCAAGCTGACAATGCAGGTTTGACTAATCTGATGAAAAGACTGCAGCGAGATTCTAATTGCTATCATCCTGTACCTAGCTACTGAATTAAAACAGATGATCTTAATCTGTAATGTGCATTGATGCAGATCACTAAGGTTGACAATGCTAGTCAATTAATGATTTCTATGTCTTTATATGTTATACAATTTTAATGTTGAAGGAAAGAATGGGACACTATTAGAAAGGCAAATGATCAGTTCAAAGATGATCAGTTTTACTTTAAAAATCACTTTTAAAATTATCAGTTACAAAAGATTGTTATTATTATTGTATTCCCGGGGTCTTTTGTAATGACAGCTAATTCTGATGAGACAAACTTTCTTGGGTCATTACTGGGTAAAACCTTTCTGGAAATGGGATTATAGCTACATTAGTCAGGGATGCCCTGCAGTTAGTGGTAATGGACTGGAGTGGGCTTTCTGCTTCTGTCTTGGCTGCCAGCTCTGTACTCTCAGCAGCATCTCCAGGGATGGTGGTGACTGTTGGGTCTTCAAGAAGCCCCACCAGTAAATGCACTGGAGCCTCGAAACGGAGCTTATAACTGGGTCTCAAGTCAGGGAAGGGGGATGAACTCTGCCAGGATGAGGAAGAGAAAATGAGTTTGAGCTTTAAAATCCAGGAAGTAATTGAGTACCTGAGTGACCAAGACTTTGGGTAGAAGAGGGGGGATTTGGTATCTCCTGATTTTGAAAGGAAGCCATAAGGAAAATGTTCCTACATTCTCACCAAAGTCCCAAGCAGGTTTACTTCCGATCCCTATACCTCTCCCACAGGCATCTGACTGGAGTGGGAAACAGTCTTTCAGTGGCTAAATAATTGATATGATTCCAATAAGTACTAAGTTACTTCATGAAATATAGTAATCAATAACATCTAACAGGAGATGAAAGAATGTATAGTTTGGCTTCAGCTGCCACAAAAATAGCTAAAATTTGATGTTAACTTCAAATAAAACAAAATATTTTTGATGTATTTGTCAAAGTTCAGGTGTCTGAATGTAGCCTCAAATAGTTACAGATATTGGCTGCTGCTGAAGCACCGAATAAAACACTGCTGGCCTAACTGATCCAAACTCTACTGTAATTTTATTAATACTCACTGGGATACAATGATAACCACATAACTAATTTACTCAAACAAATGTAAACCGAGAGTGCAACATGGAAACAGCCCAACCACTGAATAAAAGCAAAACAAAAATGCAGATGCTAGAAACCTGAAACGAAAACAGAAATTACTGGATCACTGGACAGAAAACGTTAACTCTGTTTTTGTCCGTACAAATGCTGTCACTCCTGCTGATTATCTCCAGCATTTTCTGTCATTACACCATGTACTTACTTGTGGGAGGGTATGCCTTACTTTTGAACTGGGTAACGTGGTTGAGGAACATAGGAGCAGACTTAGGTCATTCAGCACCTTGAGCCTGCCTTGCCATTCTAAATCCTGGCTGATCATTTACCTTAATCTCATATTTCCTTGCATTCTTTCTTCCTACCTACCAATAGCAGCTCCAACAATATGTTTTTCTGTTTCTTACTCTTTTATATTCAACATCTATTCTCTCCTTCATTACAAATTTATTGGTCCTCTTTTGCTGAATTCTAAAATTCTCCTAATTCTGTAGTTTCTTTTGGTAACATGGCCTCCCAACTCCTGTACTCAATACTCTGACCAAAATAATTTCCTTTCTTGGTCAGAGTATCGAGTACAGGAGGAGTAAAATTAACTAGGCAAAAGTGAGGACTGCAGATGCTGGAGACTAGAGTCAAAAGTGTGGTGCTGGAAAAGCACGGCAAGTCAGGCAGCATCCGGGGAGCAGGAAAATCAATGTTTTGGGCAAAAGCCCTTCATATTGAGTACAGGAGTTGGGAGGTCATGTTACGGCTGTACAGGACATTGGTTAGGCCACTTTTGGAATATTGTGTGCAATTCTGGTCTCCTTCCTATGGAAGGATGTTGCGAAACTTGAAAGGGTTCATAAAAGATTTACAAGGATGCTGCCAAGGTTGGAGGATTTGAGCTACAGGGAGAGGCTGAACACGCTGGGGCTGTTTTCCCTGGAGCGTCGGAGGCCGAGGGGTCACCTTATAGAGTTTTATAAAATCATGAGGGGCATGGATAGGGTAAATAGACAAGGTCTTTTCCCTGGAATGGGGAAGTCCAGAACTAGAGGGCATAAGTTTAGGGTGAGAGTGGAAAGATATAAAGGGGACCTAAGGGGCAACGTTTCCATATAGAGGGTGGTGCATGTGTGGAGTGGGCAGCTCAAGGAAATGGTGGAGGCTGGTACAATTGTAACATTTAAAAGCCATCTGGATGGATATATAAATAGGAAGGGTTTGGAGGGATATGGACCAGGTGCTGGCTGGTGGGACTATATTGGATTGGGATACCTGGTCGGCATAGACTGAAGTCTGTTTCTGTGCTGTACATTTCTATGACTCTCTGACTCTATAACTGTATAAGTCCTGTGGTTTGATCTTATACTTTTTAAACTTCCCTTGTTGACCATGGCTATATCCTTTTATCATCAGGTACTTTTTTCCTTAAAAGAATGTATACTTTTTGAAAACCATGAATTAATTTTTTCAAATACCAGCTGCTTTCATATCTACCATCAAATTGTTGAAAGCATTTTCCAATCCATTACAGTCAACTTTGTCCTCAGACTTTCAGAATTGTCCTTGTTCAGATTTAAAATGGCAATTTAGGACAACTTTCAATATGGCTGTAAAATATATTATTGATATGAAAAATGTAATTGGTGAAAATTGCAGGGTAAATTCATAAGAAGTAAATGGTGTACAAATGCAAACAACTGACCTTGCTGAAGTTTTTACAGCCAGCTTCTTGAGATGAGTTTAATATGCTGATGCTCTCTGCACACATTGACCCAGACACAAGAAATATGATTGATGTGTGAGTGAATTATCCAATGTGACTGAGCCTTGTGGGATACTGCAAGAATTTTAATGAGATGTGACAATTAAAAGTAAATGTCTGAATAATATGGTGGGGGTGTTCAGGTTCAGAGCTATGTGCTTCACTTGCAGTATGTTGAAACACATAACAACATAACCTGTGAAATAAAACAGCCATGTGACACAGAGTGCCTTGAGCCTCCTTGGAATTCAGGAAGATTGTGGCTAATGTTATAGTCTATATTCCCACCTGCACTGCCATAGACCTTGACTCCGATAGACCAATAAGCTGCCCGACCCAACCTTTAATAGCGTCAATAACGTAGCCTTCCGATCTCTTTTTGCTGGAGATTCTGAAGATTCATGTCACTTCAAGAAAAGAAGTTCCTCCTTGCTCCAATTTAAATGGATTTTCTCTTATTCAGAAACTAAGCCATCCTGTTCTTGATCTGCTTACGAGGGAAACATTTTCTCAATATGTTCTGTCTTTCTGTTATTTCTTTGTGATGATCTCACATCACTGAATGTAAATACCATAGTATGGGTGGAATTAGAAATTGCACTAGACTATACTAAAACTGTAAACTAGAAGGCTCAGATGAGCATGATGACATGAATAAAATTAGTCCTTTGCTGATGGAACAGCAGAACAGATGCTGGTGCATATCACTGATATATGTGGCTATCATGTCTAGCAGTATTTGGCATTAATGTTTAATAAATAGTGTTACTTTAAAGTCTAAGCCCAAAGTCAGTTCTTGACTTTGCCTTCTCATTGAGCAGTCTTTAAGAAAAGAACCCAATACATTCCCACTTAATTTTATGTTATTAGCAAATGATGCTAAACCCGAATGGTAACATTTTGTATTTTATGGACAAAGGCAGCCAGATTCATCCATACAGTTTGTGGCATTGTATAGTCTCTCTCTATTTAAATAATACCTTATTAATCTATTCTTCTTTTTCTGAAATTATTATCCCTTTGCCAACTCTTTTGGTATTTCTGCAGCCTTCAGAAACTAAGAATCAGGATTCAACATGGGTGTCAAGTCCATATTTGTCAGTTCTGTGATATTGCCACAGGACGCCTCTTCATTGGCTGTTTTCATGCTCACTGTCCTATTGGAAGTGCAAGTTTCCCATCAAAGGGCCAGAAATCTGCTCCAGTCAAGTGAACTGAGAGTGGCTGAGACAGATAGGAAATCTCAAGGGCATCTCAACATTAGGATGGCACTGGAGATGTAATATTAAATTAGGAGAACAACTGGAACATTTAGATCAGAGGGAAGATATCTTTGGTTAGATTATTGAGGCTGTTTTTCATGTCTGCAGGCCCCCTCCTTTGGCCACCTCCATTGAAGTGGTGACATCCATAAGGAGACTTCTCCAGCAATGATAAAATACCAACAATTCCACAACTCAACTCATAGTGAAGTTTATCCAGGGTCCTGCACATCCATAGGACAATTAATGGTGGTGGGAATGCATTAGTGGGCTGGCCTGATTCAGTTCTTTCCTAATTTCCCACTCCCCACTTATAAGCCTACTACCATGTGAATGGGAAAATTCATATAACTCAATTTAGATACTTACCTTCTGCTATAAAGATCAGCTTAGTTCTACTGGACTCTATGAATGACTCTAAATTCTTACCATCATTTGCTCTCTCAGAGAGAGAGATAACTGGTGGGGATTTAACCTGATGGTCACCCTGCCTCAGGTGAGGGGAAAGATTAAGAAGGAGAATTGTTCATGGTAACCTCATGCAGTGTGCGAATTGAACCCATGCTGTTAGCATCATTCAACAATTGAGCTAACTGATCCCTACAGTGTGGAAACAGGCCCTTCAGCCCAACAAGTCCACGCCAACCTTCCAAAGAGTATCCCATCCAAACCCATTTCCCTTTGACTAATGCACCTAACACTATGGTCAATTTAGAATGGCCAATTCACCTGGCCTGCACATCTTTGGACTGTGGGAGGAAACCAGATCACCCAGAGGAAACCCACGCAGACACGGGGAGATTGTTCAAACTCCACACAGACAGTCACCCAAGGCTGGAATCGAACCTAGGTCCCTGCCGCTGTGAGGCTGTAATACTAGCACTGAGCCACCATGTGTACCACCCTTTGTACTACACTTTTGATATCACTTTATGGCTATAGGATAGAGTGTTGAGTTATCTTTGCCTATGATCCTTCTCAACTTGCATCACCTCAAACAAAAATTATTCCCACAAAAAAAGGTGAGAATCCCAAATTTAGATGTTCGTGAGCATACAGAGCAGGATTGCAAAAAAAGGGTTATTTCACACACCGAGGGTGCTAGACTGTAGAAAGCCTACAGGAATAAAGCAAGCAATAAAGTTAAAATTAAGCAGAATGTAAGGAAAGCAAAGAGGAAAAAAATGTTGGCAGGTAAGAGAGATCCTGTTCTTCTTGCATTCTCTGGCTGAAGGCAGATCCAGAGCACAACCTCTACTATAGGTGGGGCAAAGAGATAGGTCCTGAATCCAGTTGCCTGGAACAGGAATAGAACCCTATGCAGTTGCCACCAATCTGATTTGTAATAGCCATTCAGCTGACCATCCCTCCCATCACCCACTCCACCTCAAGAAGATCAAATACCTGTGACAACTTTTGCCATGAATATCATACAGTGGAACTACAGGTGGGAATAGTAGAGACTCCAATTACTTACCATCACATGACTAACCAGGAATCTCACCCACTCTTACCACTTGTGTTCCCCTTGGCCAACAAGTCCTGGAATGGGACCTGAACACAGAGCAGAGGCAGAACTGCTATTAACTGTGTCACAAAGGACCCTAAAAGAAACTTGAGAAACATATATGAGTGAATAACAAGGAAATATACTAATTAGAGACCAGAAAGCTAACATGCTTAGAGATGCAAGACGTAGTCATGGTGTTGAATAAATAATTTTCCTATTTTTCAAAACTGAGAGAATCAAACAGTGTAATTAAGGAGGAAGAGTGAAGTATTGGGTAGGATAAACCATGAGGGAAGACATATTAAGACGTCTAGTATCTTTGAAAGCAAAAACAAAATCATTAAGCTCAAATAGAATGTATCTCAGGTTGCTAAATGAGGTAAATGAAGAAATAGACAAGGCTCTGACCAGTATTTACCTATTTTCTTTGACTATAGGTGCAGTCAGATGACTTGACTGAAGTCCATTTAACATGTTTTAAAAAAAGGATGAAAGGCAGATCTGAGTAATTGCAGTGCTTTGCAGAAGGATCCGACTGGACTCGAATTGCTGACTCGATTTCTCTCTCTACAGGTGCTGTCAGACCTGCTGAGTTTATCCAACAGTCCCTGTTTCAATTTTTAATTACAGGCCAGAGATCCTAATCGCAGTCGTGGGCAAATTATTGGAAAAAAATTCTGAGAGATGGCAGACATCATCATTTAGGGGAGTATGGATTCATCGAGAACAGTTAGCATGGATTTGTTAAAGGGAAGGTTGTATCTGACGAACTTGATTGATTCCTTTTTAAGTAAGTAACAAAAAAGATCAATGAGGAGCCAGAATGTAATGTGGATTGAATAATATAGATTTTGGCAAAACTTTTGACATGATCCCACGTGGCAGACTGATCAGTTAATTAAAGGCTTATGAAGATCAAAGAGAAAATGGCAAATTGGATCCAAAACTTGCTCGATGGAAAGAAGCAAAAGGTAGAGGTTTCTTTGTAAACTGGAAGGTTGTTACCAGTGGAGTTCCACAGGGTTCAGTACTAGGTCACAAATCAATTGTTTAGACTTAACTGTAGCAGATACGATTGATATTTGCAGATAATATGACAGTGAAAAAGCACATTGTTTAGTGCAGAAAAAATAAATGCATTGCTCTGAGAGGCTTTTGTTTTATTTATGTGAATGCTATTGGTAAAGCTTGCATCTATGATGGCATCTATCTCTAATTGCCCTTGAGGAGGTGATGGTGAGTTGCCTTCTTAAATCACTACAACCCATGTAATATAGATACACACACAATGTTGTTAGGAGGAGGCTCAGGGTTTTGACTCAGTGGCACTGATATAGTTCCATGGTCAGGGTCGTGTCTGGCTTGGACAGGAGATGCATCAGCTGCCCTTTTTCTTTTTAGGTCGTAGAAAGGTTTGAAGGTGATGTTGAAAGAACCTTGTGCTGCAGTGCACCTTATAGATGGTCCACATTGCTGCCAGTGTACATTTGTGGTGCAGGGACTGAATATTGAAGGTGTTGGATAAGCTGTCAATCAAGTGGCTGCTTTGCCCTGGATGTGGCGAATTTCTTGAGTTTTTGTTTAAAGTGCACTCTCCAGGCAAGTGGAGAGTATTCTATTGCATCCCTAACTTGCAACTTTTTCGGCAGTTGTCAAGTTTCGAGAAATCAGGAGGAGAATTACTGACAGCAGAATTCCCAGCTTCTAACTTGGATTCTTATGGCTTCTTATGGATACAGTGTTTATCTGGCTGGTCTCAGTCAGTTTCTGGTAAATGTTTACCCTGACGGTGTCTGAGGGACATGCAGCAATGGTAAAAATACCATTGAATTTCACCATGTGATAACTGCATACTCTCCAGTCAGAGATGACCATTGTCTGGCACTTGTTACTTGCTATTAATGTAACTTGTCACTTGTCAGTCCAAGTCTGAATGATTTTCAGGTCCTGTTGCGTTTGGTCATGGTCTACCTCAGTATCTGTTGGGTAGAAAATGGTGTTGAACGTAGTGCAGTTGTCAGCAAACATTCCCATTTCTGAACTTACATTTGGTTATTGATGAAAAAGTTGAAAATGGTTGGATTTAGGAAACTACACTAAAGAACTCCTGTAGTAATATCCTGGAACTGAAATGATTGATTACCAAAAAAACACAATCATCTTCCTCTGTGCCAGACATGACTCCAACTGTTTTCTCTCTAATTTCCATTGACTCCAGTTTTGCTTAGGATCCTTGATGCCATATTTGGTTAAATGTTGTTTAAACTTAAAGGGTAGTCATCCTCATTTCTCCTTTGAAGTTTATCTCTTCTGTCATGTTCAACTAAAGGGTGTAATGAGGTCAAGAGCTAGATGACCATCATGGAACCAAAACTGGACAGCATCGAGCAAGTTGTTGCTGAGTAATGCTGCTTGATCGCGCTTTTGTTGACATATCCAACACTTTGCGAGGACTGAGTAGTTAGATGGGTTGGGTAATTGGCCAAACTCAATTTGTCCTATTTCTTATGTACAAGATAGACCTAAGCAATTTTCCACACTGTTGAGCTGATGTCAATGTTGTGGCTGGACTAGAACAGTTTGGTTCGAAGTGCGGATTATGCTGAAATACAAGTCTTCAGTACCATTGCCAGAATATGGTCAGGGCTCATAGCCTTTGCAGTATCCAGGGTCTTTACACATCTCTTGATATGAAGTGAATGAAATTGGCTAAAGGCTAATGATGGAGATCCCAGGGGTGATGAAGAAAGATCGTCCATGCTGCACCTCCATCTGAAGCTCCTTGTAAATGATTACAAGCAAAACAAAGATTTTCCTGCCAAAACTAAAGACTCTCTTTTAAAAAAAAATCAAAAGATTTGGAGGACCATGCTGATCTTGTCCAGACTAAAGAGGCCTCACCTCTGTTTGGATGTCAGTCTTGAGTAGGATTGCATCTATATTAGTCTAACAATAACCAGGTGAAATAGATTCATGGAGTCACAGCATTGCAGGGCACGGAAACAAACCCTTTGGTCCAACTCCCATCCATGCCAACCAGATATTCAAAATTAATCTAGTGCCATTTGTCGGTATTTGGTCCATATCCCTCTAAACCATTCCTATTCATGCACTTATCCAAATGCCTTTTAAATGTTGTAATTGTAACCGCCTGCATCACTTTCTCTGGCAGCTCATTCTGTATGTGCACCAGCCTCTGTGTGAAAAAGTTGTCCTTTAGGTCCCTTTAAATCTTACCTCTTTCATTTTAAATCTATGCCCTCTGGTTTTGGACTCCCCTACCCTGAACATAGAACATAACAGCGCATTACAGGCCCTTCAGTCCTCCATGTTGAGCTGACCTGTGAAACCAATCTGAAGTCCACCTAATCTACACTATTCCATTATGATCCATATGTTTATCCAATGACCATTTAAATGCTTTAAAGTTGGCGAGTCTACTACTATCACCCCTCAATTTAAAGCTATGCTCCTGGGGAAAAGACCTTGCCTATTTCCCCTATCCATGGCTCTCATGATTTTATAAACCTCTATAAGGTCACTCTACAGTCTCCAACACTCCAGGGAAAATAGCCCCCGTCTATTTAGCCTTTTCCCATTCTCAAACCCTCCAACTCTGGCAAATGATGAACCAATTCAATGCAAAGGTATGGAATGTGAGTTCACCAAAGCCAGAACTGGCATCTATCCTCAATAAATCCTTCAGAAATGCATTTCTGGACAAACCCAAAGAAAACTAGGCAGAATACTGCAGATGCTGAAGATTAGAGTCAAGATTAGAGTGGTGCTGGAAAAGCACAGCTGGCCAAGCAGCATCTGAGGAAACATTCCTGATGAAGGGCTTTTGCCCGAAACGTCAATTTTCCTGCTCCTCGGATGCTGCCTGACATGCTGTAGTTTTCGAGCACCACTCTAATCTAAACCCAAAGAAAAGACCATTGATATTCTATTAATGAAAGGTGCAAATTCAAGGTCGTTGTAACAGATCACCAGTGACTATAGTGATGAACTTTGGAACAACTATTGCAGCCATTATTAGATTCAGTGAGACATCCAAATATTGTACCGGGCATAACTTGTCTCCCCCAGCAAGATCATGTCCGACATTATGTGATATGCAAGTTATGTTCTACAAGAGGACTTTGGGTTAAAGTGTGTCAGAAATCCAACATATACAGAGAAATCCAAAGTACAGCATAATGCCTGACAGCTGCCTGTGAAGAATATTCCTGATGGGTAAGAGCTTAATCCTGAGTTCTCAGGTGCCAAGCATTTTTCTAAGCTTGCATCAAAGAATGCATATTGGTCCTTACATCAGGAACTGATAACTTTCAAAACTTCTTTCAGCAAATATCGTTGCCTCAGATAACCTTTCAGATTATCTACATTACTCCTGTAACATTTGGATTATCAGTGAATATCTATCAGGTTGGCGCTGTATCGCAGATGACATTACAGTTGTCAGAAGAACTAATCATGAACAAGATACAAACCTTCGGTAGCTCAAGACAGTGTCAAGAAAGCATGATCTTGTAGAAAATGTCAAATCAACATAATAGTTTCTTTGGTTCAATCTACTGATTAACTGGCGTTAGACCTGATCCTAATAAAATAGATGATACTCAGAAGTTGCCAACACCATGAAGCAAAGGTGACCTACTTTTCTCAGTTTCTGGGTGTTATGGTTTCTGTAACATTTTATATGGTCAAACCGAGGTACTTCCCTATTTAAAATCTTCTCTTTAAAAATTTGATACATATGATACATGCAGCAGGGGGCAATGGCCTAATAGTATTACCACTGAGCTGGACTGTTAATCCAGAGACTCAGGTTATGTCCTGGGGACCCTTGGGAGATGGTGGATTTTGAGTTTAATGTAAATTTGGAATTAAGAGTCTAATGCTGATTATGAGTCAATTGTTAGGAAAAAAAACATCTGTTTCACTAAAGTCCTTTAGGGAAGAAAACTGCCATCTTTATCTGTCTGGCCTACAGCAAATGTGGTCGACTCTCAACTGACCTCAATTAGGGATGGGCAATAAATGATAGCCTAACCTGTGATGCAGTCATCCCATTAATGAATTTTAAAAAGGTATGAAACTCACCATCATACATTTAATCTCTTAAAAATGCTCTAGCATCCCATAAGTGTGAGCTTCAATATTATAACCTCTTCAAACTCACCCCTTTGGATGCAGATGAATCCCAGAAAGACTCCGGAGCATGTCTATTACAGGACATCAAGCCTTTTGCATTTGTTTTCATGTGTTTTAAGAGCTCAGGCTAACTCGTCCAACATTGAAAGGGAGAGTCCTGATCTAGTCTTGGGATAAAATGGTTTCATTTGGATCTATTGTGCAAACACTTCATTGCCCATACCAATAATAACACATTAGAAATGATCTACCAAAAATCTCTCATGTGTTGTTTTGTCTAGTAATAGTGTTTCTACTTCTGGACCAAGAGGTTTGGGTTCAAGTCACACCTACTCCAGAGGTGTGTGATAGTAACTCTGAAGAGGCTGATTACAAAATATAAACAAAAAAGCTCTCACAAGTGTCTACAACATCTGCATGTGAACAGCAAAGGCTGTGACTTAAAAGTAAAATACCAGCCAGCTTCTCAAACAACCTTCTCTGATGTTTTTTAGCCAACTTCATTTATCGGAGAAGAAAAGTGAGGCATCAATACAATGCCTTTCCAAAAGCCATCACCTCTGACTGTACAGCACTATTCTTAAGTGTCAATCCAGATTTTTGCCCTCAGGTTCTGGACTGAGATTTGAACCAGCAACCTTCTGATTCCCTGTGAGAATTCGACCAACTGAGCCAACTTCTAACAGATGGTAAAACACTTCAACTAACTCCGTACTGACTTGGTGCTGGTAGGCGCTGTTTTTTTTTAATCACTGACAGATAAATGTGTTAAGGCTGGATGATTGGTGGCTTACCAGATAATGCTGTTAAATGGATGCTTTAGTCTCCTCTACAATATTGGAGGTGTAGATGCAGATGAATTTTGATGGACAGGGAGGTTGCTTAGATGATCTGAAATAAGGAAGATAAAACATGTGAATGGGTGGGCATTATTCCCTTGAGATTAAGATGATGGTAAAACTTTGTGAGTGAGCATTTATTCACACAAGGCAATGCAAGTGTTTGCCAGGCAAAAGAACAGAAAGCAGAGCTTAAAAGTAGGAATAATTCCATCAACTTGCCTTCCTTTAACATGTTTGTTTTGGTAGAAGATAAAGAATATAAGGAGCTGGGTAGTGTGTCAAGGTGATGTAAGATTGCCAAGGAAGGAGAGGAAACTTGCATTTATGTAGCATCTCCCATGACCACCAGAACTCTCAAAGACCTTCAAAGACATTTTTTTTAAATGATATGATACACTGCTATAATGTAGCCAAGTTGCATCCAGCAAGCTCCCAAATGCAAGAATATGATAACTATAAAATCTGTTTTTGTGATGTTGATGAAAGGATAATATTGGCCAGGACACACGGATTTACTTGCCTGTTCTATCAAAATACTGACATAAGATCTTTTATGACGATCAGTGAGGCAGATTGGCCCCAGTTTGAAAGTTCTGCAGTTAAGTGCCCCTCTTGATTTTTTTTTTGCTGAAATCTTACGTCTCAGAGACAGATTTTCTTTATAGTTACTTCATGAGATAAGGGCTTTGCTGGTTGAATCAACATTTATTTCACATCCTGGATTGCCCTTATGAAGGTAGTGATGGTGATCTGTCTTCCTGAACTGCTCCAGTCCATTTGGTGGAGGTATATTCACAGGCAATTCTTCAGGGAGGATTTTGACCCAGTCACAGTGAAAGGATAGTGATATATTTCCAAATCAGGATGGTGAATGGCTTGGAGGGAAGCTTGCATATGGTGGTGCTCTAACATTTTTGCTGCCCTTATCCTTCTCAATGGTCCAGCCAATGGTCATGGCTGTGATAGAACTGGAATCAGATCTGACACCTAAATGGTGGAAAAATGAGAGTATCAAACTGGAGACAGAGCTGGTGGTCTTGTGCAGAAGGGTTGCTCCATGTTCCAGTGGAGATTTTAGATCTGCGAAGCATCATCCAACCCTGAGCTTGCACCTTCCTGGACCAGGAAGTCCATCCAATCTTCATGTGTGCCACTGAACTGATACCACCTCCCAGAGGTAAATTCATGCCCACTAACATCTTTGTTCCATCAATCAACTAGCTCCCAGTTTACATCATTTATAGATAGAACCTAAACAATCAGAGTCACACAGCACAGAAACAGATCCTTTAGTCCATCTCATCCATGCCGACCAGATTTCCCAAACTAAACTAGTCCCATTTGCCAGCATTTGGTGCATATCCCTCTAAACCTTTCTTAATACATCCCTATCCAAATGTTTTTTAAATGTAACTGTATCTGCTTCTACCACTTCCCTTTGCAGTTAATTCTATATATGAACCACCCTCAGCACGAAAAATCTGCCCTTTGGGTCCCATTTAAATCCTTCCCCTCTCACCTTAAAATTATGCCCTCTAGTTTTGAGCTCACCTATCCTTGGGAAAACACCTTTGTTATTTACCTTATCTTGGCCCCTCACGATTTTATGAACCTCACCTTTTAACCTCCCATGATCCTGGGAAAAAAGTCCCAGCCAATGCTGCCTCTGCTTGTATCTCAAACCCCGGGCCTGGTAACATCCTTGTATCCTTACTGCACCCTCTCCAATTTAATAGCATCCTTCCTATAGCTGGGTGACGAGAGCTGTACACAATATTCCAAAAGTGGCCAGACCAACATCTTGTACCGCCACAACATGACATTCCAACTCCTACACTCAGTGCTCTGACCAATGAAGGTACACATGCCAAACGCCTTTCCACCGCCTTGTCTACCTGTCATGTCACTTTGAAGAACATTATGCACCTGAATCCCTAAATGTCTTTGTTTGACACCACTCCCAGGGAAATGATCCAGACCACATGCTTTGGTGGTTCCTATGATTGGTCATTTGTCTTAACCTCCTTCTGCACTAACCCAATCCCATTTTAAATGAAAGCTGTACTTAATTTTCATTGGCATGTATTCATCGGCATTTTGCTCATTCTCACTACTTATTCTGCTAATTCTATTTTCTATTTTACTATGCCTCCAAATGTGAGCACTGGGATCTACAAAAGCAGACTGATTCCCTAGTGAGACTGCCCTCTGGCAATCAACAACATCAAAGTGATGAATCTTACATTTCCATCTATAACTTTAGGGTTCTGCTGCAGGAAAAGTGCAAAAAAAAAACCTGAATCAGTTTTAATAGAAAGGAGAAAGAAGACCTAACATTTTTCTTTCACTCTGACGAAGGATTACTGGACACAAAATGTCAACTCTACTTTCCGTACACTCATGCTGCCACACCTGCTGAGTTTTAGAAACAATTTTCTGTCTTGTTTCTGATTTGCAGTATTTGTAGTTCTTTTTTTTCTGTTTTAATGGTATCTAAAAAGTTGGGGAATGAGACAAATGGCTAATGGGTAAATTCCTCATGACAGTAACTGACAGTCAGATAAAGTTCCTTACCCCAATCTTTTTTCAGATGCTGACAGACTAGATATTTCCAGATGTTTCTGTTTCTGCTTCAATAATGCATTTAGTGTTCAATAATTCATCTTTTATACCCTGATGTAGATCCTATGTTTAAGCTTCAGAGCATTTTTTTCAGTGTTTCTTATTACACAAGGTTGTTTACAATATTGTCTACTTCTCTGCTTCTTTATTGCTTTTTCTCTAAATGTTATTTTTAGCACAAAGGGTACAAAAGAAACAAGTAAATATAGAGGTGCTGCTCTTTTAGCTATACCAGATAGCATTGCCATTTTAAATGTTGCTGTGCATAGCTAACACTGAAAGCTTCAAAGATCAATTGCAATTCCAGTGATATTAAATACTGAGAATGCTTACTGTTAGAATGAACATTGTATAAAGCATCATGAAAAGGATCATCATGAAGCATCAAAAAGGATCAAACTGATGCATCATAAATCAGAAATTCTCATTAAAACATTATAGATATGCATTTTTAAAAATCTATTGAATTTCTGTGTGATATTGTCTCTTTTTTAGAAAATCATTTCAGTGGATTTTTAAATTTGATTGCAGAAAACAAAATGAAAAGCATTAGTCATTGCAAAACTGTAACCAGTTGAGTGCCATAGAGATCAGTGCTGGGGCCATAATCCTTTACAATAAACACCTTGACAACTTGAATAAGGAAACTGAATGTATTATAACCAAGTTTGCGAATAACACAAAACTAGATGGGATGGCAAGTGGTGAGGATGCCACAACAAGTCTGCAAAGGGATATAGACAGGTTAATCAAGTGGGCAAAAACTTGGCAAATGGAATATAATATGGAAAAAATGTGAGGTACACTCTTTACCAGGAAGAATCGAAGAGCTGAACATTATTTAAGACTGCAGAAAGCTGCAAAACAAAGGGACTAAGAGTCATTGTCCATTAATCACAAAACGTTAGCAGCCTAGTTCAATGGATAATAAGGAAGGTAATGGAATTTTGGCCCTTATTTCAAAGGGAATAAAATCTATAAGTTAGGAGGCTTTGCTAATATAATGCAAGGCACAAGTCAGACCCCAGTTGGAATACTGTGAACAGTTTTGGGCCTGCTATCTAAGAAAAGATATACTGGTATGGGAGGCAGTTGAGAGAAGGTTCCCCAGGTTGATACAGGTTAAAGAGGTACTGTCTTAAGAGGAGAGGTTGAGTAGGTTAGACCAGTACTCATTTGAATTTAGAAGAATGAGAGGTGATCTTATTGAAATATACAAGATTCTTAGGGGACTTGACAAGGTGGATGCAGAAAGGTTGTTTCTCCTTGTAGTAGAGTCTAGAACCAGAAGGTATAATCTTAGAATTAAGGGGTTGTACAGAGATGAGGAGGAATTTCTTCTCTCAGAGTACTGAGTTTATGGAATTCTTTACTGCAGAGGATGGTTGAGGTTGGGTCTTGAAGTATATTCAAGAGTGCAAAAGAAACATTTAAAATCAGCAAGGGAATCAAGGGTTTTAGGGGAAAGGCAAGAAAGTGGAGTTGAAGGCTATCAGATCAGCTAGGATCTATTGAATGGCAGAGCAAATTCGATGGGCTGAACGGCCTACTTCTGCTCTTTTGTCTGAAGGTTTTATGAAAAAGACCTACAACCTGGGAAGTGCTGCAAGCAGCCTTGTCTATTTTAACTGTGATACATTCAAGACAGTTTAACAATTTTCCTTAAAACATTAAAAGCCCATGTCTTTATAATCACGGATTACAGACTGAATGTTCAGACATTCTTCCCAATAGCCTGTTGAAGTATTTTTAGACTGTTGCTGAGAAGGCCCGTGTTTTATTGACCTCTTCTATCTGCCTGTCAGAGGTGGTAATTGACAGGGCATTGGTGAGACCACGTCTTAAATACAATGTGAAACTGTCGTATCCTTCTTTAAAGAAGGATATAAATACATTGGAGGAAGTAAAGAATTGATTGATGCCTGGAATGAGTAGGTTGAATTGGCTGGGCATGTTTCTGCTGGAGTTTAAAACAGTGAAGGGCGACTTGATTGAAGCGGGTACAATTTTTGACAAGGTGGACAGAAAAAGGATGTTTCTTCTTGCGGGTGAGTCCAGAACTAGGGGGCACTCTTTTTCTATCCTAGAGGTGACCTTTCTAGGATAGGAATAAGATAAATTCTTTTCTCTCAGAGGGTTATATGACTTTGGAAACCTGGCTTTGAACGTAGAGGAAGCGGGGTCATTAAATATTTTGAAGGCAGAGTTAGATAAATTCTTGAAAGGCAAAGGAATCAGAGGTTATCAGGAAAAGATTGCTGGAGGAGGTAGCCTTGCTGGTGCTTCTATTGATGCATCTGTGCTGTGACCCTCAGAGGTTCCTGCAGTGCTGTCCTTTTGGCCATGGAGACTACTGGCACCCATAGGAGACAAATGAGAAAATGAGAAAAGGATAGAATCTGGGATGTGATAATAATGTGCTCACAGTGGGGATTACGAGAGAGTGTCCTACTTGTTTCTGGAGTTTCGGGATCTCTATGTGAACGGTCTTGATACCTCACAAGTAAAGGATAAGACCATAGGAGGTGAGGTGTTGAATGTTATGAACCATATCGCTCATCCTGGCTTTTCCAGCCCTCTTATGGTTTACTTTCCACTGGAATGAGAGAAGGAGAGGGATTCAGTGAGGTGAAAGCAGGTGAGATATGTGAGTGAATGAGTGAGTAGCAGCACAGAGGGCTTGTAGGGTTCGTAAAGCGATGGGATGAGACTGAGTGATGGACATGTTGCATAGTGGGGGTGGTAGACTATGAACCTTGTTGGAAGGCATATGCAGTGGATAGAATGAGTATGAGGCACTCTTTTAAAATTAGAGGTCACCTTTTTAGGATAGATGGTTGCATTTACCCTAGAAAAGCAGACAAGGTCATTGACCTTCTTTTGGCATGTTTGAGCATCCCTGTGGACCAGGCAAACTGTACTGCCTTGTCTGCCAGTTCTGTGAGAAGAGGAAGTTCCTCCCCTCTACCACCCCATCCACCAGGAATTTATCTGAAAATCAGGGAGCCAATTTCCTCTTGCCTACCATGTCCAGGACAGACATGTCCAACTTTTAAAGTGGTGTCAATGCCAGGGATCCTGGGATACTGTGGGAAAGGAGAATCCATTTGATGCGAGAGTGCCATAGGGATATGTTAGGTAGATTGGGTTGGTTACATGAGTGTACTTACAAGACCTAGTAATGAGAAGCTCTCCACAAGACTCAACAAAAATGACACTCTGCCCATTTCTGGTAAAATTCAGTCCAGTAAAATCTTTTCCTCCCTCTTATTATTTGCTTCTGTGGACGATTACATATTGAATTTATTGGGACTTGCACAGTGCAGACTTTGTTCTGCTTATCAACAATTCTTCAATCTAATTACTTAAGGAGATAATACTTACCTTGTTCACGTACAGGTCCCAGGTATCTTGAAGAATACAGGGCCATTTGAAAGTTACGCTGACAACTTGTTTCACAAAAACTCATTGAAACTCTCAGGGCAAGTGGAAATCTAATGGTTCACTGTTCATTGCAATCTCAAGATATTAAATCAGTACTGAGAAGAATCAGGTTTATTGATACATTTAGACAAAAAAATCAGATAACTTATTTGAGAATGCAGTTCTCATACTAACTGCATATTAGACATGTTTTTGCAGTATTTGGTGTTAGTTAATAAACTTGCAGGTGTTGTCACATGTGATCTGAATTAAGCTTTAGTGTTCAACCACAACAGCTTGGCTCCCACCCCTGTTAGAAGTGAAATAGAATACTTTTTTTGTATCTGTCCACCTATCAGTTTGTCTGTCTTTTGAAAATTGGCTCCTCAATGAAGAGAGGAGAAAAGGAAATGGTGTGTGTATGTGAGAGAGAGAGAGAGGGACAGAAGGAAAGTAGGAAGGTAGGATGAGAGAAAAACTAGGTTTTAATGATAACGTGGCCTGGTGGGTGATTTGTCTCAGTTGATTGTTGAGGAGAGCTTTCATTCAGTAGAGGGATGTTGCTGAATAATTTCACTCTATTGCAGGTGAAGGAAGATAGAACGTAACAAGGGTGAAAGGTTCAAAGCCCTTCATGGATTGGTTGCTGGCAAGCATTGAGTATTTGCTTCTTTTATTTGGTTGAGTGGTTTTTATCGGTTGGAAGTTTGTAATCCATTTGTGTGTATGAGAGAATCTGTTTCCTTAAAAGAAAGTTTATTGGTAGTTCCATTGTTATTAATTGGTTGAATATTCAGTTGCATCTACTGATTAAAAGAAGTAATTCTATGATTTTTATGAATTCTTTTCATTACATACACTTTTGCTCTTAAAAACTGAGGCCTAAAACTCCAGAGAAACCATTATTAAATGTCAACAGGAATCATTTTTTTTAAAACAGAAGTTGTGACAATATAAGCATCAAGGAGACAGTAACATAATGGTAAGCTGGAGGCCTAAGCCCTAGGGACATGAATTCAAATCCCACCACAGTAGCTGGTGGAATTAATATTCAATTTAAAAAGAAACTCTGGAATTGAAAGCCAATCCAAGTCATAGTGACCATGAAACTATCATTGATTGTTGCAGAAAAAGTTATTGGGAAGGTAATGGCTTAGTGGCATTAACACTGGACTGTTAATTCAGAGACCCAGGTAATGTACTGAGGACCTAGGTTTGAACCCTGCTCCAGCAGATAGTGGAATTTGAATTCAATAAATGTCTGGAATTCATGTCTTTGAATCCATTGTCGATTGTTGGAAAATCCATGTGGTGCACTAATGTCCTTTAGCGAAGGAAAGTGCCATCCTGACCTGGTCTGACCTAGATGCGACTCCAGACCCACAGCACTGTGGTTGACTCTTAACTGCCCTCTGGGCAATTAGGAATCAGCAATAAATGCTGGCCTAGTCAGAAGCACCTTCAATCCATGAATGAATTTTTAAAAAGCCCATTTGGTTCACTAACATCCTTTAGAGAAAGGAATCAGCCAGTTTTACTTGATCTGTCCTACATTTGACTCCAGGTTTTCCCTCTGAAATGGCTTGTTATGTCACTGTTCAAGGGCAATCAGGGAGGGGCAACAACAGCTTTTCACATCTCAATATATTCCTCCATTACAGCAACAGTGTTTATTTTATCCATGCGTATCTTGGAGAGAAATGAAAAGATCTGGTTTGCAGTATTGCAAACAGAGGCCCAAAATTACCGAAAAACCAGCAAATAAAAACATCATTGATGGAGACACTACATTTTTCAGAAGTGAGAAAAACTTCACAACACATTAGAATCAAAGGCAGAAGACAACTGTGTCAAGCCTTTTTCACATGCAATATTAAAATCGAACCATTCATGCATGCTTGCTACTTATTTATTTTGCTACAAATATATTTTCATGTAAATCCATCAAGATTTCTATTCCTGATTGCTCTCTAGTGAGACTTTCTGGAAGTGCATCTATATAGACTTATACTGAAGATGGGATTAAACTTTCACCCCTCCAATCAAACAATGGTCTCGTTGATAGATAATAGCAATTGCAATGAAAGTCTGGAGGCCAATAGATGCCCATAATAAAGAAAGGAATAGTTTCTTGACATTGAGGGAAAGCAGCAAAACAAATTGTGATGATAAACACAAAGAACTGTGGATGCTAGATACCTGAAACAAAAACATTGGGACATTGGATCCAAAGTGTTAACTCTGTTTCCTATCTACAGATGCTGCCAGACCTGCTGTGTTTCTCAAGCACTCTGTTTATGTAGCAAAATAATTTGCTTTTTCCTATGTTGCTGTGGTTATCTGTGATGAAAGAGTGACATGGTGATAAACTGCCATTGTTCTATCATGCCTAAGTGCCCCTAGGATTATTATTGTCTTAATGTTACTTATTGTCTTAATGTCACTTTCACCAGGAGCACCCCATCTACCCTGATATCACTGAATTAGCAGTTCACTATAATGTGTAGCCTTCCTGGCTGTGATCATTTTAGTCCCCACTCACATTTTTTAAAAAATTATTCAGGGGATATGGGTGAGCATATATAGCACCTCCTTAATTGCCCTGGAAAGGGGTGGTGGTGAATTGAAATGCTGCAGTCCATGTACAGTAAACCCACAATGCTGTTAGGGAAGGACCTTTTGGATTTTGACCCAGCGACAGTGAAAGAATGGCGATGTATTTCTAAGTCAGGATGGGAAAAGTGGGTTGAGTGACTCACTGAAGTTTACAATGAATGAGAATTATTGAAACAGAGAAAATTCTTCAGGATTTAACAGGCCCAGGGATCCATGGGGAATATTCTAGGCACTGGCTGGAGATGCTGAAGTATCTGCTATTCAGCATTGGCACTCCAGGACAGCTGGAGCTGTACAAATATGCAAAAATACAAGCGAGGAGCTGGAGTTGGCTTTTTGAGGAAGAAGGTTTCAAAGACTCAACACCTTCCATGACAAAGAAAAATTCTTCTTATTTCTGTCTTAAATGGATGACCCTCAATTTTTAAATGACCAAAAGTTCTAGATTCTTCCCCATTTGCCCTATCATGTTCCCTCTGGATCCTGTACATCTCAATCAGTTGTCTTTATTTTTCTAAACTCCAGCAGATGAAAACCTCACCTGGTCAGGTAGTGTCAAACAAGGAATTATAAATCAATTAGTCTGACCTCAACAGTAGGTAATATGCTCAAGTTGATTATAAAAAAATGTGATAACAGGACACTTAAAATTACCATCAGAATAGATGAAGTCAACACAGATTTATGGGAGGGAACTCATATTTGACAAACTGGATAGAGTTTTTGAGGTGGAACTGGTAGACAAATAGAATAGATAAAGGAGAATTATTAGTTGTGATATATTTGGATGTGGAAAGATTTGATAAACTCCCATGCAAAGGTTAGCATTCCAAGTTAAAGCACATATACTGGCATGGATTTAGAATCAGTTAGAAACAGGCAGTGTAATAAATGTGTCTTTTTTGGAATAGAAGGCAGTAACTGGCGGTCACAGGGATGAGCTATTCACAATCTAAATCATTGATTTGGATGAGGAAGTTAAATCCAAATTTGCTGATGGCACATAACGGAGAGCAATTGTGAGTGGTGAGGAGGACATAATGTATTTTCAAGGCAACATGGACAAGTTGAGTAAGTGAGTAAATACATGACAGATACAGTAAATTGTACAGTTATCCACTTTGGAAGGAAAGATAGAATGCAGTAGGTGGGGAAATATTGTTGTACCTAGGTACTTAGTTGTACTAGTACATCGGTCACTAAAAGTAAGGATGCAGAATCAGCAAACAGGAGCAAGAGGTATGTTGGCCTTCATGGCGAGGGATTTGAGTACAGGGGTAAAGATGTGTTACTGCAATTGTCTTTGCCCTTGATGAGACCACACCTGGAGTATTGTGTTCAGCTTTGGTCTCTTCACTTGTCATAGAAGAGAGTTTAGCGATACTTCATCAGGCTGATTCCTGGAATAGCAAATTTGTTGTATGAAGAGTGACTGGGGTGACTGGGCCTGTATTCACTGTCATTTAGAAGAATGTGAGTAAATCTTAATGAAGCCTACAAAATTCTGACAGGCTGGACAGACTGAATGAAGGGATGGTGTTTTCCTTATCCAGAGGGTCCAGAACAAGGAGATCATCGTCTTGAGATATGGGGTAGACCATCTAGAACTGAGATGTGGAGAAATTTAATCACTTAGATGATAGTAAACTTGTGAATTCTCTACCATAAAAGTTAGTGGAGGCTAAGTCACTGAATATATTTAAGGAAGAATTAGGTACATTTCTAGATACTAAAGGCATCACGGGAGTATGGCTATGAGAGCAATAATCAGATATTTTCATTCTGAATGGTAGAACAGATTAAAGGGGTCAAGTAGTCTACTGTTGGTCCTATTTACGATGTTTCCCTCTAACCTTTCTTCATGAGATAGCCCATACAATCTAGAAAGGTCCAGCAAACCTTTTCTGAACTGTTTCCAATGCATTTACATCCTTCCTTAAATATGGAGACCAATATTGTACAGAGTACTGCAGACATTACCTCAACAGTGCCTTGTATAACTGAAGCATAAGCTTCTTACTTTTGTATTCAATTCCCTTCGCATAAAAGATAACATTATATTATCTTTCCAAATTCATTGCTTTACCTGAATACTAACCTGTTGTGACACATGCACAGTGTCTCACAGATCCCTTTGTGTCTTGGAGCTATTAAACCTCGCACTATTTAGACAATATACTTTTTTCATTTATCCTGCTAAAATGGATAATGTCATTTTATAATTCATTTATCATATCCTAGCCCATCCACTTCTCAATATCCCTTTGGAGCCATCAAAGTTTTGTACCTTTCATCCATCCACAATCCTGTGGCACATCAACATTCTCTGAATTGAAGGAATTTTGGGAATATTGAAATCAATACATTAACTACCTCACTAATCACTTCTTATAAGGCCCTAGAATGAACTCTGTTAGGATCTGGAGACTTATATACCTGTAACGCTAGCAATTTTCTCAGTACCACTTCCCTGTTAATTGCAGTTTTCTTGAGTTTCTTCCCCCTCTCCATTTTCCGATTTACCGCTATTTCTCAGGTGTTATTTGATCATCTATCGTGAACACTGATGTTGTAGCATACCTGTCCAATTCACCTCCCATTTCCATACTTCAGTTTTTAATTGCCCAGGCTTTTCTTTTCTTTTTAAAATATCTATCGAACCATCTACTATCTTATTTATACACCTAGGTAAATTTCTCTCATGCTGTAATTTTCCATATTAATCTTTTAATCAGTCTGTGCAGTTTTCTTTTCACATTTCTGTTCAATTTTCTAACCTGCCACTCATCCAAGTGCAATTATACTTTTGCTCAGATGATTTTTTTCAAACAATTTATAGATTAAAATCCTCATAATTATCTCTGTAACTTTCTCACAAACTCCCACTATTTCTTCCTTTAGACTCTGTTCTAGAGTGTGGTTTTTCTAAGGGAGCTTGCACATCACTCCCATAACTGATTTGTCTGTATCATTTGTGGTTAGCGTTGCTGCCTCACTGCATCAAGGACCCAGGTTTGATTCCAGCCTCAGGAGACTGTCTGTGTGGAGTTTGCACATCCTCCCCGTGTCTGTGTAGGTTTCCTTCAGGTGCTCTGGTTTCCTCCCACAACCAAAAGATATGCAGGTTAGGTGAATTGGCCCTGCTAAATTGCCCATAGTGTCCAGGGATGTGTACGTTAGGCACATTAGTCAGGAGTAAATGTAGAGCAATAGGGTAGGGAATGGGTCTGGGTGGTTTACTCATTGAAGTGTTGGTGTGGACTTGTTGGGCCAAATGGCCTGTTTCCACACTGTAGGAATTCTATGATTTTTTATCTCTATGCAAACTGCTTCTACATCCTGTTTTCCTGAAAATAAGTAATCTTTCTCCATTGTGCCAATGCTATAGTTAATTAATAGAGCTACGTCTCTTACACCTTAGCTTCTTGTCCTTCTTAAATATCTTGTACCATTCTACATTGAGAGCTCAACCTATGCCATCTTGGGCTACATCTCTGAGTTTGCTATGAGATTACACTTGCTTAGTTCTATTTGTGCTTTCAGTTCATCTATTTTGTTTTGAATGCTGTATGCACTCAGAGCCTTTAGGTTTCTTCATCCATTATTTTTGTAATTTGAAAGCTTAATTGTTGATTTCCTCTTAGATTTGCAATCTCTGTCCATTCCTGTTTAACATGTGTCACAAGCAAGTGAGTAGGTAGAACAGAGGATATACAGGGTTAGTGCTGTCAGAATTGAAATGGGTGACAGCAAGTGTGGAAGCTGTTGCAGGCATTAATGAGAGTTGTAGAGTATGAGCCATTGTGGAAGGTGAGTACAGGAGTAGACTTAAAGTGAGTGCAAGGTATCAGGGAGAGAAGATGGTGGACCTTACCCTTGGGGAATGGAAAAGGATATTGACTCTATTCCAGTGTTTTGAATTCTTATAGGTGGCGGTGTTTTAACCCAGGGCCAGGCTGGTCCTGGGGAAACAGGAAGTTCCATATCTGTACCATCTTATTCAGCAGGACCTCTGGGATCCTGCTTCAAAAGTAGGGAGCTAATTTTCCCCTTTCTGCCATGTCCAGGGGAAATGTCAACAATTGCACAGAACAACTCAAGGCAGTGACAGTGTTTATCCAGGTGCACATTAGGTTTTTCAATTTCGTACAGAGACAATGGATGCCTTGAAATCCAAGATAGCCACTGAGTGGCAAGTTGTTCCAGACATAGCACATGTTAAGATGGGGCAAAAATCAGACAGAGATTTTAATAGGTAAAATAGGATTTCGTAAGATAGAATGAGAGAACTTGCTAGTCTGCACAGTGACCAATCCTCTAAAATAAATTGATGAAACACAGATTTAGCAAACAAAACTTACAATTCAGCGCATTGTTTATGTTTTGTGATGAAGTTCTGGTGAAGAATCAATAGGGAAATCTTGCCTGCTCCTTATATTGACATAACAAGCTGAAGATGGAAAGGCTAAACTCCCAAGAGACTTGGTCAGCGTTTATTCACCTCACCGAAAGCAGATCTGGTGAATGGTTTTATTGATGCTTATGGTATTTTTCTGTGCACAAATTGCCAGCAAAATAATTTGTCCCTATAACAGTGTCCACATGCCAAAATACACTATTAGTTGTATTTTGGATCTTCCTAGGTTATGAAAAATACTATTGACTAGTAAAATCTTCCAACAATGTTAAAAATGCAAATATTATTGAAATATCATTAAATGTATGATGTGATCACCCAATCACATCAAACCAGATAAGAATATCATTTAAATAATAGTTTTATCATTCTGATCATGAACTCCTGTTCTGTGGTTTTGAAACGGTGCATGCCTTGTTTTTACCTTTTTATTTCTGCAAGAAACAGTCGCCTGCAGCAATTTAATACACAATTCTTTGTGACGTGTTTGAAGTCAACTTATTGGCAGCATTGTGACATATGTTCATCTTATGATCTGATAGATTCCCATGATAAGGAAGGCCTAGATAGCATTGTGAGCCATGCCCACAGTAACCTACAACAGATGGCACAGTCTGTAACCTGTAACCTGTAACCTGCCGGCTAAATGACCTGCCTAAGGGCTCTGTCAGCTGCATAACCTAGGAATGGAGCTGAAAAGGCTTACCTACGAATGTGGCCTGGCAGCTTAGCATCAGTAGTTTTTGAGAGTGTGCCAAACAGCCAGTATGGTGGTGGTGATATCTATGTTAAACCCGGGACCCACATCTGTGCAACACTCCATTGCCTCATGACTGAACTGCATATGTGTCATTGTGCTTAAAATAATTGTTGCTACTGTTAGCACAGAATACACAAGAGATGAGGGATAGCCATCAGCATAAGAGTCTCTTAAAAGGTTGTTCTTTTATGAGGAGGATGAAACAGTGCACCTATGAGAAATGACTGCAGTAAAGCAGCTTTGGGGGTTGGGTATGGGTGTTAGACTGTAAAGGAAGTTACTTGTTTTAGAAGTGATAGAGACTCTCTCCATTGAAGAATAGCTGAGAGCATATTAGATATCGGTTGCAGAAACAGTAAATGTCATCTTACCTCTGTAACTAACCTTGGAAACAGAAAAGGGTGAAATTAATTTGTCTCTAGAATATAGCTGAGGTATCCTTAAACTTTGCTTAATGTGTTTTGAGAAGATTTGTAGCTCAGGTTGAGGTTTTGGATGTAGGTTTGCTCTCTGAGCTGCAAGGTCCATTTCCAGATGTTTCGTTACCCTACTAGGTAATATCCTCAGTGGGCCTCAGGCAATGCAATCCTAAAAATTCCTGCTTTCTATTTATATGTTTGGGTTTCTTTGGGTTGTTGATGTGATTTCCTGTGGTGATGTTATTTCCTGTGGTGAAGTCACTTTCTGTTTCTTTTCTCAGGGGATGGTAGATGGGGTCTAACTCGATGTGTTTGTTGGTAGAGTTCCGATTGGAATGCCATGCTTCTAGAAATTCTCGTGCATGGCTTGTCCTAGCATGGATGTAATGTCCCAGTCAAAGTGGTGTCCTTTCTTGTCTGTATGTGAGGATACTAGTGAGAGAGGGTCATGTCTTTTTGTGGCTAGTTGGTGTTCATGTATCCTGGTGGATACTTTTCTGCCTGTTTATCCAATGTAGTGTTTGATACAGTCCTTGCATGGTATTTTATAAATGCCATTAGTTTTGCTTGTTGTCTATATAGGGTCTTTCAAGTTCATTAGCTGCTGTTTTAGTGTGTTGGTGGGTTTGTGGGCTATCATGATGCCAAGGGGTCTGAGTAGTCTGGTAGTCATATCCAAGATGTCTTTGATGTAGGGGAGAGTGGCTAGGGTTTCTGGACGTGTTTTGTCTGCTTGGTTGGCTTTGTTGCTGAGAAATCAGCGGACTGTGTTCATTGGGTACCCATTCCTTTTGAATGCACGGTATAGGTGATTTTTTTTCTGCTCAGCATAGTTCCTCTGTGCTGCAGTGTGTGTTGGCTCATTGAAATAATATTCTGATGCAGCTTTGTTTGTGGGTGTTGGGATGATTGCTTCTGTAGTTCAATATTTGCTCCGTATGTGATGATTTTCTGTAGACGCTGGTTTGAAGTTCCCCATTGGCTGTTCGCTCTACTATGACATCTAAGAATGGCAGTTTGTTGTTGTTTTCCTCCTCTTTAGTGAATTTTATGCCAATAAGGGTATTATTGATGGTCAATTATTGAGGGGGAGGAAGCAGCAGCCAAACAGAATGAATGAGTGATTCTATTGTCACAGGTAGTTTACAGTGAAAAATGCCATAAAAGAGCTTCCACTGTCACCATGATATAGTGCCATTTTGGATAGTTTAAGAATAATTAATAAGTAAATAGGTATAGCTTAAAGAGAATCCATACCCCTTCTGCTATCATTCATCACCACCAGTGCCGGACCCAACCAATGCCAAAGTAACTATTCCTCAGGTGCCATCTTCCTAGCTGGGCATACTTTGCCAATGTCTCCTCCACCAACGTAGCAGTCGATACCATGTCCCATGCCCACCGGTCCACCCAGCACATCCTTGCCAGAGCCCTGCTTCGGGCTGTCCAGTCACTGCTGCCTTCCAACTACCTGGCACCTTCCTCATCGACACCAGCACCAAGCTCTCCCCACAAGGTAAGTAGAAACAAAAACTAAAAAGAAAAGAAGAAAAGTGGAAAGGAAGCAGCCAGAATGGATGAGTCCTGAGCTCGGAAGCCTGGATGCCATCTACTCCGTAGCCATCAACTTGGTGCCACAGATGAAACTGGGGTCAGGTCTACAGCAAGATTCAGACTAAGATGATACAGTAGCAGCAACACTGGTGTTGTAATGTGCAAAAATGCTGAAAGTGGTGCATTTGGGTCCGAAAGGGTGAACATTTTATAGAGTGCAATGATCACCACTTGCTATAACTTGAAAGAGCTTGTAGGAGATAGGCATGAGGCTAGCATATTCCTAACTGCTGTGATCTAAGCCATACACATGTCATCTGTATTTTGTTGCAGTAATGCAATGAACTTAGAACATAGAACATAGAACATAGAACATAGAACAGTACAGCACAGAACAGGCTCTTCAACCCACGATGTTGTGCCGACCACTGAACCTCATGTATGCACCCTCAAATTTCTGTGACCATATGCATGTCCAGTAGTCTCTTAAATGGCCCCAATGACCTTGCTTCCACAACGCATTCCATGCTCTCACAACTCTCTGTGTAAAGAACCCGCCTCTGACATCCCCTCTATACTTTCCTCCAACTAGCTTAAAGCTATGACCCCTCGTGTTAGTCATTTCAGCCCTGGGAAATAGTCTCTGGCTATCGACTCTATCTATGCCTCTCATTATCTTGTATACCTCAATTAGGTCCCCCTCCTCCTCCTTTACTCCAATGAAAAAAGTCCGAGCTCAGTCAACCTCTCTTCATAAAATAAGCCCTCCAGTCCAGGCAGCATCCTGGTAAACCTCCTCTGAACCCTCTCCAAAGCATCCACATCTTTCCTATAATAGGGTGACCTGAGCTGGACGTAGTATTCCAAGTGCGGTCTAACCAAAGTTTTATAGAGCTGCAACAAGATCTCACGACTCTTAAACTCAATCCCCCTGTTAATGAAAGCCAAAACACCATATGCCTTCTTAACAACCCTGTCCACTTGGGTGGCCATTTTAAGGGATCTATGTACCGCACACCAAGATCCCTCTGTTCCTCCACACTGCCAAGAATCCTATCCTTAATCCTTTACTCAGCTTTCAAATTCGACCTTCCAAAATGCATCACCTCGCATCTATACAGGTTGAACTCCATCTGCCACCTCTCAGCGCATCTCTGCATCCTGTCAATGTACCGCTGTAGCCTACAACAGTCCTCTATACTATCGACGACATCTCCAGCCTTTGTATCATATGCAAATTTGCTGACCCATCCTTAAATCCCCTCATCCAAGTCATTAATAAAAAGTACAAACAGTAGAGGCCCAAGGACAGAGCCCTGTGGAACACCACTCACCACAGACTTCCAGGCAGAATATTTTCCTTCTACTACCACTCACTGTCTTCTGTTGGCCAGCCAATTCTGTATCCAGACAGCTAAGTTCCTCTGTATTCCATTCCTCCTGACCTTCTGAATGAGCCTACCATGGGGAACCTTATCAAATGCCTTGGTGTATATGAAACTATCCATATACACCACATCCACAGCTCGACCCTCATCAACTTTTCTAGTCACATCCTCAAAGAACTCAATAAGGTTTGTGAGGCATGACCTGCCCCTCACAAAGCCGTGTTGACTGCATTTAATCAAGCTATGCTCTTCCAGATGGTCATAAATCCTATCCCTCAGAATCCTTTCTAACATCTTGCAGGTGACAGACGTGAGATTTACTGGTCTGTAATTGCTGGGGATTTCCCTATTTCCTTTCTTGAAGAGAGGAATTACATTTGTCTCTCTCCAGTCCTCAGGTACGACTCCAGTGGAGAGCGAGGATGCAAAGATCTTCGCAAGTGGCGAAGCAATTGCATTTCTCGTTTCCCAAAGTAGCCGAGGACAAATCTGGTCCGGGCCTGGCGACTTGTCAATCTTAATGTTTGACAAAATTTTCAGCACATCAGCTTCCTCTATCCCTATCCATTCCAGCATGCACACCTGCTCTTCAAAGGTTTCATTCACTACAAAGTTCATTTCTTTCATAAATACAGAAGCAAAAAACTCATTTAGGGCTTCCCCTACCTCCTCAGACTCCACACACAAACTCCCTATGCTATCCCTGATCGGTCCTACTCTTTCTTTGACCATTCTCTTATCCCTCACATAAGTATAAAATGCCTTTGTGTTCACCCTAATCCGTTCTGCCAAGGCTTTCTCGTGCCCCCTCCTGGCTCTCCTCAGACCATTTTTGAGCTCCTTCCTTGCCTGCCTGTAATTCTCTAGAGCTGAGCTTGACCCTAACTTCCTCCACCTTATGTAAGCTACCTTTTTCCTTTTGATAAGAAGCTCCACCGCTCTCGTCATCCAAGGTTCCTTTATCTTACCATTTCTTGCCTGTCTCAGAGGGACATATTTATTCATCACTTGCAACAACTGTTCCTTAAACAGTCTCCACATGTCTATAGTGCCTTTACCATGGAACAATTGCCCCCAATCCATGCTTCCTAACTCATGTCTAATCGCATCATAGTTTCCTCTTCCCCAATTAAATATCCTCCCATTTTGCCTAATCCTCTCCTTCTCCATAGCTATGTAGAATGTGAGGCAATTGTGGTCACTATCACCAAAATGCTCTCCCACCACAAGATCTGATACCTGCCCAGGCTCGTTTCTGAGCACCAAGTCTATAATGGCCTCTCCCCTCGTCAGCCTGTCAACGTACTGAGTTAGGAAACCCTCCTGAACACACCTTACAAAAACAGTTCCATTCAAATCTTCTGCTCGAAGGAGGTTCCAATCAATATTGGGAAAGTTAAAGTCACCCATTACAACAACCCTACTACGTCCACACATTTCCAAAATCTGCTGACCTATGCTTTCTTCCATCTCCCTGCTGCTATTGGGGTGCCTGTAGTAAACCCCTAACGAGGTGACTGCTCCCTAATTTCCACCCATACTGACTCAGTAGGCAGATCTTCCTCAACAATG
This sequence comes from Chiloscyllium punctatum, assembly GCF_047496795.1. Taxonomy (NCBI): domain Eukaryota; kingdom Metazoa; phylum Chordata; class Chondrichthyes; order Orectolobiformes; family Hemiscylliidae; genus Chiloscyllium; species Chiloscyllium punctatum. The sequence continues at coordinate 48,122,208 of NC_092743.1, read as the reverse complement.
GAAGCTTCTGTAGCTGTGATACCCTCTCTGATTAGTAGTGCTACACCCCCTCCTCTTTTCCCCCCTCCCTATTCTTTTTAAATGTTCTAAACCCTGGAACATCCAGCAACCATTCCTGCCCCTGAGAAACCCATGTCTCTGTTATGGCCACAACATCATAGCACCAGGTACTGATCCATGCTCTAAGTTCATCACTTTTATTTCTGATACTCCTTGCATTAAAGCAAACACACTTTAACTGATCCCGTGGTTCCTTCCCAGGAAAATCCTTCCCACTAGCTGGTTTACCTCTTGCTATTGCCTCATCTGTATCAACTCTCACCTTCGGTATACAGCTCAGGTTCCCACCCCCCTGCCATACTAGTTTAAACCCTCTTGATTTACTCAAGCAAACCTTCCACCCAGGACATTGGTCCCCTTCCAGTTCAGATGCAACCCGTCCTTCTTGTACAGGTCCCACATTGTTTCCTCCACAAGACCTTTTTTATTTCAATTAGAAGGATGAGTGTCCTAGTCCATTACTTTGTAGCAACAGTGGACTCACAACATAGTGAGCAGCATTATTTCTAGATGGCACTGACCAAGAGAAATGAAAATTTAAGGCATCAGGCAAAAAAATCTGAAAAATTATGCTGACAACCCACAAGACTTCAAGAAAAACAAATTCTGCTGATTCCCCGCCAAGTCTCCTACCAGACTTTGGGAAAGTGTGGGAATGAATTTGACAGGAAGGTTTACTCAAGCATTATCAATTATTTCTCCACATGGGCCAAGGATGATCATTGAAGCAGTTACCCAAATCTTAATCAAGATTTCTGTAACACTCGGCATCCCTGATGTCCTTGTTTTAAATAAGGCACCTCAATGTTTCCAGCTCTGGATTCAAGCATGGTATAAATTCAATGGAATCTGATGAGAACTGGAACTGAATTATGGTGTACTGACCTTACAATGAGCATGCACTACAAGCAAATACATGTAAAAGATTTCTTAATGCCTTTAAAATTCTAAAAACATAGTTGTGACCTTTTATCGTCCTTTCTGATTTTTGACCTCTCATACAATTATGGTGACAACTTTCTTTTACCATTCTGATGCTGAGTTCCTGTTCCATCATTTTAGAGCTGTGCACATCTTGTTCTTTACTGCTTGTTTATACAGGGAAATGCAAAGTAGCCTGCAGCAGCAGTTCTGAGTTGAAATAATTGTCAAAGGCCTCCAATACCTCTTTGGATTTGTCTGATGTTTCATTTATTCCATGGCAAGCCATCATCTGCGATATTCCTACCTGTGTATGGCCATCGTTTGTCACACCACCCAGTTTAGAAACTGCTCTGCACTTCAAGAGTTCTGTTTGGTTCCCTGCTAAAATTAAATCTTCATGGCAATGCTATTTCTGATACCATAGCTTTCAAATGTGATTAGTAATTCTGCCTTCTTTAAAAAATATATTCTGCAACATTGTGGTTCTCCATGATTCCTCCTGCCTCTTGCTGCATTCTTTTTGGAAGTACCCAATTGCTTCTCTGCTTTATCTGGCTTCATTAGCAAAGTCTCCAGCTTTCAGCTCCTGGATTACAAGTTTTCTTTCATTGTCTTCTTTATTTCATTTTAACAGCCCAGTCTCCACATGCATGGCAGTGATACCTGATTGGAGTTACAAGTTTTAAAAGAATGCTCTTTTAGCCTGAATTACAGTGCAATTCAAAGTTTCATTTTATCTATGGTGATTTTTGGCTTCAATTTGATGTCTGATTGGCTCACTAGTTCAAATCAGATTTGTGACTATTCCAACATGCTTCCACCCCATGATGTAGTCTCTATCGCTGTCTCAGACTTGCAGATTTGAAATGATTTCCATATTGCTCTCTGAATGTTCTTGTTCTTATATTCTTTTGTGTTGATTGTTACCACAAGGTTTACAGATTTCGTTGTTGTCAAGATGGAATAGATCTAGCATGGAGGAGGATATCCAACTGTTTAGCCTAACCAGAAGAGTCTTGTTGAATGAAAAATATGAGGTTTATTGTAATACTTAGAGATCACTTGATTATGAAATACTGAATTACTACAGTAGCTGTTACAAGCGCATTAGACCCAAGTTTACTCTGAAAAGCTGTTTGTTTATTTTGAGCATGTCCTCATTAAATCATCACAATAGATGCTGCTTATTGTGCTCAATAAAGTGTCAACCCTCCCAAACCCATCCTCAACATCTCTCCCAAATCTTTGTCATTTGTTTGTAGACTTTAATTTACCACTGCCCCATTACCACCCCAAGTCTTTGATTTGACAAATTCACGATGTGGAGTATCATTATTCTCCCAAAAGTTGAGCTTTTCCAGCAGCTTTTGTTTTTGATGCTCTTTACTTTTAGCTTGTCTAGCCCAGTTAGAATTTCATACATTTCGATCAAATTCCCTCTCATTTTTCTAAACTCAGCTGAATGTAAACCCGGCTGAACCAATCTTGCCTCATATGACAGTTGTGCCATCCCCAGCAGTGAACCTCCATGGCATTCTCTCCATGGCAACTATAATCTTTCTTAGGTAGGGAGACCTGAACTGCACAGATTACTCCAGGTGTAGTCCCATCAAGTTCTGTATGACTGCAGTAAGACATCCTCACTTCTGAACTCAAATCCTTTTGCAATGAAGACCAACATACCATTTGCCTTGCTAATTGTTTGCTGCACCTGTCTATTTTTGTTGACAGGTTACAATGGCACCCAGATCCACATTTCCTTATATCTATATTACCTTAAATATTACCGTTTAAATAATATTCTGCATTTTTGTACTTCATACCAAAGTACATAAATTCGCATATATTCTTGCCAGCCTTCATCTGCCATATGTTTTCCCACACACACAACTTGTCCAGATTGCCTTGAAGCCTCTTTGCGTCCTCTTCACAACTCACAATCCACCTAGTTTTGTGTCGTTAGCAAACTCGTAAATCTCGTATTTGGTTCCCTGATCCAAGTCATTTATAGATATCATCCTATATATATAAATAGCTGTGGCTCAAGCACACTGCCTGCCAACCAGACAACAGCTACACCAACAATGAGTGTGTGCTGAGTATTGTTACATGTCATCTCAACCTCTAGGTTCTTGTGTTTCTCTTAAATGAAAAGAAAACCCTTAACAGGTGCCATGATTTGGAGATGCCGGTGTTGGACTGGGGTGTACAAAGTTAAAAATCACACAACACCAGGTTATAGTCCAACAGGTTGAATTGGAAGCACTAGCTTTCTGAGTGGCGCTCAGAAAGCTAGTGCTTCCAATTAAACCTGTTGGACTATAACCTGGTGTTGTGTGATTTTTAACTTAACTGATGCAACAGATTGATGGCATGTGATAGACTTCAAATGTAAGGCTTCTTGCTAATTTTCCCACTTTGAATAGACTTGGGAATCAGTGATCGAGACCCCTGAGCCTGGCATTCAGATATCATTGCTATTAATAGGTTTGATGTCACACAAACAAATATGATATGTCAAGTAATAATTCCGAGCACATGACGGGAGCAGGAATTAAGGATAATGCTCTCCCTCAGGAAACAACATTCCCACTGGCTTCGACTGATGATTGCAAAGTTTATAGAAAGCATGCACGTCCAGGCAGTGCATCCAAAAGAGCAGGTGTCAAAGCTTGCATAAAGTCTATCTCAAAATGCATCTGTTATCAACTGATGGTCATCTAATTCCAGAGTTCCACGAATCCCAGAATTAATAACAGCATGTCCCCTTGGCCAGTAACAATCTATTTCAATGACTTTGATGAAGGGAGTGAATGTATGGGTGCCAAATTGTGATAACATAATGACAGGTAGGAAAGAGGACATCCAGAGTCCCCAAAGAGATTTACATTCCTTAAATTAGAGGCAAAGGTTTGGCAGATGAAAAGTATGAGGTTGTCCAATTGGCAGGAAGAATAGAAAAGCAGTATGTTAATGAAATGAAGTGAGGTTGCAGAGCTCTATGGGGCAGAGGGACCTAGATGTCCTGATATATGAATCACAAAGGTATTTTGCAGGTAAAGCAATTGATTAGGAAGGCAAATTGAATATTAGCATTGATTGCAAGGGGAAATTGAATCTAAAATTTGGGAAGTGTTACTGCAGCTGTATAGCACTTTAGTTAGAGCACAGCTGAAGTATAGTGTACAGTTTGGTCTCCTTATTTAACAAAGGATAGAGTTGTATTTGCAACAATTCAGAGAAGGTTCACTTAACTGATTCCTGAGATGAAAGGATTGTCTTGCAATGAACGTTTGGCAGGTTGGGCCATTTGACTTTAAAAGGATGAGTTGTGATGTTGTTTAAGCCTGAGTGGATTTGGAAGAATAGATACTGAGAGGATGTTTTCCCTTGTGAAGAAGTATAGAATGAGGAACAGTTTAAAATTATGGGTTTCCCAGTTAAATCTGATTTAAGGAGGTTTATTTTCTATAGTCATAGAGTTGCACAGCACTGAAACAGACCCTTTGATCAACTTGTCCATGCCAGCCAGATATCTTGAATTAATCTAGTTCTATTTGCCAGCATTTGGCCCATATCCCTCTCAGCCCTTCCTATTCATGTAGCCATCCAGATGCCTTTTAAATATTGTAATTGTACTGGCATCCACCACTTCCTCTGGCAGCTCATTCCATAAAGGCACTACCTCTGTATGAAAATGTTAATGTTTAGGTCCCTTTTAAATCTTTCCCCTCTCAACGTAAACCTATGCCGTGTAGTTTTTGACCCTCTTATTCTGGGATAAAGCTTTTGGTAAATCCCCCTATCCATGTCCCTCGTGATTTTATGAACCTCTACAAAGTTACCCTGCACCTTCCGACACTCTTGGGAAAATAGCCCCAGTCTATTCTGCCTCTCCCTGTAGTGCAAAGCCTCCAAACTCAGCAATGTCCTTGTCAATCTTTTCTGCACACTTTCAAGTTTAACAACATCTTTCCTGAGATTCTCTTCCCCACAGAGCAGTGGGGGCAATGTTATTGAGTATAATCAAGGCTGAATTGGAATTTTGATGAACAAGGAAGTCAAGGGTTATTGGGGGCAAGCATGGAAGCTTCATTAGGTGATGAGTAGTTCTGAGCTCGGAGCAATGAGGAGGCAGTCGGATGTGGCTACATACAGCAGCAGGGGGAGTCAGGATAGGGGGGCCAGGGGAGGCTGAGATCTTGAAATCGAATGGCAGCAATTAAAAGATCATGAAACGTCCTTCTCAAAGACATTTGCATGCACTTTACATTTATATTCTAAAAATGTCATTGAGGCAAATATGTAAAAAGTAATTTCTTAGAATGAAAGTAGAACTGAAGCATTATTCTTATCAAGATTAACTGAACAGGCTGGGTTCTTTTCTCTGGAAAAGAGGACACTGAGTCAGATTACAATAGGCTATAATAAAGAAGAGAAACTGTTTCCAACTGTGAGCAATACTAGAATTAGGAAGTAGCTCATAATTTCAATAGAAAATTCAGGAGAAACACCTTAACCCAGAGAATGGTTAAAACGTGCTACAACATGTGGCAGTTAAGGCAAATATGGTAAATGTATTTGAGGGAAGTTACATAAACTCTTGAGGAAGAAAGAAAAAGAAGGATTTGCTGATGGGGATAACGAAAGACTGCAAATGGCCTGTTTGAGTACTCTAATGTTGTTCATCACTGTCATGAAGGGAACCACTACAGTAGGATACAAAGATATACATAAAGAGGAATACAATTGAGCTGAAGTAATTGCTCAGATGGTCTTCTTGCAAATACTAATAAATGGATTACATCAGATGACAGGATCTTTGAGCAGAATTGAAAAAGGAAATACACTGTAAGCACAAGCATGTGTGTGAGGTATATAGAGAAGATATCGACATGTCCATGAAGACAGGGAGCACAGATTTAAGAAAAGATCTTCTAGAGCCTTCAGTTCAGTCCTCTCCCTGCATTGTCCAGTACCTAATAATAGCAGTTTCAGTCAGTTTTGTCTGTTTCCTAAAACTCTCTTCCTACACCTGTTCATCTCTCTACCCTTAAAACAAAACATCTCTTCAGCCAAGCTCTTTATTTATTCAATTAATCTCTCTCATTCTGAACACAGTCATTCCCACCTGTAATGTATACAGGGGCACGAGTTATGCTAAAGCCATTGAATCCAATGTGTTCTTACAGTAAAATGGATTAATCCATTTGTCTCAGAGCACTATAGGATTTTCTTCCACCATTACTTCATGCTAATACAGTTTATTTTTGAGGTCCCCTTGCTACACCAGACACCTCCATTCTGTACAACTAGGGTAATCAACTGTCTCATATTTCAAGGCATTGTTCCTTATTCTGTCTGTCTTGTGGGAACAGTGGCAAGACAACCAACATTCAGACAATTAAGAAATATGGTAAAAAAATGAGTTAATGAGTTAAGAGTGGTTAGAGTCATACCTGACACAAGGAAGATGGTTATTGTTGTTGAAGATCAGTCAACTCCAGTTAAAGGATATCTCTGCTGGAGTTGCACAAGGAAATGTCCTTGGCCCATATATCTTCAGCTGTTTTTCCTACCCACCACCATGAGATCAGAAATGGGGGATTTTACTGGTTACTGCAAAATGATCATCTCCTCAGATACTGAAGCAGTCTTTGTCCAAACACAGCAAAAGCTGTACAATATCCAGGCTTTTGCTGTCAGTTGACAAGTAATATTTGTGTCACACAAATGTCAAGAAATGACCATCATTAACAAGAGAGAATCTAATCATCACCTTTTGAAATTTAGTGGCATAATCATCACTGAATCCTCTACCATTAACATCATGGTGGTTATCATTGACCAGAAATTTAATAGGAAGATATCGACATGTCCATATAGATACTATGGCTGCAAGACACTATAGCAGCATGGTGGCTCAGTGGTTAGGATTGCTGCCTCACAGTGCCAGGGTTCGATTCCAGCCTCGGGTGACTGTCTATGTGGAGCTTGAACATTCTCCCTGTGTCTGCGTGGGTATTCTCTGGGTGCTCCAGTTTACTCCCGCAGTCCAAAGATGAGCAGGTCAGGTGAATTAGCCATGCTAAATTGCCCATAGTGTCCAGGAATGTATAGGGTAGGTGCATTAGTCAGGGGAAATGCAGGGTAGGGGAATGGGTCTGCGTGAGTTACTCTTAGGAGGGTCGTTGTGACCTATTGGGCCAAGTGGCCTGTTTCCACACTGTAGGGATCCTATGAAAGAGCAGGTATGAGACTAGGAGTTCTGAAATGATCAACTCATTTCCAGACTCCCCAAAACCTATCCATCAGCTATAAGGTATAAATCACTTTCTTATACAAAGCAGTATGCTTGACTGGCACCTTAATTACAAGTATTCATTTTCTCCACCACCAATACTGAGTAACAATACTCTGTACCATTTGTAAGAAATTCACCAAATTTCCTTCTAATGCATCTTCCATATACACAAATAGTACTATTTTGATTGATATGGTCAACAGATACATGAGAAACACCATCACCTGCAACTTCTTCACAAAGCCCCTCATCATCCAGACTTGGAAATGTGTCATCATTCCTTCAGTGTTGCTGGTCAATATTCTGGAACTCCGTCCATACATCAAACGAACTCCAGTGGTTCAAGAAGGTGACTCACCACCACCATCCGGGTGGAAACTAGAGATTAAGAATAAATGGTGTCCCAGCCAACGATGCCCCTGGCCCATGAATAACTACACAATGACTGCAGCAGGACAAGAATCATCTTTAGCAAGACAGCACATTCCAAACACACAACCACTACCACAAGGGCAGCAGATACATGAGAAAACCACCATTTGCAAGTTCCTCTCTAAGCCACTCAGCATCCTGGCTTAGAAATATTTCACTGCTCCTTCAATGTTGCTGGATCAAAATCCTGGATCTCCTTTCCTAACAGCACTGAGGGTCTACCTACAGGACATGGACGACAGCAGTTCAAAAAGACAGCTCACTATCAATTTCTCAAAAGCAATTATGGATGGGCAATAAATGCTGGTCCAGCCAGTGAAACCCATACCCCCCTGAATGAAGAAAAAAAGTTTTCTTGCCCTCAGCCTCAACAATATTTTTAACAGCATGCCAATTTGCACATTGCAAATCATGTTCAGTGTCCAGGTTAAGGAGGCATACAGCATTGGATTGGACTCCATAGAAAAGAAGCGTACCATTTTACAGCCAAAGCTGAATTTCAAAGACAAAACTGTAATTTGAAAACAAATAGTAAGTCTATTATGACTCTACAACAGCAAGACAAGGAAGAAGGTGACTCCAGGGAATCTTCCACAAAGATTTTGCAACCGATCAAGAAAATAAATAAGAGAAAGGCTTCATTAGTGACTTTATAAAGTGAGAATCATATTCTTTTTTATATACTAATATCTGCTTAGATCTCTGGGTCTGTCAACCTTGTATTCCAACATTATCTGAACAGATGATTGAAACAGCATGAAGTAGATGGAAATCATATGAATCATATTGTGACATGATTTACATACATCAGTCCACAAACTGGAGGCAGTGCGTGTCCAATTAGGAAACAGCATAGAGAAATAAAACATGCTGTTCAAATAGGTGGTGGCAATGAACAGTGGGCAATTTAGAACAAAGCAGGATGGGGTCTTGTGGCACAGTGCTACTGTCCCTATCTCTGAGCCAGAAGGCCCTGCTTTCAGTTTCACTTGCCCCAAAACTGTGCAGTATAAGCTCTAAGCAGGTTGATTATCCGAAAAGGAGAAAAGCAGGCAGTGTGAATCTCACTAAAATGGACAGATGTTAAAAACTTCAGGGATCGGATTTTGCTGTCAGATGCATGAATGAGGAAGGGGACTAATCTCACATTTTTGAATCTGCTTCTGTCATTACGCTGCCAAGTAATATGATTTTTTTCAGATATGTCCCCCTCCCATTTCTATGTCCAGGACATTTTGTGAGTTAGTTTAAGCACAGCTAGCCAGACCATGTACAATGCCTACATTCCCATTCACTTTTGGCTCTAGCATCCCTGATGCTACAGCATCATTTCTGGACCAGCACTGGTGTCAGCTTTGACTATGCAGTCAGGCCTCTGGAATGGGATTTTAACCCACAATTCCTGACATTGAGCAAGGTGTCTATAAAGTCCAGGATGATACTATATTAATTTTTTTAAAAAAGAGCTGGCTATCTCAGTAAGCCTGTTCACCAGAAGACAGGCACCAGCTTTGAGGCATTCCACAAAAACCCAGCTTTGGGCAGCAGAAAAGTGGCTTCTTCTTACACTTCTCGTAAAGTAGAGCTAATCCTGCTTTCATCGCCATCTACTTCAAATCCGCTGAAAAGAAGGTTATGGTTTCCTGTTCTCAGTGCTTTTATTTCAGTCTAGGGTTACATGTTGGGGTATTCATTTGGGATATGAAATTCAATCATACCTTCTAAGAAAGCCTATCTGGAGCAAACTACATGGTAAATTTCTCCACGCATGCACACTGCCCAATATGCACCAGAACATATTAATTAGTGCTGCCCTGAACATACATCACCCAATGAACTGATGGGAAACAGAATCCAAATTTGGCAGCTCCTGTCAATATCAGTGATGTTCACACTTGAATAAAGAATCTGGAACAGCAAGATATCCACTTCAGCAGCATTATTTAAAGGGTTTAGTACCCTGATTAAGGTATGTGAAATTTTTACAGCTTTTATTTCCAAGTGGCTGCAAGTACTGTAGAACACTTTAGGGATTGTGTGGTGAGTTCCTGAGTAATGCTGCATCCCCACAGGAATGGCATAGGTCAATACAGAGGCTTCATTCGAAAGCCCGATGAGTGGGGACAGCAGTGGCATTACCCCTGGGCATGCAGCAAAGCAGAAGATGGACAGGAGCTGAAGAGGGCAAATTCCATGCTGTATTCTCTGATGAATTGGAGCTGGGCCTCTCTTTGCTGTTTGAAGGTGACGGTGGGCAAACAGGCAGATTACTGGATTAGTGGTGCTGGAAGATTAGCCAATGCATTCATGTTTATTTTGTACTCTCCATTTTGCTTCCCCATTGAGGTCCTCATCTGAATTCCCCGCAACAGTAATTGTTCACCTCATTGTCCTCCAGGCAGCTGGTAAATATACCATCCATTCATTCTGGCTGGCACCCTATGATTTGCCATATGCTGATTCCTTCTCTATACGAGCCTCCAAACCGTGGTGCAGTGTCAATACTTGAGTTAATCTGTCAGTGTCTGATCATGAATGGGCCCTCTACATTGGCATTGTTCTGTCAATTTCTCTCCTGCTAGTGTTGGAAAGCAACAATTCAAGAGAAGGGAAGGCATTGGAAGAAAGAAGAGTGGACTGGGAAATGAGAAGTGAATCATCCCATTATCAGCAGCTTGCTTATCATTCCCAACGTCAAGTTGTTGGGATTTGGATAAGAGAGAGGTTGTAAAGGCAGGAGCTGTTTTCCCTGGAGTGTCAGAGGAGGGGTGTCTAAATAGAGGTTTATAAAATCATGAGGGGCATGGATAGGATAAAAAGATAAAGTCTCTTCCCTGGGAAAGGGGAGTCCAGAACTAGAGGGCATAGGTTTAGGGTGAGAGGGGAAAGACATAAAAGAGACCTAAAGGGCAACTTTTTCACGCAGAGGGTGGTACGTGTATGGAATGAGCTGCTGGAGGAAGTAGTGGAGGCTGGTACAATTGCAACATTTAAAAGACATCTGGATTTGTATATGAATAGGAAGGGTTTGGAGGGATATGGGCCAAGTGCTGGCAGGTGGGACTTGTTTGGGTTGTGATTTGGAGATGCTGGTGTTGGACTGGGGTGTACAAAGTTAAAAGTTACACAACACCAGGTTATAGTCCAACAGGTTTAATTGCAAGCACACTAGCTCCGAAAGCTGTGATATTTAACTTTGATTGGGTTGGAATATCTGGTCGGCATGGACAAGTTGGACCGAAGGGTCTGTTTCTGTGCTGTACATCTCTATGATTCTATGACTATATGACATAAGTCAGGAAGATGCTGTCACCAATATTAGTTGCTGTGGGTTCCATTGCATTCTGTCCTTTGATGCTGTTATCCTATTTTTTTAAGGGCTGAGGACTTCCAGATGTCCTTCTCCCCTGCCAGATCTGTGTTGCTTCCTTTAGTGTGACACCTTATCCTGCAAAAAGGCAGAATCTCAGTAACACTGCTTTAGATAATGTTATAGCAGAATAACTGGTGGTGGTTGTGGCACTAAGGGGTTGCAGGGAGCATTTATAGGTGTGAGTGGATGGTTAGAATATCTGAATTATTTGGATTAAGTCCTAGGTTCGAAGGATTGCTGCAAATTCAGTGTGTACTGCATTCAATAGCAAGCAAGGTTGCTGGTGTATTAGGTATAAGAGATCTCACAATTTGTGAGTGATCATCAGATCTCATGCTGCGTTGAATGCAGACTGCCAGAGTTGACTTTACTGACCACTGGCCCTACTCACTCGTGAAGATAGTCCTTGAGGAATGTTGGATCTCTGTCAGGCTCATGGCATCACCTCACCTGCCCAAGTGCATCACTAATATCTGAATACCACTGCAGCCTGTCCGGACTACTATGTCTGCCTGGTATTCAGTTTGCAAGAACCACTACTTGCCCTCAATGTTTGGCCTGCCTTTAAGAAAGAGCAGGCTGCCTGTATCACGTGGACTGCACCAATACTGCCTGGGCCTCCTTCCTATTACAGAAGCTGTCATCAGCACTGAGAAATTGGCAGCAACAGTGGAAGTGTACCAGATGAAGTGAGTAGATGCATCTTTGTGTTTTTCACACCTTCATTCAAACTGATATTGGGAGCTGGAGAATCTTGGCCCCATTCTCAAAAATTGGAGCAAATAAATTTTATTGTCTGACTGTTTCTTACAGGCATTTATAAATTTATCTATATATCAAAGTACATCGATTGTTATATTTTTCAATCCCTAATTTATTCATGATTATTCCTACACCATTTTTTTAATTTAACGTCAAATTCGGCACCGCGAGGAGTTGCTTCAATACTAGTTTGGTGTACATCTGTGAGTCACCACATTATAGCAGTTATCATCCATGGCATCAAACTGGTGACCCTACACAGTGGCCCGAAATTTCGTAAAGATGGAGATCCTCTCTGCCATTTTGAAAATGTTTCTGAAGGCCTAAATCTAGAAATCCCTCTCTTGAATAAAGCACCTAACATCTTAATGATGGAAGAGGGGAATGGAGACGAGTCCTAATTTGCATATCTATAGTTCATGGATGCAACTGCACAAGTTACATTTTGGTTACTTCAAGTTGTTCTGATTTTCGTGAATACATTATCCGAAACATAATATGGGCATTTCAGATCTGATGAGAGAATTTCTAAGTTGCTGAAGTCCTTTAGAGAGATCTTTAGGAAAGGCAAAATACCCATTTGTGTATGGTCTCAAGAGGTCATGTGTCCTTTGGAAAAAGGCAAGCTGTCCTTTGGAAGGACTGCTTAGGGATTGGTAACGTGGACATGAAATGTGTATAGAAAGTGTATAAAATCATCGCACCTGTCCTGTTCATTAGAACTGTTAAGCTAGATGCAAAGAAGAAACTAACTCAGAGGAATTTCAAAATTGCTCACAAAAGAAGCAGTCAACAGAGCTGTGAAAAGGGGTAGCCAAGCTGTCAAGGCATTTAAAACTTCTTCCCTTTAAAAATTAACAAAACCCTGTCTTTATTATAAAGAAAAATCCTTCTATTTTACACTCATGACATAAGTCTGAAGATTATCACTGCAGCATAAGTAACGTATAACTAATTTTACAACCTTTCATTATCACTTATAACTCAATGTAAACTGTTGTTGGCTCTTTGAAGTCAGACTACGAATTCTATTTGTTATTTTACGTTTTAAAAGAAGTTAAAAATAGAGGTTTTTTTAATCAATGTGAATTATTTTTTAAAAAATAATTCTTAAATTGACACCTTAGTTTGTTTTATCCCCTCAAGGGTTCTGAGATCTGCCCATGATGTACACTGAATGAGGTATAAAGTGTGATGGGTGGGGAATGATTGAAATCAGTTGATGTGAAATTGGAGCAGGGGTTATAAATGGCCACGGAGAGAGAAGGGTGGGTAGAAGGATATATGCTGACATGCAAGTTATGATGTTGTTATTGTTAAAAAGAAATTTACATAATCTAGACTTGTAACGATTGGTTAAGCTCACCTAATTAAAAGTTTCAAATTAATTCCTTCAGTTTACATTCCAAGTATGATGCAGATATACCATTCGACAAGATGAGAGGACTGAGCTTGTGATGAAGTCAGAATTTATTCAGCATAATCAAGTAAGACACTCATCTAACAACCAAAATATACTTAAATAACAAATAAACCAAAGTTATTCTTGTCAGATATACAAAACAGACTTTAAACTGGATTCAAGGTCCAGTTCGTGGACAAGAAATCTCTTTCTCTCTTGAGACACACACCTCAGATTTTCAAGCTGACAGAGGTTTCTGCCTAACTCCTCCTTAGATTTTTACAGTGAGAAATACAATAAAATACAGTGAAAAGCTTTTACTCATCACCAGAATATGAAGCCATTTGGATGATTTAACCATAAAGACAAATGAAACGATATAGTGTGAAGAGAAGTCCATCCTTTTTGGGTTCTGAGCCAGCTAAGACCCACCGTCGCCTCACCACCGTCTATGTCAGACCCAAATTTGCTGATCCTTTGGCACTATCTTTCACCACTGGGCCTTCCTTGCTAATGTTGCCTCATGGCTCACTCTCCCTATTCCAGGCTTGGTCTCTCCCCTGCACTGAGCTAACCCTCCTGCATGCTGAAAGCACTCTCCTGCACGCTGGAAGCACTCTCCCCACACTAGGCTTGGTCTCTCCCTACACTGGGCTCACTCTCCTATACGCGGGACAGACTCTGCAGCATGCTGGATGCACTCTAACCACACCAGACTCAATCTTTCCCCTGTATTGGGCTCACTTCCCTCCACCACGAGTCTTACTCCACTGCTCATATGTTTTACATTTTTAATTTATTTCTATTACGGAATGTCATAGCCACAAATAGTCCTCCGCCATAGTATTTTGTACAAATTTATCATGGTTTCTTTATACTGTGTCTATATTTATAAAAGCAAAGTTCTTTTGTAGTTTTTTGTGGCTGTATTCATGCAGGACAAACAATCAGAGGGTTTCAGTTTTCAATTCTAAATTAAATGGAGCTGGTCATTTGTCTATTGTCCATCCATTCCAAACTCCATGTAAGAGTTGCTGAACTATTGGAAATGTCTGACTGGGTGATTCATAGAAACACAGGAAATAAGAGATAGATTAGACCATTCAGCTCCTTAAGCCTACTCTGTCGTTCAACTGGACTGTGACTGGCAACGTACTTCCATGCCACTTTGTTGTACTGTGCTCATGTCTCTTGATGTTATTAGTGTCTAAAAATCTATCAATCATGTCCAATGACTGACCATCCACATTCCTTTGGGATGAAGAATTCCGAATATTCACCACCCTCTGAGTGAAGACATTGCTCAACTCATCCTTAACTGACCTAAACCTTATTCTGAGAATGTGTCCCTTGATTTTAGACTCCTCCACCCACCCAGCTAGAGGAAATATCTTTCAGCCATTTACTTCCTCAAGCCCTATCCTTTGTTACAATGATGTCACCTCACATTTTTCCAAATTCTACAGAATATAGGCTCAGTCTCCACAATCTCTTCCTATATTGACAACCTGCTATTGCAGGCATCTGTGTATAAAACTTTAAGTTATCTCGGGAATGTGACTTGAAAGAAGTTCTGGGATTTACATATTAATGAATTGAAACCTGCAACCCATTCTAAAAGATGAAAGACTTAACCGCAATTTACATTTGTTCAATATCTGGCATCTTTTGTATGACACGATGATCTTTTGCTATAAATTCTGTGTCCTATGATTCTGCTCCACTAGCTACCTGATGAAGAAGCAACACTCTGAAAGCTAGTACTTGCAAATAAACCTGTTGGACCATAACCTGGTGTTGTGTGATTTTTAACATTGCAGGAATCAGTTGACAGAACTTCTATTTCCCCCTCTGTAGCAAGTGAGGTAAAGAATCAAAAACTAAGCCCAACACTAAAGGTGTGATCTCACCAAGCCACTACACAATTGCAGAAAAACATCTTTATTCCTGAAGTCACGTTCTCTTGTGATAAAGGTCAATATATCATTTCCCTTCCTAATTACTTTTTGAAACTACATGTTAGTTTTTAGTGAGTCATGAGTAAAGACACCTAGATTCCTTTGAACATTGTAATTTCGGTTTCTCACCATTTAAGAAAATCATTGCATTTCTGCTTTTCCTACCCAAGCAGATAATATTTTTCTACCCAGCCTGTCTGACTGACTGTGTAACTTCAATACTCCTTAGTGACCCTTAATGTCCTCAGGGCAAATGTTTAACTTCTCAATATGTGATGTCTCACGTTAAAAACTAGTAGTCCCCTGTCTGGATGCTGCACTAAACAACCAACATGATTATGGAAATTGCAATGTTTACTCAATCCCTATTTGTTCCAATCAAGCTTTCTATGTCCAAGTGCAAGTTACCTGTTTTACAAAAATGGTCTCAGCAGTCACCTGGTGTGTAACTTTTAATCTGATGCATAGTCTGTTTCAAAATGTTTATAAATATAAATTATTGTATTTTATGTGCCCTTAAATGTGTTTAATAGATTACGAAAAAGGTTTATGAAACTAGGAGACAGTTGTTCTAAAGAATTGATTATTAGTTAACAAAGAGTAATCTATAGCAGCTATACCTCCTTAACAATTTACTGAACTTGTGCAATATCTTTACGTCAAAATTTGTTCAACTTGTGGTTTTAGAGTGTTTTTCAAGAACAATTTACCCCTTGGCTATCACATGACAGCATAGAAGGATTATCGAAAGATAATCAAATTTATATGAAATTTGTATCAATTTTACAAAAAAACTGGCAGTACAGTTGAAATGCATAGTCTGCTGGTGTTGATTAGCAGGAATTTTGTTCACGTCTGAAAGCAGTTTTATAGCTCATGTTGAAATGTCTGCAATGACTAGATATTCGAAGTATACAGCCTCTCAAAACTCATTTCACTAACAAAAAGGAAAAATACACTCAACCTATCTTTAATTTAACTACAGGTTTCATTTCTAAACTCTAATCTAGATGCTTTGATAAAGCATTCCAAGGAACAAGGGTATCAGTGTTCATTAAAAGCAAGTTCACGTAATCTGATATTAGTAAGAACAAGGTACTTAAGCATGGAAATGGAACACCCACTAGAAACGTCCACAACTCATTAATCAGGTTTAACTTCACAACAACCCTCAGAAGTCCTCATTCAAGTAGGCTTGACAGAGTTCGTCTGTCAACTGATTTGTCGTAAAGGCCAAATATGTCAATATGAGCACAAGCACATAGTTCAAAAAAGAGGAAGAGCATCAGATTAAGCTAACAGCTCTGACCACCAACAAGCTATGTTGTACATGACAACTGACAATGTAGCTGCAGTAAACCTTCAAGAACTCTAATTGCTACTTCAGCTTTCAAAGCACATGGCAGCAGTGAAATGTTTCACTGGAGACACGCAGTACAGATGTTTCCAGCTTTTCTCCAAAATTGTCTCACTGTTCCAAAATTTTAAACTCATAGAAACATGCAGCTGAAAAAGTAACCATTTAACTCCTATTGCAAGCCAGCAAAAAAGGCTAACTTATTCGAACATGATTCAACAATACAATTCAACAGTATTCTTCCTTGTGACAATATGTGATCGCACTGCACAGGGAGGAAGGCTGTCACTCATGACGACTTATTCCTTTAAAGTACCTGTAATCGCACCTCACACTAGGCACCAGACAATGTGAATGTGCAAGTTAGAATTAGGGGTAGGCCATTTGGCCCCTCAAGCCTATTCTGCCATTTACTGAGATCATGGCTGCTCTTATTGTAATCTCAACTCCACATGTCCACCCAACCCCCACACCTGTTTTGCTTTCTGAAGGAAAGGAACATCTTTTCAGTATAATGAAGAAATAAACATAGGAGAACTTCAGGGTTCATGTCTGTGCACATGAGCACAGCCCAGATTGCAGGAATGGGATTACTAATGTAAGTGGGCTGGGTGGTCCAAGTTGAAGTTTCCAGACCAGACCCTCCAGGAAAAGCAGAAAAGTGACATATTTCTCCAGTGGTGGAGCAATGTCTGGGAAGAGTCAATGACTACATTGGACCAATTTTATAGAGCACTTCAATAGGAGTTAACTGCTGTATTAGAAAAGACATTATCCATGAGATGTCATTATCTTTCTTTCTCTACTATGCAGTCCTGTACCAGGCTCTTAAATAAATTCACGGCAACTCTCACTAAAATTCCAGTTTTAGCTTAGGAACTTCACTAGCATCTCATCCTAGTGCTGGCAGATTGTCCAGCACCACTCTACTCCAGAATCTGGTTTCCAGCATCTGCAGTCATTGTTTTTACCCAGTATTGACCCAATAGCAGGCAGGGAGGTGCCATGCAGGGGGCAAGACTATGAAACAATTTGGGGACACTAATGGGATCCTAGAAATGGTTGAAGGGGAGGACAATCTCATTCGAAAGCTGATGGCACATGATTGAAGAACCCTGCATCAGGAAACGTTTGGGGAGCGGGGAAGGGTGGTGGGTTGGGGGGGGGGGTCTACTAAGCACTACCCCACTGCTCCTTTTGCTAACTGTCTCTCCAACTGACATATATCTCTGACCTAAGATGTAACAGATGTGTACGTGTGTGTGTGTGTGTGCGCGTGGTGTGTGTGTGTGTGGTATGTGTGTACGTGTATGTATGTGTGGTGTGTGTGTATACATGTGTGTGTGTGTGTGTGTGTGTGTGTGTCTCTATACAAAATGTTAGTTGTGGCGCTCAGAGAACTCTTCTGTTCTTGTTTTGTATATCAAGGGATCTTTTACTTTTACTTGAAACAACAAACAGTCCACAACTGAAAGATTGCATCACCAAAAAATGCAAGGTACGCTAAACACGACAGTCTAAAACTGGGCTGGAATTTGAATCTATGACTATTTGACTTCAGGCTGAAAATGGTTTCAACTGAGCCAAGTTGACACTTATTGTCATCTGCCTTATCTGTAAAAGTACTCAATCAGATACCCAATGATTTAGCACTCAAGTATTGAGGTTATAAGTATCTTCCATCTTCCATTCATTGGGATGGACTGAACTAAATTATTGATAAATTGTGCTGTGTGTTTAAAGCAAAACAAGGTATGCTAGTAACTCAGTGACCAATTTCAGGAAAACATAACAAGCCCCAGAAGGTCTCAAAGAACTGGTTTTCCTGCTCTTAAACTGACCAAGACTGAGGATCTGAGAATCAAATTTTTGTCTTGTGTCTTTGAATTTGTATTTTGGAATGTGTTTCCTGAGCTCAAGATAATGAGTAATGAACATGATTACTTTATATTCATCTCCAAATTGATATAATTTTTATATTTCTTATTTTCAGTATGGTCTTATTTTTGTTGAAGGTAACATTGCCACAATGAGTGTCCAAGTCTTGTATGAACCTGAGAACTGGGTCAGTTAAACTTCAATGTCAAAGAACACCGACCCCTGTATTTTGCTATAACACTGCTGAACAAAATAAGGAGGTAATTATAGAGGTTAATGGTGTTACTTCAAATGGTCATTTTTTTATTCACTCCTTTACTTTAAAAATCAAGTAAAAGCCTAAATCTTTATTGTATGCACTGAAAGTGTGGAATTTTGCCAATAATCAGCAAATATTGGAAGATTAATCATTTCTAGGGGAAGGTATATTCTTCAAATGCTGTCAGAAATACGCCTTTTTGGATTAAATTGTCAATAGTTAATATTATATTTAAGGCTGAGCTCTGAACTTGGGCTTTTGTATAACAGTGGCACGTAATCCATTATAAAGTCCTTTTTAAGCCGTTCACCAGCCTGATATTCTGCTGAAAGATCTCTCAGATTAAAAGTAATTCTAAGGTGCACTTAAGCAGCTCCAAAGAACATTCAGTGATCAAAAAGTTACTTCTTTCAATCTTAGACATTTTCTCAATACAATTAAAAGCGGTTCCACGCACTATCATATTAGACGATTTGTTTCCTTGTTCTTGATAAAATTGATAGAGTACTTTATGCAATGATCCTCTAAAGAGATAAGTTGTTTTTTTTTCTCATGCCCAACTGCACTCTGGTGATCAGTTAGGCCTATTAAGTAGTATAGCTAGGTCAGGTATTCAATACTGTGAAGGCAATAGATAAAAAAGATAATTAGGCTTTAAAGTTGCAATTTATTGTGAGCCAAAAGCTGTACAATGAGTCTGAATGATTAAGATACACCAATTTGGTAAAATAGAGTGCCTTCGCTATTGCTCTGTCTAAATTTTGACTTATAATTTATTGTAAAATCCCTACATTGTGGAAGCAGGCCAAACCAACCCTCCAAAGTGGGCCCCACCCCATAGCCTTGCATAGCCTGCAAACTATAGGCAATTTAGCATGGCTAATCCACCTTGCACATCTTTGGACTGTGGGAGGAAACTGAACACCCAGAGGAACCCATTCAGACATGGGGAGAACGCACAAACTCCACACAGACAGTTGCTCCAGGGTGACATTGAACGTGGGCCCCAGGTGCTGTGAGATAGCAGTGCCAACCACGGAGCCACCTTGCTCTTACTTTGGCAATATCTTAGTCAGGTTAAAATGAGTAAAAATGAGCAATCAAGGAAATAAGAAATTAAACTATTTACAATCAGAATGGATTGTATCAAATATGTGACATTGTTGGCCTGCCAGTGAAAACATTGAAGTTAGATTTTGCCAGAAGGTATTTTATATGCATATGCAAATACAGCTTCAATTATGAATGAAGAAGATAGATTACCACAATCACTTTCTTGTAGACTTCAATTATAGAATGAAGTTCAACAAATCAACTTCCAACTAACAGATGACTCTTTTCAGTCAAGTGATTTCCATTTAGAAGTAAATTGAAAGTGATTGTATAATCTTGGAGTCTGCTCTCAACATGACTGGACACTGCAAAAAGCAAAGCTTTCTATTAGAATCTAGGAGAGAAAAGGAATTGATATTTTTAGGCAATTCTTAAAGTACTGAAAAATAGCTTCAACTTGTAATGACTGCTGCCAGCTTGTTGTGGTTTGTTGTGGGATGAAGCCATTCATCTCTTTGTTCCAAGTAATAGAGATCTCAAGAATTGGGTATAGTTAATAACCAAAAGTTGATCATATTTCTGCAAACTATACATGAGTTTAAAAAATGCTTCCATATCTCTCCAGTGACTGTCTCAGACTGACTCCACATCTCTGTGTCTCATCATCCAAGTGGGTGTGGTAATCACACGTCATGACCTTAACCCTTCCAGACCCATTTACAGCACCTTCCAAGGACTAAAGTTCTGTAGATAGTTACTGTCCTGTCTGTTACAATGCAGTTCACAAAACAGAATACTGGTGCTGCTGGTTACAAAGCACATTGTACATCAATTTTCTGAGATAGCAGTATGAGAACTACATTGTATCTTCTGCTTTTATTACAATGGTCTAAGTGAGCTCTGATGTGAAGTGTACAGCTGGTTACACTCCTCACCATTAAAAACTCACTCCGTCTTCTTCCAGAGTGGACATCCCGATTCCACAAATCTATGGATTGAACTTTAACACATTCAAAACTATCCATTTGCACAGAGTTACAATCAGCCTCCGTACATTTCATGCAACCTCTTTGGCTTGTAAGAGATATGTAGCAAACTTTGAATGCACGAATTGAAATATGCAAGAAATGGGGTTGAAAAGGTGAGAGAAGTCATTTTGTGGCAGTCGCCCAAAGTTCAAGCAAGCCACAATACATCAATGTCCGACAAATAAATTTCCTTAAGCGACCAGCTTGCCAAAGAAAAAGGTTTTGATCGTCTCTTCCACTAAAGATATAATCTTTACTTAATCAGAGGCAGCTTTAATCATTAGTAGCAATTGTGAACCTATAATCATTTGCCAAGAAGATGGCTCTTCTTTTTTTGGTATGCATTCTAGACTGTTATTTAAATATTGAACTGAAGGATTGCTAAATTGTCAGATAGTTCCATATTGATAGTACCATTGATACCATCTGTTCAAGCAGTTTCATGAAGTTCTCTGTTGGCACTTCCATAAGAAATCACTGTTATGAGTGTTTGACTGAGCTTCAAAAGGCTTCACTGATTTCATTGTTTAAGTTATAACTTTAGAAAGGTTATTAAGTGATCAAGGATATGAAAAAAGAACAATTTCTCTTATTAAAGATTTATCATTTGACAAAATTTAAAAGCTTTGATGCCTTCAGGAATGGGACTTTTAATAATAATATTGAGTTGCAGTTAGATATTTAGAAGTTTATATTATTTCACGTCCACACATTCCCTCAAGTCTGTCCATGGTGGGTACTGGGTGAATGGCGATGGAACTGGTGTGGAGGATATTTGTGGCCATGAGAGAGGTTGGCATCATGTTTTGGTATTGATTTAGCATGGAGGGTATGTGGGACCAGGGGATGGGTAAGGGAAGCATGACATGGCATTAAGTTGACAGAGAGGATGTGAGGGGCTATATGTAATGAGATGGTAGACACAACTTTAAACCTTTTTCACTCACTCACACCTGTGGTTACCTGCACCCTGTTACTGTCGTTCACAGGCTTGGCTCTATCCTGCACCCATCCCAAGACCAGAAATGACACAATTCAGGCTACTTTCCAGCAAGGTGAGTCAAGCTATCAGACACTGCCACAAAAATCCCATTATAGAAATCCTTCATTTAAGTTGGTCAATTTCTTCACTAAAGAAGCATTTTATAATTTGTGGAAATAACAGATTCATGATCTTTGAGGTCTTTAAAATACTTTCTTCTGTCCTCCAGTTTGAAGGAATGCAAGTGAAGTGCTGCCATACCACACCTATTCCCTTTTTAAATGAATATTTTAGGCAAATTAGTAGCATTACCAAGAGCTTAAAATCGCTGTCTTACATTCCTAGCATTCTTTATCGTGCATTGCTTTCAACTACGCCATGCTATTTTTTGCAGCAGACTAGGCACTATAATGAGAGGAATGCACCAAAGTTCTTTGTATTTTTAATTAAATTTAAATGACCAGCCTGAAGCATTCCTACAATTACTTCAACATTAAAAAAAGTAATGTCTCTCTCTGCAAAGTGTTTGCAACCTGTAGCCAGAGGCATTACTGATAAAATCCATTGACATTCCATCAGCTAGACCAGCATGCAGCTGAATCCAACTTTTGCTTTGGCTTTCAGTATGAAAATTCCAAAACATTTTAATCAAAGTTCATGCTCAATCTCTCATGAAATTTACATACTTAAAGTCATGAAATTAAATGAGGTCGTACAAAACTTAAGGGATGAGACGTATTCTTTAAGAACTGCAAAAATGTTTGACAATAACTTTGTACATAACGTTATATCTGTGCTTTCAAACTTAATTTACTTTTAGTAAACAATACTAGGTTCGCCAAAACATGACTTCAATTAATTATTGTAAAAGCATTTTTTCTCTTTCGAAAGAAGAAATCCAGTCTCTTTCTATTTTCAAAGTACATGGCCCAAATTTTCCCTGGGGTTGAGAAGGGGCAGGATGGGGAGAGTCCAGAACTAGAGGGCATAGGCTTAAGGTGAGAGGGGAAAAATTTAGAAGGAACCTAAGGGGCAACTTTTTCACGCAGAGGGTGGTACGTGTATGGAATGAGTTGCCAGAGGAAGTGGTGAAGGCTGGCACAATTACAACATTTAAAAGGCACTCAGAAAGTATGTATGAATAGGAAGGATATGGGCCGGGTGCTGGCAAATGGGATTAGATTAGGTTAGGCTATCTGGTAGAATTGGACAAGTTGGACCAAAGGGTCTATTTCCATTCTGTACATCTCAATGAATCTAAATCTCCATTCGCCAGATAGTTGAAATATTGGTCTATTGTCATGTAAGACATTATTATCTAACTAACCCAATTATGTCAAGATAATATTACCTGTTGAATAGTTTCTAACATGAGTCTGATAATACGGTTATCAGCGGAAAGATTTTTGAAATATTTAAACAAAACGCTGGATTTTAGACTTATTGGGTTTGATATTCATAATTAATTGTTGAAATAATATTACTCGATTTTTGTCTCCATAATGTAACACAATTTAGTGTGCATATCTCTAATCGAGTGTCAAATTTAAGATCATTCCTCTGGCTGCCAAATCAATTGGTTTTGTAATATTATTGTTTTGAAACGTAGGACATGAGTTCTGAACAGATTTCATTAGATCCTAAAGATCAAATTAACTCTGCAAGCCAATCACTGAGATTGTGCAAGAAATATGTCATGAAGAAGTCATTGCAAAGCTATCAGGGGCTAAATTCAATGTGTTTGTGGAAGTTACAAGTGCATAGACCAAGTTCAAAGGCTTCAAACCTAATAGACCCAACACTGAGTGCACAACATTGAATTAAGTACCTTATTTCCATTATCAGAAAATGTTCTAGTTTAGCTTTCCAAACCCAGGAACAGTCTAACCATTGACTTTTGAAGGAGCTATTTGATGTTGCTGAAAAAATTAGTATTTCTTTTCTTCAAACTTAGCTTCATGTGGTGCCAGTATTGGCAGTTTGATCACCACATGTCCTGTTCTATTTGCCTTTTTCTTGCTTAGACTTATGTACAACAAGGAATTTGGTTCAGGAAATTTAATTTGTCTCCATTGCTCTACAACTTTGAAGTCCATGTTACTATTTTTGATATTTATTTTCAGGTGCACCTTTACCAAGTTAATTTGTAGTTGATTATCAGATGCTATCGAATTTAGTCCTATTTATCATTACCTCAGGCATAACCAAAAGGAGAAAGGGCCGATTTTTGAGCAGTGACAATCTCATGCAGAATGCTGCTCTACTGCTTCTTTTTAAAAAAAATGTCTGTCATGAAACAGCTTTGCACTTCTGACAGGATATTCTGATGAGGGCTTCTCGAGAAGTGGAGAGCTGTCTTTTCTCCCAGATAGATGCCTTATAAAATCGAACATTCGGAGGAAGGCAAATGACACCTATTTTTCTCAGCACTCAGCTGCTTGGTTCTGAGATTTAATGGTCCACAGTCATAGACAGACACCTTGGCAGCTGCTGTCGAGGTGTACTTGAGTAAAACTGTGAGATTAGGATGCCCAAAGGATAGGATGCCATGAGAGTAGGCGAGAGTGATGACTATAGATGCTAGATATTAGAGTTGAGAGTGTGGTGCTGGAAAAGCACAGCAGGTCAGGCAGCATCCGAGGAGCAGGAAAATCAATGTTTCGGGCAAAAGCACTTTATCACAGAGTGGTGTACCAGATTAGTTCGGTATCCCAATGTGGCAAGTGAAGGAGTGTTTACAGAAGAAAGGGTGGGTGGAGATACCAAGTCCATCAGGGGATTTGGAGGTTAGGGAGAGGGTGAATGGCAGGGTGGGGAGGTCTTCCATCCAGGACAGGGGAAGGGAACACTGAATTCAGAGCAGGAGAAGATAAGGATATTGCGGAGAAGGGTAAAGCACAGTTCAGGTCTGGAGTGGGGAAGAAGATGCTGCTCTGGAGTGGGAGAAGGGGTTGATGGGTCCAAAGATAGAGAAAGAGGGAGGTCAGGTCTATGGGTGATGGAAGTGAGAGAGATTGGTGTAGGAAGGGAGATCAGATCTGGATGCAGGGGAAAGGGACTCCAGGTCCAGAGGTGGGATGGTGGCTATTCTGGGCATAGAGGGGAGATGGCAGGTCCAGTGGAGTGTGGTTGGGTCCAGGCGATAGAGAGAGTGTGCTGTGTACTGGCAGGTGTAGGTCAGGGTAGGGTGGTGTAAGTGTTTGACGGCAGTGTAGCTGAGAGTACATGTGCTAAGTAGGGACACAGCTGAATATTTTCTCAGGAGTTATACTGTGCCATTTATACTTAACTTTTCCTGAGTATCTATTTACTTAACTTCAGAACTCTCCAAATTCTCAGAATTAAATGGATACTTCCATATTGTTCTAAACCTCTGGGAATTGTTCAGCTGAATCTTCCCTTTCCCAGGCAAATCCTTGAAAGTCTGCAGGACTCTCTGTGCACAACTCCCCACTATATTTCAGAAACAATTATCTCTGGCCATCAGAAAATCCAGACCAATAAAATATAACAGAAAATGTCATTTTCAAAGATAATGTGACATTTCTATGGTGAGTTACATTGGCATTGCAACATGATTAATTGAAGTTGAACTAAAGATAACAATTAAAAATAATTAATAATTTTACTGTCACTTTACCCAACATATATCCAGAACAATCTGGAATCTTTAATCACTTTTGTCTGTAAAATTGTAATAGCAGTGATCATGCAAACACATTAACCAACAGATTTTTCGATTTACAGTTTTATTATACATTGTATTGAATGTTTAAAGATATAAATTGAAATAGCTATTAATAATAATAATTTACAATATGTTTTTATTCTTCAGATTTTATTCCCTCATCTTCATATATCAACATAATTAACAGTGTGTCTGATTAGAATCTCATCTGTCACCAGCTTTAATTCTAGATTCGTATCCATCAGTTCCTGTGAGAAATGGTCATCTTTTGCTCTGTCTCTATTTTACCACAAAAAAAAAGTAATGATCAAAGCATACTTTGAAAGTCTAGCCTTTTCGTGCGTCAGTACTTAGCCAAAGGTCATCAGCCTTCACTCTCGCCACCTGATCCACTGCAGAACTGGTAACAGTAAAAGTTGCAGCTGGCCTAGTTGGAGCAGCTAACATGTTGTTGTGTGCCCAGCAGATGTAAAAATTGGTGGAATGATCAGAGTGCACCTGTTGGATTATAACCATCTGCTATCCAAAATGTCGAGAAAAAAAACACTGACCGCCTCTATCTAATCTCCATCCTGCAGCAAAGGGCCTTTAGGCAACAAAACACAAGTAAATAATCAAGCTTTACAAAGAAAGAAAGTCCAACACAAAGAAAACAGACAGCCCCAAGTAGGCCTCAAGGGACGCTAATCCAGTATCATTGTCGAGTTTTGTTCCAGCTGATAACCAGAAAGACTAACAGGCTTAAAAACCATTAAAATTCAAATAGACAACACACTTCAATGTTTCAAAAGTTTCAGAAAAAAAGAAATAATACTCTCACAGGAGGCTTTTCAAAATGTCTGTGAGGAGGAAATTTTTTAGCAATTGGCTAAAAGACCAAAACAATTACAAGAATATTGGGATCTCAATTTACCCATTCTAGCTCTTTGAATAAATAATCTCAGTGCATTATATAAGTGGCATTATTTTCTAGGGAAGCTAATCCTCTCCTTTTAAAGTTGTTTTCATTGTTTCTCCTACAAAATGCACTCTTAAGAGTTAATACTAAATAAGCAGGAATATAACAGGCTCTGATGTTTCCGCAAGTACCATTCTAGGGCTAGGATGTGGAAGGTGTTCGATCTGGGGAGTGATTCTCCCTGTCGAGCATTTTGTAGCTTCATTTAGCACGTCCTACAACTACAGAGCTGAACTTGTGAATTCAGTAGCCTGGGGTACAAATTGGCATCTCACTTCTTAGTGATATAGCCCACTGCTATTCTAATATCCTGTGGCAACATGTGCATGTTACACATTAAAAAAAGGAATAATTGGATAATTATGCTGTAGTGAAGTGTTAAAAAAAGCATACTTAAGGTTTTACAAGTTAATTAAAAATAGTATTTGACTTTTCAAGGTGAATAACGATTACCAACAAAATACCACATAGGTGATCTACATGATTTGATTTTTTTTCATGTAATCAGAAATCTAAGCATAACTTATTTGCAACTTGCTGCACATAAGTTAATTAGTCAATTTAGATCAGGACGCAACACATTTCTGCAGAATAATAGATGGTGAGCAAAATATAAATTTAATATTCACTATTAAGGACAATGCTTTAACTTAGAAGATTAAAACCACAAGATAATTGGATAATCCCCAAGAGAGAAATATAAATCACCATTTCCTCATGGTTTGTCACGGCTGCTGTTTGTACTTCCAAGTTGCAAATGGTTTCAAATAGTAAATCGTTTCACAAAGTAAAGTCTATAGTGATTTGTAATGAGGTCAGATGGATGGACCTCACAAAATATGAGTTCTCTGACTGGGCCTGTTAAAATGTCTAATCAGGGAGCTCTGGCTGATAGATATAAACAGGATATCAAAGTTTCTGTTCACTCCGAGAGCTGGCTCTGAGGGAGGCAGACTAGTGTCAAGTACTATGCACGTAAATAAAAGGTGACTTGGTTACGGGAGTTATTACAGTGGCAACACGAGAAAAAAAGTAAGTTTCTGAAGAACTTTGCTCGCAACTGTCGTTTTTGAGTTGGAGTAAATATTTCTGGCATCATTCCATTATTTGAGAAGCTTGGCTCATTTGGTATTGCTGTGGAACACCGGGCACAGATATGTGGAAATAATTCATTATTTTTTTCCAGGGAAATGACATTGTGGCAGATGAAAAGCAATGAGTAATTGTCCTGACAGCTTGTGGAACTGGAGTCTTTTCGGTTATTAGGAGCCTGTCATCCCCTGACGCACCAGATACTAAAACCTTTTAAGAATTGATAGATTTAGTTAAGGAATATTACATCCCTAAGCCTCCCCTAAATCTGAGTTGCTATCAGTTTTACTCAGCAATTTAAGAACTAGGGGAATCTGTGCCAGGATTTTTGACATATATCAGACATGATGACTGACAAAGGCATATGACTTTGGTTTAATTCTGAATGAGATGCTGAGAGGCCAGTTAGTTTGTGAGATTAATGATGTAATCATGCAAAAGCACCTACTAGCTGAAGCTTAACAGATCCTCAAACAGGCACTACAACTGACTTTGTCATTAGAAAATATAGCAAGTGGAGGATATGAATTACAGGGTATACCAATGGAAATTGACATCCTCACCAGGCCAACTGAACTTAGGGGTCATCACTTGAATGAAGATTATTGCATAACCTCAGGCAGGACATAGCCTGAACTTTGGGCTGTAGGTCAGTCCACAGCAAAACTCCAAAACAAAGCCAAGCCCAAATGGTTAAAATTTTCTGCAAACCATTGTAGTTGCTGCTGGTATGTGGACTCCAGACAGCAGAAGAGTCCCACTGGACCTGAACTGAGTAAGAGAACTCATAGGCCAACATCCAAGAGAGTAGACACCCTGGAAAGCCCACCTACATCTGACTTGGAACAGTTAAATTGCTTAGCAACATCCAAATCAGAACCAACCAAAGTAAATGTCTGGTTAAATAGTTTCCCAGTTCAAAAGGAGGTTGATACTAGTGCAGCCGTACTAATGTCGACAGAAACAATCTTTAATAAAATTTGTTCTTAAGATTGCTTGAGACCTTAGCAAGACTGAAAACCTTTGCCAGGGAACCTTTACCGATTAAGGATACAATCTTGGTTCCCTTCTCGTATGAGAAGCAGCTGGTTCAGTTATCATGGATTGTAGTAAAAAGCTGGGGTCCAAGCTTGATGGGATAAAATTGGTTGAGAAAGATTTACCTTGATTGGCTCGTCATTTCTCAATTAGAAAATGGCTGCCTGAGTGAAGTCCTAATTAAATATCTGGAAGGTTTTCAGGAAGGTCCAAGCACTATCAAAGGAGCCAAGACTGACCACCTTGCAAGTTGACCAGGAAGCAATTCCACAATTCTGCGGTGTCATTTATTTTACATGGGAAAGTGGAGGCAGAAATCAGGAGGCTGGAAAGGCAAGGAATCATCAAACCAATACAGTTTGGAGAATGGGCAGTACCAGTCGCACCGATTGTCGGTCCGCCTTTGTGGAGATTTTAAACAAATGGTAAACTGCTTCTTGCAATGAGATAAATACGCAATCCCTTCCAGAGAGGACTTATACAACAAAGCCAGTGGGGGTTGGGGGTGTGGGAGCTGTCCCTCACGAAGTTGGACCTGAGCCACACATACCTGCAATTGTGGTTAATTGAGGGTTCCCAGGCGTGTGATACAAGTAATACCTAGAAGGGTTTGCATCAATATACAAGATTGCCATTTGAGATATCATCAGCCTGTACCATTGTTTAGCAGACGATGGAGAACATTTCACAATGTCTACCCCAGGTTGCCATTTATCGGGATGATACCCTAATAACTGGGAAGGCCAATAAAGAGCACATAAAGAATTTGGACATCGTCCTTGGACATTTCACCCAGGCAGGCATATGCCTTTGAAGGGAAACATGTGTGTTCCAGGCACCCCAAGCGACCTACTTGGGCTACAGAGTCAACAAGACTTAGTTACTCCCACTGGAAGATCAAGTAAGGGCGATCAAAGGTGTCCAGGCTTACACCCAAAACTTGGGTCATTCTTTGGATTGATCAGTTATTACGGAAGGTTCATATGAAACCTGGCCTCCATCCAGGCCCTTACATCTGCTACTGAAAAAGGGTCGGCCTTGTATATGGTCTCATAGCCAAGGCATAGCCTTTCGGGGTGTGAAGGTGCAGCTACATCATTGAAGACATTGGCAAATAAGATCCCAAGTGAGAGCTGATATTGACATGCAATGCCTGCTCCTACAGTATGGGGGTAGTGTTGGGTCACAGATGGCTCAATGGAGAGAATGCCCAATAGCATATGCTTCCTGGACTTTGGCTGATGCAGAACACAAATACACCCAGATAGAGAAAGAACGTTTGGTGGTCATCTTGGTGTGAGAAAGTTCCACCAATACGCTTAAAGACGTAAGTTTGTATCAGTAACATACCACAAACCCCTGCGAGGGTTAATCAAAGAGGGTAAGGCCATGCCACCCATAGCTTCAGGTCAAATTCAGTGGGTGGGCTCTTATTCTAAGTGTGTACAATTATAAGTCAGAACACTGTCTGGGAGGACAAGTAGCAAATGCAGATGTTTTGAGCCACCTCCCACTGGCAGATACACCATCGGTGATGCCGTCCCTGGAAGAGTGTCCAATCTGGTTTTAAACTTGATGGACCACACCCCCCTCCTCTTTCAGTCACTGTTGACAATATCAGACTGTGGATGCAAGAAGATCTGGTCCTGTCAAAACTGAAACAGCTGGTGGTGATGGGGGAAGTAAAATGGCCATCACAACCAGAAATGAAACCTTTCGTGTCCCAGCAAGATCAGATCACTATAGAGGATGGCATATTATTATGAGGAGCACAAGTGATTTGCCTGCGAAAAGGTCGCTACCAGATACTGGCTGAACTCTACCAGGGTCAAGCAGGGGTTTCTCAAATGAAAATGTTGGTGAGAAGTTGGTGACCCGGACTAGATATGGATAATACAGCATTGGTGGGCCAATGCTCAGCATGCCACCAATGACAAAGACTACTGTCAGCAGCTGCCCTACACTCAGGGGATTGGCCAAGTAAACCCTGAACTCAGGTACACATTGACCCGTGCCGGGCCTTTTATGGGCTCAATGTTCTTAGTCACTGTGGACGCCCACTCAAAGTGGTTGCACTTGAACAAAGATCATTCGGCAAACACAGGGACAACATTAGAAAATCTGCAAGTAACTTTTGCAATACACAAGTTCCCCGAAGTGTTGGTCACAAACAAATGGTCATTGTTTACCATTAGGGAATTTGGATATTTCCTACAGTTGAATGGCATTCGGCATATAAGGACAGCTCTGTACCATCCATCATCCAATGGTTTGGTTGAAATAGTAGTCCAAACTTTGAAGGCTGGCTTAAAGAAACAGCTTACAGCTTCCCTTGTGACCAAACTATCCCAGATCCTATTTGATATCAGACCACCTCTCATGCAATTGTAGAGTTGCTAATGGGGAGGAGGTTGTACATCAGGTTAAATCTGATCTTCCCAGACCTGGGGAGAGAAGGGTGAAATGGCATCAAGGAATGCCAAGCGAGAGAGACAGTTTACTTCAGGGGATGAATTTTGGTGCCAAAACCACAGGAATGGCCCTCCCTACATGAGTGAGAGGCATGGTCAATGCGAGGTCAGGTCCCAACACACAAAATTTATATAAGTGAGGCAGTCCTGAATAAGAATGTGAATTACCTGAAAGATGCAAGCCTGCAACTAGGGCAGAAGCAAAACATACCACCCCCTCAGAACATTCAGAAAGGCTCTCTCCCTCTATCTACAGTCGAAGAAACCTCAGAGTCTGAGATGGACATGTTGGATGTCACAGCCTTGACTCCTTTACCACCTGAAGACAAGGATGAGTTTCTCCTGAGACACTCCAGACACAAGAGGTATGGTATATGCCACCCTATCTGAGGCTGAATTAGAGGAACCGGACCCAGTGCACAAACACCTCAGGAGAAGCTATGGGAAATAGAACTGGCTTGTACCCCAGGACTCATTCAGGGAATGATGCAGTGATTGGAATGAGGTGTCCAGGTAGACCTAATTGAATATGAATTCCCTATTTGGGACTGTTGATCTGGTCCAATCAGGGAGTCCTGACTGACAGATATTAACAGGAATGTCAGAGGTTTTGTTCACTCTGAGAGCTGGCTCTGAGGAAGTTGGATCAGTGTTAATAAAGGGTGACTTGGTACAGGATACCAGTAACGTCTTTACAATATTCTTCAGGGAAAGTCATTACTGACAAAGGATTGAAATCTATGTGATGATGTGCCTTTATTAATACTTTGTGAATCCTGCATTTGATTCATCAAATGTAACTGAGTTGATACATAAAACATGGCCTTGCAACATTTGCTGAACAAATTGTTTATGAGATAGGGTGCATTCAGACTTTAGGGCTTTTTTTTGTCATGAAAATGTGGTGTAGCAGCTTTTTAAAAATGATTCTGCATTCTTACATGGTTTGTTGTTAGCAACTGCTGTAGCAACAAAATGGTTATCATTTGGATCCTTTTCTATCGTTAGACTTAGTGCTGGAAAATAATAAAAATCTGACAATCAGGCATAAGCAAAGCTCAACATTGTGGAATATTGGCCCAATTGGGAAGAGCTTGTAATTATATAGCACCTAGCATGGCTTCAATAGGTCTCAACTTTGGAACTGGAGGCAAATATTCAGGGTGCATGTCTTTAAGAGAGGGACAACCCTCACCCTCGCCAGTGAAAAAGCTGACCACATCAAGTGCCAACTTAAGGCTTCATGACCTGCCAGAATCATAGACTCCTGCTGTGCAGAAAGAGGCCATTTGAATCTGCACTGACCCTTCAAAGAGCATCTCATGCCACACCCAGCTCAGTCCCATGACCCGGCATTTCCTGTGGCCAACCCATCTAGCCTGCACATCCGTGAACACTACGGGGGCAATTTAGAGTGGCCAATCCACCTAACCTGCACATTTTTGGACTGTGGGAAGAAATCAGACCACCCAGAGGTAACTGGTGCAGACACGGGCAGAATGTGTAAACTCCACGCAGACAGTTGCCTGAGGTTGGAATCAAACCGAGTTCCCTAGTATTGTGAGGTAGCAGTGTTAACCACTCAGCCACTGTGCTGCCCAATGCTCAAGAGCAGAGATACCCCACTCTGCCTGAAACTGAGTCAAAGACGAGCAGCCTCAATGAGCAGCAGCAACCTGACGAAGCCCCAGGCTGCTGGTTAAATAGCTGGTTTGAAGACTTTTGCCCACAGCAAAATCATAAATTTCTTGGGAGGATTGAATGATGGGGTGGGTCTCAGGAAGAGAGAAGGATACAGAGACAAGAGTAAGGAGTTGGCATTCATTAGCTACCCTTGTGCCCCTATCCATAATCGGGGTTATCCCACATTAAGGCAAATCAAGGCTATTATCCCCCGAACACAGCAGGGAGGCCATCCTTTCTCCTGATGAGAAAAGGGATCTGGATGGTTACTGACATGTAGAGGAAAAGACTGGGAGAGAATCAGAGAATCCCTACAGTGTAAAAACAGATCATTTGGCCCAACAAGTCCACACCAACCCTCCAAAATGTACCCCACTCAGACCCATTCCTTACCATCTTACTCTACATTTACCCCTAATTAATGCACCTAGACTACACAACCCTAAACACTCTGGGCAATTTCGCATGGCCAATTCAACTAGCCCACACATCTTCGGGCTGTAAAAGGAAACCCCACACAGCCATCTAAGGCTGGAATTGAACCTGGGTCCCGCAAGCTGTGAGGCAGCAAGTGCTAACACTGAGCTACTGTGGGATGTATCAGCCACCCTTGGAAATAAAATACTGTGACCACAACAGAAATAGGAGGGGTCAGTAAGTATCTCAATCTGTGAAGAAACTGCTTTAAGACCCACCAATGTCAGCCCCTTTAACGGAAACATTATACTCAGACCTATGTACTGAACAGGACGCAGATCTGTGAATCCCTGACGCCTAACAATCCTAAGGCATTAGATCTATTGCTGAACTCCTTTTTTTAAGCCTGGTATTCCCACTGAAGTGAGTGGGCATGCAGGAGGCAATCTAGAGTTTTCCCCCCGAGGCCTCAATCCTTTTCTCCTCAGAGGTCGAGAAAATGGCTTCTGGTGGTTTTTCTTTCTTTACTTCTTCACAGGATGAGGGCATCGCTGGACAGGCGGCATTTATTGCCTGTCCCTAATTGTCCAGAGGGCAGTTAAGTGTCAATCAAATTGCTGTGGATCAGGAGTCACATGTTGACCAGATGAGGTAAGGATGGCAGTTTCCTTCCCTAAGGAACATTAGTGAATCAAATGGGTTTTCTGAAAAAAAAATCATTTCATGATCATTGTTAGACTTGGAACTCCAGATATTTTTTATTGAATTTAAATTCCACCATCTGC
The DNA here is from genome assembly GCF_047496795.1 of Chiloscyllium punctatum. Lineage (NCBI taxonomy): Eukaryota > Metazoa > Chordata > Chondrichthyes > Orectolobiformes > Hemiscylliidae > Chiloscyllium > Chiloscyllium punctatum. Next base: position 48,088,304 of record NC_092743.1, on the reverse strand, counting down.
CATAGCGGGATTTGAACCCAGACCCTACTTGGGTTGATAGTCCATCAATGGTACCACTAGGCAGCTACTGGCAGCAGTGGCTGTTTCACCACAAAGGTCATAGATATCCCGCTGGTACCTTTCACACACAAAAGAGAAGAAGCATCATGGCCATTGGTTTGAAGTAGTGTACAATGAATGATATTGATGGTGGGGTTGCTGTGAGAGTTATAGTGGAATGGAGAATGGGGTTGACTTAATTGGTGCAACATGGATTTCTCAGCATCCCCATAGGAACAATTCTGGTTTTCCCCTAAGAGGGTCAAAACACACACAACATCAGGTTATAGTCCATCGGGTTTATTTGAAAACACTAGCTTTCAGAGCACTGCTCCTTCGACAGGTCCAGAGAGGGACAGGACTGTTTTCCATAAAGCAGAAGGGAGCATAATATCAGGCAGGCCCTCCAACTGTCCAGGTCCTTTCTGCCTTATTGTGGGGCTGACTCCTCCTGAGAGTGAGAGAAGGGGATGGATTGAGTGAGATGATACTGAGTAGAACTGTGCTGGTGTTGGTGGAGGAAATGTAGTGAGGGGTCCCGAGTGAGTGAGGAGACTGGAGTGTTGGTGGTGTGACAGATTTGGAGGAGAACGAAAATGACTGATGGAAGATATTGAAGTGATAGAGATAGAGCATGAGTCTTGGTGGGAGGTGGGTTTGGTAGCAGAGAGAAAAGTGTGCCACTAATGCTGGCAAAGGAAGCAAGGTCATTGACCTTCTTATAGCATTAATGGCTGTTCCTCTGCATTACTGGGACTGCAGTGACCCTGGTGGAGATTTCAGACCAGGAAGCCATGTTCAACTGTCCTGGCCTCCTCTCCTGCTGCTCTGGGAGCAGGATACCCCTTCTCTCACCACTACTTCCTCCATTGGACCCCAAGGCCCCTGCTGGAGAATCGCAGCACCATCTTCTGATAGCTTCAGAACAACTGCCCATTATAGAGAGGGTCAGCTTTGAAATGACAGCTTGCCCTGCTAAAGACTGCACGGGTGCCAGGAATGCCAGTCTTTCGGCAGATTTCTGCTAAGTGATGAATTCATCCAAATATGGTACAAGGCAAGATGGGGTTAAAATCAAATAGGAGGGACACCTTGGCTCTGGAGGTATGGGAGAATGGGGGAGTGGCTGTTCTTAGTGAGATGAGAAATCTTTCAAAGCCTTGCACCAAGAAACCTTCCAAAATAATTCAACACAACTGGCATTTAGCGAAAAAGAGTAAGGTCCAACCCAGTGATTTATGTAGTTTTTGCGACTGACAATATCAAAATATGTGAGCTATAGTGTCCGATCGTACCTGGCAGTAACTTTATTTTCTCCCTTACTTCCTGGCTATAATTCAATCAGATTTAGGAGGCAGCTCCTCAATGCATGCTAGCAATGCTTTGTTTCATGATAATAAATCCTAATTGTCAAGATAATCGCTAAGAGTAAGTCCTCTTTCAATATATTTAAATGAATTCCAGGCAACTGCATCTCTAGATCCTCTGAAGTAAGAGCAAGTGTAAGACATTCAGCCCATCAAGCTAGCTCTACCATTTAATCAGATCACAGCTGATTCTGATAGTAACCACAAGTCCACATTCCTGCCTTACCCTGATGCCCTTTCACCCCTTTGCTTAACAAGAGTCTATCCACCTTTAACTTAAATATATACAAGTCCTCTGTTTGCACCACATTCTCAGGAAGGGAGTTCCGAAGACCCATGGTAGATTTTTTTGTCTAATCTCTTTTAAAAGGATAGGCCCTTACTTTTAAACAGTGATTCCACTTCTTGATATGCAAATAAGAAGACACATCCTCTCCATTTCCAACCTGTCAAAACCTCTCAGAGCCTTATACCTTTTAATCAAGTCAGATCTGATTCCAGCAATGCAAGCTGAGCCTGTCCCACTGAGTCTTATAAGATTCCATTTCTCCCCCACCACCAATTCCAAGTGCTAGTCTGGTGAACCTTCTCTGAACTGTTTCCGATGTATTTACATCCTTCTTTTAAAAAAAATGGCCAACGCACACAGTATTTCGGCTGTAGTCTCACCAGGGCCCTGCATGGGGAGCTGGTGGCAGAATACCATCTTTGCTATCTAATAACTCAGAGGTCCAGACTAACACTTTGGTGGCATGGGCTCAAATCTCAACATGGCAGTAGGTGGAATTTGAATTTTGTTAATAAGTCTGGAATTAAAAGCTAGTCACAATTAGGTGACCCTTGCAACAATCATTGATCGTCATAAAAGTGTGTCTGGTTTATTAATGTCCTTTGTGAAATCAAATCTGCTGGCCTACATATGATTCTAGTCACACTGCAATCTAGTTGTCTAACTTGTGATTTGGCAAGGAAAGGAATCAATTCAATGGCAGTTAGGGATGGGCAATAAATACTATCCTTGCTAGCAAGGTGCTCACGGAAGAGTAAAACCAAGCATGATTGACCTACCTAACGAATTTCCCTTGAAACAAGTGATAGCATTCCAATGTTCCCAATTACTTGCTGCACCTGCATACTAACATTTTGTGATTGATGTACTGGGATATCCAGAATCCTCTGCATCTCAGAGCTCTGCAATTTCTGACCATCCCAATAAAATGCCTTTTTTTAATTAGCACATAAGAACTAGGGGCAAAAATGGGTCCTTCAGTCCCTTGAGATGACTACACCATTTGATATGGTCATGGCTGATCTTATTTTGGCTTCACCTCCATAACCTTACAACCCACGATTAATTAAAAATCTGTCTATCTCCTTCATAATACTTCCTGCTCATAGAAATTTTCACATTTTCTCACATTATACTCCCCTTGGCCCATTAATGTTTGCCTATCTATATCATTTGGTAACCTCCTTATGTCCTCTTCACAACTTTTTCTTATTCATTTGGGGTGTATGGGTTCCATTTGTTGGGCCAGCATTTATTGCCCATGAGATGGTAGTGAGTTTCCTTCTGGAATTTGGTCCATTTGGTATAGGTACACCTACAGTAATGTTAAAGACTGAGCTCCAAGATTTCCTGCAGTAATGAGAAGGAAGGATGATATATTTCTAAGTCAGGATGTTGAGTGGGATAGCAGAGAACTTGCAGATCATGATATTCCCATGTATCTACTGCCCTGGTCCTTCTGGATGGGAGAGGTCATGGGTTTGAAAGGTGCTGTCTGAGAAGCAGCATTGATGATTTTTTGTGATGTCAGTTTATCAATGGTACACACTGCTTATCTTCGTGTCGTAAGCAAATTTGGTAGCCATGCCTTCTGTCTTTTTATCGAAGTAATTTACACAAATGGTAAACAGTTGAAGTCCCAGCATTGATCAGCCATGGCACACTACTTGATATATCATGTCAACCTGAAAAAGACCCAATTAAGCTTGCACTCTGCTCCCTGCTAAACCATTGATATTCTATCTGTTCTGATATACTGTCACTGTATCATGAACATTTTAACAATTTTATTTAAACTTTGTTGTGGCATTTTATTAAACATCTTCTGGAAACAAGTACATCCACTAATTCCCCTTTATCCATTGCACATGTCCCCTCATCAAGGAGCTCCAATAGATTGGTCAAACACAATTTTCCTTTCACAAAATCAGCCGACTCTGCCTGATTATCTTGAACATAACTAAAGCGCCCTGCTATACCTTCTTTAATAATAACTTCTGATGTTTTCCTTATGACAAAGGTTAGGGCTATCTGTTCTGTAATTCACAGCTGTAAGTCTTACAACCTTTTCTTGAATTAAGGAGGTACTGTTACTTTCTTGCAGTCTGATTGGACCTTCTCAGAATCATGGGAGCTTTTCAAAATAAAAAATGTACCAATTCTCTCACTATCCACTTCTTTTAAGACCCGAGAGTGGTCTATCAGGACCCAGGCACTTGACAGGCCTCAAACTCTGATAAATATCATAAACGTTTCAATTATGCATCAGATAATACAAATCAAAGATGGTAGAACTTCCTAGCACCAGGCACTCTCACGCCATGTCCTTTTGAATATAAGAACAGTAAAAAAGATAGGGAGTGGGTCATCAGTTCATGAGTTTGCTCTGCCTTCAATAAGATGATTATTGATCTGATTGCGATCTGATCTTCACTTTCCTGTCTGCCCCCATAAGCATTGATTCCTTTGCAGATGAAACAAATCTAATGCAGCTTTGAATATATTCAATGACTCAGCCTCAATTCTCTTTGAGACAGTGAATTGGAAATACTAACAACTCTCTGAGAGAAGAATTACTTCTTCATGCCTGTGTTAAAAAGGAGACTTCATTTTTTCTTAAACTAGGTTGTGACCCACACTGAGATTTCACATTCATTGAAAATATGAAATTGCATTTCATATGGTAAGCATTGCACAGATTTTGAGTCAATCATAATTCCGTAATATGTAGTGAGGTTGGTGATGTCAACTTGCTGACCTCTTGTTTGGAAAAATAAACAGCAGACACAAAATGCAAGCAATAGTTTGAATATTTTGTTGAATTAGTAGTTAGGAAGGCAAATGCAATGATGGCATTTATTTCAAGAGGACTTGAATATAAAAGCAGGATGTACTTCTGAGGCTCTATAATGCTCCAGTCAGCCCTGATTTGGAGTATTGCGCATAGGTTTGGGCCCTATGTTTCAGGAAGATTGTACTGACCCTGGGCTGTGTTCAGAGAAGATTCACGAGAATGGTCCTAGGAACAGACAGCTTAACATTTGAGGAATGTTTGAGGATACTGAGCCTGTACTCAATGGAGTTTAGAAGGATGAGGGGGGATCTAACTGAAACATACAGAATACTGAATGGCTTGGACAGAGTGGACATTCAGAAGATGTTTTAGTTGGTGAGGGAGATTGGGACCTGAGGGCACAACCTTAGAGTAAAGGGAAGACCTTTTCGAATGGAGATAAGGAGAAATGTCTTCAGGCAGAGGGTGATAAATCTATGGAATTCACTACCACAGAAGGCTATGGAGGACAGGTCACTGAATATCTTTAAGATGGAGTTAGTTAGGTTCTTGATTGTAAAGAGGATCAAGGGTTATGGGGAGAAAGTGGGAGAATGGGGTTGAGAAGTGTAACATGATTGAATAGCAGAGCAGACTCGATCGGCTAATTGGCCTAATTTCTGCACCTATATCTTATGGTCTTATCGTCTTTTGTTAAATTTTTGAATTTTGATAGGATAGTGAAGAAAGCGTTTGGTATGCTTTCCTTTATTGGTCAGAGTATTGAGTACAGGAGTTGGGAGGTCATATTGTGGCTCTACAGGACATTGGTCAGGCCACTGTTGGAATATTGTGTGCAATTCTGGTCTCCTTCCTATCGGAAAGATGTTGTGAAACTCAAAAGGGTTCAGAAAAAGATTCACAAGGATGTTGCCAGGGTTGGAGGATTTGAGCTATAGGGAGAGGTTGAATAGGCTAGGGCTGTTTTCCCTGGAGCATTGGAGGTTGAAGGATGACCGTATAGAGTTTATAAAATCATGAGGGGCATGGATAGGATAAATAGACAAAGTCTTTTCCCTGCGGTGGGGGAGATCAAAACTACAGGACATAGGTTTAGGGTGAGAGGGGAAAGATATAAAACAGGCCTAAGGAGAAACTTTGTCACGCAGAGAGTAGTTCGTGTGTATGGAACGAGCTGCCAGAGGAAGTAGTAGAGGCTGGTACAATTGCAACATTTAAAAGGCATCTGGCTGGGTATATGAATATGAGGGGTTTGGAGGGATATAGTTTAGGTGCAGGCAGGTGGGACTAGTTTGGGTTGGAATATCTGGTCGGTATGGATGAGTTGGACCAAAGGGTCTGTTTCCATGCTGTACATCTCTATGACTCTATAATCGCAAGCCAGTCTGTGGAAAATGTGCTTTTAACTCCAAATAGATAATGCTGCTCTTTTCCATCCATGCATAGCTAAAGATAAACTGTCATTTCGTACATTTAACAGAATATGTATTGTAAGGATTGTTCATTTTTTTTCTAGATCAATTTTTAAAAGAGGTTAAGAAAGAAACTTGCTTAAATGTGCTAACTTTATTTTATAAATCCATTACATTTAAGGCACTAAGTCAATATAGCACATGATTTCACAGGGTACTGGTTGCTCTTTATACTTTGCCTCATTAGCATTCTTTACATGTGAACCCAAACAACAAGCACAGACAGCAAATTTAACCAAGAGATAATCATAGCCAAATCCAATCACTTGATAGGGATCAGGAAACTGGTTGATTTTTCCATTCTTACGCCAGTTAAATGTATGATCCCACAGCCAGGCTGCTTGAAATCAGCTACAAGTTTGTGTTGAAATATACATTCCAAATAAGGAACCTACATAGAACAGGTTATGGTTGGCAGTGAGATAAGACAAAATAACGGTTTGACATACATAGTGACTACACGGCAGCTAAAAGAATTGAGGAGATTTTAATGACGATATTTCTTTTGGCTCTGATCCTCATTTTTAGCGTGTTGATATAATATATTTCACAAATTTTTTTCGGAATTGCGGAAGTACAATTTCTGCATTTCTACCTCTCTTGCAAAGCTGAACATATTGTGTCTTGCATTCCCAATTTGCGTTGTGATTCCCACCTGGATTTCAAGGTCTGCCTGTACAGTTCAGCTTTAATAATATCTAGGACGTGTACTGACTAATCCATATTTATGAGATTGCAGTGGCAGTCAAATTAGAGCTAGTAAAGCAGAGCTCACTGTATGCAACGTACAATCTGGAATCTTGGTCTATTTACAGGATAAAGAGCCATAGAGATTGAAATTCAACAACACCAGTTGCAGCAGGCTGTTTATTAAATATGTGCAGCTGGCTTATGATGAGTGACAAATAAAAAGTCAGAGCTAAACTTCCCCATCATCTGAGCCCTTGCCATTAGAGAAGCAAAAGAAGCAGGACAGATGGAGGCAGAAGCTAGCATAGAGTGAACAGATGGCTACTCTGAACTTGATACATGAAATTAATAAAGTTTTCTCAGATACAATTTTGCAGCAAAAATGTATTTATATGAAGTTTCACCATCATGACCAAATGGCTATAAAATAGTCTTGTGATTTCTTTTTTAAAAATCATTTCTGTGTTGTGGTTGTCGCTATCAAGGCACTCAAAACCCATCCTTAATTTCACTGAAAAAGGCACTGATCAAAACTCAGCCCAATGGTAATGATGCTACTACCTGATTAACCAACAGACCATAAAATACCGGAGGAGAAGTAGGCCATTCAGCCCATCGAGTCTGCTCTGCTATTTAATGAGTTTGTAGCTGATCAGATAATCCTCAACACTACTTTCCTGCCTTTTCTCCATAACTCTTGATTTCTTTGCTGATTAAAAATCTGTCCATCTCAGCCTTGAATATGTTTGATGAATCAACCTCAATAGCCCTGTGTGGAAAAGAATTCTACAGACTCACTTCTTTGACAGAAAGAAATCCTCCTCACTTCTGTCTTAAGTGGGTGACCACTTACTCTGAGATCATGGCCTCAGTCCCTGACTCTCCCTCAAAGGGAACCACCTCTCCTATTTACTCTAACAAGTCCTCTGAGAATCTTAAAGGTTTCAAGAAGGTCTCGTCTCATTCTTCTAAACTCCAATGAGTACAAGCCCAACCTATTTAACCTCTTCACATAAGAAAATCCTATAACGCACAGAATCATCCTCATGAACTTTTTCTGGACTGCCCCCATTGCCAATATATATTTCCTTTGACAAGGGAACCAAAAAAATTTATAGGATTCCAACTTGGCCTGACAACTACCTTCCATGGTTTTAGTAAGGCCTCCCTATTTTTATGCTCCATTCCTTTTGAATAAAGGCCAGTAGCCCATTTTCTTTCCCTATTACCTGTTGATGTTGGATGCTAACTTTTTGTGATTAATTGGTGAGGACTTCCAATCCCTCTGTTATTCAGCTTTCTGAAGTCTTGCACCATTTAAATAATATTCAGTTCCTCAATGTTTTCTGCCTAAGTTCATAATATCACATCTTCCCACATTGCATTCAATTGCCAAGTTTTTGCTCACTCATTTAAACCTGTCTATATCCCTCTGGAGACTTTATGCGTTATTCTCATAATTTGATTTCCCACCTATTTTGGGTCATCCGCAAACTTGGCTACAGTTCAATCAGTTTCCTCATCCAAGTCATCAGCATATACTATACAGAATTGTGGCCTCAGAACTGATTCATGCGGCATTCCATTAGTTACAGGCTGCCATCTTGTAAATGCTTCCCTTATCCCAACTCTCGGTTTTCTATTTATTAACCAATCTTCTGACCATGCTAATATATTACTCCAAAACCATAGGCTCTACTTATCCAATAATGTTTGGAAATACAGAAATATCACATGTACTGATTTTCCTTTATCGACCTTGCTGTTACCTGGGGATTTTGACACTGTTTTATATGAAAGCTGAAGCATTTTGAGGGATAAAAAAAAGTAGAAATTATGAATTTTTAAAAGTTTCAATTATTTGAAATACAGGGTTATCTTCAGCATAAAAATTTGGGAATTCCACATTGTGACACTGAAGCACCAAAAGAACTTGCATTTCATATTTGAAAACATTTCCTTTAAAACTCTTGCTTATGCCTATTATTTAAGTGGAATTTTCCTCAGTGCTAACATTAACAAACAGAAAATGCCAAGCAAAAATCAAAGCTGTGGGATATAAACAGTAAGCTGAAATATTTCTGTCTGTTGACAGACCAATTTTGGTCATTGTTCTCTTATTGATAGAACAATCTCTGTGCAGAATGGTACTGTTGTTGTTCCTACAGGAAATGAACTGCAGTGGTTCAAAAAGGCAGCTCACCACTAGCTACTCAAGGTCAACCAAGGATGCACAATAAGATCATGGGCCAAGTCAATGAGGCGTACACTCCACAAATGAATAATCATAAGAAGCTAACCCAAGCTGCAAACACAATTGCCCACCATTGAACCTACTGCCATTCCAAGTCGAATTGATGTAAATTCCAGTCCAACCAAACAATCCATTAGTCACTTGTCTTGTACATTTATGGGAGATCTTGCAAATGTCTCCAGCCAAGTTTCGGAAAAAATACCAGAGGCAAATATGTTGAGGGTCCCTTTGACTGGCAATGATGAAGCATGACTATGGTCTTCATCAAGCAGGCCGCAAATGTTTTCCAAAGATAATAGACCAACTGAGCTTCCTGAGATACTGCTCTTCAAACATGTTAATGATGATGATCCTGTATGCTGTGGGAGGTGTCACCTGCGAGTTGCATCCCTCTCTGTTAATCTCACTGTAAATTTTTTTATGCTTCCTTCTCTCCTGTGCCATTATATGGCCATAATCAGCTGCTTTGGTGTGCATTTGAGATCCAATCTTATGCAGCCAAAGTGCTATCCACCTGGTGTGGCACCGTAAATCCCTAAATTTACAAAGTCACATCTGAGCAAAAATACCTTGTGCAAACCTCTTCTCACAAATGTAGGAGAAATTACCTGTGAATAAAGTGTTTGTTGTAATATTTTCACAAGATTATTTCTGCATTTACAATTGCTGTTATGTTCTTGCTTTGCTTTCATTTGTGAGAGTTAGGAAACCTGGGAAGCCAGTTGACTACTGACTGAACTGGCTGAGTGTGAGAGACACAGCTACCAGACTGACCTGCACAGATGGTGAGGAAACCAACAATGAGGATCAATCTACGAGAGGTGGTCCTAATCAATATACTTGATGCAGATGCATCATAGAAATGTGAGGAGTGATAGCCCTCCGATTACTGTGGAAGCAAAGTCCCATCTTCACACCAAGATACCTTCCTTCTATACCAGTGTGCTAAATTTAGAAGATTCAGAACAGAAACTCAAAACTGGAGTTCCAGCTACACTTGTATCCATCCATCCATCAGCAGCAAAAAGATTGTGTTCACCCATGTACAACCTGTAACCCCACGGTTTGGTTTATCCCTCACTCAACCATTATTATCAAGTAAAGCAATTCAAAATAAGTTCAATGTAGAATGTGGGAGATCATCCTACATGCAGCATTAGGCATACTATAAATCAAAGTCTACATAAAAGGAATCCAATAAAAGTAAAGAACAGACATTCATAGTCATAGAGTCATAGAGATATACAGCACAGAAATATACCCTTTGGTTCAACTCGTCCATGCCAACCAGATATCCCAACCTAATCTAGTCCCACCTGCCAGCCCATATCCCTCCAAAGCCTTCCATTCATATACACATCTAGATGTCTTTTAAATGTTGCAATTGTACGGGCCTCCACCATTTCTTCTGGCAGCTCATTCCATACACGTACCACCCTCTGTGTGAAAAAGTTGCCCCTTAGGTCTCTTTTTTATCTTTGCCCTCTCACCCTAAACCTATGCCCTCTAGTTCTGGACTCCCCAATCCCAGGGAAAAGACCTTGCCTATTTATCCTATTTTTGCCCCTCATGATTTTATAAACCTCTATAAGGTCACCCCTCGGCCTCCAGCGCTCCAGGGAAAACAGCCCCAGCTTATTCAATCTCTCCCAATAGCTCAAATCCTCCAACCCTGGCAATGTCCTTGTAATTTTTTTTCTGAATCCTTTCAAGTTTCACAACATCCTACCAATTGGAAGAAGGCCAGAATTTCAGATAATATTCCAAAAGTGCCCTAACCAATGTCTGTACAGCCGCAACATGACCTCCCAACTTTTCTACTCAATACTTTGACCAATAAAGGAAAGCATTCCAAATGCCTTCTTCACTATCCTATCTACCTGCAACTCCACTTTCAAGGAACTATGAACCTGCTCTCCAAGGTCTCATTGTTCAGCAATACTCCCCAGCACCTTACCATTAAGTGTATAAGTTCTGCTAAGATTTGCTTTCCCAAAATGCAGCTCCTCACATATCTAAATTAAACTCCATCTGCCACTCCTCAACCCATTGGCCCATCTGATCAAAATCCCATTGTAATCTGAGGTAACCTTCTTCACCTCCAATTTTGGTGTCATCCTCAAACTTACTAACTATACCTCCTATGTTCACATCCAAATCATTTATATAAATGATGAAAAGTAGTGGACCTAGCACCAATCATTGTGGCACTCCACTGGTCACAGGCCTCCAGTCTGAAAAACAACCCTCCACCATCCTCTGACTTGTACCTTTGAGCCATTTCTGTATCCAAATAGCTAATATTCCTGTATTCCATGAGATCCAACTTTCTAAACAATCTCCCATGGGGAACCTTGTTAAACACCTTACTTAAGTCCATATAGATCACATCTACCACTCTGCCCTCATCAATCCTCTTTGTTACTTCTTCAAAAAACTCAATCAGTTCAATTTCCCCTGCACAAAGCCATGTTAACTATTCCCAATCAGTCCTTGCCTTTGCAAATATGTGTAAATTCTGTCCCTCAGGATTCCCTCCAACAACCACGCTGACTGGTCTATAGTTCCCTAGCTTGTCCTTACCACTTTTCTTAAACAGTGGTGCCACATTAGCCAACCTCCAGTCTTCTGGCACCTCATCTGTGTCTGTCAATGATACAAATATCTCAGCAAGAGGCCCAGGCATCACTTTCTGAGCTTTCCTGAGTTCTAGGGTGCACCTAATCAGGTCCTGGTGATTTTTCCATTTCAAGACATCCATCACTTCTTCCTCTGTAATATGGATATTTTTAAAGATGTCACCATCTATTTCCCCACATTCTATATCTTCCATGTGCTTCTCCACTGTAAACACTGATGCAAAATGCTCATTTAGAGTCTCCCCATCTCCTGCAGCTCCACACAAAAGCCACCTTACTGATCTTTGAGGGGCCCTATTCTCTCCCCAGTTGCCCTTTCATTCTTAATGTATTTATAAAACTCTTTGGATTCTCCTGAACTCGTTTTGCCAAAGCTATCCCATGTCCCCACTTTACCCTCCTGATTTCCCTCTTAAGTATACTTGTCCTGCCTTTTTACTCTTCTAAGGATTCACTCAATCTATCCTGTCTACACCTGACATATGCTTCCTTCTTTTTCTTAACTAAATCCTCAATTTCTTTAGTCCTCCAGCATTCCCTCTACCTACCAACCTTTCCTTTCACCCTAACAGGAATATTCTGTCTCTGGATTCTCATTATCTCATTTCTGAAGGCTTCCCTTTTTGCAGCCATCGCTTTACCTGCGAACAGCTGCCCCCAGTCAGCTTTTGAACATTCTTGCCTAATATCTTCAAAATTAGCCTTTATCCAATTTAGAACTTCAACTTTTAGATCCGGTCTATCCTTTTCCATCACTATTTTAAATCTAATAGAATTATGGTCGCTGGCCCCAAAGTGCTTACCCACAGACACCTCAGTCACCTGCCCTGCCTTATTTCCCAAGAGTAGGTCAAGTTTTGCACCTTCTCGAGTAAGTACATCCACATACTGAATCAGAAAATTTTCTTGTACACTCTTAACAAATTCCTCTCCATCTGAACCCTTAACACTATGGCAATCCCAGTCTCTGTTTGGAAAGTTAAAATCCCCTATCATAACCACACTATTATTCTTCCAGATAACTGAAATTTCCTTACAAAATTGTTTCTTAATTTTCCACTGACTATTAGAGGGTCTATAATACAATCCTAATAAGGTGAACGCCCCTTTCCTATTTCTCAATTCCACCCAAATAACTTCCCTGGATGTATTTCAGGGAATATCCTCCCTAAGTACAGCTGTAAGGCTATCCCTTATCAAAACCACCACTCCCCCTCCTCTCTTGCCTCCCTGTCTATCCTTCCTGCAGCATTTGTACCCAGGAACATTAAGCTGTTGCTGGAAAATTGAAATGAAAATGAAAAGTGCTGAAGAAACACAAAACGTCTGGTGGCTTATGGGGAGAGAGAAATAGAGTTGATGTTTTATTTCAAAATGACTCTTCTTCAAAATACTACATATTTACTTAGCAATGCAAACATATTTTACAAATTTCTTATATTTCAAAATTTTAAATTTTCAGTCCAGTCAATCTGAGATTCATTCCCTCTAAAATAACATATCCTTCCTAAATTGTAGTGCCCATAATTGCTCAGAGTCATCTAGATGCGGTTAACAAAAATGTTTGTAAAGCTGAAGTTTGGCTTTGACACCCTGTGTTTTATTCCTCTAATCCAGTGAACTGCACATGGTCAGGAAGGCAAGATCACATCCAGAGTGAGACACAGCCCAGGTGAATATATCGTTCAAAGAATTTGGAGGGAGTGTGGAGATTCAGTGCAAAGGAGAAGAGGAGACCTTTGCTTGTGTTCTTGCCTCATGGTTGATAAGACCTTTTCCAGGACAAATTGGGACCTAGCACAAAAGAAAGAACGGCATCACAGAAAAACCATACATCCATAGGTTGGTAATTTGAAAATCTGTTACATGTTACTTCCAGATTGAAAGTAGCTAAGGAACATACGTACAGGTTACAAACTAAAAGACTAGTAGGATTTTTAAAAAGAAATAAAATTGACAACTAAGCAAATAAAATAGAGATGCAGGGCTGGGTGATGGGTTGTACCTACATGACCTGGGAGCAGATAGACCCATAATGGATCATAGTAACCACATCTGTAGTAAGCATCGATTGCTTTAGGAACTTGGATTAGAGTTGTTGAGCTGGACTCTGAGTTTCAACACATCAGAGAGGGGGCGAGATACCTGGATGCTGTGATTCAAGAGGCAGTCATACCCCTTAGATTAACTATTTGGAATTTGGTCAGTGGTCAGGGACAGAAGGTGTGACTATGAGCAAGGCAGGTATTACAATTTAGTAAAGGTATTTGCAAGAGTTCATTGGAAGGGGAGCCTAGCAGGGAAGATGGTGGAGCAGCAATGGCAGGGGTTTCTGATGGTAATTCAGGAGGCTCAGCAGAAATTCATTCCAAGGAAGAAGAAACACTAAGTGGAAGGCAAGGCAACCACGTTTGGCAAGCAAAGTCAGGGAGACTATAAATGCAATAGAAAAAGCTTACAATGTGGTGAAGATTAATGGGAAGTCAGAGGAATAGGAAGACTTTAAAATCTAACAGAGAACAACTAAGAAAGCAATAAAGGGGAGAACATAAAATATGAGAGTAAATTAGCTAGTCATATAAAATAAGACAATATAAATATAAAATATATCTTTTATATTTATATAAAGGTAAGAAAGAAGCAAGAGTGGACATTGGATTACTGGAAAATGAGGCTGGAGAAGTAGTAATGGGTAATAAATACATGGAGGAGGAACTGAATTCACATCAGTCTTCACAGTGGAAGAGAGCAGTAGCTTATCAGAACTTAAAGACAGTTATGGGGTCAAGATAAGCGAAATAGCCATCACTAAGGACAAGGTGCTGCGAATCTGGATAGTCCAAAGTTAGATAAATTACCTGGATCAGATTGACTGCACCTCAGAGATCTGAGGGAGATAACTGAGGAGATTGTAGCGGCATCGTTCAGAAATAACTGGAGTCGGGGAGTCACTGGACTGGAAAATGGTTAACGTAATACCCTTGTTTAAGGAGGAAGGGAGGCAGAAACTGTAGGCTAATTAACCTGACCTGGGTTACTGGTTAGGTTTTAGAGTCAATTTTTCGAGATGAGATTGCTGATTTCTTGGAAATGCATGACAAAATAGGGCTGAGACAGTATGGCCTCACCAAGATGGTCATGCCTGACAACTTAATTAGAATTCTTTCAAAGGTTAATGAGCAAGTTAGACAAGGAAAGCTAGTGGATGTGATCTATTTGGATTTCCAACAGGCCTTTGACAAGGTACTGCACAGGAGGCTGCTAAATAAGGTAAGAGCCCGTGGTGTTAAGGCAAGCTATTGGCATGGATGGAGAATTGGCTGATGGGCAGAAGGCAGAGAGTACGCATAAAGGGGTCTTTTTAAGGATAGCAGCCAGTGGCCAGTCGCAGGGGTTGGTGTTGGGACCACAACTATTTATGTTATATATTAACGATCTTGATCAAGGAACCGAGGGCATTGTTGATAAGTTTTCAACTGATACAATGGTAGGTGGGATAACAGGTCATGTTGAGGAAGCAGAAAGGCTGCAGATGGACTTAGACAGGCTCAGAAATTGGGCAAAGAAATGACAGTTAGAATACAATGTGAGAAAGTATGAGGTTATATTGGTAGGAAGAATAGACCCATAGACTATTTTCTGAATGGTGGAAGGTTTAGGAAATCTGAAACACAAAGGAACCTGGGAATCTTAGTTCAGGATTCTTTTAAGGTTAACAGGCAGGTTAAATTGGCAGTTAGGAAGGCAAATGCAATGTTGGCATTCATTTTGAAAGGTCTTTGACAAGGTCATTCATAGTAGGCTGGCACAAACATGAAATCACATGGACCTACAAAGAGCTGGTAAGATAGATACAGAGTTGGCTGAGTCATAGGAAACAGACAGTAGCTATGGAAGGGTGCTTTTGATAGGAGATCTGTGACCAGTGGTGTTCTGCAGGGATCAGTGCTTGGATCTCTGTTGTTTGGAATGGATGTAAATGACTGAGGAGAATATAGGTGCCTGATTAGTAAATTTGTGATTGACAGAAGGGCTTTTGCCCGAAACGTCGATTTCGCTGCTCGTTGGATGCTGCCTGAACTGCTGTGCTCTTGCAGCACCACTAATCCAGTATTTGGTTTCCAGCATCTGCAGTTATTGTTTTTACCACAAAGATTGGAGGAGTTGCAGATAGTGAGGAGGATTGCCAGAGGATACAGCAGGACAGAGATAGGTTGGAGATATGGGTGGAGAATTGGCAGATGGAATTTAATTCAGACAAATGTGAGGTGATGCATTTTGGAAGAGCTAACGCAAGATGGAAGTGTACAGTAAATGGCAGAACCTTTAGTAGCATCAACATACAGAGGGATCCACACATACGAGTCCACAGTACTCTGAAAGTGAAAACACAAGTGGGTAAGGTGATCAAGAAAGCGTATAGCATCTTACCTTCACGGGTCCGGCCCTGAGTATAAAAATTGGTAACTCTTGTATAGAACTTCATTTAGGCCACATTTGGAATAATATGTACAGTTCCAATTGCCACACTACCAGAAGGATGAGGAGCGGGTATAGAAACAATTTACCAGGATGTTGCCTGGTTTGGAGGCTATTAGTTATGAGGAGAGATTGGACAAACTTCATTTGTTTTCACATGAATGTTGAAATTTGAGGGGCGAACTGATATAAGTTTATAAAATTATGATAGATATGGATAGAATGGATAGTCGGAGTCTTTCCCCAAGGGTAGATATGTCAGTTACTAAGGGACATAGATTTTAAGGTAAACGGAGATGTAAGGTACAAGTGTTTTATGCAGGGAGTGGTAATTACCTGGAATGCACTGCCAGAGGACATGGTAGAGGTGAATACAACAACAGTAGCTAAGAGGGATCTTGGCAGATATATGAATAGACAGGGAAGAGAGAGAGAGATGGTCAACATAAAGGAATGATTTTTAGTACGGAAGAGCATCTTGTGTTGGCGCAGATTTGGTGTGATGAAGGGCTCGTTCTGTGTTCATTCTGCATCCTATAGTCTATTTAAAAAGACCAGCTATCCATTTGGCTTGAGAAATGTTTTGGTTTGGTGACAACAATAGTTTTCTAATGCTTAATCCACCAACTGTTCCATTCCAGACTGTGTAAAGCATGATTTCCAGATTTTGTTATGTAATTTTTTTTTACTGCTCATTGGCAACTGAAATAAACAAACATTACACTCATTTGAAAAGGTCACATGGCTCACATCCAGATGGTTACATTTGTTAGTTTCAAAATTTCAAACTAAAAGGTGATTGGATAAGTTGCATTTGGACTCATAGCTTGACTGATCTTGGAAAATTGCTGGTTAATGTTTTGCCTGTTACTCTAGTCATAAAAATTACTAACTTGAGCCAAAATTTGCTTTGCCAGGACTTCTCACATCATCAGCGCTTAGTTAAGCATGCCCTTACATGTTTAAGTTTTTGGTGGCTGGTTGATGGAAGCATGAAATCAAAGTGTCACAGTGAGAGGCACAGGGTTCTTCATACTGACAACCAACAAAATTGAAGGATTAGAAAATTAACAATTTAAGGACTGACAGGGAAATTTAAGTTAAAATTGGTGATTCCAAATTGAAATTAGATATAGGAACTTACATAAGGGATTGAATCTAAATGGCTTTGGGCTGCCAGAGCATTGAGTATAGGAGTTGGGAGGACATGCTGTGACTGTACAGAACATTATTAGGCCAATTTTGGAATATTGTGTGCAATTCTGGCCTCCTTCCTATAGGAAGGATGTTGTGAAACCTGAAAGGGTTCAGAAAAGATTTACAAGGATGTTGCCAGGGTTGGAGGATTTGAGCTACATGGAGAGGTTGAATAGGCTGGGGCTGTTTTCCCGAGAGCATCGGAGGCTGAGGGGTGACCTTATAGAGGTTTATAAAATCATGAGGAGCATGGATAGGATAAATAGACAAAGACTCTTCCCTGGGATGGGAGAGCCCAGAACTAGAGGGCATAGGTTTGGGGTGAGAGGGAACAGACATAAAAGGGACTGAAGGGGCAACTTTACACACAGAGGGTGGTGCGTGTATAGAATGAGCTGCCAGAGGAAGTGGGCAAGGCTGATACAATTACAACAGTAAAAAGGCATCTGGATGGGTACATGATTAGGAAGGATTTGGAGGGATCTGATCCAAGTGCTGGCAAATGGGACTAGATTAGTTTAGGATATCTGGTTGGCATGGACGAGTTGGACCAAAAGGTCTGTTTCTGTGCTGCACGTCTCCATGACTCTCTGTAATTTTTTGGAAGTGGGTTGGGGATCAGGTCCACTGTAAAGTTTCTGTTGAGTAATCTGTAGCTTTGAGGTGTTTCCATATTGTGAAATGTTTACTTTACAGCATACCAAGGTTTGTTTTTATAAGTTCTCCAATTGAAGGTCAGCTTGATTGATGGGCTTGCTTTCCTGTTGGCCAGCTATCACCTTGAAGGATGCTGCAGTCATAGTTGTTGCCTGCTCATTGAAGAATAGCAGGCACGTCTGATCCCAAAAGCTGGGGATGAGGTGGTGGGAGCTTGGTGTGAGGGTAGCACATTCCTCCTCCCTGAAGCAAGCCCTGGATTCTTCTCAGTGACTGGAGTTTTTGTAAAGCCCAGCCTGGATGTTAAATCAAACACCATACACTTATTAAAATATTTAATTTGCCCGTTGTACTGCCATAGTTTTCACAGAGTTGAATCTACAGATTACAGATTGAGAATTTCTAAGGAACAGTTGAGTTTTGTTTAAATAGGTTGGAACTTTTGGAACAATGCAAATTGAACTGCTATTCCTTACTGCTACTGCATCCTTAAGATGCTAAGTCATCAGAAACTTTACTGCAGAGCAGTAGATGTTGTCTACATGGACTTTAAGATGTTGAGTCAGCAGTCGGTATGAGATCCCACTGTAGGGTGGGAAGATTTCCATAACTCTGCATTTCACCTTTCACCTCAAGTCCTACCTGGGTTCCAAAACTCCCTATCTATTCGACTGAATGAATTAACGCAACAATAAAACAGGTTCAGTTTAAGTCGAATCCACCATGTCAGAAGAAATGGATTTAAGTTGAAGCATCTCCTTGGAAAAGATTGACAACAGCTCTGTTGGCAGTGATGTGAGCCCTGGCATTGCTGACCTTGTAAAAGTGACCCTGTTCCACATTGATCCCAAATCCTGCAGCAAGCATGTGAAGAGAGTAGACAGTGTGTTTATTGTAGTGCGTACGTGGACATTATTCTCCTACATTGCTGACGAGAAGAGACTCAAATGCGAAAGAAATGGTCTACACTGTTGGTAGAGTCCTGGTTATCACCATCCTGACCTCCATAGCCCTGGAGCTGTATGGAGCTGCTCCACTATGGATGGTGAGGTCAGAATTCAGTCTCATGAGGGGAGTCACCTCACCAGAATACACTCAGACGAGCTTCATAGAAGATGCTCTTGGGTCTTCCAATATGTTGACATCTATGTGAACTACAGCCGACTGTGACTTATAGGGCTGAGCAGCAATCATCATTTTCTGTCTCTTGGAGGTGCTGCCATCTGTGACGAGGAGACTTCAGACCTCACTGCCTCCACCATCCCCCAGACCCTCCATCGGTGCAGATACTTTACCCTTAGGGGATTAGATGTGGGGTTAGATTTAGTCATGAGCACCAGATGTGCGTTGTGTGAGATTGTGCCACCTGAGGCACCTGACAGTTAGAGGACGATGGGAGGTCTGGCTCATGCTGAGGCTCAAGCTGGTGATATGCCTGTGGAGTCATCCATGAGATGACAGACTTTTCTGGTAAATTTTCCAGAGAGTTCAGTGCCTCAGCTTAGACAGTGGAGGAAGTCATCAAAGCCTTGAGTCCTGAATCTCCCTTAAGTCCAATTGTGTGGCCTCACTTATTTGGCAAGTCAATGCCTCTTGCAAATAGACCAGTCAAGTGAATGCAGACCCTCATGCCATCATTTTGTCCCTGAGGTGTTTAGCATTTCCTTCACTTCTTACCCACACTGACTACAACCAGCAATAATTTGACTTAAACATATTTAGCCTTTTCTCAATTTCTTCCATACTCTCACTATTCCCCTTCTCCAGTCCTCACTTATCAATGATTTTAATTCCTCTACCACAGTGAAATGTCTTCAGTTACCTGGATACCAGGCTCTGAAATTGCCTCCATTAACCGTTCCACTTCTGTACTTCATTCTCCTCCTTCAAACCATTCCTGACGATTTATTAACTTGATTAATTTTTATGTCCCCTTTCCTAATATCTCAATATATGGCTCGCAGCCTGAGAAAGGGGCCACTAGTGGAGGTATTTGTATCATCTATAGCCGCAATTAGGTGTCAGAAGATTGGAGGGTGGCTAACATTGTGTCTTTATTCAAGAAGACCTGCAAGGAAAAGCTTGGGAACCATAGACCAGTGAGCCTAACATCAGTGGGAGATAATTGTTGGAGGGGATTCTGATAGACAGAATAAAAATGCATTTGGAGAGGCAATGATTCATTAGGGATAGTCAGCATGACTTTGTGCGTGGGAAATCACGTCTCACAAATTTGATTGAGTTTTTTGAGGATGTGACCAAGAATATAGATGAGGGCAGAGCAGCAGACATTGTCTACATGGACTTTAGAAAGGCCTTTGACAAGGTTCCGCACGGTAGACTGGTTAGTAAAGTTAAATCATATGGGATCGGGGAGCTAACCAATTGGATACAAAATTGTCTCGACAGTAGGAGACAGAGGGTGATGGTGGAGGATTGTTTCTCAGACGAGTGGTGTTCCACAGGGATAGGTCCTGAGTCCACTGTTGTTTGTCATTTATACAAATGATTTGGATGAGAATGTAGGAGGTGTGGTTAGTAAGTTTTTGGATGACACCAAAATTATTGGACAATAAAGAATGTTATTTAAGAGTACAACGGGATCTTGATCAGAATAGGCCGAGGAATGGCAGATAGAGATTAATTTAGATAAATATGATATGTTGCATTTCTATAAGACAAACAAGGGGAGGTCTTACACAGTTAATGATAGAGCCTGGGGAATATTATTGAACAAAGAGATTGAGGGGTTCAGGTATATAGTGCCTTCAAAGTGGCATTGCTGATAAACAGGGTGGTGAAGATGGTGTTTAGTATGCTTGCCATCATTGGTCAATGCATTGAGTATGGGAGTTAGGACAGCACGTTGCAGCTGTATAGGACACTGGTTGGGCCACTTTAGGAGTACTGTGTACAATTTTGGTTTTGTTGGAGGTTGGGGACGGGGGGTACCTCATAGGAGTTGTAAAAGCATGAGGGATACAATACCAAATAAAATGAATGAACCTTAGGGTAGGGGAATTCAAAACTAGAGCACCTAATTTCAAAGTGCGAGGGGAAAGATTTAAAAGGGACTTGAGGTTCAACGTTTTTCACACAGAGAGTGATTCGAATGGAATGAACTGCCAGAGGAAGTGGTAGGTGCAGGTACAGTTACAACAGTTAAAAGACATTTGGGCAAGTACATGAACATGAAAGTTTTCGGGATATGGGCCAAATGCAGGCAAATGGGACTCATTAACTTTGGAAAACCTGGATAGAATGGATAAGTTGGACCAAAGGGTCTGTTTCTGTGCGATGTGCCTCCATGACTCTATAAAACATGAAGTTGTCATAGTCTTACTGGATCATAGAGGTGCTTTTTCATTGGAAATAGATAGGACAGGTGGTGGTTTATCTTGAGGGTCAGGGGAGAGGGTGCAAAAGAGAAACTTTCATGATAAGCTCAGCTGGTGCAGGAATTAAACCCACACTGTTGGTATTATTCTGCCTTGTAAATTAACTGTTGAGCCAACCGAGTTAATGGACCTGCTAGTACATTAACACTAAGGGC
Organism: Chiloscyllium punctatum; assembly: GCF_047496795.1. Taxonomy (NCBI): domain Eukaryota; kingdom Metazoa; phylum Chordata; class Chondrichthyes; order Orectolobiformes; family Hemiscylliidae; genus Chiloscyllium; species Chiloscyllium punctatum. Next base: position 48,066,874 of record NC_092743.1, on the reverse strand, counting down.
GGCACAGTGGCTCAGTGGTTAACACTGCTGTCTCACAGCACTAGGAACCCCGTTCGATTCCCACCTTGGGTGACTGTCCGTGTGGAGTTTGCATGTTCTCTTGTGTCTGTGTGGGTTTTCTCTGGGTGCTCGTGTTTCCTCCCACAATCCAAAGATATGCAGGTTAGGTGAATTGGCCATTCTAAATTGACCATAGTGTTAGATGCATTAGTCAAGGATAAATGTAGGGCTGGGGAATGGGTCTGGGTGGGTTACTCTTCAGAGGGTCAGTGTGGATTTGTTGAGCCAAATGGCCTGTTTCCATATTGTAGGTAATCTAAACCATAATAGAAATATAAACAATCGTTGTAATGGACACCATATAAATACTAAGAGAGCACAAGAAGGAATGGGGGAAACTCCAGCAGGCAAAATAAGCACTGAATCTGTTAAATACTGGACTTCTCAGAGAGACCATAAGATTACTAGTTTGAAATATTGAAATGATGGTCAAGTGGTAATCAACTGATATACCTATACTTATTTTACATTTGGGAATGTTTGCACTTCTTAGACTCAGTGTTCAATGTATTCTGAGCTTGCAGATTCACTGAAGAATAGTGTTAAAATTATCCAGTTGCAAATGAAGTGGCATATATGAGAGTTGGTAGGATGACAACAAACCACAAAGCAGAAACTGGACAATTTGATGACTTTGCTGTTTGCTATTAACAAATTATAGATAGAACTAAGTGACAAAGCTTTTCTGAATATCATCTACAAAAGTATTTAACACTTAAATCGATAATACAGTCAGTGTACGGCAAAGGTAATTCATTCTCTGAGGTGCATTGATAGCTTCAAAGAAGTCACATAACTGCCAGTAATTCTATTTTAAACTTTTTTAATAAATTCATAATATTGTTGTTTTTAGATTTTGCCAAGAAAATTTTGTCTCATTCAATTTTTCAGTGAATAAATCAGAATTTAACATACGCACTGGTTAGAAAATGGAAGGTGACAATTAGAACATAAAGATCCTTAACTCTTTTGGGAGGATGTTGTTAATTATGAGTATGTTTGAAGACAGGAGCATACTGTCAGTTGTAGAAACATAATCATTCTTAGTTTGTGATAGGATTTGCTTGTACACTCATTGTACTAATGACCTACATTATAATTATCTTTATAACTGGGTTCTTAACTCTGCTCTGTTTGGTTTCCTTAGAGACCTTTCAAGTATGTCAAAGCCTTGGAGAGGGTACTCATCAGAAAGATGGCAGGATTGAGAAATTTGAGTATTGAGAAAGATTCGAGAAATTGGAATTGTCCGTTGAGCAAAGATCAAGAAGAGATTTATTTCAAATGAGGGACTTTGGTTGAGTGGATTAGCAGGTGGGTCAGTAACAAAAGGACATCACACTGTATATGACAAAATATCTTGGGAATAGGCAGACAGATTTTTTTAAGCATTGAATTAGCATGATATAGCGGTAAAGCCACCACAGTCCGAGGCAACTGTAGGGCTGCTTTCCTGAGAGAGATGACCTGTGGTGAGTTTAATCTGAGGGTCACCACACTTCAGACAGGGGGAGATGCTGAGAAGACAAGACCTTTATGGTCAACTAGTGCAGGAATCGCACACTGTTGTCATCACTGTACATCACAAACTGGTTGTCCAGCCAACTGAACTAATCAACTCCCAATATGATATAGTATGTATGACTTGAATGGTTGATGGGTGCATATTTAGAGACAGAGCAATGCTACCTTGTTTGCTGTACAATTCTATGATTCGGTGATGGTGAGGGAAGAAGCGTCCTATATTTTGGCGCATAACTCTTATCTCACAGATAATGATCATGAAAAATAAAGAGATGGTGGAGATTTTGAAAAGATACTTTGCATCTGTCTCCAAAGTAAAAAGAAATCTGAGGGATGGGTCAACAGAGAATAGGTACTATCATCTAGGCGAATGTGTTTGGAAAGCTGTTGGACTGAAAAGCAATCACCTCATTCTCGTAGCTTAAATGTGAATACATTGATCAAACCTTCTTAGCTTTTGGAAGAGTTCAGTGGAAAAGTGTAACATTTTTATTCGAAGAAAGAGGAAGGTAGAGAATAGGAAACTACAGGCCTAACATCTTTCATTAGGATGGTTCGATCCAAAGGGTTCTCACAAATGATTGAGGGTAGAGTCAGCTATAATAGGCTGGGAAAGGAGTTTAGCAGAAAAGACAGTTAATGAACAGATGTTTAAGAAAATAGTTTATGACTCACAGCAAAGATATAATTCATGAATGATACATCCCAGTGAAGAAGAGGGATTCTAGGAAGGAAATAAATCAACTTTGGTTAACCAAGCAAGTGAAAGATTCTATTAAATTGAAAGAAATCCATACAGTGTGGCAAAGATTAGTGGCAAACCAGAGAATTAGGAAAGTTTTGTAAACAACAAGAGGATTTCAAAATAAAAATAGAGGCTAAAAATAAATTTTGAAAGTAAGCTGGCAAGTAAAATTTAAAATTATAGCCATAGAGTCATAGAGATGTGTAGCAAGGAAACAGACCCTTCAGTCCAACCCGTCCATGCTGACCAGATATCCTAAATTTAATCTAGTCCCATTTGCCAGAATTTCACCTATATCCCTCTAAACCCTTCCTATTCATATCCAGATGTCTTTTAAATGTTGTAATTATACCAGCCTCCAGCACTTTCTCTGGCAACTCATTCATCACATGCACCACGTTTTGCAGGAAAAAGTTGCCTTTAGGTCCCTTTTAAATCTTTCCCCTCTCAACTTAAACCTGTGCCCTCCAGTTTTGGACTCCTTTACCCATGGGTGAGACACTGACTACTCAACCCTATCCATGCCCCTCATGATTTTATAAACTTCTATCAGGCCATCCCTCAGCCTCCAACGTTCCAGGAGGGAATTTGTGCTTAGAGGCAGAGGATGTGGGCTAGATTCTAAATGAGTATTTTGCTTCAATATTCACCCAGGAGAAGAATATGGAGGATAGCGAGATTAGTGTGGAGCATACTAACATTTTGAGATGAAGAAAGAAGTAGTGTTGGGTCTCTTGAACAGCATTGAAGTGGATAAGTCCCTAGGGTTCAATGATATCTATCTCCGATTATTGAGAAAGGCAAGAGAGGAGATTGCTGGAGTTTTGGCCAAAATCCTTATATCCTTGCTAGCCACTGGAGAGGTCCTGAAGGACTGGCGAAGGGATATAGGGCTAATCCAGGAAACTATAGACCGGTGAGTTTCACATAGGTGGTTGCGATAGTACTGGAGAGAATTCTTAGGGGTAGGCTTTATCTCCATTTGAAAAAGCAGGGCCTAATCAGGGACAGTCAGCATGGCTATGCGCAGGGCAGGTCATGTCTTATTAACTGATTGAAAGTTTGGAGGAGGTGATGAAGTTGATCGATGAGGGTAGAGTAGTGGATGTTGTCTACATGATGTTAGTAAGGCTTTTGGCAAGTTCCATCATGGTAGGCTTATCCAGAAGATTAAGATTCATGGGATCCATGGTGACTTGGCCATTTTGATTCAGAATTGGCTTGCCCATAGAAGACAGAGGGTAGTGATGAAAGGGTGTTTTTACGGCTGCAAATCTGTGAATAGTGGCTTTCCACAGGGATCCATACTGGAGCCTCTCATACATATATATAAATGTCTTGGATGAGAATGGAGATGGGTGGGTCAGTAGGTTGCAGATGACCCAAAAATTGTGGGAGTTATGGATAATGTGGAAGATTGTCAAAGGATACAGCGAGACATAGTTCAGTTGGAGACATGGGCGGAGAAATGGCAGATGGAGTTTAATCCAGGTAAGTGTGAGGAGCAGCACTTTGGGAGAAATATATAGTTAATGGAAGGACCCTTAACAGCATTATGTACAGAAAGGTCTTGGGGTTCAAGTCCATAGCTCCCTAAAAGTGGCCACACAAATAGATAAGTAAAGAAGGTGTATGGCACGTTTATGTTGATTGGTCGAGGAATTGAGCACAAAAGTCAGGATATCATGTTGCACTTTATAAGACCTTGGTTAGGCCACATTTAGAGTACTGCATTCAACTCTGGTTGCCACATTACAGGAGGGATGAGGATGCTTTGGAGAGGGTGCAGAAGAGGTTTATCAGGATATTGCCTGAATTAGAGGTTAGAAAAGCTTGTGTTGTTTACTCTGGAGCAGCAGAGCTGAGGGGAGACTCTATAAAAGTCTATAAATTAATGAGATGCATGGATAGAGCTGATAGTCAGAATCTTTTTTTCCCAGACTTGAAATGTCTAATACTTGGGGGCACACAATAAAGTTACAAGGGGAAAAGTTCAAAGGAGGTGTGAGGGGAACGTTTTTTACATCAGGAGTGGCAGGAGTCTGGAACATGTTGCCGAGGGTGGTGGAGGAAGTAGGTATGATAAGGGAATTTATGGATTTTTTTTAGATAAGCACATGAATATGCAAGGAATGGAGTGATATGAACCAAGGGCAGGCAGAAGGGATTGATTTAATTTGGTGTCATGTTCAGCACAACATTGTGGGCTAAAGGGCCTGTTCTATGTTCCAGGGAAAACAGCCCCAGCCAATTCACTATCACTCAAATCGTCCAACCTTGGGAACATCCTTGGAAATCTTTTCAGAACTCTTACAAGTTTAACAACATCTTTCCCATAGCAGGGAGACTAGAATTGAATGCAATATTCCAAAATGTCCTGTACAGCCACAACATGACCTCCCAACTCTTGTATTCAATCCACTGACCAATAAAGGCAAGCATATCCTGTCTACCTATAACTCCACTTTCAAGGAACTGTGAACGTCTACCCCAAGGTTTCTTTGGTCAGCAAAATTCCCCAGGACCTTACCATTAAGTGTATGAGTCCTGTCCTGATTTGCCTTTCCAAAATGCAGAACCTCACACTTATCTAAATTAAACTCCATCTGCCATTCCTTAGCCTGTTAGCAAATCTGACCAAGGTCCCATTGTACTCTGAGGTAATCTTGCTTCGCTTTCCACTTCACCACCAATTTTGGTGACATTTACAAATTTCCTCACCATACCTCCTATACTCACATTCAAATCATTTATATAAAGGACAAAAAGCAGCACTGGTGACACTTTTGGCCCTCCCTGTAAAATATCTCTATCCTTTAGCAGCTTCTGTGTTCAGAAATGTAGCTGTCAATAAGATGTTCAGCAATGTCACTGGTTGACAATGCGTTATGATGGTCATGGAATAGGGACCCTGTAGTTTTATGTCTTGTACATTCCTCTCCTATCTTACTGGTAGTTTATGATCTGTGTGCAATATTTGTTCCATTTATAAGCTCTAACATCAATGGATCCAGTGGATAGAACCGATGGACTGACTATGGCCTACCGTCTTGATCAACACAATTGGACTACCCTGCAGGAGAAATGCAGACTCTTGATTGATGCTTGTACATTTATCGGCCCATGCTATCCCCGATCTCTGGGCTGGACACTATGGAGACACAGGAGTAGTTGTGACCCATTCCCTAGACTACAGTGGCATAACCCACCCCGGCACCCCTCTGCCAACTGATGTCACCCTGAATGAGCCAACTCTTTGGATTGAAATGGGAGAGTGCAGTTAATTTTACTGAGCTGGGAGCCCCTCACTAACAGGCGCCTCCATGGACTTTGTTAAGAACATTTCCCCCCTCCCCCCAGACTTTGAGCTGTGTGTTTGCTGTGTAAGGTGCTAGCACACGGTGATCGTGTGAGATTAATGAAGCACATGGCTGGCCAGCAAGGCAAGCTGCCTAGTTGTGTGGCTCCGCTAACTGTCATGGCAAGAAAAAGCAAGGGAAGATGTAAGCATGCAGCTTGGTATAGACACCCAGATCTCCGGTCTCCTTTCTGAATGAGCTCTGTTATTTTCAGCCAATTTTCTTTAATGATCAGTATTCTGCATTCTCCCGTCTTGTTAGCTCTGCATACATAATTTTGTCATTTTCCATCCATTTTTGTATATAATTAGTAAACACAAAAATGCCTTGACACAAAAGTTTTCCATCTTAGGGAGTAGAAAATATGTCGTTGGATAAACAGCAAATGTAGATGCTGTTTGTATGTGAAGTGAACACAGGCTGAGAGAGCAATCCTGCGACGGAGCCTTATCTAATGAGTGAGGTAGGTCTTTAGCCATCCGTGTAGAGTGTCCCCTGTTACAACATTTCAATACGAGTTGCTGGTGTATCCTACAATATAGGTCTATGCTTCCAGAGAGCTCTGCCAGTGTAGAAGTGAGGTGCCATAATGCACGTGAGGGTTTGATGAATTCTGAATGCCAATTTCTGTGTTGAAGCGTGTGTGTGGCTGGTCCCACACATCATACCTTGAGCTGCATGTTGGTTGTACACAACATGGAGGTCACTGGGAAAAAGTGGTGAGCTAAGGTTTCATTCTGGTTCCCATATCAAGTTTTCTTGATCTGTAGCTTGTATGGTGAGTTTGGTAAGATGAAAACTGAGGTGAAATGCAGCATTTGATAAGCAGTTAACGATTTATCTGGCAATTCACCGTGGTCTAGTTAGAATCTCACCACATCACTTGTCAGTAGCATAAAAGCTGGAACACAATCCTCCTGATATTGAAATGGGCCTCTCTGGACTTCTCAACCAAGTCTGTCACAAATAGCATCAAACCCCTTGTCGCTCAGATTCCTAGAAGATATTGTCAATAATTGTTTGAAATCCTCTGATTAAGGTTGACCTATATGAAATTCTTGTGACCTTAATTTATTAATTGTGCACCTGTAAGGCAGTTTAGTTAGAACTAATTAGTTCATAAATTGATGTTTCACAATGTGCAAAATTCAATTATACTTCGTACAATCAAGGTAGATTTAAACTTGGCCAGAACTTGCATAATAATGAGGCTCAATAATTGTTTGTGGGATAGTAAATTAATATTTATGGAAAACGAAACTGTTTACAATTATCAATGTAAGATAGTGGGGAGATCCTTGACATATTTTAACTAAAACCAGGAAATGCTCAGTTTTGAATAATGAAATGAAATCCAGACTCTAATAATTGGTTATAATTGATGTTTTAGTCAATTTGACTAATTATTTTAAAACACTGTTTCATCTGTGGAGTAGTGGCAATTTCTGGAAGTTGTACTTTACAATCTTGGGTAAATTATGTTGGATGGTGAACAAGGTTACAACAGAAGCAGCAATAGCACGAGCATAATGACCTAGCTTTTCTGTTGATGTATATGATGGACGGCTGGGTACATGTGCTTTCGGTGTTGAAAATACACCACCCACCTTGTTGGTAACATCTAAAGTAAAAGCATCCAAGGTGGCTATCTTAATACAGGAGGTATGTACCTTGCAAATGCAAATAGAGCAAATTAATCCATCATATTCTTAGATGCTTGTTCTCACTTTTTCCTGAGGATTATGTTCATCAGATAATCTATATGGCTTTCAGCAATTGCTGGTTTTGAATGCTGCATACAATTTGAAAGTATTTAAGCATTTACTATATAATTACAAACACGCAGATCTCCACATTTCTGAAAAGTAAGTCTCCTTTCTGACTGAGTTCTGTTATCTTCAGCCAATTTTCTTTAATGATTAGTATTCTGCATCCTCCGGTCTTGTGGAAGCTTGTATTTAGCTCTGCGTGCATAATTTTGTCATTTTCAACCCATTTAGTTTTGTATATAATTAGTAAACACAAAAATGCCTTGACACAAAGGTTTTCCATCTCAGGGAGCTGAGTACTGAAAATGTGTCATTGTACAAACTGCAAATGCATTGATGCATAAATGTATGCTGTGCCTTACATATTAAGTAGGAAGTTATTTTTCATTAAATAGAAAACCTTCATGATGCAAACAGCTTTGCAGATAGATTTAATGATGCAATACAAAAAAGTGTAATTTAGTCCAAAGCCAGGACATGTTTGGGAGCAACGGAAGCTTCAAACAAAAATGTTAATGTTAACTTGGATTTATGCAAACAGCCCTGAAAATATTTGTACTTATTGTTCAAAACGTATTCAAAGACTTTTCTCCAATGTGTCTGAATCAATAAAACTGAACAATCCGATAATGCACTTGAGTTTTTAAATGACTTTGCACAATTTATGATAATTACTTTGGCTATTGATACTCACAATCAAGCAGAATATACTTTTAGACTTGGGCAATAGGAGAATTAAATGAAAAGCAATTAATTTTTGAAATGCTTAATTCTTCCATATTAATTAAATCCTCTGTGAAGTTGCACAAATGTTGCACCACACATTAAAATAATTTTAAATAGTTTATTCAGATAAAAATTCTGTCCAAAAGCTCTAAAGGTTATGTGGGCAAAGAACTCACATAACTAAGCATTATAAACATTAAAGGTAAAGACCTTTCCTGAATTTTAGAAACATACAGATAACTGACATGCGAGTAAATAGGCTAAGCTACAAAGTAGAAAATATCTGTCTTTGTCTTGAAGAAAGTGCACCTTTTAAGGATTCTGTGTAACAATGTTGGCAGTTTCTACACCTGAAAATTCTCAACTCTCTCTTTGTAAACTGCTAAAGAACAAAAGTAACATAGTTATGTGACATATTAGTGGGAAACCATATACAGGGGAGAACTGCTACAATATGAGACAGGATATAAGATCTCTGTGTTTTGAGTTAGAAAGAGTGAAACGCCAACTGATAACTAAATCAGGCTGTTGCTTTGAATGCTGTCATTAAGTTATACTACATGGATTATTAACCTTTAATCTCATCAACTGATTTAGTTTTATTCAGGTTTGAAAGCAAAAACCTTTAACTTGGAGAAGTCTGCAGCAAGTCAGCATTACTGTGAAGCAGATTGGGACAGTGGACTTGTATGAGAAGGGCAGTGGCAAAAGTGGAAGATTAAATCACCAGCAAAGGGTCCCTTTGGCCAATTTCGACCTGTTAGAGCTGAAGAGTGATATAGTAGGAAAAGAGGTAGGCACTTGGTGGATATTCCCACTTTTGATTGGTAAATTGGTTTAAATTAGGAGATATTATTGCAGCTAAAGAGTACATTTATGAAAGTGCTTCCAATTAAACTTGTTGGACTATAACCTGGTGTTGTGTGATTTTTAACTTTGTACACCCCAGTCCAACACCGACATCTCCCAATCATAACATTTAAAAGGCATTTGGATGGGTATATGAATAGGAAGGGTTTGGAGGGATATGGGCCGGGTGCTGGCAGGTGGGACTAGATTGGGTTGGGATATCTGGTCGGCATGACGGGTTGGACCGAAGGGTCTGTTTCCATGCTGTACATCTCTATGTCTATATCTGCTTACAGTGCCTTATGGTAAAGGTCACATGACTACTGAAGATAATAAAAAACATTTTTAACTGATCGTTTTTGAATCTATACAAGGGGCAAGAAAGATGCAGCATCATGTTAGAGACACCAGAGGAGAGCCAAAGTGGCTGTACCATCTTTGGGCAGTGCACTCCATCGGCAAAAGAGATACTCCAAAGTAAATATCTGGCTTCTTGCCCAACAGACCACAAGTGTCAGTGCTGCCAGTCTTTTTTCTCCTTCTTCTGTAGAGCGCAAAATTGCAGAATAAGGCCAATAAGTGGCAATTGTTGATTTAAGGGCAATCAGTAGACCTAAGTATAGATGGGCTGCCTAATGCCTTACCTACCACCCTTCCTAAAAACATTAGGAAATATGCTGGGTTAGGCAGCAGAGACAGAGGGCGAGCTATCTGCATTTTTTTTTTACATGTCCTTTCCTTCATTCACCCCACTTTCAATTATGATGATGGGGAGGGTGTTGCATAAAATTCACACCATGTCTCCAGCTCTCCTAGTAACTGACATATAGATTGTCAAGGGAACAACTGTTGCACAGAATTCCATTGTATTTCACACAGAAATTCCAGCAAGGCAAACCTCTTTATCATGCGCAGTGCTGTTCGGCTCTACCAGAGAATGATTCTTTGACGACTGAATAATTGCAAATTTCCTGACTACGTTAGCTGTTTTTATTGTTGCTATTCCACTCTCCTTCCTTCTGATAACAGCTTCATTAATTTCTCCCATTTTCTCCTAATCTATCACTGTAATCAAAGCTATCATGCTTTACAACTATCGCAGCAGGAGAAAAACAGATGGTAAGATTATCATGGGTTTTATCCACTGTGGTGTCTAGTTATAAACTGTATTTGAATTTCAGCCAGAAGAAATAAAATGGTTACTTTCACAGGGATTCTCACGATCAACAGTACCTAGGGGGAAAGAAGGGTGAAAATCATGAAAATACACCCTTCTGTTGGTTCTTCAGGATTCCGTGGATCTCCTGATGATAAAGTTGCTTTCTGAGATCCAGAGAACTGCTTTGGAAAAGAATAAAGAAAATGTGTGCAAGAAAGCTGCTCAGAGAAAGAGCAAAGAGCCACAACAAGCCATAGATGATTATTTGCAGAAGGAAGTAACAAGGGGAATTGAGGCTGCTCGAATGAATGCTCATATTATTTACAATATGGGAAATAGATCTGTGGGAACTTTGTTATATTTGCCAAAGGTGGAAGGTATAATGCCTCAAGCAAGTTACAGAAATGAAATTTCCAGACCTACTTACAGTAGTACATGCTGTAATATATTACAATTTAGAATTATACCTACAAAAACAAATTATTGTTCAACTCAGGGACTGTGTGTTCACTTTCTAGCAGAAACCAGTGCTTAAGTCTGTCCACTGGAACATGTAATGAATGCAATCAGTTCTGAGCTATGACTACATCTGGCACCCTCACCAGAGAACACTTCACCTGTCTTGCTCTGTTGAAGCATACCTCCTGTAAGCTAATGCACAAAACAGCACTGATGATGGCTATGCTCATTTGCTCACATTCCTGAGTGAATGAAGGTAGTAGAGCATGTGTAGCTACGAACAAAACCTTCAAAATTGTCAAAACATTGAATTTACTGTAATTTACAATAAATAACACATGATCAGAAATCTCAGAACAGGTGAAGCAATTCTCCCAAAGCTCGCAACACAAAGCAGATAAATATCTGATAGATACTTAAAGTGTGTTACTATTTGTTAACACCAAAAATGCATTAAAAATACATTAATGCTTACTTTGGCATAAGTAAACATTCTATACTAGTTAGACTTGCTAGTTAGACATTATAGTAAACCCCCAATTGTTTGTCATCTAGTATATGCATACCATACATGTGTGGATATAATTTTCCAGTTACTACTACAAAGTACTTTATAGTAAAAATATCACAAAAGTCTTTAATACTCAGCCATAAATATAAGTTAAAGTTCCACTGAGATAAGACTTTAACATAGATGGAAATGTGTACCAGAACATTCACCAAATGATGAGAATTTTCATTTAAAATGTCATACATTATAAAATGTATTTTAAACTAAACATAACATGTCAACCAAAAGAGCTGATTTTGCACAAACAAATATTTGGTGTAATTACTGAGACAATTGATCTGATTTGTTTTTCTTAATATTTCATAAACAAGTTTGATCATAAAAATCTGGACTGGTTGTCCACAAAGGTAAGTCTGGTTTATATGATGTCTACCATTTCCAATTGGTATTCCCAATTTTCCTTAGATAGGTACACAGATGAAAAAGGTATTATTCATTGAATTATTAAGGATTAGATACACACACCTCACTACCAGGTTGCAAAAGAAGTGAATGTTAAAAAGGTGGAGGTGCTGTAACCCAGATGTAACTGGATTGGTTACACACTGCTTGCCTTTCAGCAAAACTCACTTTATTAGATTAGATTACTTACAGTGTGGAAACAGGCCCTTCGGCCCAACAAGTCCACACCGCCCCGCCGAAGCGTAACCCACCCATACCCCTACATCTATATCTACCCCTTACCTAACACTACGGGCAATTTAGCATGGCCAATTCACCTGACCTGCACATCTTTGGACTGTGGGAGGAAACCGGAGCACCCGGAGGAAACCCACGCAGACACGGGGAGAATGTGCAAACTCCACACAGTCAGTCGCCTGAGGCGGGAATTGAACCCGGGTCTCCTGCGCTGTGAGGCAGCAGTGCTAACCACCGTGCCACCGTGCCGCCCACTACCCTATTCTTACCCTATAGTTAAAAAAGAAACAAAAGACAAAAGAACTGTTATAAATTTTAACTCTATTGGAACACTTAACATGATAATAGATTATTTAAATACTAAACAAAAACTGTTTCAATATAGTAACATCTCATAAACACATCCATGGCAGTAAAATTCAGTAAAACAGATTGTCTCATATGCAATTCTTCAGTTGAGGAGCAAAGATTACCAAGATAAAATTCTGGTAGGGAGAGAGAGAGAGATCAAGCATTTTGCTCGAACAGGGCCAACAGGGAGAGATGTATGGCACCTTCAAAACTCCAACAGCTACTGAAAACTAAACTAAAGCCCTGGCTCTATGGGAGCCTGACTCCACCCATTCATGCTGTTTCCATTGTTCCAACTTTCAAAACAAAACGCAAGGCTTCACAAGCTGTTTACTTAATTGGCTTGGAAGAGACTGCTCCACACCTCTGTCTCAACCTCTCTTCATTAAAAAAAAGACAAAATATACTTCTTATCATCACACACACGAGCAGCTGTGGTGAGGATTTCTCTTACAATAAGGTGGTAAATGGTATTGATTCCATTTAGCTGCAGGATGGAAAATACTGACAACAGTGTCCACTTGAAGACTCTTCACACACAACATTCAGAAGACTGCTGGTGCAGATAAGCAACAGCAAAAAGAGCTGAATACTAAAAAGCCTGCAGATGAGAATGGTTGGCCTAAACAATATACAGTACTTCCAAGTGTGGTCTCACCAAGGCCCAGTAGAACTGTAATAAGATATCTGTACGATTGAACTCACACTCATGCAGTGAAGGCCAATATACCATTCATCTTCCTAAGTGCTTGCTGAACTTGCCTATCTACTTTCATTGCACAAGGACAGGCAGACGTCTTCACAAAATCACATTACCTAATATATCACTATTAAAATAAGGTTCTTCCTTTCTGTTTATCACAACAGTATATAGTTTCACATTTAGCTATGTTGAACAGCACCTGCCATGTGCATGCCCACTCACTCAACTTGTCTAAGTCACCTTGAAGCTTCCTTGCATCCTCCTTATGACCTTGCCCAGTTTTGCGTGTGAACATGTTGCATTTTCTTGCCTCATCCAAGTTATTTACATAAACTTTGAATAGCTAAGGCCTAAGCATTGATCATTGCAACATCCAACTTATCATCAGCCACTGGAACAAGACCCATTTATTCTCATTCTTTGTTTCCTGTCTGACAACTAAATTCATACCAATATATTATGCTCAATCCCATTTGCTTTAATTTTGCCCAGCAACCTTTTACAAAGGTCTTTATCAAAAGCCTTCTGAAAATCCAAAAATACCATATCCACACATTCTTTCTTATCTATCTGACTAGTTGTATCCTCTCAACAGTCCAGTAGATTGGTTAACCTTTTTTGCCTTTCATAAACCCATGATGGTTTTGTCTAATCCCTTTAATGTTCTGCTATCATGTCTTTTATAACAGACTGCTGCATTTTACTCACTATGGATATTAGGCTAGTTGCTCTGTAATTTTCTCTTTATGGATGTAGGTTTGCTTGCTAAGTTGGAAGGTTTGCTTTCAGACGTTCCGTCACCACACTAGGTAATATCATCAGTGAGCCTCCGGATGAAACACTGGTGGCATAGCCTGCTCTCTATTTATGTGTTTAGGTTTCCTTGGGTTGGTGATGTCATTTCCTGTGGTGACATCATTTCCTGAGTTGATGTATTTTCCTGTTCTTTTTCTCAAGGGGCGGTAAATGGGATCCAAGTCAATGTATTTGTTGATAGAGTTCCGCCTGGAATGCCATGCTTCTAGGAATTCTCGTGCATGTCTCTGTTTGGCTTGTCCTAGGATGGATATGTTGCCCAGTCGAAGTGGTGTACTTCCTCATCTGTTTTAAGCTACTAGTGAGAGTGGGTAATGTCTTTTTGTGATTAGTTGACGTTCATTAATCCTGGTGACGAGCTTTTTCTGTCACTAGGAAAACTAGCCACCAGGATTAATGAACATCAACTAGCCACAAAAAAAAGACCCACTCTCATTAGTATCCTTACATACAGATGAAGAAGGACACCGCTTCAACTAGGACATTACATCCATCCTAGGACAAGCCAAAAAGTGATACACATGAGAATTCCTTGAAGCATGTCATTTCAACCAGTACTCTATCAACAAACACATTGACTTGGATCCCATTTATCACCCCTGAGAAAAAGAACAGGAAATGACACCACCATAAGAAATGACATCAACAACGCAAGGAAACCTAAACACATAAATAGAAAGTGAGTCATGCCACCAGTGCTTCATCTGGAGGCTCACTGATGATGTTACCTAGTATGGTGACGAAATGTGTGAAAATGAACCTTCCAGCACAGGGAGCAAACCTGCATCCAGAACCTCAACCTAAGCTACAAATCTTCTCAAAACTTGTAAATTCTCTGTTTATCTCTCTCTTCCTTTTCAAATTGTGGGGTTAAATTTTCTATTCTCCAATCTGCAGGAACTACCCCTGAATTCGATAGAATTTTGGACAATGACCAGCAATGCATCGAATATTTCCAGGTACACTTCCTTTAGAACTCTGTGATGTAGAGTATTGGGTCTTGGGGATTTGTCAGTCCTTAACCCCATTAATTTCCCCAGTTCTATTTTCTTACTAGTATTGATTTCCTACAATTCCTCCCTCATACTAGACTTTGGTTCCCGAACATTGATGGCAGTTTCTTTGTGCACTTTTTTGTGAAGACAGAACCAACGTAATCATTCAATTCTTCTGGCATTTCTTTGTTCCTCATTATAATTTCACTGTAAAGGACTAATAGTCATCTACCAACTGATAACTTGATGAAAATCGATGCCTGCTTCGCACAGTGCTCTTACTTTCTCCACTAATTCCTAAGCAGGCTTTTTGCCTCAATATCCGAGTTCAGTTCTCTTTTTAAGACTGGGGAACAGCCAGAAGGATCCATTTTAAAATCATCACTTTCTAGTTCCAGATATGCGATTCTGAACATTTCCCATTTCAGCATGAGGATAAAAGTATTGGATCTCATGTATATTGTAATATCCAGTTCTTCCCTCAAAGCCCTATCCTCAGCTGGTCACAAGGGTTTAATGTATGGTCATAAACTCCTTTCTAGGCTCAGTGGAGGTCTCCTCCTCACCTCCTTGTTACTGAGTATATTTCATGATTATTACTAGTACATACTATAATTCTCTTTAATTCATTATACAAGAAAGGTAAGGTAGCACAGTTCATGATAGAACAGAAGAACATAGGAACTAGGAGCAGGAGTAGGCCATCCGGTCCCTTGAGTCTGCTCCGACACTCAATAAGATCATGGCCAATCTTTTTGTGGACTCAACTCTACTTATCCACCCTCTCACCGTATCCCTTAATTCCTTTATTTTTCAATAAAGTATCTACATTAGATTTAAAAACGATTACTAAACTAGTGTCAGCTACTTTCCAAGGCAGGGAATTCCATAGATTAACAACCCTCTGGGTGAAGATCCTTCTCAGTTCAGTTCTAAACCTGCTCCCTCTAAGCTTGAGGCCATGCCCTCTTGTCCTAGTTTCACTTATCAGAGGAAACATCCTCTGATATTTCTATTTTATCGATTCCTTTCATAATTTTATATGTTTCTGTAAGATCCTCCCTCATTCTTCTGAATTCTAATGAATATAATCCCAATCTACTCAGCCCCTGCTCATAAGCAAACACCCTCAACTCCAGAAGCCACCAAGTTAACCTCCTTTCCACCCTTTCCAGTGCCAGTATATCTTTTCTTAAGTAAGGAGACTAAATCTGCACACAGTATTCCAGGTGTGGCTTCACCAGCATCCTGTACAATTGTAACATAACATCCCTGCTTTTAAACTCAGTCCCTTTAGAAATGAAGTACAAAATTCCATTTTCCTTCCTAATTTCTTGTTGTACCTGCAGACCAACCTTTTGCGATTTATGTGCAAGGACACCCAGGTCCCTCTGCATAGGAGCATGCTGCAACTTTTTACCATTCAAGTAATAGTCCATTTTGCTGTTACTCCTCACAAAATGTATGACTTCACATTTATTAACATTGTACTCCATCTGCCAGGCCTTTGCCCACTCACTCAATATATCTATGTTGATCTGCAAAGTTTCACAGTCCTCTGCACACTTTGCTCTGCCACTCACCTTAGTGTCATCAGCAAATTTTGACACACTACACGTGATCTCCAACTCCAAATCATCTATATAAATTGCAAATAACTGTGGTCCCAACACCGATCCCTGGGGCACACCAGTAGTCGCTAATTGCCAGCCAGAATAGCACTCATTTATCGCCACTCTTTGCTTCCTGCCAGTCAACTAATCCTCTATCCATGCAATACTTTATCTGTAATGCGATGCATCCTTATCTTATGCAGCTGCATCATGTGCTGCTCTATGAATCCATGCTGCATCTTTTCTTTACAATGGGACAATTTCTTTCGAGATGCCCTGCCATTTCTTCCTTGATAATAGACTCAAGCATCTTCCCCACTCTAGAGGTTAAGCTCACTGGTCTACAATTCCTCAATTTTGTCTACTTCCCTTTTTAAACAGTGGCATCACATTTTCTATATTCAATCTGCTGGGATGGCCCCAGAGTCCAGCAAAGTTTGGAAAATTACTGCCAGTCCACCTGCTATTTCTCCCGCTATAACTTCCCACATTGCACAGGAGGAGCACGTCATGGATGCGAGCTCTACTTCCATGATTTCTTTTTCAATTAGGCTTGATAGTTACTCCCTTTAAAGAATGTTAATAATGCTCAGGGCCTTATTTCACTCTAAGCCCTCCTAATGCAATACAACATCCTTCCTTTAAGTCTCTGGAGAACTCACTTTCAGGAGGTCGAAGTAAACTAGAATGAAGGCTATTCAGGTTCTTTTAGAACCCTGGGTTGCATTCCATCAGGGCCAGCAGATTTGCCTATCCTTAGCTCCATTAGCATTCCCAACACTACCTCTTCCATAATAATGATTGTTTCCAGGTCTTCACCTACCTTCGTCTCTTAGTCACTTACTGGCAAGTTATTAGTATCCTCCATTGTGAAGACTGATATAAAATACCTGTTCAATGCCTCAGCCATTTCATCATGTCCCATAACTAACTGCCCCTTCTCATTGTCTAAAGGACCAACATTTGCTTTCCCTACTCGTCTTCATTTTATATATTGAGAGAAACATTTGCTATCCGCCTTTATACTTTGTGCTAGTTTTTTTCTCATTCTCTATCTTACTTTTCTTTATGGTACTTTTTGTGGCTTTCTGTTGACCTTTAAAGTTTTCCCAATCTTCCAGATTCCGGCTTTTTTTGACCATTTTGTATGCCTTCTCTTTCACTTTGATAGCCTGCCTTATTTCCTTAGACACCCCGTGGCAGATTACCCCTCCTCTTACAGTCCTTCCTTCTCACCAGAATATACTTTTGCTGAGCAATTTGAAAAATTTCTTTGATGGTCCTCCACTGCTCGTCAGCTGACGCACCATAAAGTCTCTGTTTCTAGTGTACTTTAGCCAGGTCCTCCCTCATTCTGTCATGGTCCCCCTTATTCAAGCACAGGACCCTGGTATTGGATTTTATCTTCACGCTATCCAGCTGCATTTTAAATTCAACCATACTGTGATCACACCTTCCAAGAGGATCCCCAACTGTGAGATCATTAATTATTCCAGTCTCATTACACAGGACCAGATCTCGGATAGCTTGCTCCCTCATTGATTCCATTACATACTGTTCAAGAAAACTATAGTGGATACACTCAACAAATTCCTCCTCAAGGCTATCCTGACCGAGCTGGTTTGACCAATCTACATGCAGATTAAAATCCCCCATGATAATAGTCATACTATTTTAGCAAGAGAAAGTGAGGACTGCAGATGCTGGAGATCAGAGCTGAAAAATGTGTTGCTGGAAAAGCGCAGCAGGTCAGGCAGCATCCAAGGAGCGGGAGAATCGATGTTTCGGGCATAAGCCCTTCTTCAGGAATGCCTTCAGATTCCTGAAGAAGGGCTTATGCCCGAAACGTCGATTCGCCTGCTCCTTGGATGCTGCCTGACCTGCTGCGCTTTTCCAGCAACACATTTTTCAGTACCATTTTTGCAGGCACTAGCTATTTCTTTGTTTATTGCCCACCCAAATGTGATGTTATTTTCCAAACTTACATCAAGACCATTTATCTTGATAGCAAAGAAAACAGCTAACACACAATTCTAGCACACATGATGACCAAGAATTCTTGAAGTGTCCATAACTTCCCACATTGCACAGGAGGAGCACATCATGGATGTGAGCTCTACTTCCATGATTTCCTTTCAATTAGGCTTGATAGTTACTCCCTTTAAAGAATGTTAATAATGCTCAGGGCCTTATTTCACTCTAAGCCCTCCTAATGCAATACAACATCCTTCCTTCAAGTCTCTGGAGAACTCACTTTAAGTAGGTCGAAGTAAACTAGAATGAAGGCTATTCAGGTCAAGAATTGCCATGACTGAGCACCATGAGGCATAGCTACAAAAGATTTAATCATTTAAAATGAGGTCACAGATCTGGAAATATCGCAAAGTCAGAACAAAAGCAATAAAGGGACATATTAAAAACCTGAGTAGATAATGTTATGAAGTTGTAGTTGTGTACTGTACCTTTAAGAGAGACTGAAAGCTGGCAAGGACTGACTGCAAGCATAGAGTGTGCTGAACAATTTAAAAATGTAACATTTGGCTGTGAAACAAACAGCTGGAGCTGACTTGCCATGGTACACAACAAATTTGAATTCGGCCAATGTCTCAAGATACCAAAATCTAATCGAATTTGAATTTTAATGTTTTGACAACATCAAACCAATGAGACGGTTCAATATTTTAGGGTATAAAAAAAATCAGGCATTTTGAATAGTTAGCCAGAGCGGCAAAGAGCACCAACAGACTGCGCCCGTGTAATTGCTCTCTGAAAGGTACCTGTTCATATAAAATCTGTGAAGCAGAAGACTGATGAAAAAAAGAAAGAAAAATCTACAGAAAAAAATACTAAGGGAAGACCGAAAGCTGACTGATTTCAAAATCTGATTTTTTTGTTAAACGTAATCAGGGTGTTTTATCGGATCAGTATATTATTGTAGAGTGGAAGGTAGATAAATTGATCAGACAAAGAAGGTTTACAGTGTAGATAGTTCTTGTTTAATGTTCTTTATTTTGTACTTGGAGTTTAAGAATAAATTGTTAACTTTTTTCTTTGAATAGTGGGATTTAGTAGTTCTTTGTAACTCATACTTTCACAGATTATGAAACAATGTGAGCTTTTCTGCATGTCTGGTAACAATAAGCTTTATGAGAAAAGAGTTAAGGGACGAGTGAGGCAGAAAAGGTGGGAGATCCATGAATTAAACCACAGTAAAGGCAAGAATCATTTACTTAGCTGCTCAGAGCAGGATTCATCCAGGAAAAAAACATTAAACAATGGGGATTATAACTAGCACCACAGACAGCAGTAGTCATCTGGGGAAATCTATTAAAGAAATGGGATTGTACTAATAGACCCATAAAGAGCAGGATTCATTCAGTAAAACCCACTAAGACGACAGGAATTATTAATGATGGCTAAATAAAGGGAACTCAGCTATGGTATCCATGAAAAGATGGAATTTTTCCATTTTACTCAGAAAAGATGGGAATTATCCATTTTAGTTGTAGAAACTGGGCATTCTTCATTTTGACCACACAAGTATTGGAAAGCTCTCCAGTGCAGAATTACACAGTAGGAGCATTGCTATACTGCGAATTAAAGAATCATACCATCATACAGAACAGAATGGGACCACACATTTTTAACTTTTTTATCTGTCTCCATGTGGGACTTTGTCAAAGGCTTTGCTAAAGTCCAGATAAAGTGCACCAACTGCACTTCCCTCACCAAACACTTCAAAAGATTCAATCAAATTTGTTAGAAATGACCTCCCTGTGACAAAGCCATGCTGACTATCCCTGATCAAACCTTGCCTTTCCAAGATTAATCCCCTCCTTCAGAATTTTCTCCAATACTTTTCCAACAACTGAGTAAGTCTCACTGGTCTCTAATTCCTTGGTTTGTTATTTTGATAAGTGGAACCATGTCAGCTGTCCTCTGGTCCTCTGGAAGCTCCCCTGTAACTAGAAAGGAATGAAAAGTTTTTGGTGACAGCCCCTGTAAGTTCCTCCCTTATCACCAACAGCAGATTTGGATACAAATCCATCTGAATCTAGGGATTTGTTTACTTCGAAACCTGTCAAAACCTCCTGTACCTCCTTACTCCCTATATTAAACTGTCCAGCAGGCTCACAGTCTCTCTCCCTGAGTTCTGCAGACATTCTCCTTTTCAAAAGTGAAGACAGATGTAAAGTACTCATTGAATGCCTGACCACTATCCTCGTGCTCCACACACAGACTGTCTCCTTCATCTAGAATGGGTCCTACTCTTTCCTTTGTTATCCTCTTTCCCTTGATATGCTTATAGAATATCTTGGGATTCTCATTAACATAAACACCAGTGTTTTTTATGAGCCTTCCTTGCTCTGCTAAATTCTTTTTAGGGATTCCCCGCCTCTCTTTACTCCATTAGGGCCTGCACTGATTTGCTCTTATTGTTAAAAGCTTTTCTTTTCCTTTTTATCCAGTCCTGACTATTTGAAGCAAAGAGAGTAGGTAATTACTTTAGGAAAATGTAGCAACAGAAATAATATTGCCAGTAAAGTTTAATTTCACCGATGGATTAAAAGCATGCATAAATGGACATCTTGGAGAAAACAATTCTTAAGGCATAAAGTTAATTTCAAACTAGATACTGTATCAGATACTACATCAGAAGTTCAAATTGTAAACACACTTTTAAATTCTTTTGGGATATAGCTAAATATTTTACAGCTTCAAAGCAATAAACGAAGTAAGAGATAGTCATAATCTAAAATTCTTAAAAGACTAAGATTAAATAGAAAATCTCAGCATCCAGAAAGATCTATAAATAATCTTTTCATGATCTTTACAAATTAGTGGAAAAATATGATTATAGAGATTTAAAGCCAGAATTTATGATTGTCAGAATTGTTGTTGGAATTACGTATGAGTCTTGTCAAAGTTATTATACTTCAGAGAAACATTGACTCTAGAGAATGTTATTCAGATGGTGAATGAAATAGAAGACTAAAAACAACACAAATCAATCCTGAGAAGACAGAGCAGCAGAATCTATTCAGTTCTCAAAGTACAAAACCCCTAAGGACCCATAGCTCACTGAGTAGGGCAGAAACTAACAACTAGTGTCAATTTTGTGGAATGACGAAGCCTCATAGGCACAAGCAGTTTTCAGCTACTTTCAGAAACTGGGTCAAAGTACAATCACAGAACAGCAAGAAGTCAAGTAGCTATTCATATCCTTAGCCATGTCCAACCTATCTCTCACAGTTCTGCCCTGATCCCTTCCCTTCCCTCAAACAACAATAGGATCCCCCGGCTCCTCACTGTCTACCCCACCAGCCATCCATCCAAAGTATTGCAAGCTGCCATTTCCAATACCCCCAAAGGATACGACCATCAGCCATCTGTTCCCCTCCCCAGCCTTGTCAGAATTCCACAGGGACCATTCTCTCCAGCACACTTTGATCCACTCTTATTCTAATCACAATATCTCTTCACACTCCTATGACACCTTTCCATCCAATTGCAGGAGATGTAGTACCTGCCCTTTTCCTCCTCCCTCCTCACCATCCAAGGTTGCAGACACAGCTTCCAGGTGAAGTAGGAATTTACCTGCACTTTATTAAATCTAGTCTATTGCATTTGCTGCTCACAGTGTGGTCTGCTCAACATGCAGGAGACTGGGCAGCTGTTTTGTGGAACACCTGTGCTCTGTCCATAAGACTGACCCCAAGCTTCCAGTTATCCGTCATTTCAACACGGCACAGTTTTCCCACAGCAGCATTTCTGTTGCAGACCTGCTTTGGTGTTCCAGAGAGCTCAGCGTAAGATCAAAGAATGACATCTCATTTTCTTCCTGGAGCCCCTGAAGCCTTGGGGTCTCAATATTGCTTTAGAGCCTAATTGCATCTCCTTGTTTACCTCCCCCTTCCATATCTCTCTGTCTCTCTGGGGTCCATCTCAACCTATCAACTCACCTCTCCCCCCTCACACCAATCCCCTCACCTTCACCTCCCCTGTCCCCCACACCCAATTTGGCTTCAGTATAAATGCCACCCTTTCCTAGTCGCAAAAAACTTCTGAGGAAGTGTCACTGGACACAAAATGTTAACTTTGCTTTCTTCCCAAAGATGCTGTCAGACTCTTCGAGTTTTGCCAGCAATTTCTATTTCAATCAGAGGAATGATCCCCCTCTGGTTGGAGTCATACCCCTCACAAAGGAAAGTAGTTTTGGTCACTGGAGGTCAATCACTTGACATTCAGTAGCAGCAGTGTGTACCATTAATAAGCTGCTCTGCAGAAATTCACTAAGGATTCTTAGACAGCACCTTTCAAATCCATGACCACTACTATCTAAATGAACATGAAAATCAGACACACAGAAACATGACCACTTGTGAATTCCCTTCCAAACCACTCACCATCCTGAATTGGCAATATATCACTGTTTCTTCAGTGTCACTGATGGAAAATAGTGATCGACCTCCCTAACAGCATTGTCTACCTAACCTAAACAGACTACTGCATTGCATGAAGGCAATTCACCTATACCTTCTCAAGGGCAGTAAATTTTGGCTCAGTCTGTGACACGCACCTCCAAAACAAAAAAAATAATAAATGCTGATTACATTACTTACAGTGTGGAAACAGGCCCTTCGGCCCAACAAGTCCACACCGACCCGCCGAAGAGCAACCCACCCAGACCCTTCCCCTACATTTACCCCTTCACCCAACACTACGGGCAATTTAACATGACGAATTCACCCAACCTGCACATTTTTGGACTGTGGGAGGAAACTGGAGCACACGGGGAGAGTGTGCAAACTCCACACAGACAGTTGCCTGAGGCAGGAATTGAACTTGGATCTCTGGTGCTGTGAGGCAGCAGTGCTAACCACTGTGCCACCATGCCACCCATGAGGTGTCCATGAAGTCTAATATGATGATGCCACATAGACTTGGACAGAGAAGCTGTTTTAGATCTCAGAGGGGAACATTTAATATCAAGGCCTCCCTCAAAATCTCAGTTCTAGTATACCAATGAAACTTGTACCTCAGTGCTATCATGCATTAAGTCAAAAGCTCGTCTCAACCTTGTTGGACTCCTGCCAGGATAGAAGATGATGCCAGCAAATCTATCCAATTGATCTGAAATCATGAGAAGTTGTGATGGGGATGCATCTTGCAACATTTTTCAACCATTGACAATAACCTCTTATAGACTATGGCACTTCCATGCTAATTCATCCAGTAGAACCTATACATAGAACCAATTAAACTGATGGTAAAGATGGAATGTCTGAAACTTCTTAGAAAAAAAGCAGCCATTCATAAGCCTTTGAAGAGGTGCATTGTGTTCTAATAACTTAATAAAGTTTCAATTAAACAGAGCAATGTATCAGCTACAAAAGAGATCATGGAAAATATATCCATGATAACTACTTAAAGATACCATTTATGCAAAGTCACCCCTTCTGTCCAGCTGTGCAAGCCATTCTTACTAAAATAATCCTTGTGTGAGACTGGACTGGCAGGCAATCCTTCAAGAATGATGAACCATACAAATGGTAGACTTTGCAGATCATACCTTATCGGTCACCTCATAATCCATTGATCTGGTGTGGAGCCAAATCATCCTCCATTCCATCTCAGTAGAAGATGAAAAAGAAAGTTACACTCTCATAAGGTCAAAAGATGTAAAAATTGGTTTCATCTAAGAAATTGAGAATTTCACTGGCATTTCGGAGCATGATGCTGATGATAGGAAATAGCAGCACTTTTCCTGATGACATGTCAAAGCTTCAAGCAAACAGAGAATGCAAGAGAATTCAAAGGAAAACATGCAAAGATCAATCTTTAGGTCATTCTGGCATCTAGTTTCTGTGCTTGAAAAGATTTCCTTTAAAAAACAATGTGTTTTCAGTCATATGAGAATTGTCAACTTGAATTGATTGGCGATGTATCAGAGGCTGGCAACAGAAATAAATTTGGATATTCCACCATTGCAGTGCCAGAGTAACACCCAGATGGTCTTCTCCCACTCCTAAGTCCTATATTCTTTAATCTCTCCTAAAACTCCTTTACTCAACAGTGACTTCCAACTTATCCAACCGACCATATATACTCATGTATAGGGTGAATTTTGAAGACAGATTTTTAAAATCTGAAATTAGGGGATCGACTTATACATGAGGTATTGTTTTCGAGGGGATGAATATTTATCTACAAAACAGATAAAATGGGAGTCTTACCTTTCCGGCAGCTCCCTGGTCCCTGGTTCTGGAACGTTCCCTGTTATATATCCGGGCTGCGGTAAACCGCGGGTAACTGAAACTGACTCCGTGGATACGGCGGTCGTCCTGTACTATCATAATTCTGAAAACCTGGAGTAGAGCATGACAGCTGGCAGACTGGAAGACACGGAAAGGAGAGGTACGGCCAGCAGACTGGAAAGCTGGAGTGGAACACAACAGGCAGGCACACTGACTCATAAATGTTGGTGTGTAACTGTGAAGAACTAGGGATAGCGTATTCACGAGACATATGGAAAAGACAAGATTATTTGGCCAAAAATAAGGGGTTTATGTATACATGAGATCGACATATACACGAGTGTATACAGTAATTCTGGAACCATGTGGGTATTTTTCTAAGCACGACCCTCACAACCATTCAAAAATATGGTGAATGAAATTGAGTCCAATAGGTTAGTGTGGCCTAACTGGAACATTATAAAGATTCAGCATAACTTTCTAAATTTCCGCTTTGCTATCTCTATTTATGAAACTTAAGATCCTACTATGCATTGCTATATATGTCTTGTCACCTTCAAAAATTTATGGATTCTGCCCTTGTAAAATCTTTAGAATTGTGTAATTTAGTCTATATTGTGTTTCCTATTTCTTCGCTAAAATGCATCACTTCACATTTTTGTGAGACACTTCCATCTGTCATTTCATTGCCCATTCTGCTTACTCCTATGTGTCTGTTGCATTTGAATAGTATAATTCTCATTGTCACATTTCCAAATTAGTAGTGGCTCATTTAAGTACCTACATGAGTCAGATTTGGGATTTAGCTTAATTGTCATTGTATAATGACAACTTTATTTATTGATTTTTCCGCGATTATTCCAATTACTTGAGTACGGTTGGAGAAAGGTGCATTTTCTTGAAGCTTTTCTCTGAATCTTATCAAGGCAACGCATCCTATTGCAATAAGGTAAAAATGAACGAAAGGAACTCAAGTTGTTAACTCTTTCACAGATTGCAATAATGCTTCTCAGTAAAATGACAAGGAGCAGTGCTTTCAAATTCAGTTCAAAATCTAGATCTGAAGAAGGACCACAGGACCCGAAATAGTAGCCATTTTCTCTCCATACATGCTGCCAGACATACTGAATTTCTCCAGCAATTTCTGTTTTTGTTTCAGATCTCAAGTATTAACAGTCCTTTGTTTTATTTTAGTGCTTTCAAGTTGTCAATTGTAAAGGCTGCTGATGTTTTTTTGGAGTCATCCAGAGATGATGATCTTGAAGATCAATCTTAAGCATTTCTGGGCATGGAAGGCCCAGCAGTGGATAGCACCATCAAACCTGCCTGACAGCAGTCTATTTTAGTTGGGCACTGGTCAACTGATTGTGGGGAATGTGGGAAGGATAAATGTTGCCTTCCTGAGAGAGGGTTGCAGATTAGTGCACTGTCACTCTGCAGTAGTCTGCCTCACTAACCCTTGCAATATGTATGAGGACAGTTTGTTGAACTGCTGTGAGAACCTTTGCACAATTGATGACACTTTCATGCTGGAATGGACGAGCTGCAACCTCTGCTCAAGGCCCAAGTTCATGCTGAATTCAACTATGGTCCTTGATTTTGCCCACATGCTTTCTGACAAGCTTACCAAAGTGCTCAGAATTTATTTGTCAATATTCATCAATACTATTCCAACTTGTTCCCAAATAAAGTTGCTTATCTCAGCCCTCTCTGTCAGGGCACACCATTCAGCGGTTCACCACCAATGCTACATTTGTCCTCTGCCTTAGCTGCAAGTCATTCATACTGAACATTTCATCAGTGATCAAGATTGTTGGTTGGTGAGTGATGGAACGGTGATGAATTGAGTAGAAAACAATTGATAGAATTTTAATTCACAGATCTTGACACCTAATGAGAGGTCAATGAGCTTCTTGCGCCACTGTACAATGTCCTCAGGGTTTGACTCCCAACAGTCATCTTCACTGTCGCCTGCCTTCTGTCTGGTGGGTTTTCTGACTCCTGCAGGTTCAGAACATCCTTTTCGCCACCTCCACCAATGCTTCCAAAACTGAAGATAAAGCTGACTATATTCCAAAAGTCCTTGAAATAATACTTTATAGAATCCCTACAGTGTGGAAACAGGCCCTTCAGCCCAACAAGCCCACCGTCAGGCTCAATGGTCTATAGTTCCCTGGCTTTTCTTTATTATCTTCCTTAAATAATGGCATGACGTTAGCAACTGTTCAGTCTGCCGGTACCTCACCCATGGCTATTGATAATACAAATATCTTGGCATGAGGCTTATCAATCACTTCCCTAGCTTCCCGCAAAATTCTGGGACCCATCTGATCAGGTTCACCTTCGTGCGTTTTAAGACGTTCCACACCTCCTCCTCTGTAATATGGACACTTTTCAAGATGTCACTATTTATTTCTCCAAGTTCTCCAGCTTCCATATCCTTTTCCACAGTAAATTCTGATGTGAAGTACTAGTCTAGTATCTCATCCATCTCCTATATTTTCACAGACAGACAGCCTTGTTGATGTTTAAGGGGCCCGATTCTCTCCCTAGTTAATCTTTTGCCCTTAACCCTTTTTGCCAAAGCTATCTCATGTCCCCTTTCTGCCCTCCTGGTTTCCTTACTGAGTATACTCTTCCTGTCCTTATATTCCTCTAGGGATTCACTCGATCTCAGTTGTCATGTACCTCATTCGTTTTCTTGACCAGAGTCTCAATTTCTCTAGTTGTCCAGCATTCCCTACACCTACTGACCTTGCCATTCACAAGAATATACTGGACATAAAACTTAGGATGATTGTGCATGCTCTGATCAATTGCTCAATGCATTCTCAATAAAGGCACACTAGTTTGTCACTTTTAAATCCAATATAGTTGAGCAAATAGAAATCATTTCAAAAAGCATAATAATTTCAGATTAATTATTATGTGTATTTAAAATATGAAACCTTTTTAAAATTTACTCTTTTGCAGAGTTTTGTTATTGAGCAGCTTTCAAAACAATCAGTCCTTCACATTTTAAGATATTTAACAGACAGACACATTGACTGTGCACTGTCAATTTGCACAATGTTGTTTTTAAAATCAGCAATAAACAATTAAGGTTAGAGGGGCAATTGTATGTGTCCATAGATGATTTTTGGCAGCCTTCCCAGAGCATTAAAATACAAAGATCACATGTTAACAGTACATGGTACTGAAAATTCTGTGTTCCAAGTCAGTCATGGAGACTACAAAATGTAAGCATAATGAATTTTAAAGGTTCTACTGCCCTTCCTGTTTCTTCTCAATGTCAATGTACCAATAACACTGATGAAGAACAGCAACAAATGTCTAGGCACCCTTTAGGACCACCAGCACAAAAACAAAAAAAAAGGTAGTCAATATTGGGACTAAACTGAATGAAATAAATGAATAACAACACTGACCATTACTACATGTTAAGGATTGAAATAGGTTGTGTTTTTTAAAAATACATTGCCACAAATTAAACATCAAGTACCCAATATGGTTTTGTATTGAAATAAACCTATTTCCAAGAACACTGTTACAATAAATTAAAAAGAGGTAACAGTGCAACTGTAGATTTTTGTAATGTGCTATAAGATGTGAAGTAGATACTTAAAAGCAAATTCACAGAGGGATTCAGTGATAATAGCATCACAAGTTCAAAAATAGGCACTTTTCATTTTATTTCAGTCACTTAATTGAATCTGTCCTTGAACTAAATAAAAAGAAGCTTATTATATTTCAACACTTTAGAATTTAATTTGTACTCAGCCCCACGAGTAGGAGAATATACAATGAAATCTTTATAGTTGGTAAGAAGGCTTGGGGAAATGCTATCCTGAAAAATTTTCAAGTGGAGGGCTTTAATTTGAGAAGAATGTGTCGCAAGTAATCTCCCTATGAATGTGATTGACAATTGGCATAGTCAGATCCCACGAGTCATTGTTTTCATGAGCCTAAGGTCAAGAGGTAGAAATCTAGGAGTCCGAGTGGTGTGGCCTGTAGGGAAATGTGTTGCAAAATTGGGAAAGAAGTCCTGTGAGACCTATCTCATGTCGGGCTCAGGTTAGGCCACTTCTAAGCTTTTCATAGAAACATGGCTAGTTTCTCACACGGCAACAACACATTGCCAATGAAGGGAGATTAATACTTTGTTGCTGGTCCAAGTCAACTCAGTAATGTTCAGCTTTCTATCTTACCAAACTTGCCAGGCAAGCGAAACATCAAGAAGACTCGCCATGGAAATTAGTGCCTCCACCTAGCAGATTCAGTTTCCTGTTTGTCCCGAAACACATCCATGTTACAATTGATCAAAATGCAGCCCAAGATACTATCCATGGGCACCAGCCATGTACACCCATCGTTCATAGATATTGGCATTGGCAATCATTGCCAACCCCACACCATCGTCATGGTAGCTCGCCAATTGCGCTGCAGTCTGGGAAGTTTGTCACAGTCAGTTCAGTGGCACAATAGAGACCATTCCAGGGATTTCGTAAAATGTGGTCAGAGAAAATACAATCATTGACCACATTTGGAATGAGTGGGCTAACTGGCATACATAAGTAAGGTACACAATCTGTAAGCAGGGGGGCTGCAGCACTAGGACAGGATGAGTGGCATTGAGGAATATAAGAGGACCTTTGCACAGACAATAGGCACTGGAGGGAAAACTATTTGAGGGTGGTTTCAGTTTGGCAAGGGAGACTTCTGCAATATTTTGCTGGTCACCAGACCACATGAGGAGGCTTACAAAGCCCCAGGTTAGTTGTTGACTTCTTCCACCACCCATTAAGGGAAGGAAGACATGCAGTGGTGATGTCATGAGAATAACAATGAGCAAGCCTAGGACAATGCTTTGGGGACATGGGTTTTAATCCCACCATGATAGCTGTTAAAATTACATTTTTATTAATAAATCTCAAATTACAAGTTGACCTCAGTAACGATGACCCTGAAAATATTGCCAATTGTCACACCAACTCATCTGGTTCACAAAGAAATCTGACATCCTTATCTGATTGAGATTACACAAGACTTTAGAGGCACCGAAGTGTGCTTTTCTCTTAAATGTCCATTGATATGGCTTAACAAGTG
This sequence comes from Chiloscyllium punctatum, assembly GCF_047496795.1. Classification (NCBI taxonomy): domain Eukaryota; kingdom Metazoa; phylum Chordata; class Chondrichthyes; order Orectolobiformes; family Hemiscylliidae; genus Chiloscyllium; species Chiloscyllium punctatum. Next base: position 48,037,172 of record NC_092743.1, on the reverse strand, counting down.
ACTCTATTCTATTAAGCAGGTCTGAAAGGATTTAGACCAACCAGCATTGGCTCAGTCACTAGAAATGTCAATGACACATCCCACACTGTCATCCCTGCAAATTCCTCCTTACTCACATTGAGGAGGCCTTTGTTAACATTGGAAGAGCTCTCTCGGATAAGCCAAGCAACAGCCTGAAATATTCATGCTCACAGGATCATAATTTACATTTTAGTGGTACAGTTGAGAGTGAGTTATCTGGGAAGGAGTGTATAAATCACAGAAGGTCAGTATGCAGGTTCAGCAAGTAATCAGGAAAGCTGATGGTTATGGTTTATTGTGAGGTGAATTGAATGCAAGAGTGGGAGGGAGGTTATGCATCAATTAGACAGGATGTATGTTGGCGTACTACATACAGTACCGGTCACCATGCCCACAGAGGAATAATAATGCATTAGAAACAGTTCAGAAAAGCTTTATTAGACTAATATCTGGAATGAGTGGATTGCCTTACGAGGAAAGGCTAGAAAGCTGTGCCTGTGCCCTTTGGAGTTTAGAAACATCAGAGGTGACTTTATTGAAACAAAAAGCTCTTGAGAGGACTTGACCAGGTGGATACTGAAAGGATGTTTCCTCTTGTGGAAGAGTGTAGAACTAGGGGTTTTAGTTGAAAAGTAAAGAGCCCATCTAAAACAGATGAGGAAATCTTTTTTTTCTCTCAGAGGATTGTGAATCTTTGGAATTCCCTTTCCCGAAAGGGAGTGGATGCAGAATATATTTTTAAGGCACAGGTAGATTGATTCTTGAATACCTAGGAGATGAAAGGTTATCAGGGATATTCAGGTAGAGTTGAGGTTAAAATTAGATCAGCCATAATGTCTTTGGAGGAGCAGGCGCAAAGGGCTGAGTAGCCAACTTTTGTTCCTTGTTTTTATGTTCATATGTTCATATGAGAAGTGTCAATATTAACTCCATGGCACCAGGTCAAACATAAGTAAGGAAACCTCTTGCTGATTACCATTTTAACAAAACCCCCATGTCTCCATTCATCAGATGATGGATCAGTGTTCCTTCATGTTGAACACCACTTGGAAGAAGCACTGAGGACAACAAGGGTACAGAATATAGTCTGATTGAAGGACTTCAGTGTCCATTAGTACCACTATGATGATCTGAACAAGTGCTAAGGAATGGGCTGCCAGTGAAAGTGACAACACACGAAACACAATCTTGTCCTCACTAACCTATCTATCTCAGATACAGCTGACAGTAGACACAAAGAGTATATGAACAAGAGGCTATATGGCTGATTACTCCTGTTCTATCATTCAATATGATTGTGGCTGCTCCTTTATCTCAATATGATACTCCAGTACTCTCCCTAGGTCCCTTGATACCTTTTGTGTTGAGAAATCAATCCATTTCTGACATTATTGATAGGAGTGACAACAAAATCTTGGAGCACATAAAAGCCCTCACAGAAGAAAATCTCCATGAAATACTAGGCAACCTAAGAATTTGTGAATCTGACGAACTGAAACAAATTGTCACGAGTAATCAGATAATAGTAGAAAAGTGAAACAGTTTTAAGACTGATGAATCCCCTGAACTTGATGAGCTATGTGCCAGTGTTGAACAAACTGATGAAAGAGATGGATACATTGGTGGTTATCATTCCAGTTCTATTCTGTATTATTTTTATGGACTGAGAGAAAGAAAAGGCAAAACTTTAACAGTGAGAATTGAGAATTACTTGCTAGTTTGACATAAGTAATCGGAGAATTTTTAGATCATGTTGCAAATGATGTAATATCTAGAGGCTTAGGAAATAATGAAGCACATTCAGCATGGATTTATGAACTGGCAATGTTATAATCAGACATTAGACGTAGGTTATTATGGCTCTTGACACATATCCCAAATTGTTAAGACTGGAGATGAGAAGGGAACTACTGGATCCTCTTTATTCACTCATCCCCTCGATTGGACGCAAGGTTAATTTACAAAGAACCCTCCCTTTTAGATAATTTTTTGACCTGATTTCATTAATTCATGTTTTTAAAAGAGCCAATTTAAATATGTTTCCTTGAATAAAGTGAGATTTTTAGTTACTAAACATGAGGAAAGATAATAACAAAACTCACATGCGCACAGATTAGAGACAAGAAGTAAAAAATCAGTATCAGTATCTCTGGGTCATTCATGAGGAGTAAATAATGGAACATTGAGAGTTCAACAATTCACTTTAGGATTCCTGGCTTTTGCATGTTATTTTAAATCTTTATGTTCTGTTTCCTTTGGCAGTGGTTAGTTGGTAGCATTCTAAGCAATAGAGATATTTTGTTATACTGTGGCCTTTTGATAGGCTAGGAGTAGCTCGAGTCAAATAGCCCCTTTACTTACAATACGAAAGTGAGCAGTGAAGGTTCTTTGATGGTGACCTTCACAGCACATTTATGCTCAAACCCAGGATAGAAAACAGGACCCTCACAAGCATAATTTCTCCAGTAGCACATGTAGACCAGAGTTTTAACCCTTTTTTGTATATTCCTGGAAGAGCAAAACACAAAATATTGGAAAGTTGGCTTCTTGCTGAGATGGGAAGGATAACCAGCTCCCTTATTATCTCTTCCTGTTACATTTAACTCTCTTTGAAATTCACGAGTCACTAAAAGTTAGCATACAGCTACAATGATCAGTAAGGAAAGTGAATGGCATGTTGGCATTCATTGCAAAGGAATAAGACTACAAACTAAAGATGCATTGCTACAACTCATTGAGTCATAGAGATGTACAGCACAGAAACAGACCCATCAGTCCAACTCGTCCATGCCGACCAATTATCCTAAATAAATCTGATCCCGTTTATCAGCATTTGGTCCATATCCCTCTAAATCCTTCCTATTCATATATCTATCTAAAGGCCTTTTAAATGTTGTAATTGTACTAGCACCTACCACTTCCTCTGGCAGCTCATTCCACACACGCACCACTTTCTGCATGAAAAAATTGTCCCTTAAGTCTTTTTCATATCTTTCCCCCCATCCCAGAGAAAAGACCTTGTCTATTTACCCTGTCCATGCCCATCATAATTTTATAAACCTCTAGAAGGTCACCCCTCAGCCTCCGACGCTCCAGGGAAAACAGCCCCAGCTTGTTCAGCCTCTCCCTGGCAATATCCTTGTAAATCTTTTCTGTACACTTTCAAGTTCAACAACATCCTTCCTTTAGCAGGGAGACCAGAACGACATGTAATATTCCAAAAGTGACCGAATCAATGTCCTGTACAGCCACAACATGACCTCCCAACTCTTATACTCAATGCACTGAGCAATAAAGGAAAGCATACCAAACGCCTTCTTCACTATCCTATCTACTTGGGTCTTCACTTTCAAGGAGCTATGAACCTGCACTCCAAGGTCACTTTGTTCAGCAACACTCACCAGGACCTTATCATTAAGTGTATAAGTCCTGCCCTAATTTGCCTTTCCAAAATGCAACGTGTCACATTTATCTATATAAAATCTTGGTGAGACTGCACCTGGAGTATTGTGCACAATTTTGGTCTCCTTATCAAAGGAAGGGCATATTGTCAAATAAGGAATGCAGCACAGGTTTGCCAGAATAATCCTGAGGATGGCAGGATTGTCCTACGAGGAAAATTTTTTTTAAAAGGGCCTGTATTCTCTACAGTTTGGAAGTTTGAGAGTGGAGCTATTTGAAACTTAAGATTCTTTCAAGTTGTGACAGGATTAATGTAAATAGGGTGTTTCCCTTGGCTTGTGAGTCTGGACCTAGGGGACATAATCTGTAAATAAAGGATAGCCCATTTAAGACTGTGATATGAAGAAATTTCTTAACTCAGAGGGCTGTGTATCCTTGGAATACCCTACCCCAAATGGTTGGTAGTTCTGACATTAAATATGTTCAAGACAGATTAATTGATGTCTTATTATTAATGATGTTGAGTGATATGGGGATAATGCAGGAAAATAGAGTAAATGTAGATGAACAGACATGATCTGGAGCGAAGGGGCAGGTTTGAGGGACTGATTGGTGTACTCCTGCTCCCACACAGCACTGCAGCCACTTCTCAGAACTTCTTTAACATGACATGGGCAGCGCATGTGTGGGAACACCAACACTGAAACGTTCCCCTCCAAGCTGAACATCATCATGGGCAAAACTACATCACTATTATTTCCTTGTTGTTAGGTCAACATCCTGGAACCTCCTTCCTAACAGCACTCTTGGTGTCCCTAAAACCTATAGGACAGCAGCAATTGAAGAAAGCAGCTCACTACTAATTTTTAAATGCTAATTAGGGATAGGCAGTAATTATTGGCAGAGACAGTGACACTTACGTCCTGAGAAATTTTTTTAAAGTACTAAATCTGAGCATTGGTGGAATTAGTCATTAAGCTCTCACTTGAGGGTTTCATTTGAGTCATAGTCAGATAGTCTACCTATATTTCCTCTGTCACTCATAACATTGCCCCATTGGCTTGCCAACAACAGGCATGGACCTCTATTTTACTGTTCCACCGAATCCACAGTTGCTGGCAAAACCCAGGTCCATCAGAGAGGTTTTGATTATATCAAGAATGGAACAATAAAATGATATAAAGTTAAATGAAAATGTAAACTTTAAGTTGGGCTCAAAGAGGTTTTGAAATAATATGGTGCAGTTAAGTGAGTAGACAACAAATTCAGAAGCAAGAGAATCACGTTTTGGCCATAAGCCCTTCATCAGGCCTTCATCAGAATTCCTGATGAAGGCCTTATGCCTGAAACATCGATTTCTCTGCTTCTTAGATGCTGCCTGACCTGCTGTGTTTCTCCAGCACGGCACTCTCGACTCTGATCTCCAGCATCTGCAGTCCTCACTTTCTCCTAACAAATTCAGAAGCCTAGCAATTCTCTCAATAACTCTCAGATCATGAATTGTGTCTCATTATACCACTGTTCAGCTGCTGAATTTGGAACTTGAAGTGTTTCTTTGGGTTACAAAAGCAAGCCCTTGTCTTGCAGAATATTCGATTGTCTCCCCTAAATAGCACTTGCACCATAGCAATGATGTCATGAAAAACTTTTGTACATTGTCAATGGCATGGAGGGTTCAATGCTCCTGATCATGCAAAATGAGCACATATAATTCATTTCTATTCAGAAGATTCAATTGACTCATTGTAGTGACCCAAAGTGCAATCTATTGTCTCAAACTTAGAGAAAACTGGCAACATGATAGAATTGATTGTCTCAGTTTACACGACCTAGGAATTATTCAAAGTGCAGATAGGATAGATATGAGGACAAATAGGAGATTCTGTGGGAACAAGATAGACTCACGGTTGGTATGTTGCCTTCCAGGTGCCAGGGTTCGTGATGTCTCAGATTGTGTTTCTGGGATCTTTAAGGGGGAGGGGGAGCAGCCCCATGTTGAGGTCCACATAGGTACTAATGATATAAGTAGGAAAAGTGATAGGGATGTAAGGCGAAAATTCAAGGAGCTAATGTGGAACCTCAGAGCTAGAGCAGGCATAGTTGTTATCTCTGGTTTTTTATCTGTGCCACATGCTAACTAGGTGAGGAATAGGGAGAGAGAACACGTGGCTACAGGGATGGTGCAGGAGGGAGGGAGTCAGATACCTGGATAATTGGAGCTCATTCTGGAGTAGGTGGGACCTCTACAAACAGGATGGTCTACACCTTGGGGGCACTAATATCCTGGCTGGGGTGAAATTTGCTAATGCTGCTCAAGGAATTTAAATTAATTCAGCAGGGGGATGGGAACCTAAATTGTAGCTCCAGTGTACAGGATGTTGAGAGCAGAGAGGTCATAAGTAAGGTTTCAAGGTCACAAAAGTATATCAGCAGGCAGGAAGGTGGTTTGAAGTGTGTCTACTTCAACATCAGGAGCATGCAGAATAAGGTGGGTGAACTTGCAGGATGGTTTGGTACCTAGGACTTCGATGTTCTGGCCATTTCGGAGACATGGATAGAGGAGGGATAGGAATGGGAGTTGCAGATTCCAGTAAGAACAGGGAAGGTGGTAAAAGAGGCATCGTTAATCAAGGACAGTATTACTGTGGCAGAAAGGATGTTTAATGAGGACTCACCGACTGAGCTAGTATGGGCTGAGGTTAGATGTAGGAAAGCAGAAGTCATTCTGTTGGGAGTTTTCTATAGGTCTCCGAAAAGTTCCAGAGATGTAGAGGAAAGGATTGCAAAGATGATTCTGGACAGGAGTGAAAGTAATAGGGTAATTGTGAAGGGGTCTTTAACTTTCCAACTATTGACTGGAAACACTATAGTTTGAGTACGTGGGATGGGTCAGTTTTTGTACAATGTGTACAGGATGGTTTCCTGACCACTATGTCGATAGGCCAACAAGAGGAAAGGCAATAAAGATGCGATTAGGCAAGATTTAAGCTGCATAGGATGGGGAAGAAAACTGCAGAGGATGGGCACAATTGAATGTCGGACTTGTTCAAGGAACAGCTGTTGTGTGTCCCTGATAAGTATGTACCTGTCAGGAAGTGGTAGACTGAGAGAGCCGTGGTTAACTAAAGAAGTTGTGCATGGAGTCCGAGGAGATAGGAGAGGCGCTATATGAATATTTTTCATCAATATTCACACAGGAAAAAGACAATTTGTTGAGGAGACTGGACAGAATTGAGGTTCATAAGGTGGAGGCATCAGCAATTCTGGAAAGTGTGAAAATAGATTAAGTCCCCTCGGCCAAATGGGATTTATCCTAAGATTCTCTGGGGAGCTAGAGAGGGGATTGTAGGACCTTTGACTTTGATCTTTATGTTGTCATTGTCTACAAGAATAATGCCAGAAGACTGGAGGATAGCAAATGTTGTCCCCTTGTTCAAGAAGGGGAGGAGAGACAGCCCTGATAGTTATGTACTGGTGAGCCTTCAGTTTTGGGTAAATTGTTGGAAAGGATAATAAGAGATAGGATTTATAATCATTTAGAAAGGAATAGTGTGATTAAGGATAGTCAACATGGTTTTATGAAGGGTATGTCATGTTTCACAAACCCTTCTGAGTTATTTGAGAAGGTGACTAAACAAGTGGATGATGGTAAAGTGGTTGATGTGGTGTATGTGGATTTCAGTAAATCATTGGATAAGATTCCCCAAAATAGGCTATTGCATAAAAAACAGAGGCATGGGATTGAGTGTGATTTAGTGGTTTGGATCAGAAATTGGCAAGATGAAAGAAGACAGAGGGTGGCAGTTGATGGGAAATATTCATCCTGGAGTTCATTTACCAGTGGTGTGCTGCAAAGATCTGTTTTGAGGCCACTGATGTTTGTCATTTTTATAAATGACCCGGTCAAGGGCATAGAAGGATAGGTTAGTAAATTTGCGGATGATTCTAATGTCAGTGGAATTGTGGATCGTAGTGAAGGATGTTGCAGTTTACAAAGGGCCATAGATAAGCTGCAGAGCTGGGCTGAGCTGGGCTAAATGAAAATTTAATGCGGAAAAGTGTGAGATGATTCACTTTGGAAAGAGTAACAGGAATACACAGTGCTGGGCTAATGGTAATGTGGATGAACAGGGAGATCTCGGTGTCCATGTATATAGTTCCCTGAAAGTTGCCACTCAGATTGATACGGTTGTTAAGAAGGCATACAGTGTGCTAGCTTTTATTGGTAGAGGGATTGAGTTTCAGAGCCATGAGGTCATATTGCAGCTGTACAAAACTCTAGTGTAGCTGCACTTGGAATATTGCATACAGTTCTGGTCACTGCATTATCGGAAGGATGTGGAAGCTTTGGAAAGTATTCAGAGGAGATGTTGCATGGTGTGGAGGGAAGGTCTCATGAGGAAAGGCTGAGGGATTTGAGGCTGCTTTCATTCGAGAGAAGAAGGTTGAGAGGTAACCTATTAGAGACATACAAGATGATCAGAAGATTAAATAGAATGGTCAGTAAGAGCCTTTTTTCTTGGATGGTGATGGCCAGCATGAGGGGACATAGCTTTATATTGAGGGGTGATAGATACAGTACAGATGTCAGAGTTCTCAGAGTATAGTAAGTATGCCCTGCCTGCAACAGTAGTAGACTCAGCAACTCTAAGAGCATTTAAATAGTCATTAGATAAACATACGGGCATTAATGGAATAGTGTAGGTTAAATGGGCTTCAGATTGGTTTCACAGGCCAGCGCAACATCGAAGGTTGAAGGGCTTGCACTGTGCTGTAACATTTTATGTTCTATGTTCTATGCATTCATTCCAAACTTCCATGAAGATGGTTTTGGTGACTTGCTAAATGGATACATAAAGGTAGTTTGGAAGATGTTGCAAAGTCCTTTCAATGGAGCTTGTGAAGTGGAAATGACAGGACAGTTGAGAATTTTACTCACTTTGACAGCCATTCTTAGATTTTATTTTGGTAACATGTAAAATAACTGATTGGGACATGGACAGAAATCCTCTCTGAACAAGTATAAAATTAGGAGGGCTGACACTGGGGACCTGACACAATCTCATTACACCTAATTCCACTACAGGTAGTTCTTCTAAAATGCCATGCTTATGTTCTTGTGCAGCACTGTGTTATAGAAAAGTTTCAAAACAGTGCTTAAAGCGATGTAATCACACTACAGCCAGCACATGTTTCAAAAGTTTGCATTTTAGAAACAGCTTCCCCAGTTTGTCAATCACATTATAGTATTTTCGCATTGAGCAAACTCACGTTATAGCAAAACAACCTGTATTGTGGAAGTTAGCAAAGGTTAGAGGCTGACCTACCTTACATTTCAAGACAATTATCCTTTTGTGGCAATCCATAATAACTTTGGATAGCCTGTGTGATTAAGCAGGAGTCCTACTGGCTGTACGGGGACATACTGATCGCACAAGCTTCAAAGGACTCTGAGACAAGATAAAAGTCAGCACAAGAGAAATATATTGAGTTGGAGACTGCAAATCAGTCTGCACAAGAAATCAGAGAAGTTGTTTTGAATCAGCCACTGAGTACCTCAATCAAAGGCCCACTTCCCATAGGGCTGGGAATGGAGGGAGAAGGTGGTGTGGGAGGGGTTTGACAGGGTAGGGTTAACCCTCAAGTATGCAACATGGCAACAGGCCCATATATACCTGAGTTAATAGCAACAATTACAGGATGAGACTGTCATTAATTGGACACTACAGGTTCCTACTGGGAGCTGCATGGGAAACGCCACCTTACGTCTGGCACAGAGAAGAAGGTGATGGGATTCAGGACTGATTAAGAGCCTTTCCTCTGTGCAAACACACTATAGCATCAAACCTCAGACTCCAAGAGCTTTGCCACGTGTTGAGACTTAAATGAGCTTCATGAGTGCACAGGGTACATACATTCTCAAAGGCAATTTCTGATGGTCAATAAACACCAGCCAACCCAGCAACACCAATATCCTGTGAATATGGAAATGAATAAATATACATCCACCTCCTTGACAGACACCTACTACTTACACCACATACAGATTGACAGCCAGCTTCTTCACTTCCCCTTGAAGAATGTGAAAAGCCATCCACCTCTATCCTACAATGCAGTCAAATGCATAACCTATTTAATTCTGACCACCTCCATTGCCTCAATTTAGGCTGTGCGAGATAGGTAGGAAGGTATCCTTACTGTGCAGCACGAGAACCATCCACCGTTCACTGACAACCTTCAAAAGGGTACAAAAGTAGTTCATTATTAAACTTACTTACCTCTGCATTTTATAATCAATAAAGCTCAAGGTTGCAAGACTTGCAGTTTTTGAGTTGCGTCAATAGCTCTAGTAGTTCACATCCAAATGCAATGAGGTGACAGAATCATATTGATCCTTCTGCCTACATCTGTCCTTCATTGACCTCTCAAGTTTCCCTTCGAGATTCCCCTTTGAGTAAACCGTTACTGTTAGCAAGCATTTAAACCTCCTCTGGCAGCCTCTTCCATTATTCCATTGCCTCCAAGCTTCTCTGCTTCTGTTTCCATCCAAGTCACTCCCTCATTCTCTGTCAAATTCTGTCCATGATCTAAGCAGCTGGGCAGGGTGAAAGGCTGACACAAACCATTCATGACTTTGATTCTGAATCAAAGGATACACACAGGCCTTCTTCACTCCTTCAGGAATTGGACTCTAATGTCTTTGGAAGAGTGACATTTGGTTGGTCTCAATCATTTTGATACTACCACATACTCCTATGTAAGCTCTGGTCTTCAGTTCTTTCTTCACTAAGGTTATTTCACAGTTTAGCTTCTGTGGCACGTCGCACTACCTTTGCTTGTTTGAAAATCATGATGCGTTGGTAACCAGAAAGCTTGTCACTTTGTCCAGTGATGCCCACATGGAAAAAGGAAAATCATGAAATAAACAGGGAAACCTGAAATATGGTCAAAAGCTGTCAGGTTATTGGCAGCTTTAGAAGAAATGTTCCTTTCCTAGAATCTGATTTTTGATGTGGCTGTGATTTAGACTGAGAGCAAAGGAGAAATGAAAGTGATGCCAATATCCTATCTCATTACTTTGATTTCCTGTGAAATCTCTGACATCTGCAATTTTGAATGGTTTCCTAGTGGGCTAGAAGGAATAGGATTGTTCCTCAATGCCTACAAGGGAACTTGAATCCTCCCTTGCTCTGGTTTCTCTGCTCTTCCATAGCCTGGAACTCCCTTCCACTCACCCCTATGTGTCACCCCTTTCAATCTGTCCTCACCGCTCATGATGAGGCCTTCTGATAATTCCAACAATTCCACATCCTGCCCAGGCAGGAAACCACATTGAGCCATTAGAGTTTAATAGCCCAGGCCTCATGCAGGCTCTATTTGAGCAATTCCCTCTCATGCTGTTTCCCTGCCATGAGTTAATGTTACTATAATGAAATATAATAAAAATTAATATAATATAATATAATATTATATTATATTATACAATACACGGGATCCCCCTGGCCTGACATAGCATCTCCAGCATGGCATGTCACTGGTGTGGTACGGAGCCAGGGCCCAGTGTGGACTAGAACCTGGGTGCCAACGTGGGCCACTGTACTGAACTTCTATTGCTGTAATATTGGACATTTTATTTCTGTATTGTCTAAAATCTTGTAACTAAAGAAGCTGTGCCTAAGTACTTCTGTATGTCAGTCGGCGCTATAATTAGTGATGTATAAAATTTTCATTATACACTTATACAACAATTAAGGCTATTCTATTCTATTCCGTGTAGGTGATCTATTAAAAAAAGATTTAGTTTGACGTTTACATTTCCTACCACCCTCATCCTCCACCTACCCCTTAAATGATAAATAGCAGCAGATCTGGTGAAATCATCAATTTTATTTAGAAATGCAGGAGATTGCTTCTCTCTCATCACCACCCTTGCATATGTTAAGAAAAAAGGTGTACAATGAAAGACCCTGAGCAGTATAAGTACATGATCTATTCTATATAGATATTCCAAATGGAATTAAGATATTTAAATTATTTTGAAGATGTTATGTGTTATGAGAATACTTGATAAGTTAATAGTCATCGTGATATTAAGTGACATGGAAAATTTATTTTAAATTTGGAGCAACATCTTTCAATAATGAAAAGGTTTATCCCACAGAACATCTATTGCAAGTAAAAGTTCTCACCCCGCCATTATGAATGCTCTGTCTAAAGGCAGGCCCTTTGATCATGATAATCCTTTCAGACCTTTCTATCCTGTCCAAGTCTTTTTATTTTTAATAACCTACCTCAATTTTCAAGCCATCCAAAATTGATTTTCTCTCCCTCCTTTTTGTTGAAATCTTCACTCCATAACATCCCTCACAACCAGTTTCCTTTTCAAGTGTCTGGCTGGGGCAAATCTTGTCTGTTCACAATTACATTTAATAACGTTTCTTCGTTCATTAACTTCCTGCAACATTGCATCATTTGTTACTTTCTCTATCCAAGTAATCCGTCCCATTTTTCTTCAACCCACATTTCAAAATTTCTTGGCAAGTTGCTCTCCTGTTCCAGTAAGGTCCAAGAAGCTTATTACAAGTCACTTCATGAGTCGTTTATTCAGCTTTCTAGTTAGCAATGGTCTCTTCTCATCACATACTGCCTCTTTCATTGCCAAGAAACAATTGTATATTCATAGAAGGTAGACAACTACAACAGGAGCAAAATTTCAAGTATTTAAAGGAAGCATATTGGCAGATGGAAGGTGCAACAAAGGAATAAAAACAAGGATAGAAAACAAGGCCCTATTTGTTAAGGAAAACTGGATAAACTTAAAGAAGTATATATTTCTGCAATTCAATCTCAAATTAATACAGAATAGAGTGTGTAAAAGGTGATATAATAATGTCAACATTTAAACGGGATACAGAACTGGCTCAAAGGTAGAAGACAGAGGGTGGTGGTGGAGGGTTGTTTTTCAGACTGGAGGCCTGTGACCAGTGGAGTGCCACAAGGATCGGTGCTGGGTCCTCTACTTTTTGTCATTTACATAAATGATTTGGATGCGGGCATAAGAGATACAGTTAGTAAGTTTTGCAGATGACAACAAAATTGGAGGTGTAGTGGACAGCGAAGAGGGTTACCTCAGATTACAACAGGATCTTGACCAGATGGGCCAATGGGCTGAGAACTGGCAGATGGCGTTTAATTCAGATAAATGTGAGGTGCTGCATTTTGGGAAAGCAAACCTTAGCAGGACTTATACACTTAATGGGAAGGTCCTAGGGAGTGTTGCTGAACAAAGAGACTTTGGAGTGCAGGTTCATAGCTCCTTAAAAGTGGAGTTGCAGGTAGATAGGATAGTGAAGAAAGTGTTTGGTATGCTTTCCTTTATTGGTCAGTGTATTGAGTACAGGAGTTGGGAGGTCATGTTGCGGCTGTACCGGACATTGGTTAGGCCACTGTTGGAATATTGCATGCAATTCTGGTCTCCTTCCTATTGCAAAGATGTTGTGAAACGTGAAATGGTTCAGAAAAGATTTACAAGGATGTTGTCGGGTTGGAGGATCTGAGTTATAGGGAGAGGTTGAACAGGCTGGGGCTGTTTTCCCTGGAGTGTCGGAGGCTGAGGGATGACCTTATAGACGTTTATGAAATTATGAGGCACATGGACAGAGTAAATAGGCAAAGTCTTTTCCCTGGGTTCGGGGTGTCCAGAACTAGAGGGCATAGGTTTAGGATGAGAGGGGAAAGATATAAAAGAGACGTACGGTGCAACGTTTTCACACAGAGAGTGGTACGTGTATGGAATGAGCTGCCAGAGGAAGTGGTGGAAGCTGGTACAATTGCAACATTTAAGAGGCATTTGGATGGGTATATGAATGGGAAGGGTTTGGAGGGATATGGGCCGGGTGCAGGCAGGTGGGACTAGGTTGGGTTGGGATATCTGGTCAGCATGGACGGATTGGACCGAAGCGTCTGTTTCCATGCTGTACATCTCTATGATTCTATGACTCTAAGACAGCATCAAAATCCCTTGTCATTGTTGATACTTAGCATATAGTATCCTATTATCCTAGTATCCTAGATACCAAAGATTGAGATTTTTGAACAACATACTTCTAGATTTTTTTAATTGATATCCATTTACACCCTCAAATAGGTAAGTTTGAATTAAAAGTCTTCGCAGAATCACAGAATTCAGGAGGAGAATGTCAATCCATCAAATCACCAGTACTTCTAAACAGTAACTCACTTCTTGCCATTCTTCTATCTTATCCCATAGCCCTGGGTACTCTCCCTTCAAACATAACAGTCTATTTCCCTTTTGAATATCTTGATTGAATCTGCCTCCACCACACTCCCGGGCAGTGCATTTCAGTTCTTAAATGCTCATTATATTAAAAAAGCTTTTCTTATATTGCATTTGCTTCTTTAGCAAATGACTTTAAATCAATGCTCTCTTATTCCCAATCCTTTCATGAGGGGGATATTTCTAGCCATCTAAGCAGTCCAGACCCTTCATGAGTTTATGAATCAACAAGTGAATGTAACATTCCAACTGATTAGTGTCCTCCACATGTTCAAAATAAGCTCTTTGGTTCTTTACCCAATGCCCTGTTAATAACTTCTAGGAGGTTGCAATTATTTTGTATTGCTTTCTCATGTTCTTCCCATGAAAATAACTCCTGACACATTTCACTGCATTGAACCTCATCTGCCACATTCACCAAATTGACTATCTTCTTTTGAAGCTCTAGACTATTCATTCTCACAGCTCAATGTTTCCAAGTTTAGAATAATTTGCAAATTTGAAAACTGTGTTCTGTCTACCTACGTCTGAGTCATTAATATATATCAATAAGAGAAACGGTCCCAACAGTGACCAGTGTAGTAGAACTCCACTACAAACCCTTCTTCAGCCAGAAAAATGCTTATTAACCACTACTCATTGTTACATGTCACTGAGACAATTTTGTATCCATTTTCTACTCTTTTTATTCTATGAGCTATATTTTTCTCATAACTCTGTTCTGCACCACCGCACCAAATACATTTTGGAAATCCATGAACACCATAACAATATCAGCAACCCATTCTGCCATCTCTTCAAAAAACTTCAGTAAGTTAGTTAAACACTAACTACTCTATAATGTTCAATTTCTTTCAAGAAGTTTGTTGCATACTCGTTCCTCTATTTTGTTCCTATGAGTTAATGGCTTATTGACCCCATACAGCAATGAAATTACATTTTTGTTTTTTTCTTAGCTCTGCACAAATATCTTGACCCCTCTGGGATTTTCTTCTTCTCCAGCATAACAAGGTTCCCTTAAATATTTCCATCCTTCCCCCCCTTTTACTTTCTTCTCTAAACATCTGAACACTGGTTTTGTAATATTCTTTTTGTCTGAATAATTACAAATGTCATCAGTCAATTACACCTGAGAGCGATGTCTCAATCCACAAATCCAGTCAGAGAAATACCTTGTGTAGTGATCCACGAACTGCTTGTATTAGTTATTGGTTATTGTGGTGGTCACACTGAGTGCCGTATGGCATTGCATTATGGAATGGCATGTAAGCCTTCTGTTAAAACATCTGTGGTGAGGGAATTTAGGCTACGTTCCAGCTTGTACTGTGACAAAAATTCATTCAAAACATGGAGTCTGCGCAATCTGTGCGAATTTTAATTTTATTCTAGGCCATTCAATAGGTGTATGAAATATGACTGTCAATAACTGCTTTATTTGTCTTGAGAAATAACTGAGGTGACTGCAACTGAGGCAAAACCTTATTGTTAGCCCCAAAAGAAACTTGGGATAAACAATTTAAAAGTCATGACTATTAAAAGGTGATGCTCCAGTAAATTTTCAAAGTTATATTACATACCCCAGTACATTAACTTTCCTTTTTACATGATAAATTGTTCTTCAATAGCAATTTTTAATCAAATTCTTTTAACTATTCTTTAAAAGTTTTCTGAAAATGGCATTTTTTGGTCTTTTTTTGACACTGAATCAGATGGAAATTTCATCTCAGTTTCATTGTACAATTCCACTTTTTTTTGTCTGAGCTGAGTGCACTTTATGAAGCATGTTAAATTCCACAAATCAGTTCTGATAAAATTTCACCCATGAAGAATTGTGGGGAAAGAATAATGCAGAAGATTTCAGGAGCTTAACGAAATTTTTGAAAAATGCTCTGGTTGTCATCATAGAGAATGTGGTGACGTGGATGATCTTGGTACTTCAGGCTGGGTTGAACAAATGTGAATGCTGAAGTTGAGTTAAACAACTGGGATATCAACAACTTGGAGCTGAGATGTCCAACTCATTCAAGAGCTTTAAATAGCGAGGGAAAATTTGGAGATATAAAGATAGTTGAGTTTTTTTTAAAGGAAAAGATAATGAAAGCATTTTCAAAAAAATGGTGAAATAGCCTGAGACAAGGGGTAATCCAAATTATTAAAGCATATAGTGCTTTAAAAAGGTTGTTGACCAAGGAGAGAATATACAACAGGAGGCATAATAAACATTGACATATGAAGAATGATTATTCTGCTGTTGTGAAATACAAATATTTTGAGTTCTAGTAGTGCAAAATCATTGTTGATAATATTCATAGATCAAAGTTTGTGAGAAGATTTGCCGAGCTGGGAATTTGTGTTGCAGGCGTTTCATCCCCTGTCCTTAGTAGCCACACACGCAGATGACAAGCAACATGAGTTCGACTGGGACAACACTACTATTATAGGACAAGCCAAACAGAGAACAGCCAGGGAATTCCTAGAGACATGGCACTCATCCACAGATTCTGTCAACAAACACATCGACCTGGACCCAATATACTGGCCACTGCAGCGGACAGCTGGAACTGACAACCGGAAGCAGCAGAGACAAACCACTATAAATGCCGGAGGAAACATCACAGAAGCACTTCACAGGAGGCTCCCAAGCACTGAGGATGTCACCTAGACAGGGGACAAAATATTCATAGATACTTTACAATACTCAACAAAGCCAACACAAACCTTATCTCAATAAAACGTGATGTCAAACAAGGCTGTGCCATTGCATTACTCTTTTCCATTTACCTTGCTGCAAAGCTATATTTCACTTCCAGAAAATTCCTGACAGACATAGAGGCAATTTACAAAACAGACAGGAAACTGATCAATGTACATTACCTTCAATCCAAATCTAAAACGATTCTAACCTCAGCTTTAGTATGCGGTAGCTATATGTACTTACACTGAAAATGACCTCCAGGTCCTTGTTACCTCCTCTCTGAAGCAAAAGAGAAAGTGATTCTCTTGTAACCAGCTCCCACAACAAAACTTTGCCCCTAATGTCTCTTTCCTTTTTCACAAGCTATGGGTGTCACTCATTTGTTACATATCACTAGTTGCCCTTGAACTGAGGAATCTGTGAAGCCGTTTCAAAGGGTGGTTAAAGTTTCAACCATACTAATATGGGCATGGTGCCATATGTAAGCCAGATCAGATAAGTTGATAGAACTCCTTCCTAAAGAACAGAAGAATCCAGGGTTTTGTTTTTATACTTCTCCATTGCATAAACCACTTCTAAATATCTGAATTGCATTTAAACTCCATTCGCTCCCAAGAAGGGATTTGAAGTTATGTTCCCAAGACATTAACTTTGACCTCTGAATTACTAGCCCTATTGAGATTGTTACCATGCCTCCGCCTCCCCTTCAACCAGTAGGAGACAAGAAAGGTGCTCCAACAGCAGGGCCAGCTCCCATGGCTAACTTGTGTCAACACTGAGGGCCTAATCTCTGAATAAAAGTGATGGAACATGTCATTTGTATCTGTGAAATTGGGAACTTCTTCGTATTAGATCATGACACTAATTGCCTATCCGTAACTACTCCATTTGGAACTTGGCCATGGTAGGAAGGTTCGAGGAGGACTTCAGCAACATTATAGGAATATCCTTGAATAATCCCTGAAGGTGTCAAATATGCCCATTGATTCACGGGAGACATTCGCTTCTGACCCACCAAAAAGAAATTTTATTCTGAAAGGGACTACAGTCATTGAGAAGCTTTGTTGACAATATGGGAAGCAAAGTCAAGATGTCAAAGGGAGTGAACAAACCTCCAATTAACCTATTCACCCAAACCTTCACACTTGCTATGCTTGTAATAACCTCCAGATCATTTGTTCATTATCAATTATTTCAGAACCCATTAATCATAGCAGATGCAATTCATCCTTGATCCCAAGGGACTACCAAAAAGGGAAAAAAGAGATCCTGCAATATTTTAATATAGTCTATTGTATATAAAGTTATGAACATAGTGAGGGGATAAACAATGCTGGCTGGAAATTCTCCAAGTGAAATTAACATTAACATGTTCCAGCTGGACCTTAAACTACTCGGGCCAATAACCTTTTATTTGTTCATTGCTTGTGTGAAGCATCAATATTGAGATTGTAAAAAAAGTGTTGGAATCCCACCAATCTTTGTAGCATAGGAGAATGTGAGGACTGCAGATGCTGGAGATCAGAGCTTAAAAATGTGTTGCTGGAAAAGCGCAGCGTCAAAGGATCAAATCTTTGTAGCATCCATGGCATTGCCAACATATAAATATGAAAGCAATGCAATATTTTGGTATGCTTACATATAAAGCACCTTTACCAAAAGGACTGCCCTCTGTGATTACAACTGAAATTAGGATAGTTCTGATCACAGACCAATGCTTACAGTAAAGTAACCAGTAGAAACCCTGGCAATTAGTTGACATTGGGGTAAACACAGTGGCTTACTATTAATATTAATATTCAGTTATATTACCTAAACAAAGACAGCAACTTATTCTTTGATTCAGAATCCATTAAAACATTTCCAGTAGGTGTGCAAGACAGACTTATTTTTTCAGTGTCTGTAACATTTCAAGCATATTAAATATAGAAATAGCATGTGGAAAATACACAGGGTATTGTGCTCAGTCTCACAGAGTGCTAATGTCTCTCACATAATGCTTGAAGCTGAGATTCAAATCCAGACCATAGCTAAAAAGTCAACCATGTTCTAGTTACACATTAGGGCAAACAGCTTCAACATAGCAACAAAATAAAAGAACTGTGGATACTGGAAATCCAAAACAGAAACAGAAAGTTCTGGAGAAACTCAGCAGATCTGGAAGCACCTGTAGAGTCAAAAACAAGGTTAACATTGAGTCCAGTGACTCTCCAGAACTGAAGGAGTTAGAAAGAATGATGTTTTTGCTGATGACAGGATTTGCGGTTAGGGATAATGTGAATAGAAGACATGGAGAGGGCACCGAAAGAGAGAGAAACACAAAGGAGAGGTGGCAAAGAAAGAGATTGCTGATAACAAACCGAGAGGGAGACAAATACTGAGTAGGGTATCAACAACAAGTGTAAATGGTTGAAAATAGCTTGGATGTCCCAGCACAGCCAACCCATTGTCAATCATTCATACTTCTCTTTAGCAGCTCACTCAGCATTTATCTCCCCCGTTACCATCGGCAAACCTTTTGTTTGCACAATAGCCTGGGGCCGTTTTCCCTGGAGTGTCAGAGACTGAGGGGTGACCTTATAGAGGTTTATAAAATCATGAGGGGCGTGGATAAGATAAATAGACAAAGTCTTTTCCCTGGGATGGGGGAGTCCAGAACTAAAGGGTATAGGTTTACAGTGAGAGGGAAAAGATATAAAAGGGACCTAACGGGCAACGTTTTCACACAGAGGGTGTATGGAATGAGCTGCCAGAGGAAGTGGTGAAGGCCGGTACAATTGCAACATTTAAAAGGCATGTGGATGGGTATATAAATAAGAAGGGTTTGGAGGGATATGGGCCAAGTGCTGGCAAATGGGACCAGATTAGGTTGGCATATTTGGTCGGCATGGCCGAGTTGGACTGAAGGGTCTGTGTCCGTGTTGTACATTTCCATGACTTTGTGACTCTATGCTCTGTAAAGTCACTAGTGAGCTGGAGGACTCAAGTTTACTAGCCTGGGTTCTAGTGACACTGTACCACAATGGATACAGTTAGACACCCCTGCATTGGGTTTGCATTGGTAGAAGCTATATAGTCGACCATCCACAATCAAAATGAGACATCTGCAAACCGAGAATCCAAAATCAGTAGTTCAACTATCAACTCCTCACGACTGAGCCAGAGATACAGCTCCACGAATCTTCGAATTTGATTGGACTTGCTTCTCATTTTTAATTTGAGTATTCTCTTATTATTTATTCTCACATTCAGTAATTGATAAATTCTCTCCTTTGTTAACTCAAGAAATCCTGGATAAATTATTCCCTTCAAAAGTATTGATTAATTTGATCTGGAAGAAAGGTGTCCACACAGGATCCTTTATAAATTAACTTTGTTGCAACCAACCAAGGGGCGTGTGACTAAAGAAGAAGAGCAAGTTCATCTTTCCTTCACCTGGGAACTTGACAGTTTGGGCTATCTGTCTGCAATAACTTGGAGGACCTCATCCGAGATTTGGTGAGAATACGCTCAATCTACTCCTGAACTGCCTGAGATTTTCCAGGAGAGAAGGGGAAGTACTGGGTGGCCTGCCCACACCTTGAACCTTTTAATGCCCATTAAGGACCTCATCCTGCCACTCCTGGCATTCTCCCAGTGGCAATAGGAAACCCACACCATGTGTGAAGCCTGGCAGTTTGAGCTGCCCAGTCTGGTATTTTTGGCAAAGTCAGGGTAAAGAATCTCATTTGCACGTCCCCCAGGACAATCAGCATCTTCAAGGTAATCCCCTCCTTCACCGTAATCACAGCCTGGTGAATCAGACCTCTCATTCCCTTCACCTACCTCACTGAGATCACCACCCTCAGCCTTCCCGGGCTCCTTGACCAGGGGCATAGCCTTTGCTGTCACTGCTGGGACCACAGAGCTGCTCGGCAAGCTCTAAGGTGGGTTTAAGACAGGTCTTCCAAGATAAAGAGCAGAAACCTTACATGAAAACAATGAACACTGCTCCCAGTATTTTATTGCTGCAGTGTAGGCATGAGAATTATGTGTATGCCCCTAACGCTAAGCCCAACTTTTCAGCCAGTGAGGCTAGGGCTGCAGCATTTTCAAATTCCAGCCTGTGGAGAAATATAAATGTTATGAATTCTCATACAAGACTCTCATACTTCAAAAGTAAAGCTGGGACAACTCACATAAACTGGGAATTCAAATACATGGGAAGAAAAATCTTTTCTGGTAATTGTTCTAAATCAAATCATTTAGTCAAATCTTCTTGGACTAATGATAGCTCAACTAAAAGGAATGCATGTATCAGTCCAGATCAGCTTCTTCATCGAGTTTTTAGGCTGCATTTGTTTTCGATGTTGCATGGCCATCCAACCATGGTATACACAGTACTCAGCACAGAGATCTGTAACATCACAAAGGATCAAGGAGGTGCCTGTTAAACAAATACACAATGAAACTGAAATGGAGGACTGCTTTTTTTCACAATGTATGTACTGTAAGATATTCCTGCTGTTTAGACTCCTTTTCCAGTCACTCACATTCTTGTTGTACAAGAGCTGTAAAGTAAGTCATATGCAGACCAATTATTTTTACTTTGAAAGTCATAAATCAATACTGACTAATAAAAATGAAGACAGCCAAGCAACATTTCATGTGATTCAAACACAATAAAAATAAAACCAGATGGATACCAATGAAGCTGCAAAGCATTTTTTTGGCATTCACAACAAATGTCTTACGCAAATTATAGCACTTTTCATTTCTAACAGTAAATCAAATCAGGTTCTAACATACAAGCAGTCTCTCTGTTGGAATGTCAAAAAAAAGGAAAAATCACACTCTCCAGAGCAACTTAGTAAATGTAAACCAGCAATGGAGGCAAGCACTATTAATCAGACAAGGATTTAACCCTTTGCAGCTAAAACAAGATTTATAACAGATTTTTCCTTCAGGCTTTAGCATTAAAGATGCATTATAAATCATGCTACTGATTTAAGTCATTCAAGGCATAGCATTGGCAATACTCTATGACTTCTTATATAACATCAAATTAAAATAATACATAAAAATTGAAACAAATGGATGCTCCTTTCACACATTCTTGGTTTCACAATGATAAGAATATGAATCATAGCACTGCATGTGAGATATACAGCTTACAATTTGTTTATGTACAAAATACCAATGCTTTGTTAAGATAAGTGTATTGTTTCATTGTTCTAAACAATGGGCGTTGCTTTACCAGTGCATTGAATTTTTACTCCATATCTTTTTCAAAAACTGAGCAAATATGTCACAGATTGGCAATAGTTACTGGTGACAACAAGCCAGATAATGGGAAGATTGTCGAAGAAATTCCCATGATTGTATGAGGCCCAGGCCTGAATATTTGTTATGCCACAGAGGGTCTCTGGCTTCACCAAAGTAGTGCTGGTATCCTGATTCTGGAAGTTCTGGAATCAAATCTGGTTTGGAAAGAGGCACTTTGCACAATCCTGGTTCATGGAGACAACTGTAAATATTAGAGCACCTTTGGTTAGCTTCAATATTTACGAGCAAGTGTGACTTGTAGGCTTCAGACCTTTCAAGAGGTGACCGTTGTAAAGGTAGTAATTGAGTAAACTGTATGAAATATAGAAAAAGGGTGGAGTTTATCTTATCTAACTTGAAAGCGAAGTGAATATATTGAAAAACGCAGTGTGGAAAAAAAACATTGGGGAACTGTAAGCATTTCTTTTGCAAATACATCTGAATATTTATAGCACTACCAGAAACCTGGCTGCAAAATGGTTGAGAATGGAAAAAAATATATCAGGGATAGTACATATTGAGGAGAGACAGATAAGGTAAAACTGGAGGCTGAGTACAATACTTGGTAAAAACAAGGGCTGCAGATGCTGGAAACCAGAGTCTAGATTAGAGTGGTGCTGGAAAAGCACAGCAGTTCAGGCAGCATCCGAGGTGCAGGAAAATCAATGTTCCAGGCAAAAGCCCTCTATTCCTGATGAAGGGCTTTTGCCCGAAACATCGATTTTCCTGGTCCTCGGATGCTGCCTGACCTGCTGTGCTTTTCCAACACCACTCTAACCTAGACTCTGAGCACAATACTTGTCAAAGCAGGAATGTGTGCTGTAGAGAAGGTTAACAAAACTAAAAAGTTGCATATAAGTCATTATAGTTGCAGCTTAAAATTAAGAAATGACTTCTTTTACTGTTTGGGGTATACTCCAAATTATGAAAAGGAGATGAAAGAAGAAGTCTGCAAAAAGATTAGGTAGAATAAATTACAAAACTATTGAGTTAAATTTGACAGGCCATTAACGTGGAGGAGAACAGGTGGGCAGATACCTGGAATATAGCACTGTGCCATCATGGGCAGGCTTGGTCTGGCAAAGCTATTCTCTAACACCACCCATCCATTACTGTCACCATTATTTTACAATGGGATGGAACTGAATAGGTCACCTATTCACCAAATGAAGATTTGTATCACACCACCTCACTGGATGTTTAAGAGGAGGGCACTCAACATGCAGCCAGATAGGTTTAAAGCTATAGGCTAGATTAGAGTGATGCTGGAAAAGCACAGCAGGTCAGGCAGCATCCGAGGAGCAGGTAAATTGACGTTTCGGGCAAAAGCCCTTCATCAGGAATAGAGGCAGGGTGTCTGCAGGGTGGAGAGATAAATGAGAGGGAGGGGGTGGGGAGAAAGTAGCATAGAGTATAATAGGTGAGTGGGGGTGGGATGAAGGTGACAGGTCAGAGAGGAGGTTGGAGTGAATAGGTGGAAATGATGATAGGCAGGTAGGACAGGTCATGAGGGTGGTGCTGAGCTGGAAGGTTGGAGCTGGGGTGAGGTGGGGGAAGGGGAAATGAGGCGAGTCTGTTTCAGGACATGGTTGAAGAGCTTAAGGGCAGAGGAGATAATCTTGGGGTTGCAGTGAGAGACAGACTCACTGAGATTCTTGTAGAGAGAGGAGGAAAACTTCTTCAAGGCAGGATTCCTTGCAAGAGAATTCGTAATAAGGTTAAAATCAATGAGGTAAAAACAAGGAGTGCAGATGCTGGAAAGCAAGTATAAATTAGAGTGGTGCTGGAAAAGCACAGCAGGTCAGGTAGCATCTAGATTAGAGTGGTGCTGGAAAAGCACAGCAGGTCAGGTATCACTAGCTTAGAGTGGTGCTGGAAAAGCACAGCAGGTCAAGCAGCATCTAGATTAGAGTGGTGCTGGAAAAGCACAGCAGATCAGGTAGCATTTAGATTAGAGTGGTGCTGGAAAAGCACAGCAGTTCGGGCAGCATCTAGATTAGAATGGTGCTGGAAAAAGCACAGCAGGTCAGGCAGCACCTAAATGAGAGTGGTGCTGGAAAAGCACAGCAGGTCAGGTATCACTAGCTTAGAGTGGTGCTGGAAAAGCACAGCAGGTCAAGCAGCATCTAGATTAGAGTGGTGCTGGAAAAGCACAGCAGGTCAGGCAGCATCTAGATTAGAGTGGTGCTGGAAAAGCACAGCAGGTCAGGCAGCATCTAGATTAGAGTGGTGCTGGAAAAGCACAGCAGGTCAGGCAGCATCTAGATTAGAGTGGTGCTGGAAAAGCCTTAAAGCTATAGTCTGCTGGCCGCTAAAAACAAAGCAAGATGTTTCTTTCCACAGTCCCAGTGCAAGTTGGAGAACACTCCACATAGTTTTGGTTCCTCACCTCACCAGCCCAATCAACCCAAGCCCCATTAAAAGTATCTCCCACTCCATCAGTCTGGTGCCTCTCAACCTGTTCTCAGTGAGATCGCAAACATACCTGGACGTTCAGGTCCATCGTGATAATCCACCTTCTTCACTTACCTTCAGCATCAACAAGTAGCCATTGCTCCTGAATGGTACTGCCAGTGTACAAAGCTGACAACCTCGGATTAGCTCTGTGGAGGTGAGATCTTCTCCTGGAGACAGATTTACGTCCCACATCAGAGTAATTAAAAGGCCATCTCTGATAAAAATAAAGTGGAATGAGGCAGTAAACTAAAGATGGGCTTGCTGTTGTAATTTACATTGGGTGCAGGAAGAATATCCTCAGCACATAAACAAACCCATTGTTCCATAAGATTTAAATGATCTATCTACTCATTTGGGTAGAAGATAGGGAATGGAATTCTTAAACTGTGCTCCTTTCTTGAGCAGACCAACAAGAATGAAAGTTATGAATTGTACCACGTAGTTATGGCAAATCTGACTGAACACTTAGTGACTGTGATGTGATAAGTTTTAAGAAAGGAGAAAATTCAGCACAAAAACAGGAATAGTTAATTTAATTTAAAGACATTTTGAAACAATGAGAAGCATGTTCACAAAGGTGAGATGGAAAACAGAAAGTGGCACATATGACTTCGCAGCAATGGTGAGATGTTTTTAAGTAAATGTCAACAGGAGACTCTAAGCAAATTACATATATCTTTTAAAAAGCTACCAATGGTTTCAGGATACTGTGAATACAAAAAAGATCTTTAAAACTGATTAAAATTAGGAAGGTGATCAAAGTCCATAAGAACAATAATACAGCTAAAAATCAAAATTAGAATATGTGAATTTAAGAGATTAAGGTTGAGAAATTGGATCATGTCTGAATTAAATTCCAATTCCAATGTAGTAAGCACTGCACATGTCTAATCATGATGCCGACAGGAGGACAGAAAACTGTGCTGCTGGTTTCATGTCCTTTTTAACCAATGTGCTTCAGTTGGCAGTCATGAGCAGAATCAGCTCATTGCTCAGGCACTGCAGATCCTGGCAAAGAAGTGGAAGGTTCAGTCAGGAAGTGGGTGAGCAGTGGTGAGCTCCTCTGAGATTCATAATAAGCTATGTAGAAAAACTAAAACTTACCTACTGGTAGACAGTCTGCAGCTGTCGCTTTTGGCTGCCAAGTGCCTGACAATACTGACAGCAGCATGCACAACACATGCTGCCGTCTATTGCTAACAGACTTATTAAAAAGGGGCCAAAATCAGACATTAGTTTACCTATTTGCATATTCAGAAGACCCCATGCTTATTTCAGGAGTAAACTCTGGAAACCTACAAAAAGTCAGTAGGATGGTCGAAGGACTTAGTGCAGAATATCTGTCCATATGCTACCTGCCATATGAGGTACTTGGGCACCTGTTTCATGTCTGTAAAATAGGCAAAACATCAAAAACATCAAGAATGGCAAATTTTAATTGGGCTATTCCAGCTTAATAATTATAGAATGTTTAAGCATGATATTACCACGTATCTAGATGGCAAGACAGAACACATAATAGGAACTGGTTCAGCATTCAAAAGGAGCAAGATAATTGATAAACTTCACCAAATCACTGAGGATGTAACAGTGTTAAAGGACATAAGATAAATATGCTGCAAACAGATCTTAGGAAAACTTTTGGCAATAAATGGCATCGGCTATTACAAGAAGTGATTAATGAAAATGAAATTAAGGGGAATAAACTGTATTAACATTTGTTACTACCAAGAAGTGAGGGATATTTTTCATGGTGGAGGTCGATAACTTTTATGTCTGGGGCACGTTTGTGTGTATAACAAGCTTGGAGAGAGAGGGAGTGTTATGAAAATTTGCAGATAAAACAAACAAAGAAGACTTAATTATTTAAAAGATCAAACAGAATCTGCAAAGAACACTAATAAGAAGGCTACAAAGTATCTCATGGAATTCAATATCAGCATGTATGAATTGGTGCATTTTGTGAAAGATTTATATTGGGAAGGATGGGCAGATGTTCGACTAACTGAGGAGTCCACAACGGCAGCCAGTACTGCAATGTCAATTGTAAGTTTCAATGAGAAAGAGTAACTTATGACAGAATAAAGTCCTGGAATTTACAACTGGATCATTCTGTCTAAAATCGATTACAATTTAGCTCTTAACTTTATTCCAATCATAGATCGAAAAGAGAAAATATGTCTGTTCTCAGCAAATCTTGATTTTGCTGGGCTAATCAGAGCTGCATGTAACAGAAATCCTGGTATAGGTGACGATGTATGAAGCCAACCTTTGAAAAAGTAGTGAAGGACCCCTTTGGATTGTGTAATAATCAAAGCAATGATCACTCAAAAAGCAGAAGGCAACAAACAAATAATTTTCACAAACAAAAGTGTTCTATAACATCTTGCAAAATATAGGCATAACTGAGAAAAATAGTAATTGCCATATTTACATTTTCTATGTGAAGGAAAGTCATGATAAAAGAGAAGCAGTTGGGAATCAGGGTGAAAACTCTTCGCTGGCTGGGGTCATACTGAGCACAATAGGAAATAGTTGTGATTGAGTAGGCCAATCATTTCCGAGCCAGGATATTGTTGTAGGACTTTCTCAGGGTAGTATCTGACCATCTTCAGCTGCTTCTTCATTGACCTTCTCTCCATCACAAGATCTGAAGTGAGATGAGATGATATTGGCAGCCCTTGACATCAGGGCCACATTTGAGTGGGTCATTAAGAAGCCCTAGCAAAACCAGAATCAATGGGTACTGGGGGCAAACTCTCCTGGTTAGAGTCAGAACTGGCACATAGGAAGATGGCTGTAGTTGTTGGTAGTCAAGATTAGAGTGGTGCTGGTAAAGCACAGCAGGTCAGGCAGCATCAGAGGAGCAGGAAAATCGACGTTTTGGGCAGCAGCCCTTCAGCACCTTTGTGTAGTTGTTGGTAGTCAATCTCAGTTTCAGGATATCTCTGGAGACTGACAGGGTAGTTTACTATACCCAACCATTTCTGGCTGCTTCATCAGCACCTTCCCTCCATCATAAGATCAGAATTGAGGACATACACCAATGATTGCACAGTGTTCGGCACTATTCATGATTCCTCAGATACTGAAGAAATCCATGTTCAAATGCAACAAGATCTGGACAATATCCAGGCTTGGGTTGAAAAGTGGTAGCAACATTTGAACCACATACATGCCAAGTAATGTCCATCTACAATAAAAGACAATCTAAGCACTGCCCCTTGACAATCAATGGTGTTAACATCACTGAAACCCCTGCTATCAACATCCTGGAGGTTACCATTAACCAGAAGCTCAACTCAACCCACCTTACAAATATAATTACTACAAGAGCAGATCAGAAGCTAGGAATAGTGTGATGAGTAACTCACCTCCTGACTCCCTGAACCCTGTCCACCATCTAAAATGTCATCAAGTTAGGAGTGTGATGGAAACTCCCTACTGCTTGGTTGCAGCTCCAACAACACTCAAAAGACTTGATAGTACCTAGGACAAAGCAGTTGTTGACTATTATCCCATCCACCCTCTCTACCATTGACACTCAGTACACAGTTAAGATGCACTGAAGCAATTTTACCAAGATGCTTAGACAGCACCTTCCAAACCCATGACCACTTCCATCCAGGAGGACAAGGGCAGCAGCTACATGGGAACATCACCACACGTAAGTTCCCTTCCAAGCCATTTACCATTCTGATTGGGAAATACATTGCTGTCCCTTCAATTGTCGCTGCGCCAAAATCATGGACTTCCTTTCCTCATGGCATTGTGGATATACCTACAGCACATGGATTGCAGCAGTTTAAGAAGACAGTTCACCAGCACCTTCTCAAAGGCAACTCGGATAGGCAAAATATTCTGGCCTAGCCAGTGATGCTGATGTCTCACTAGTGAATTTAAAAAAGGCATATTTGCAGGTGATTGCACAATATTCAGTACTATTTGTCACTAATAGAGTCACAGAGTTATACAGCACAGAAATAGGCCCTTTGGTCCAACTTGTCCATGCCGACCAGATATCCTAAATTAATCTAGTCCCATTTGCAAGCATTTGGCCCATATCCCTGTAAACCCTTCCTAGTCATGTATCCGTCAGATGCCTTTTAAATGTTGCAATTGTACCAGCCTCCAGCAGTTCCTCTGGCAGCTCAAAGAATACACTCACCTCCCTCTAAGTAAAACTGCTACTCCTCAGGTCCCTTTTAAATCTTTCCCCTCTCACCTTAAATCTATTCCCTCTAGTTTTGGTCTCCCTTTCCTTGTGGAAAAGACCTTGCCTATTCACTCTATCCATGCCCCTCACAATTTTATAAACCTCTGTAAGGTCACCCATCAGTCTCTGATGCTCCAGGAAAAAAAAGCCCCATCGTCTTAGGCCTCTCCCTATAGCTCAAACTCCCCAATCCCAGCAACATCCTTGTAAATCTTTTCTGAATCCTTTCACATATAACATCACCTTTCCCATAGCAGGGAGACCAGATTTGAATGCAATGTTCTAAAGGTGACCTCACCAATGTCCTGTACATCTGCAAGAGTACGTTCTAACTCCTATACTCAATGCACTGACGAAAAAAGGCCAGTATGCTAAATGCCCTCTTCACCACCCTGCAATCCACGTTCAAGGATATATTTACGTGCACTTCTAGGTTTCTTTGTTCAGCAACAATCCCCAGGGCCCTACCATTAAGTGTATAAGTCCTTCTCTGCTTTGCTTTAACAAAATGCAGCACCTCACATTTACCTAAACTAAACTCCATCTGCCACTCCTCAGCCCATCAGTCTATTTGATCAAGATCCATTTGTCTTCGAGATTACTTTCTCTATTATCCACTACACCACCAATGTTGGCATAATTTGCAAATTCACAAAACACTTCTCCCATATTCACATCCAAATCATTTATTTCAGTGACAAAAAACACCAATCTTTGCAGCACACCATCAGTCACAAACCTCTAGTCCAAAAAACAGCCCTCTACCACCACCCTCTGTCTCCTACCTTCAAGCCAATTTTGTGTCTAAATGGCTAGCTCCCCCTGGATTCCATGTGATGGAACCATGCTAACCAGTCTATCATGAGTAAAAAATGCTGGGGCCTATCCAACAGCACACTATTTCATTTATACCCTCTGGTGTAAATAATTCCAAATTGATTGTTTTCACGTATCATGAATTTGCTGTCCATACTTTATTACTCTTAAATGCACAAGAAATAGGAGAGGCAGTAAATATATGACTTGCCAAAACTTCTACTCTTGAGGGATTTGAACACATAAACTCCCAGAGCATTCGCCTAAATTTCTAGATTACTAATCCAGTGATGCTCACATTAACACTACACCACCACCACCTCCCACAATGGGATACTCTACTCCACCACCTGCAAGCTCTCTCTCCACCTGGAAATGTATCACTTTTCCATCACTGTTGTTGGGTCAAAATACTGGAATTCCCTCCTGAATGACATTGTGGGTCCAGCTGCAGCACATGAACTGCAGCAGCTCAAAAAGGCAGCTCACCACCACCTTCTCAAGTGCAACTAGGGATGGCCAATGAATGCTGGTCGGTCAACAATGCCCATGTCACACCAGTGAATAAAACAATATTTAAGGATGAGCTAGCCAGATTTGGTCTCTCAGGAAATCAAGGCATATGGGGTATAGGCAGAAAAATGCATTTGAGGTTCAACATCAGGCAAGATTATACTAAATATCAGAGAAGGTTTGGCAGGTCATATATTCTACTGGCTTTCCTATCTCTAGTGCATGCAAAGGTAATAGGTATGGGCAACAAATACTGGTCATGTCATCAATGCACACACTAAGGAAAGAATCTTAAAAAGTGCTGCTCAGAGCAAAAAGCAGTTTATCAAAGTAAATGAAGTTATTGGCATTAGGGGGCTGTTTGAGGTACTAATTAAGAGAAGAGAAAGCTATTTTTCTTGGACAAATAGCTCACAACTAGATTGGGATGTATGCTGTTATACTTCTGGAGCGTGCATTTTAGGATTGTAACAGAACCCACAACCATCAATGTTTTCTTTAAGGATTGTTATAAACAAAACCTGCACAAAAATTTTAGAATTTTGATTTATTATCAAATTTTAATTACAAAGATATTTCATAGACTGCCAGATTGATGCTGAAGAGATTAGTTGGCACCTTTTGAAACTTACAAAAATTATGTAAAACATCAAGTTCAAATGGTCTGATTTCTTCATACATTTGAGTTTTGTTTCGTTCCAAGTAGGCTAATGAAGGAAAGTGCTTAAAAATATCTGGCAGCAGAGAGCCAAAGTGATATGAAACATCTGTAGCCTTCAGCCTTCTTCTCTTCACCAGCTGCCAAACTAAATTTTATCCATTTGGGAACTAATAGTTTACATATTACTCCAGTACTTAATCTGCAAACAGTTCTAGAAAAGAAAACACAATTGAGCGGAGTATGTAAAATGATGCAGGTAGCCAGGAGCCTTATTTGGCCCTTCACATCAATTATTGGAAGAAAATTGTGCCATCGTTTTAATACATGCATGGAATTGAAACTTTGGAGATAAACAATTCTCTTGTCAGCAATTATATTTGAAATCTAGATATGATTAAACAGTGTACATTGATCAGAAAGACTCAGAATGAAAGCACCTTTCTCTAATTTTTCTTTGAGCATCGCTAGCATTTGAAAATGAATTAACACACAAGTGGAAAATTACTGAAGGAAAATTTTACAGCTGTGGTGGATCATAGAAAAAGAAAGGATTTACTCCAGACCTGACTTAGCACTAGGAATCCCAAGTTAGAGAAAATCTGTAAATTTCACCAAAGCACCAATAAAGAGGAAAATACTACATTTCTTGTCCCAAAACCAGTAATTGTGTATTGCAATAAAGGAGAAAATATAATGATCAGCATTTTACTTCAGTTAATATGAGAAAGCTGTCAATATTTACCTTCATTATCTCTCTGAAACTGACAGCAATGCTGCAGTTCGCAAATGTGCAGTGAAATGCAGGAATATACTGTCAATGATTCTATGCTTCTCTACAGGGTGTGTTTTTGAAGTTCCCACAAACTACAATCAATTGTAAATGATTGAACTTATAAGAACATTCACCTTTAAGTTATTAGTCTTCTTCTCAAAATCTGTGCAAAATTTAATTTTGTTGAATGTGCTGTGATTAGATTTTTAATGGCATACCAAGTTCATAATCTCTAGACTTAAAAAAATCAAAGGATATATTTATAGAGCATCAAATTTATACATTAAGATGAAAAAATCCACTTTTAATTTTGCCAGAATTTGTTTATGATATATGTTGGCTTATACTAATTGTATGTGCATTCCCCAATTTTTGTCTCTCTGTCTATAAAAAAATCTTAAAAAGTTGAAAGTAATCAATGTTTTTAACATCTTGGTTTGCTGTCTGTGGGAAGTCTTCAATGTAATTGGCTGCAAGCATTATTTGATGTCTTGGCTGCTTCTGTATGCTTGAAAATTCCCATGACTTGCCTCAAGATTCATATTAATACCAGGAAAGTTAAAATCCCTATCACTGAGATTGCTGGATTCTTATTATGCAATTTTGTTTTGCGATCACTTTACCACTACCTGCAAATCTGAGCCATAGGTTCAAATGCACTGTGGACACTGGAGACACATAGCTTCCAGTAGAACTGGCCAAGTGCAGGTTTATTGCAGCAGAGTCAGCTTACAGGATGCATATTGTTAGCACTGCTGCCTCACAGCGCCAGGGACCCGGGTTCAATTCCAGCCTCGGGTGACTGTCTGTGTGGAGTTTGCACATTCTCCCCGTGTCTGTGTGGGTTTCCTCCGGGTGCTTCGGTTTCCTCCCACAGTCCAAAGATGTGCAGATTAGGTGGATTGGCCAGACTAAATTGCCCATAGTGTTAGGTGCATTAAACAGAGGGAAATGGGTCTGGGATGGTTACTCTTCAGAGGGTCCGTGTCAACTTGTTGGACTGAAGGTCCTGTTTCCACACTGTAGGGAATCTAATCTAATCTAAAATCTAATATGTGTGGCTTGGATGGCACCATGATACTAATGAAACAAATATACTGCTACACACGAGTGTAGGTGGTGACAGCAGCATAGTATTTATGTCAAAGGTTTTGTGATCTAGAGTCTGTAAAGATGAAGTTTCAACTTGACCTTGAGTACATCTCCATTGTGTGGTGTGGCATTACTACCGTGTTAAATGGACTAGTTTTAGATAGATTTAGTGACTCAAAACCAGGCATCCATGAGGTACTGTGGGCCACCAACAGCAGTAAAAATGTCTTTTACCCTATAAACTGTAACCTCAGCCTGGCATAATCCCCACATCCTGCTGTGAAGTACAGAGGGCAAGTAAACAACTAATGAGGAGGTGGCTCTGCAAATATTGCCCGTCAGTCATTCTCTGTGAGGGGGAACCCAGAATGTAAGTGCACAAGATATGTTTGAAGAATTTGCATCATTCTTCAGCTAGAAGCATCAAGTTGATTATCTTGAAATGGCTGAAGGCACTAGATAAAGCATAGGCTTTGAACTCTGATAATATTCCAGCAAGACTACTAGAAGTTTGTGCTCCACCATTATCTGTACCCTTAGCCAGTTGTTCTAGTACATCTACAACACTGTTATCCACCTGGCAATGTGGAAAATTGCCAGGTAGATAACAATCTGACAATTGCCAGATTCCTGATGAAGTGCTTATGCCCAAAACATCAATTCTTCTGCTCCTCGGATGCTGCCTGACTTGCTGTGCTTTTCCAGCACCACACTGTCAACTCTAATCTCCAACATCTGCAGTCCTAGTTGATTTTAACCTTACTGCGAAGCCTCTTCCAAAGGTGCCTACCTTGAAGAAGTTCTCCTCCTCTCTCTACAAAGAATCTCAGTGAGTCTCTCTCTCACTGCACCCCCCAGGTCATCTACTCTGCCCTGAAGCTCTGCATCCATGTCCTGAAACAGACTTGCTACCACAGCCACGTCTCCTTCCTCAGTGCCTGCCTATGGAACCGACTGATCTAATTCCTGATAAAGGGCAGATGCCCAAAATGTCGATTCTCTGGCTCATCAGATTCTGCCTGACCTGCTGTGCTTTTCCAGCACCACACTCTCGAATGTGGAAAATTACCCAGGTAAGTCCTGTCCACAAAGTGTAGGACAAATCCAACCTGACCAATAATGTCCGATCAATCTACTCTTGATCATCTGCAAAATGATGGACATGGTCATTAACAGTACATTCAAAGCACATTTACTCGGCAACAATGATTACAGCCTTGGTTCAAACATAGACAAAAATTCTGTACTCCAGAGGTGAGGTGAGAGTTACTTTTTATTCATTCATGTAATATAGGCATTGGTGGCTAGGCCAACATTCATCATTAATGGTGCTGGAAGTATAATGATGAACTGCCTTCTTGAACAGTTGTGGTTCTTGGAATTTAGTGTTATTACAAAGAGAACTACAGGATTCTGACTCAGACACAGTGATATCATGTCAAGTTGTGGTTTGGAGGGCAAATTACAAGTGGTGGTGTATTGTCCACTTTTGATCTTGGTGTTAGAGATCCCAGGTTTCAAAGGTGCTATTAGAGCAGCCTTGATGAGTTACTTCAGTGCATCTTGTAGATGGTACACACTGCTGCCACTGTATGTTAGTGGTGAAGGGAGTCTTTGTTGGAGGTGGTGAGTAGGTGCCAAATAAGCCAGTTGATTTGTCCTTAATATTGTCAGGCTTCTTGAGTGTTGTTGGAGCTGTGCTCAGCCAAACTAGGAGAGAATACTTCCTTTAAATTTTGACCTTATGATGGAAGGAAGGTCATTGATGAAGCAGTTGAAAATGGTTGAAAACATTTTAGGGATTTAGGAGGGGAGTTACTTGCTGCAGAATTCCTGACCTGCTCTGACAGCCACAGTATTTATATAGGTGGTCCAGTCCAGCTGATTGTCTAGTCAATGGAGACCCCCAGGAATGTTAAGCTTAGGTACTTGCTTGTGATGATTAGAATTAGAATTAGCCTTTATTGTCCCATGCACTCAAATGTATGCCATGAAAAGTCTGTATTGTCGCCGCTTGGCATCATCTTAGGTACAGGATATCTAAGTACAGGCTTAAATATTGTTACAGACATCACAGAATCACTTATAAAAGCTCAGCATAATAAAGAATACATAAGCTTTATTTTATTAAGTATTCGCGCTTTAGTCTTTTAAGCAAGTCAGTGCTAGCTTTTAAACCACCACTAAGCCTCATGCATAGGAGATGCTGGGCATCAATCCTGGAGGCCTTGTTTGCATTCCCCAAGGGACCCACTGGACTCATTGTCTCCCATGTCAGCCTGGTCTGGGTCTCAACTCCGGGACTCATCTGGACTCACTGTCTCCCACGCTAGCCTAGCCTAGGCCTCACCTCCAGGGCTCGCCTGGACTCACTGTCTCCCACACTAGCCTAGCCTAGGCCTCATCTCTGGGATTCGCCTGGATCACTGTCTCCCATGCCTGGTCTGGGCCTCACCTCCGGGACTCACCTGGATTCACTGTCTCCCATGCTGGCCTGGCCTAGGCATTGCCTCTGGGACTCACCCGGACTTTTGCCACCACACTGGACTAGCCTGGGCCTTGCCTTAGGGACCCATCTGTACTCGCTGACCCCGTGTCGGCCCCTTTGCTCTCCACCATTTGCCTCCACGAAAAGAAAAGAGGGGAAGAGAAAGGAAAAGAACAGGCAGAGAAGAGGAAGCGACCCTCACCAGCATCATTCTGTCTGTTGACACTGCGTTGCATTCTTCGGCAAGTGACAGGTATGGAGCCCTGTGTGTGAAACCCCCCCCCCCCCCCCATCACCTCCCCAAACATCCACAGACATTGTATTCTATCAGCCCCTAACCCTGTCTCGGACTCATGCCCCTTCTCTCTTGCCATCTCTCTCTTCCCCAATCTCCCCTCATTCCATCATCATTTACACTGACCCCCTCTGTTGCCTACACCCTTCACTAACTTGGGAGTGAGAGAGAAAAGAATGGAAGCTGGAGCATCTCACTCTGATGATCATTGCCTAGCACTTATGTGGTGCAGATATTACTTGCCACTTATTACCCAAGACTGGATGTTGTCCAGGTCTTGTTATATACGGTTTGCTTCAGAGTATCCTTAACATTAAGGCAACATAAGATGGAGAAAGATATCGAGGAATCGTGGCACAACTGGATTCCATGAAAATTAAGGGGAATGTGGAGGAAACCTCTCCACTGGTTATAATCGTACTTGCCACAAAGGAAGATGGTTGTGGTTATTGGCGGTCTAACATTTTTGCTTCACTGTAGCAGATTCTCCGATTAGTGTCCTAGGCTTAACCATCTTCAACTGCTTCAGCTTTGACCTTCTCTCCTTCATTAGGTCAAAGTTGGGATTTGTACTGATGATTGCACAATGTTCAGCACCTTTTACTACCTCTCAGACAGTAAAGTAGTCTATGTACTCAGGTGGCAGGATCTGGACAACATCCAGATTTGATAAGGCTGATAAGTGGCAAGTAACATTGGTGCCACACAAAGGCCAGGCCATGGAATGACAGGAGTGTATCTACTTATCTCCCCTTGAATTATGGCACATTATTATTGAATACCCTCTCCATTAATATTTCAACTTGAAACTGAACTGGAGCAATATCAATGCTATGGTTACAAGAAATTGTCAAGGGCTAGGAGTTCTGTAGTGAATAATTGACTTCCAAGTTCATCTTCCATTTTATGAAGGCAGAATTCAGGAATATGATTGAAAAAATTCCATTTGTCTGGATCAGCATCAGCAACACTTAAGATTCTAGACATTATGCAGAATGAAACAGCAAGCCATTCGACCCATCAAGTCCACACCTTCCCTCCAAAGAGTGTCCCATCCAGACACAGCACCCCCCCCCCCCCCCCATCCTATTCCTGTAAACCTGCATTTCCTATGGTTAGTCCACCCACCTGCACATCTTGGACACTATGGGCAACTTAGCATGGCCAATCCTCATTACATCTTCAAAGTCATTTATTTAAATATTTGTGCATTTATTTGAAGGAGTTAGTATTATGATAATATTCCATTTTTCTTTGAAATAGTGCTTTAATTTTTCTATGCAGTTTCATAATTCACAAATATTCATTAAATAGACCCATTACTGTATTCCAAGCAACTTACAATAACAATTTTTTTCTTTAATTGTGCATCTATATGTATAGCTTCAGCATTTTTCATTATGTTAAACAATAATTTCAATTTAAGACTAAGCATCTATTTATTAATAAAACATAGGGCCACCAAGTACCTCAGACACTGTGATTAAACTGTGAATCCAGCTGCTATGTCTCTCCTCCAGTACTAACCCTGCCTGAGTACACAGATCAGCATAGACACGGTGGGAGTTTGTTACACAACAGGAGTGTCAGAAACTTCCCACTGGCCCCTCAGCCCGGTCTGGAGCCTGGAGTCATCCTCAGAGATTTGGTACAGTGATGGAGAGACTGGTGGTAATTAGTTCATCCCAGTCACTGCATGGACTGTACAAGGTGAGGCAAGATGGATGGTGGGGTTGGGGAGAAAGAGGGCAAAGGAGGAATAGTAGCACAATTTGAAAATTCAATACCCTTACTTCAATTATCTGATTGCCTTGACCCGATGGACTCCAATTTCAAAAGGCCTCACCTTGCTGGATCTATTCACCTCTATTTATCTATGGGCCCACTGCAATAAAAGAAACAGGATGTCTATGGAGCCCGTGCTCGGAGTGGACAGAGGATCTGCTCCACTTATGTCTTCCTGGAAATTAGCAGCAAAAGCTGTGATCTGGTTTGTCTGGATCCTGGTCTACATCCCAAGTGTTTCATTGCAATTCTACTTGGGTTAGCTTCACACATCTACAATCTCTTGCTGTGCTGGTACTTCAATTTTATCAGTTTGCAGACAATATGAATATTATTCTTTGTTTCTTCTTTGTGATGCTCCAAGAATATATGAGATCTGTGGTTGCCAAAAAAAAATTCCAACTGAGACCTTTAGAGCAAAGATTGCTTTCCAGTAATGATTTCACTTTAAAATGTAATTTCAAACATTTTAAAAGTTATTTACTGTATATTTAGATGCTTGATAAGACAATATTACATTAAGCAAGCTCAGAGAAAATTTGAACTAAATTAACAGAAGTTTCAGGTTAAGTATTTACAGATGCTCAATTCACATAATCTATTTAGTTTTAGAAACCCTAAAGTAATTCAAGCAATAAGAATTTTCACTGTTAGCATTCAAGAGGCAAATTTGTCTACAATGCATAGATGTGAGGTTTGTAGTTGTTTAAAGATATTTTCCATCAATACAGTCCTCGCAGTTAAGCATTTGAGGTGTCCCCAACT
Organism: Chiloscyllium punctatum; assembly: GCF_047496795.1. Taxonomy (NCBI): domain Eukaryota; kingdom Metazoa; phylum Chordata; class Chondrichthyes; order Orectolobiformes; family Hemiscylliidae; genus Chiloscyllium; species Chiloscyllium punctatum. The sequence goes on along the minus strand of NC_092743.1, from coordinate 47,999,593 downwards.
TACTTTTACAGTTTAGGTAGCGGCTAAGTGTGGCCCAATTTTGATGTGACCAAGTGAACTGTAAGGCTTGGTTTAGAAAAAGCAAAGACAGATATAATAGATTGAATTTTACAAGAAACCAACAAAGTGCCAACTTTGGACACCTTCCCCATAGTATTTCTGTCCATGAACCCAAGTGGATTCTCATTTCTTTTCTCCACAACTCAACCCATTAGCTATGCAACATGCTTGCGTAGTGCCCTTGTCATTCTCATCTTCCATCTCGCCAAAGGCCAGAAATACTCTCCAGTACCAGGACATCCTGGAATTCCTGCACAATTCAATTAAGTCCAGCCACATAGCAGATTGTGTGCTGCCACCCAGGAGTGACCCATCATTGTACAAGAAGTGGGAGAGAAACCAAAAATAAACGCTTCTGAGTGTACATAGATAGCATGGCTAACACTTCATTACAAATATAAGTGAGCCGCATCCCATCTCACAAACCTATCATCTCCCAGTGCTCAATGGAACCTACAGCTGTATTATGCCAATCGTTGGACTACACTGTCCCCTTGCTAGAGCCAGACTGGTTCTAACTGTTGATTAACCTCCATCACGTAGTAATTCATGTTCTCCAATGCGCTATCATCTCTCTCCCACCCCGCCACCCCACTCCGTATAAATTAAGTTCACCCCCCCATCACAAATATTCTTCCCCCTGCAGTCCAATTTCTGTAACTGATAGTACCAACTTCCCTACCACAGCAGTGCTCAATAACTCCCACTGACTTTCATTAAGCTGACTCCTAGGACTGACCATGGCCCACACCCTGATTGACCTGGACAGACAGTCCCAGCTGATGACTGGTTAGAGTCCAGATTGTTCTGATTGCAGCTCCAACTTGGAGCGCAGGTTCATAGCTCCTTAAAAACAGAGTCACAGGTAGATAAGATAGTAAAGAATGCATTTGGTATGCTTTCCTTTATTGGTCAGTGCATTGAGTACAGGAGTTGGGAGGTCATGTTGTGGCTGTACAGGACATTGGTTAGGCAACTTTTGGAATATTGCATGCAATTCTGGTCTCCTTCCTATTGGAAGGATGTTGTGAAACTTGAAAGAGTTCTGAAAAGATTTACAAGGATGTTGCCAGGGTTGGAGGATTTGAGTTAAAGGGAGAGGCTGAATAGGCTGGGGCTGTTTTCCCTGGAGCATCAAAGGCTGAGGGGAGACCTCATAAAAATTTATAAAATTATGAGGGGCATGGATAGGATAAATAAACAAATACTTCTCCCTGAGGTCGGGGAGTCCCAAACTAGAGGACATAGGTTTAAGGTGAGAGGGGAAAGATATAAAAGAGACATAAGGGACAAGGTTTTCACACAGAGGGTGGTACGTGTATGGAATGAGCTGCCAGAGGAAGTGGTGGAGGCTGGTACAATTGCAACATTTAAAAGGCATTTGGATGGGTATATGAATAGGAAGGGATATGGGCCAGGTGCTGGCAAATGGGACTAGATTAGGTTGAGATATCTGGTCAGAATGGACGAGTTGGACCAAAGGATCTGTTTCTGTGCTATACATTTCTATGACTCTGTGATAACTTAAAGCAATTCTTGGATTGGTCACATTGGATCTGCAGGACTGACCGTGGCCTATCCCCGTACTGAATGTGGTGACAGAAATGGGATGTCATCTTCTCGAGGGACTGGCAGGTTGTTTAGCAACTGTGAGAAAGTGGGAGCCTGCATGTTTCTGAGGTGAGCTAGGCTGTTAACAAGTTGCATAACAAGCCATAATCTCCCTTAATTGGCAACTTGCCGGTGCCGAGCAAGAAACTTGCCAAATTGCTGTGAAAAGCATAAAAGATAAAACAAGACAAGATTGACCTCATCGAAATGCCTTCCATTCTGTTACAAATCCTGCCAATGACCACATCACTGAGATTCCTTTATGAGTAATAGTCATATTACACACGCATGAAACAAGCGATATCAGTGACGCTAGATCACATGGAACTAGAGAATGAACTCTGATAGATTTCTTACCCTTCCTAGTATACAGTTATCTTTATTAAAGTGTTAATGTTCACGTTAATGGGTGTAAACTTGAATTCACAACAGTAGTATGGCAAGAGGGAAGAACACAATGTGGTTGGCACAAAGTTCATTCTGCAGTGTATCTGGGTGAAGCATGGTGAGGAAGTCCATGCAGGAGCATAACATTATAACTGAGTACCAAAGAGCATAAAGTGTTGTTTTATGAAATTTGTTATGAGACGCTTCCTTCATGATGTTCTGCTGCTCTCTCAAATTCTATTGGTTCTTTCAAATGGAGTGAGGTGATGGCACAGTGGTAATATAACAAGACTAGTAATCCAGACACGCAGTCTAATTATCTGCAAAAGGAGAAATGTGGAGAGTTGAGGGGGAAAGGCCGTCTGGTGACATGAGGAAAATTAGTCCTTTGGAGAGCTAGCACAGACATATTGGGCCACATGGCCTCTTTCACTGCTCTATCAATACAGTGAATGTAAAATCATATCCTGTTATTACCACAATTTTGTTTCTAAAATAAAAACAGAATGTGTGAAGAAACTTAGCAGTTCTAGTAGCATCTTTGGAGAGAGATACAGTTTCTGGTTGTTGAAAAAAGTGGAGAGGAGTAAGTGGAACAGAAGGTAAAGGCAGTAAAAGGTTACAAAGCAAGTTTTGTGGTGCAGCAATATACAATAAAAAAGTGAAAATCTACAAAGTATATTCCTGCTTAGTTTACATTAAAGATTCAAATGTGTTATTTCCAGTTTTCTAACATTTCTAAAATCATGCTCCTCGCTTTACGATGCAATACAAATCAGTTGGATGACACTTGCTATTCCACCCAGCTTAAATTGGAGACTTTTCATTCTCCAGAATTTGTTTTTCAATACCAATCTTCAGTCTTTTTTAATCAGGCATTTGTTGAATGTATGTTATCCCAGAGTGATTTATTATCATGGTCCCATTCATGGGTATCACTGCTGAATCTCTTTATGAATTGTTGCTGCCTTTTTCTCGAGCGGGAACCCATGAGCTGTGAGTTGAAAAAAGAGGGACTTTGTTAAATTTTTTAATATATAATTTCAGTTATAATTTCCATATAGCTGGAGTATGATGACTTAAACACTTTTTTTTCTGTATTCTTTTGTAAAAATACAAGTGACAATTGATTCGCATTCTATTCAATATGTTCGCCAAGAAAAATGCTGTATCTACTGCCTCAACAAGAGTGAGATTTTCTGACGTTAAAACGTACTTTTTGCTATTCTTTTGATCCTTTTAGTATCAAGGTGAGGGCCAACATTTACCTTCCCACCATGGTATTGGAACCATCATAGAGATTTGTATAAGCAGCATGACTAAAAACAATGGGACAGATCTCCCAAGGAGTGACAATCTCGCGCTGATTGTCTCGCCAGATCTTTTCAAAAAAAGATGGGAGCTCTGCTCAGATCTGCCCCAGAAATGTGGGGGATTGCTTCCATTCTGACAGTTCTTTCAGAGTATAGAACTATCAGAGAAAGGTAATCACGTTTCACAGCAGTCAGCCACTGTATTTTGAAATGTAAAGCTCCCGAGGGTCACTTTGAAAGCCACTGTCAAAAAGTATGTTCAAGCCGGATGGTAAGGTGCTGGGAGGGGGAAGATGTCAGATGGGTTGGAGTAAGTAGGGGCCAAGCAAGTAGGGTGCAGCTGGACCCCTTTTGAGAGGCAACGAAAGCATCAACTTCAGATGGACAGAACACTTGAAAGCACTCCTAAACTGCAATACAATCGTCAACAAGGACAGGTTTGAGAACATTCCCAAACTCCCCATCAACTCCTCAGCAATGATGAGCTTGGACTCCAACCTAATGTGGCAGGAATTGAAGCCACTATTAGGTATGGGAAGATTAGAAAATCAGGAGTTAGGCAGAGATTTTTAAACTTGGAGGCAGATGTCATCTCCATTGTCTACTCCTGAAAATTTGGGACAAAGAGTAAAATCCCTGCCAACCTCAGGGACTCTGCCATTGCCACCGTCTTCAAGAAAGGGGACAAAGTGGACAGTGAGAATTACTGAGAAATCTTCCAACTCTCCATCATTAGGAAGATCATCGCCCAAATCCTCACCAGACACCTTCTCCCAGTCTCAGGAAATCCTTCCTGAAAGCCCGTGTGGCTCCTAGCCTAACTGTGGGACAATGTACATGATTTTTACTGCTTAGCAATTCCAAGAGAAATGCTGGTAACAACACCAACCACTCTACATGGCCTTCATCACTCTGACCAAAGCTTTGGGTTAGTCAATTAAGAAGTGGTATGGAAACTTCTGTCAAAGGAGAATGTGAGGATTGCAAATGCTGGAGATCAGAGTTGAAAAATGTGGTGCTGGAAAAGCACAGCAAGTCAGGCAGCATCCAAGGAGCAGGAGAATCGACATTTCAGGCATAAGCCCTTCATCAGAAATGTGTGTGTGTGTGTGTGTTGGGGGGGGGGGGGGGTTTGGGGATTGAGAGAGCCTTGTGGAGGGAGGAGGAGAATTTTTTCAAGGTGGGAATCCTTCGCAGTAAGATTACAGCAATTAAGAGAAAGTGAGGACTACAGGCGCAGGAGATCGGAGTCGAAAATGTATCTCTCAGTCCCTTCCAACCCACCACACCCCTGATGAAGGGTTTATGCCTGAAACATTGATTCTCAAGATTTTGTCAAAGGTTGACTGTCCAAAGAAACTCATCAAGCACTTCAATCTCCTCCATAGCAAGAAGACAGCAATAGTCTTCCATTGTTAATAATATGACATAATCCTTTAAAAGTTCAAGATAGGGGTCAAATAGAGGTGTGTCATTACCCCCGTCCTTTTCTCCATCATCATCGCAACCGTCCTTCATTTTGTCAAGAATGTGCTTCTCAGTGCCATAGACATTGTCTAATTGCATTCAATTGAAACCCAAGAAGGAAATGATACTGACCTCACTTGTGGAACTTCAGCATGCAGATGACAATGTCAGCTCTGCTAAATCAGAAAAGAATCTTCAAACCTCGCTCAACACCTTTGTGAAGCATACTGAAGCATTAATCTCAGCCTCAGTGTCAAGATTCAAATTGTTTACCAACACACCCCAAGGCAGTTCTGGTCCATCCCTCCATTAAGATTAATGGACAACCCCTCCAGATGTGAAACATTATCCTTAGCAGTGAAGCTGCCTCATTTCTAAGGCTGACATTTATATGCAGATTCAGCATCACATCTAATCTGCAAATACTGCCTTTGATTCTGGAGTTAAGGGGATTAGCTTATGAGGAGAGACTGGGTAGACTTGGATTATATTCATTGGAATTCAGAATAATGAGGGGGCTTTTATAGGAACATAAAATTATGAAGGGAATAGATAAGATAGAAGTAGAGAGGATGTTTCCACTGGCAGGTGAAACTAGGACAAGAGGGCATAGCCTCAAGATTAGAGGTAGCAGATTTAGGACTGAATTAAGAAGGAACCTCTTCATCCAGAGGGTTGTACATCTGTGGAATTCTTTGTCCAGTGAAGTAGTTGATGCTACTTCAGTAAATGTTTTTCAAGCTAAGATTGATCTTTTTTTGAACAATAAAGAAATTAAGGGATATCATGAGAGCATGGGTAAGTGGGGCTGAGTCCATGAAAAGATTGGCTATGATCTTATTGAATGGTCGAACAGGCTCGTACGGCCAGATGGCCTACTCCTGCTCCTAGTTCTTATGTTCTTTAGCTTGGATAATATGAGGACACCTCAAGACCCCTGAGAAAAACAATCAAAGCTATTTGAGATGGATACTCTGCATCAGTTGGAGGACAGGTGTTTTAACACCAGCATCTTTGAAGGAGCCAATAGCAACAAGATCATGGCCATACTCCTGAACTCAGTATGGCCAGGGTCGTCTAAAACTAATCCCGTTGGGCTAGCCATGTATTTTGGATATCTGAGTTCCAACTGCCAAAGCAAATCTTCTTTATCTGCTGAAGGAAGGCACTGGAAGACAGAGCAAAGGAAATGTTTCAAAGATTCTCCGAAAGCTTCCTTCAAGAAATGCAAAGCAGATGTCAACATATGGGAGACTCTCATTCAGAAGACACTGACTTGAAGGAAATTCCTGTACAAAGGAACAATTATTTAAGAACACCCATCAGCAAGAGGAAGAATGGAAAAGGGACTGGGGAAAGGAATGAAAGTGATCTCAAGGCCAAGAATCACGTACTCCTCCCAGAAACACCGACCAAATCTGTGGCTGGAGATGCAGCTCTAGGATCGGCCTCATCAGTCACATAAGGACCCAAAGAGAATAGAAAGGGTTTAGAGGGATATGGGCCAAATGCTGGCAAATGGGACAAGATTAGTTTCGGATTTCTGGTCAGCACGGACGAGTTGGAGTGAAGGGTCTGTTTTAGTGCTGTATAAATCTATGACTCTATAATCCATGACCAATGACACAGAATTTCCTGGGAGGATGATCATACTCATCAGCAAGTGATTGGCAATCGTGGGTGTATAAAATGCATTGTTTGGGATAGTATTTGAGGCGGCTAAGCTCAACTTTTTTAAAAAGCACTCGGATGAACAGTTAAAGTGTCATAACATTCAAGGCTACAGGTTTAGTGCAGCCAAGTGGGACTGGGATAGGCAGTAATGTATTTCTCACAATACAAACTTGCTGGGCCAAAAGGTCTCTTCTGTATTTTAGGATTCTATGAGTGAAGGAAGGCCCATCAGGAGCATCTCCAGAAATAATTAGAGGTGAGATAAAAAACGGAAGATCTGCAGATGCTGTAAATCAGGAACAAAAATGGAAATTGTTGGGAAAAAAGGACCACTCACTCCAAAATGTCGACAGATGCTGCCAGACCTGCTGAGCTTTTCTAGTGATTTCTTTTTTTTCTTAAAAATGAGTTGTCAGCCTAGTGCAGTGTATGTGCCCAAGAACATAAATCAAGTGATAGAGACAAATTATTCTATAACCCACGGACCAGATCTAAGCTCTGCAGTGCTGCCACATCGACTCACAAATGGTGATGAAGAATTTAAGAAGTGATAGGGGGAGGAGTCTCTAAAGATATCTCTAAGCTCCAATCTCTAAGCTCCATGGGACAGCCCACCACATCAGTGCAAAAAGATAAGGCTGCGGCATTTGAAACAATCTATCACTAGATTGCTGAGTGAATGATCCATCACAGCATCCTCCAGAGGTACCCAACATCACAGAGACCAGCCTTTGGCCGATTTAGTTCATTGCACATGATAAAGGAATGCCTGAAGACACTAGATACTGCAAAGGTTAAGAGCCTTAACAGCATTCCAGCTATAGAACTGAAAATTATTTCTCTGGAACACTGCCAAACATCCAGCCAAACTGTTCCACTCAGATACAGAACCCTGGTATCTATCCAATATAAATTGCCCAGGTAAGTCTGTACACCAAAAGTAGAACAAATCCATCCTGGCCAATTACCGCCCCCACTGTACTCTCAATCAGTAAAATGATGGAAGGGATCATCAACAGAGCTGGCAAGCAGCACATGCTTAGTGATAACCTTCCCATTGAAGCTTTTTTGGTTCCACCAGGGCCACACAACTCCTGACCTCAGTATGGCCTTAACCTAACCATGCACAAAAGAGCTGAATTCCAGAGAGGTCAGAGTGATGGCCCTTGACATCAAGGCCACATTTTATTGAGTGCGGTATCATAGAGCATTCACTTGGATAGAGTCAATGAGAATCTCTTTGCTAGTTGGAGCAACAGACCAACATAGAAGATTGTTCTGATTTTTGGTGGTCAGTCATCAGAGCTTCAGTCATCGCTACAGGAGTTCCCCAGTGTAATGTCCTCAGCCCAACTACTTTCAGCTGCTTCAATGACCTTCCATCATAAAGTCAGAAGTTTGGATGTTCACTGATGATTGCACAGTATTCACTAGAATTCAGATATTGAATCATCTATGTCCAAATATTGAAAGATCAGGGCAAGATCCAAATTTATGCTAACAAATGGTAAAAGATATTTGTATCACTCAAGTGTCAGACAAGAGCAAATCTAACCCTTGTCCCTTGACATTCAATGACATTGTCATCACTGAATGCCCCATAATCACCCTGGGGGTTACCATTTAAAAGAAGACAAACTGAACTATCCATATAAGTCCTATGGATGCAGGAGCAAGTCAGAGATATTGAATCCAAGCAATGCCTAACTCATTTCCTGATTCTCCAAAGCTTAACTGTTATCTACACGGCACAGTGAGATGTGTGATGGAATACTCCCATTTGTCCAGATGAGTGCAGCTCCAACAACACTCAAGATGCTTGACACCATCCAGGACAAAACAACCAGTTGTTAAGTTCAATAATCTCAAACATCCACTTTGTCCACCACCACTCAGTAACAGCAATGTGTACCATCTACAAGGTGCATCGCAGAAGTTCACTATGGCTCCTTAAGACTGCGCCTTAAAAACCCGCAAGCACTAATACTTTGACAGACAAGGCAGCAGATATGTGGGAACACCATCATATGCAAGTCACCATCCTGACTTGGAGATGTATTGCCGTTCCTTCACTGTCTCTGATGCACAATTCCTGGAATGCTCTCTCAAACAGTATTGCAGATGTACATTCACCAATTGGACTGCAGTTCAAGAAGGAGTTCACTAGCACCTTTCAAGAGCGACTTGGAATAGTCAATAAATGCTAGCCCAATCTGCAAAACCCACATTGAAGAATGATTTTTAAAAATCTCTCCCCTATTTGAGGTTTAGATTGATAATCTTTTGATGATTGTTTAAGAGCCTGTATCTATGGTAATTGGGTTATCCATGATCCCATTCTCCATCAATTATTGTTTAAAATTGTTCTTCTTGTGGCATCCAGTTTGCTACAGAAGTTAACGTAAGATTTGTTTGACTGAGTTTAAAAGTGTGAAAATCAAGAAACAGGAGCAGCAGGAATTCACAAAGTATGGGCAGCACATGTTAGATTATTGCCATTACCATAATGTTTGTAGGTATTAGACTTATGCTTTTATTTCTAAATGTAGAAATTTCAAATGCTTCAAAATCAATATAAAGTCTTTAAAAATACAAACAAATGCATTCCACATTTGCAAATTTTGGTCTTTTATGGTCATATTGTTAATTTTGGGATGATGTATTTTTTTGCTGTTATAAAACATTAAAGTTTAGACATAATGTGAAATAATGATTTTTTCAAGAGGTTCCTGCAGCATGTGATGTTTACTGTGCTAAAGCACATACCAACCAACAAGAACTTTAAGCTATGCATGAGTATTCCTTACTTGCAGTCTTTTGGGAAACAACTTTCAGTATGGTTAAATTATGCTGACTAGTCTAAACTGCTCATTCACATAAGTTACAACTTCCTCTACACAGACAGGCACTTAGAAAATAAATGATTAACAAGTGCACACTTGTAAACAAATGCACGTGTGCAATTTGAAAATCTAGAATAACCAGTGTCATGCACCAATTTAACCTTTCTGTTAATCTTTCTATAATTGCAAAATCTTAGCAGTCAACTTCAAACATTGCCTTATGTTCGATAACTATAAGAAGTTGAGCTGAAATATATCATAAACTTGACATTTATCTCGAGGTGTACTATTTTGTACATAGTTTGTGATTTATGAACCCAGTATAAATTGTTAAATCTTTCATGGTATCACTTATCAGATGTAAAATTGTTTGTAAAACATCAAGTAAAAAATTGACAGCAAAACTGAATAAATGGCACATATTTATTTCTTCACCTATTGTCACCATCATTCGAGTATTGCAGAAAGATTGCACAAGTTATTTGAAATGCATTTATAGATTGTTCCTTCCCTGTCACTGCAGGATCACCTGTCATTACAGGATCAGAAAACAGCATGGCAGTGGGAGTTGTATAATTGCCTTGACCATTGCTATGCTAGAGGAGATTCCTATTCAACTCTTGTACTTCATTGTGATCCAACTCAACAGTAATTACCCTTGAAGAATAAGCGAGGTTTCAGAGGTTAACTCCTCATTGCTAATTCATAGAAAATAAGTGTCAACACCTTCAAGGGAGTAATGGGAAAAACCAAAATGAGCAAAGGGATAAGAAAATTATTTTCTGAAATTGCATCCTAAATATTTTATTCACTGAATAAATTAAAACTCCAAGATTTCATTTAATCTACAGAACGTGTATCTTCATTACTTTACTATTCTCGTACACTTTAAACAGTGATTGATATGCTTTCTTTTGTGTACTGGCACTCAGATTTCAAGACTGCTGAAACACAGATGTACCTTTCTTAAAAAAAAGGAATTCATACTTCTCTTTTCAATTCCAAATATCACATGCAGAATTTATTTTCCACTCAACCTGCCAACAGCTCCAGGAAATCACATGTATTCCCCGTTACACTGTCAAGGATTGGACACTTGCATCCTCACCCCCACCCAACTGAATATTCAGCTAGCAGAAAAGACCAAATTAGTGCAGTAACATATAATTACAGAAACATTAAAGTTACATTTTACAGGACAATGCTTGTGTTTCAATTGAACTAACATGACTAAGGTCATCAAGCCCTTTATTTATCCACTAAATTCACAAAACTTGAAATGTACTGTGAAAATTATTCTTATTTTTAATTTTACACAATCCCACAGGGCAAAAATACCAACTGAATACGTGTACATTTGAGAAAAATACCAGATGTTCATCATTAAATGCTATCATGTTGATCTATTTTGTTTTTTCTGAAATGCATAGATTTAACAGGAACATTTTGATACTTGTGGTTAAGTCTTTGCCCTGTGTCTTTACCTGTAAGTCTCCCTTTCTTTCTTTACTGGTTATGTACTGTTTATAAATCAAGTCTGATAGTAATCACTGAGATTATAAGGACACAGGAGCCTCATTTCCTTATCAAAACCTGGGAGTGGAAGATTGGGTTGGAACTGCATTTTATCAACAGGATATTGTTGGCAAATGCTGGGAACATTTGTGCTCTGTATGAGGTAGTTATTGGCAGGTCCTAATTTGTCTCCAGACAGTCTCTGGGAATTGCTTCACACATTTTGATGAAATGCAGGAACTTTTTTTTCACAAAAGCTTAAGTGTTTCTTGAGAACATATTTTCCATTTGGGCAGCTAAGGAATGTTGTTCAACGAGTCAAACTGTTGCTTGTTTCATTTTATTTATGTTTTTCGGTTTTGATGATTTTTTTTCCTTTTTTATATCCCTTCCAGTAAATGCATTTTTTTAAAAAAATGTCCAAAATCCATACTATTTATCAGACAGTCTTGTGAACATCAAGGTGATTTTTGAAACATTGTGTATTTTTGTTACCCCATGGCCAGCATCAAGCACTTCCAGGTCGAGGCGTAGAACTCAGCTGACGGAATACCATTGTGATGTTTCATTTCCTATAGCATTCATCCTTAATATTCTCCCTGGGTGTAATGCCAAATTGCGATGAATATTCAGGTTTGGTTCAAGATTAATGGGAAATAGGTTGAGACTATTCAAATTTAGTTTATATGAGACATATGCAAGAGAGAAGGTGCAGATTTCTATCTTGTGCATATCTTGCCAATCAGCTTTGCCCCTCTCATTGTTTACAGCTCTGACCCTGCAGATTTTTCTCAATGAATAGACTACTGCACACCTCCCTACATCTCCTCCAAAAATCTGCATTTCCTTGTGAATAAAAAACTTGTCACATATAAGGATATCGTGGATAATCATCTCAATATCATGCCTTTGAAAAGACATGGAGGAGAAATGACACCTTTCCACTTGAGGCAAGTTACCTGACGAGCTGTGTATTTTCAGAATTTGCATCATCAAGGTCAGTGGCATTTCCATTTTCTCAATATCACACTTTGGTTTGTCTTGTTTGCTCCTCTGGAAAATGTTCTGTTTTTGGTCATTTTGACTTGTCCCACCTCTCATCTCTCCTTCTTTCCTGCTCAACCAGTTTCTATGAAGAGAACTTCTGTTTTCCTTGCTCAGGCTTTGCACTAAGTGGCTTCTCAGCTACAGAGATTTCAAACTCTATTTGAACTCCTCTTGCTGGCCCTCCTAACTTCCCTACCATTCTTCCTTCCTTAAATTTCTCCTGCTGCTCTGCTTGTATTCATAGCCATTCCTTCAGACTTGCCATCATAGGTGGCCTTCCTATCATTGTAGCTACTGTATTTCTGACAACTTCCTCCTATCATTCCCCAACTGTATTCTCCTTCCTCAGTCTACTTCTTTCTTTCTAACAGACCTTGCCCTCAAGTCATATATCTTCACTTCTTAATTGACAATAATCAACCTTTGGAGGGGTCCACAATTTATTGTGAGATAAATGTTAATGAGCTGCTGATTCACATCTCTTTGATGTCCATGTCCCTATTATTGCTTGAAGCTGCCATCACTCACAGTGTACGGTCCCTGCTCAAGGATTTGAACAACCTCTGTGAAACAATAGTTAACCATGCATCAACAGATTGGTTAGACATCATAAGGCATTATTAGATAGTTTTTTCTATTGTTAAAACTCACAAATAAAGATAACACAGGAATCTAAATGTAACTTCTCTGTATCACCAAGAGCCTTTCTAAGCCATCCTCCACTGCCAGCTTTACAATGACATCCACAATAATAAGTGTAAGGACTTCAAGGGCTGAACTTTCGCAGAAATCACCTAAGTGTCAATTTTATCAAGTTTGATTGAGGGTTTCTCACCTCACGGCCTAGCGAGCTTTATGGATTCATAGTATCATAGAGTACAGAAGAGGGTCTCCGACTTATTGAGTCTGAACTGCTAAAGATATACTCCTACTTACGATAGGTCCCACTTTCCTGCACTTAGTCCATAGTCTTGAAAGTTATGACATTTTTTTTAAAATAAGAGGTTACCCACCTCAGCTATTCTCCCAGGTAGTGCACTCCACACGCCTTCCACCCTCTAGTAGAAAGAACTCCTTCTTCAATTCCCCTTTACACCTCTTGCCTTTCATTTCTAAAACGTGGATCCACACCCCCCACTCCACCCCCCCCACTCCACCACCCCTCCACCCCCCCACCCCCATTCTTGATGTTTCAACTGAGGGGAACAGCTGCTTTCTATCCACCCTGTCCATCCCCCTTTTATACCTCTATGAGATACATCCCTCAGACTTCTCTGCTCCAAAGAAGATAATCTTAGCTTATCCAACCCCTTTTCATTGATGAAATGCTTCATCCAGACAACCTCCTAGTGAATCTCTTCTGCACCCCTTTCAGTGTAATTGCATTCTTCCTATAGCGAGGAGACCAGAACTGCACACCGTATTCCAGCTATAGACTAATCAAAGTTCTGTACAGATCTAATATCACATTCCTAATGTTAATTATCTCTGCCTCAACTTATAAGGGCAAGTAACCTGTCTGCTTTATCTAACCTGTCCTGCTTTCTTCAGGTATCTGTGGACAGGCATTCCAAGATCTCTCAGTACCTGAGGGTTTCTCTTCATTGAGCGCTCTCTTGTCTTTCTCATGTGCTCACCCCAAGCTTTCTTCATTAACTAAGTACCACACTCTTATGACACCCTGCTTCCTCAATGGTAGCTGATCTTCCATGTGCCATAGGTAGAAGTATGTGCCAATGCCATGGATTCCTGGCTCCAGTGCCATTTTTAAAAGGGCATTGTATGTACAGTGAAGCATTGGCAGTTTGAATTTGTCCTGCAGATTGAGACATTTGTCAATGCTGTGGCAAAGTGGAAATTGACTGCCCAGCTTTGCAGACAGACCTGGAGTCCTGCTGCTATTGCAGCTATGGGAGACTCTACACTCTCAGCTGGCTTGTGCCAAGTGTGGCAGAATAACATTCATGCAAATTATGATCCATCTGATCATGTGACTGATATAAGTAAGAGAGAAGACCCACCAGAGAAGTCTAGGATGGATATTTGAAGAGAGATACTACAGTGGAGAGTTGCATTTGATAACCCATTATGTACAGATGTGAATATAGCAATGTCACTGCATGCAGAAACAAGTTAAGGAGTGAGTCTCACTTAGAGATAAAGAGCAAGTCACTTCAGGGTTAGTGCATGTGAAGCAATCAATTCCTTGAGATACTTCAGACTGGTAACTCAATGTCCAGAAGCAGCACTGGCTTAAAACAAAAGATAAAACATGGTAGCAGTGAGAAATAAAACCCTCCTGAACCAGGATGTGAAGTTAAAACAAGAATGTGAAGCACAAAGGTGGAAAGAGGAAATGAGAGGCCATATCTTCAGCCAAATGAGATTAAAATGGAAGATTCCAAAGGCAGAGAAGGGTCATCAGAAGACTTCAATGACAGCCTGAGGACTCTGAGGGGCAAGGAAAAAAACTTTAGAAGACTTCAAAGCCAAGTCACAAATTGGCAATAGAAGAAAAGCCTGGAACTGGAACACTTTGACAATAAAAAGGAAAAAAAAACAAGTACTCCTCCAAGTCAGGTGCAGAAGTCCATAGGATAGCATCTCTGGAAAAGATGTTATCATCACAGCAAGCATTTGCTTGGTGCAGAAGGTTCACGACAAAATCAAATTGACAGCTGAGGAATTGGCAGTTTTAATGCTATACAATGGCTTCAGACTTACACATGAAGGAGCAATGGTCAGCACATTGTTGCATGTTATAGATCCACCAACTGGCAAATAAAGGAGTATTATAGTACACAGAGTGGGTGAGGGCCTTCATTAGAGAGAAAGAACAAGCAGCCTCAAGAACAGTGCACAATTGTATGCAGACACATTCAGCGTGAGATTCTCCAGATTAATATAATCATGTGCAGGTAGCAGAAGATAAAGCACTAATTTCCATTTGTTAAAAACATGTCCACTTTCTTGGCAGCCAAGCATCACAAACTGTCTTTAATAGTCTGCCAGTAATGAAAACATAGAATTATACCCAGTACATTTAAAATTATATTTTAAAGACTGAAAGACAAAATGACTTCTGAGGATCACCAGGTACCTCTTCTGGATTAAAAACCAAATTTATTGCTAAAGAGCACTATGAAGACTTTCTTTCTGATGTGATTCACTATGTGTAGGCCAAAAGATAGATGAGATCCATTAAAATTTCTGTTATAACATGTTGGTTTGCCTTTCAAACACAAAAGGCTAACTGAAACTGCAAGCATGAGAAGTCACAATCCCAATTGCTTAGTGAATTATAACACATTATTTAGACACTAAATCCACACTTGATGCAAAGGCACATAACAATGTGGCCCTCTTCACTCCTCACTAAAAAAATAGTAACAATCAAATTGGTTTTCAAAGGATTCCATCAGAGAGAGAATCCTACAAGTAAAGTCATCAGACCACTGTAAAGTATCTAACTGCAAGTCATGAAAGAGAAAAAAGACTCCTCCCCTAACATGTCCCACTTTCAAAGTCACTTGATAAATCCATCTTCTTTCAGATAAATCACAAGAACGTTTGCAGCTACAGAAAAAGCTCTGATTTTCAAGACCTTTACTCTAGTGAAAACATCAACTCAGCAAAGAAAGATCAGGCCTACACTAAAATAGAGACTGAATTAAATTGCATTTCTTTAATTAGCTTTCTTTATGTGTCTGTGATAGTGTGGATCAGTCAAGTGAGTGAGACACCACATGTTGTTCATTTTAAGGGGAGGTGATGGTTGAGTGTATTATTGCTGGACTGCTAATCCAGAGACTCAGGTAATGTTTGGGGGTCCTGGGTTTATAGCAGATGATGGAACTTGAATTTGAATTCAGTAAACAAAATCTGGGATTAAGATCTAATGATTACCATCAATCCATTGTTGATTGTTGGAAAAATCGATCTGCTCCACTAATGGACATTTACAGAAGGAAACTGCCACCCTTATCTGGTCTAGCTTACAGACCCACAACAATGTGGTCAACTCTTAGCTGCCCTCTGGGCAATTGAGGATGGGCAATAAATGTTCGCTTAGCCAGTGATGCCCTTATACTGTGAATGAATTATTTTGCTTTAGGGAGAGATGAATAGTTTGGAGCTGTTTTCCCTGCAGCATCAGAGGCTGAGGGGGATCTTCTAGAGGCTTTTAAATCATGAGGGGCAAGGTCTTTTCCTTGGGATCGGGTAATTCAGACAAGAGGGCATAAGTTTAGGGTGAGAGGAGAAAGATTTAAAAGGAATGTAAGGGACAACTGTTTCATGCAGAGGGTGGTGCGTATATGGAATGAGCTACCAGAGGAAGTGGTGGAGGCTGGCATAATCACAACATTTAAAAGGCATCTGGATGGGTACATTTATAGGAAGGGATTAGAGGGATTTGAGCCAAGTGCTGTCAAATGGGACTAGATTAGTTTAGGATATCTGGTCGGCATGGACGAGTTGGACCAAAAGGTCTGTTTCCGTGCTGTACATCTCTATGACTGTATGACTTGAAATGAAATAAACTACATATGAATATAAATTTATTGACTGTGATTAGTATGAGAAAACAACTAAAATGTGTTCATGATGGTAAATATCAAAATAGCTCATTCTACTGAATGTCACATAAACTTAATGCATGAAACCTGCTACAGATGGAGACAAAACCAAAGTCAGAAACTTTAACATATGCCATTGCCTTCAGAAACTGGTTCACTTCATACTAAAACCTATTCTTTGAACTTACCAGTTCAGATGGTTAACCTTGGGTGATACAAATGCCACAAATGTCCATAAGGGTTCTCCCAGTTATGTAGAGTAAACATCTGTTCAGGCTGGTAGTCCAAGATTTTCAACGAGATTTTGAATTTCCATTTAATTTCTTAAGTCATAATGTGCTTCGTGTTAAATATATTTATAAATAATTACACGAACCTGATATGAATCTAGATTATTATTCGTAGCATCACAATTAAACAGAGTAGCACGTAGCTTGTCAGGTCATGTGACTGCAATCTCATCTAAATCTGAAGGTGCATTGGAATACTATTCTTAAACTGCACAGAGGTCATATTCTCAGCTGGTGCATGTATGGGAAATAAAATCCCTGAAGGACTTGAGATAAAGCAGATATTTAGCAGATATTTAAATTTTGATTAATACCAGATTGCTAGCTTTTTAAAAAGAAATTCATTAAAGGACCATGAATGTCACTTGCAAATCCAGAAATCTTACTCACTGCAAGTAACACTTGATAAAGGTGATTTTTGAAATGCTGCAGTCCTTACTTTTCCTTCATTCATAGAATGTGGCATTACTGCTGAGCCAGCACTTATTGCCCACCCCTAGTGGTCCTTGAGAAGGTGCAGGTGGATTGCCTTCTTGTACCATTGTAGATTCTAGATATAAGTTTGCTCACTAAGAACCCTGATATTGGCGATCCCATGAGTGTTCTGTTGGTTTGTCTGTAGGTTTTGTTGCTGAAGGTGAAGTGGGTGGAAAAGCATAGGTCCACTAGCTTGACAATACTGTCCTTGCTGATGAAGTTGGTGGTGTATGGTGTATGTGTCTTTGGTTCTTCTATTAGTATAGTCAGTGTTTTCTTGGCCAGGTTGATGTCGATGGATGTGAACAGGGCTGTTACATCAAAGGAGACCACTATTTCATCCTTTTCTATTTTGGTGTCTTTGATGGTGTTCAGGAATTCTTAGGTGGAGTGGATGGAGTGGTGTGAGTCTTCAACTAAGCGTTTTAGTCTTTGGTGTAGCTCTGTGGCTAATCTGAAAGTTGGTCTAACAGGTAGCGAGACTATGGGTCTGAGGGGGGCTCCTGGTTTGTGAATTTTGTAGAAGCGTGGAGTGTTGGATCCATCTGGTTTCATTATTAGGAAGTCAGTCTTATTTATTTGTCCAGATTTCTAAGGTTTTTGAGTAGCGCTGTGATTCAATACTCTAGCTGTGGGGTCGGGTCTGTTGGTAAATGTTGATATCTGCAAGCAGTGAGTTCACTTTCTCAATGTAGTCTCTTTGATTTAAAATGACTGTCAAGCGTCCGTTGTCTGCAGGTGGGATAACAATGTTTTTATCTTTTTCCAGTTCCTTCTAGTGCTTAATGGTAGCCCACAAACCCACCAACACACTAAGACAGCAGATAATGAACTTGAAAGACCCTATACAGACAGCGAGCAAAACTAATGTCATTTATAAAATACTGTGCAAAGACTGTAACAAACAGCCACAAAGAGACATGACCTACTCTCACTAGTATCTTTACATATGGATGAGGAAGGACACCACATCCTCTGGGACAACGCATCCATCCTAGGACAAGCCAACAAGAGATACACGGGAGAATTCCTAGAAGCAAGGCATTCCGACTGGAATTTTATCAACAAACACATTGACTTGGATCCCATTTACCACCCCTTAAGAAAAAGAACAGGAAATGACATCACCATAGGAAATGACATCATCCACCCAAGGAAACCTAAACACATAAATAAAAAGTGGGCCATACCAACAGTGCTTCATCCAGAGGCTCACTGGTGATGTTACCTAATATAGTGATGAAACATCTGAAAATGAACCTTCCAGCTCAATGAGCAAACCTACATCCAGAATCTCAACCTGAATTACAAGTCTTCTCAAAACTCACTAACCATTGTAGACTTTTTAATGTAGATACATGGACAGTGCTGTTAGGGAGGGAATTCCAGGATATTGATTAAATAACACTGAAGGAACAGTGGTATATTTCTAAGTCTGGATAGTGTGTGGTATGGAGAGAAATGTCTGAGCTCCCATGTATCTGCTGCCCTTCTCCTGGTAGTGGTCATGGGTGTAGAAAATGCTGTCAAAGGACACTTGGTGAATTTCTGCAATGCATATTATAGATAGTACACACTGCTGTACTGAGCATCAGAACTGGAGCAATGTCGGGGGATGTGATGCTCACCAAGAGGGCTGCATTCTCCTAAAATGGTGTCAAGCTTCTTGAGAGTTGTTGGAGCTGCACTCACTAGGCAAGTGGGGAGCATTCCATCATACTCCCAACTTGTATTTTGTAGATTGGGATCAGGCATGGGAAGAATCAGAAGGTAACTTACTTACTGCAAGATTCCTAGCCTCTGATCACTATGTACTCTTATTTATATGACTAATTTAGTTCAGTTTCTAGTCAAGGGCTGTCACTCTCACCTCACATCTGGAATTCAGCTCTTTGTCCATGTTTGAACCAAGGCTGTAATGAATTAAGGAGCTGAGTGGCCCTGGCAGAACCCAAACTAGGCATCACTGAGCAGGTTATTAGAGTCACACAGTCAAAGTGCTGTACAGCACAGATACAGACCCTTCGGTCCAACTCCTCCATGCCGACCAGCTATCCTAACATAATCTAATCCCATTTGCTAGCACTTGGCCCACATCCCTCTAAACCCTTCCTATTCATATACCTCTCCAGGTTCCTGTTAAATGCTGAAATTGTACCAGCCCCCACCACTTCCCCTGGCAGCTCATTCCAATCATGCACCACTCTCTGTGTGAAAAAATTGGCCCTTTCATCCCTTTTATATCTTTTCCCTCTCACCCTGAACCTTTGCCCTCTAGTTCTGGACTCCCTAACCCCAGGGAAGAGATCTTGTTTGTTTACCCTATCCATGCCCTTCATGATTTTATAAACCTCTATAAGGCCACTCCTCAGCCTCTGGCACTCCAGGGAAGACAGCCCCAGCCTAATCAGCCTCTCCCAAAAGCTCAAGTCCTCCAACCCTGGCAACATCCTTGGAAATCTTTTCTGAACCCATTCATGTTTCACAATATCCTTCAGATATTCTAAAAGTAGTTTAACCAATGTCTTGTACAGCCTCAATATGACCTCCTAGCTCCTATACTCAATGCTCTGACCAATAAAGGAAAGCATACCAAACACCTTCTTCACTATCCTATCTACCTGCAACTCTACTTTCAAGGAACTAGGAACCTGGACTCCAAGGTCTCTTTGTTCATCAACACTCTCTAGGACCTTACCATTAAGTGTATAAGTCTTGCTCTGATTTGCTTTTCCAAAACCTCACATTTATTTAAATTAAACTCCATCTTCCACTTCTTAGCCCATTGGCCCATGTGATCAAGATCCCATTGTAATCTTCTTTGCTGTCCACTACAACTCCAATTTTGGTGTCATTTTCAAACTTACTAACTGTACCTCTTATGCTCGCATCCAAATCATTTACGTTAATGACAAAAAGTAGAGGACCCAGCACCGATCCTTATGGCACTCCACTGGTCACAGGCCTCCAGTCTGAAAAACAATCCTCCACCATCACCCTCTGTCTTCCACCTTCAAGCCAGTTCTGTATCCAAATGGCTAGTTCACCTTTTATTCTATGAGATCTAACCTTGCTAACCAGTCTCCCGTGAGGAACCTTGTCGAATGCTTTACTGAAGTCCACATAGATTATGTCCACCGCTCTGCCCTCATCAGTCCTCTTCATTATTTCTTCAAAAAACTCAATCAAGTTCATGAGACATGGAGACATATTGACTATCCTTAATCATTTCCAAATACATGTACATCAGGATTCCTTCCAACAACTTGCCCACCACCATTGTCAGCCTCACCAATCTATAGTTCCCTGCCTTTTCCATTTTATCTTTCTTACATCATGGCACCATGTTAACCAACCTCCAGTCTTCCAACCTCTGAATATTGATGATACAAATATCTCAACCAGAGGCCCAGCAATCACTTCCTTAGCTTCCCACAGAGTTCAGGGTCCACCTGATTAGGTCTTAGGGATTCATCCACTTTTAGATGTTTCAAGACATCCAGCACCTCCTCCTCTGTAATTTTTCAAGATATTACCATCTATTTCCCAACAGTCTATATCCCACATGTCCTTCTTCACAGTAAACACTGAAGCAAAATATTAATTTATTATCTCACCCACCTCCTGCGGCTCCACACAAAGGCCGCCTTGCTGATCTTTGAGGGGCCCTATTCTCTCCCTAGTTACCCTTTTATCCTTAATGTATTTATAAAACTCTTTGGATTCTCCTTAACCCTATTTGTCAAAACTATCTCATGTCCCCTCTTTGCCCTCCTGATTTCCCTCTTCAGTATACTCCTACTGCCTTTATGGTCTTCTCAGGATTCACTCGATCTCTCCTGTCTTTACCTTACATATGCTTCCCTCTTTTTCTTAACCAAACCCTCAATTTCTTTAGTCATCCAGCATTCCTTATACCTACCAGCCTTTCCTTTCACCCTAACAGGAATATACTATTTTTGGATTCTCATTATCTCATTCCTGAAGGCTTCCCATTTTCCAGCCATCCCTTTACCTGCGAACATCTGCCCCCAATCAGCTTTTTCAAATTCTTGCCTAATACCGTCAACATTAGTCTTCCTCCAATTTAGAACTTCAACTTTTAGATCTGGTCTATCCTTTTCTATCACTCTTTTAAAACTAATAGGATTATGGTCACTGGCCCCAAAGTGCTCCCCCACTGACAACTCAGTCACCTGCCCTGCCTTATTTCCCAAAAGTAGGTCAAGTTTTGTACCTTCTCTAGTAGGTACATCCATATACTGAATCAGAAAATTGTCTTGTACACACTTAACAAATTCCTCTCCATCTAAACCCTTAACACTATGGCAGTCCCATTCTCTGTTTGGAAAGTTAAAATGCCCTACCATAACCCCCTACTATTCTTACAGATAACTGAAATTCCCTTACAAATTTGTTGCTCAATTTCCCACTAACTAGTAGGGGTCTATAATACAATCCCAATAAGGTGATCATCGCCTTCTTATTTCTCAGTTCCACCCAAGTAACTTCCCTGGATGTATTCCCAGGAATGTCCTCCCTAAGTACAGCAGTAATGCTATCCCTTATTAAAAATGCCACTCCCCCTCCTCTCTTGCCTCCCTTTCTATCCTTCCTGTAGCATTTGTGTCCCACAGTCCTGTCCATCCCTGAGCTACATTTCTGTAATTCCTATGATTTCCCAATCCCATGTTCCTAACCATGCTTCGAGTTCATCTACTTTTCCTGTTAGGCCTTTTGCATTGAAGTAAATGCAGTTTATTTGATCAGTCCTACCTTGTTCTCTACTTTGTCCCTGCCCGCCCTGACTGTTGGACTCGCTTAGGTGAAAATAATGACTGTAGATGCTGGAAACCAGATTCTGGATTAGTGGTGCTGGAAGAGCACAGCAGTTCAGGCAGCATTCAAGCTTCTTTTCCCAACTGTACCAGTCTCAAATTGATCTCTTTCCTCATTATTTGCCCGAGTCCTATCCACGCCATGTCCGCCCTCTTCCAAACCCCCCCCACCCCACCCCACCACCACCACCACCACCCGACTTACTAGTTTAAATCCTCCTGAGCAACTCTCACAAAACTCCGCCAGTATATTCGGCCCCTTGCAATTTCGGTGCAATCTGTCCTTCTTGTACAAGTCATTTCTACCCCAGAAGAGATTCCAATGATCCAGAAGGTCCTGCTTGATAACACTGTTGATGACACGTTCCATCGCTTGAGTGATCATCAAGAACAGACTGATGGTGCATCAATTGGCCGGGCTGGATTTGTCCTGTTCTTGTGTATAAGGCATTCTGAGACAATTTTCTACATTACCAGGTAGATGCTAAAGTTTTAGCTGTACTGGAACATGTTGGCAAGAAATGTGGCAGGTTTTGGAGCACAAATCTTCAGTACTGTTGAATGAATGTTGTCAGGGCCCATAGCCTTTGCAGGATCCAGTACAGGTATATGATCCTTTATCTGAAATCGTTGGGACCAGCTTTTTTTTGAAATTTGGAATAAATGACAGTTTGATGGTGAAATTTTTAAAAATCTTACTGGAGGAGCAGACTCACTGAGTATAACAGGCCTTGACGGAGAATCAAGCCCTACGGTGCTGGGCCACGCACCCATCCCCAACATGTTACATCTGAGTGACATGCGTCAAGTGGGTGTCAATTTGGGTTAATTGTTTGCATGCCAAACAACATTGTTAATGAGAAAAATACTTCACAAAAAAAAACCTTTGGACTTTGGAGCTTTTCGGATTTCAGAATTTCAGATAAAGGATTGTCTACCTTTACCTCCAGGCGTTTCTTACTAGCACATGGAGTGAATCAAATTGATTAAAAACTAGCATCTACATTGCTGGGGACCACTGGAAGAGATCAAGATGAATCATCCACTTGGCACTCCTGGCTGAAGATTATTGTGAAGGCTTCAGTCTTATATTTCGCATTGATGTGCTGGGCGCCGACATTATTCTCAACTGTGTCTATTATTTGCTATTATTGCTGCTTGGCCCGCAAGTATTCCTGTTCTTTAATATCATCTTTTGTAGATATATCTAACACCTAATACTGATCCTGGCCTGCCCTACTGCTGTCGTCCTTTAACCAGGGTTGTTCCCCTGACTTAATGTAATGGCAGAATAAAGGATTTGCCAAGCTTTATGGTTGTGTTGTTTACCTGCCGTTGGTAGCCTGTAATCTGACCCTGTAGCCACAATATTCATTCAGTTGGTTTGGTCAGTTTCTGGTCAATGGTTGTCTCCTGGACATCGATTGGAAGAGATACAATAATGGAACTGGACACTACACAATCATCAACAATCATCTCCACGTCTGAGATGGAAGGTCATTGATGGAGCAGATGATGGTTGAGCCTAGCACACGACTCTGATAATCTTCAGCAGTGATGTCCAAGGCTGGTGATTGGGTTCTGAGAATGATTCCAGCCAAGAGGTTTTATTCCTCTCACTCCCATTCATTTTAATGTTACCAGGATTTTTTTGTGTGAGGTTCAGTCAAAATCTGTTTTAATACCAAAGGCAATCGCTCTCACCCCACCTTTGGAATTCAGTCCTTTTGTTCACATTTGATTAAATATAATAAGGTCTGGAGTTGATTGCTTTTGATAGAATGAAAATTGAGGATCTGTGTGTTATGTTGAGTAAGTCTTACTTTATAGTACCGTTGTCAAAACCTTCCACACTTAAATAAAGATTGAGAGGGCACTGATAGGGTCATAATTAATTTGATTGAATTTGTTCTGCTTTTTGTGGGCAGGACATTTACATCAGTTACATCATGGTTTAAGCTGTACTGGAACAGCTTCGCTAGAGGCATGATTAGCTTGGGAGCACACATTTTCAGCCTCACAGCCAGAATGCTACTGGAGTCCAGAGCCTTTGATGTAACCAGTTCCTTCAGCCATTTCTTGGCATTATGTTGAGTGAACTAACTTGGATGAAGACTGATTTATGCGATGATGGGAACCTTGGGAGAGGACCTACATAAATCATGCACTCTGTATGTCTGGCTAGAAATGTTTGCAAGTGGTTTTAGCTTTATCTTTTGCACTGACATATTGGGGTTCATGACTAAGAGTGGGGATGTCTCTGAGGTCTGGAAATGGACTTACACTATTAAAGATTTTTCAGCAACCGTCTGATATAATGGTATCTTGCTTCTTTCACCTGCTGAATATTGAATTTGTTCCAAATTGCTTTTTCTTGTCCCTGCAGTGTAATAAACAAACCATTTTCTCTAATTCACTTGGTTTAAGAGAAAGTCATTTATTTTACTAACGCATGTGCTCATATAAGCAAAAGATCTCGGCAGTATCAGCCCACTTGGGAATTTTCGTCTGGGTTATTAGGCTCACTTCACTAGCACAAGAATCACACCAGCCATCTCCCCAGTACATAAGAAAGGATACACAAAGTTAGTTTAACCATTGTAAGAGCGAATGTTGCATCCTTTTTTGTGTATGATTGGAGATACTACAAAGCAAAACAGAAATTCTCCAATAAACTTGCACTTATAACTTAGCTGTAGCTTCTTTCTGTTGTTATCACACACAGCTAACGTTATCTTCTTATTATTGGAAGTAAAACTCTGGAGTTTTCAGTGAGAAGGATGAATACACACTTTCAGTTTATATATCTGCATTTTTATTTCTCCTGGCGCATTATTAGATTCTCACAATAATTCTGCACAATGAGATGGGATTTATGCTTCCATTGTCATAGGTCTGATGGTGGAGGAGTTTGAAAATCCAACAGATATTTTTCCAATGCCTATCTTCCCATTCCTAACCAGGTGGTGCATTATAGTGCTTAGGCCTATTAAAACTCTTAAGTGGCCAATTAATGGCTAATTATAGAACTTATCCATCTTCAGCGATATTGTGCCTGTAGTAAGAGGAAGCCCACGCCACACAGGAAGTCCAGCAGCTTCCGCTGACTTAGGTTATTGTTAGGCAAGTTGAAAGGTCCATCCAAGACAGCTCGCCCCCACCCTTAGACCCTGCCAAGTGAATTCTTGAGAGCTGTGGGTCTCTTGTAGATGATGGGTAGTCTTTGGAAAGTCAGGTAGTGAGTTTGGAGGGTGGTGGTGGCAGTGTAGTTAAAATATCACAAGATTAGTTAATCCAGAACCCAGCCTAATATCTGGGGATATGGGTTTGAATCCCATCATGATAGGTGACGAAATTGGAATTTAATTTTAAAAAAACAGAATTACAAGCCAGTCTAATGATCACCATGTAACTACTGCCAATTGTCATAAAAACTCACCTGGTTTACTAATTCCCCTTAGGGGAGGAAATTTGCCAGCCTTCACGGGCCTGGTTGATAAGGTGACACCAGATTCTAGCTGTTAATGGCCTTTTGAAATGGCCTAGCAAGCCGTTCAATCCAAGGCCATCTCGGGATGGGTAACAAATGCCTGTGATTTGTGCCTGTGATGCTGAAATCCTATATAGAGTACAAAAATCTTACCTTCTGTAAAATACCCAGCCTTCGGTCAGCTTTTCTTGCCCGTATTTATATAACATGTTAAGATAAGTTTCCATACTTCTCATGGCGGGGGCTCAGCAATGTTGATGGCATTGAACTTCATAAAGGAAATGATAATCCAGTTTGGAAGTGAACATTGCCCAATTTTTTTTTAAAATTCACTCACAGGATGTGGGCATCTCTGGTTAGACCAGCATTTATTGCCTATCCCTAATTGCCCAGAAGGCAGTTAAGGGTTAACTACATTGCTGTGAGTCTGGAGTCACATGTAGGCCAGACCAGGAAAGGATGACAGATTTCCTTCCTTAATGGACATTAGTGAACTCCATGGGTTTTTCTGACAATTGGCAATGGTTCATGATCACTAGTAGACCCTTAACTTCCGATTCTTTATTGCATTCAATTTCTACCATTTGCCACGGCAGAATTTGAAACCATTCCCCAGAGCATTAGCTGAGTTTTGGGATTAATAATCTGGTGATCATACCACTTATGGGATGAATGTTACTGCCATTTTTCAACGTATATCTGAATGTTGTCCTGGTCACTTTGCATATAAACATGATGTGAGGGGCCAGTGTTGAACTGGGATGTACAAAGTTAAAAATCACGCAATACCAGGTTGTGGAAAAACAGGTTAATTTGGAAGCACTAGCTTTCGGAATGCTGCTCCTTCATCAGGTAGCCGTGGAATGGGGTCATAAAACATAGAACTTATCGCAAAAGATTACAGTGTCAAGCAACTGAAATGATATATTGAACAAACCTAGATTGCTGCTAAGTCTTTCATCTTTTAGAATGGGCTGCAGTTTTCATTTCATTAATATGTAAATCCCAGAACTAAGTCATATTCTCGACTAAGTCATTAACTTAAAGAAAGCTAGTGCTTCCAAATAAACCTGTTGGACTACAACCCGGTGTTGTGTGATTTTTAACTTCATATAAAGATGGACTGTTTCAGTATCTAAGCGATTGCAAATATAACGGGACACTGTATAATGAAGAGCAATCAACTCTTTGACTGTTCTCTGTTAGAGGGAAGTCATTGATGAAATAGATGAAGATGTCTGGACCAACAGCGTAAAATCTCAGAACTTACATGTCCAAACTTATTTTCCAAATCAGCCCACAGGTGAAGAAATTGGGCCTGTCAGGCAATTGGCCAAGCAAAATTAAACAGCAACCAGCTGTTATCAGCTACAGGGAACAATGGAAACCAAGGTCAAAAAGGTCACAAACATTCAGGAAGAATCTAGCTACAACAAGCCCAAGGATTGTGTATTAGAGAAGTGTCGATCAGACTTTCTAGAACCTCCAGCTCTTGCCCAAAGATGCATACTTTGCCTCTTCTCAGCATGGCAACAGTGAAGTGTTGAATGTCTTGAATTGAGAGTGTGGTACTGGAAAAACACTGCAGGTCAGGCAGCATCTGAGGAGCAGGAGAGTGGGTGTTTCGGGTATAAGCCCTTCATCAGGAATAAGGCTTGTGGGCGGGGGTGGCTGAGAGATAAATGGGAGGGGGGTTGAGGCTGGGGGGAGATAGCTGAGAAAGCAAGAGGTAGATGAAGGTGAGGGAGAAGGTGATAGGTTGGAGAGGAGGCTGGAACAGAGAGATGGGAAAAGTAATGGACAGGTCAAGAGGGCAGTGCTGAGTTGGAGCCTTGGGACTGGAATAAATTGGAGGGAGGGGAAATGAGGAAACTTTTGAAATCCACATTGATCCCATGTGGTTGGAGGGTCCCAAGGCAGAATATGAGGCATTCTTCCTCCAGGCATCGAGTGGTAAGGGTTTGGTGATGGAGGAGGCCCAGAGTCTGCATGTCCTTGACAGAGTCGGAGGGGAGTTGAAGCGTTCAGCCACGGGGCAGTGAGGCTGGTTGGTGCGGGTGTTTCAGAGATGTTCTCTGAAACGAACCGCAAGTAGGCGTCCTGCCTCCCCATGTTGAGGAGACTACATTGGGTGCAATGAATATAGTAAATGACATTGGTGGAGGTACAGGTAAAAGTCTCAGTGTTTAGCACTGCTGCCTCACAGCACCAGGGTTCCAGGTTCAATTCCAGTCTTGGACAACTGCCTGTGTGGAATTTGTACATTCTCCCCATGCCTGCGTGGGTTTCCTCCAGGTGCTCCAGTTTCCTCCCACAGTCCAAAGATGTGCAGGTTAGGTGAATTGGCCATGCTAAAATTGCCTGTAGTGTTAGCTGCATTAGTCAGAGGGAAATGGGACTGAGTGGGTTACTCTTCAGAGGGTCGGTCAGGGCTTGTTGGGCTAAGGGCCCGTTTCCACACTGTAGGGAATCTAATCTAATCTCATCCAGCATCTGTAGTCCTCACTTTCTCCAAGAATGCCTCAGAATCCGCCTGCAACCACACGGGATCAATGTGGATTTCAACAGTTTCCTCATTTTAGCAAGTTTTGAGAAGATTATAGCTCAGGTTGAGGGTCTGGATGTATGCTCGCTGAGCTGGAAGGTTTGTTTTCAGGTGTTTCATCACCATACTAGTCCCAAGCCTCCAATTCAGCTCTGCCCTTCTGACCTGTCCATCACATTTCCCACCTATCCACTCCACCCTCCTCTCCGACCTATCACCTTGTCCCTCACCTTCATCTACCTATCACATTCTCAGCTACCTTCCTCCTCAACCCCATCCCCTCTCATTTATCTCTCAGCACCCCTGGCCCACAAGCCACATTCCTGATGAAGGGTTTATGCCCGAAATGTTGATTTTTCTGCTCTGCAGATGCTGCCTGACCTGCTGTGCTTTTCCAGCGCAACACTCTCGACTCTGATCTCCAGAATCTACAGTCCTCACTTTCTCCTCCTGGATGCCTTGTACACCACTCATGACCTCATTGGCCAAAGGCCACAGAACATTCAGGAAGGTCTGGGGCAAGGGGAGAATCTACCTGGAAGCTAGCACCTCAGAAAGACTCACAGCGAAGAAGACTTGCAGGAAGACCCATGCCAGAAGACCATGTGGTATCCCATGAGACCTAGGAGTGAATCCAGTGCAGATTCGAGTGAGCCCTTACTCTTCCAGGGCGAGCATGGAACCTAGCATCGGAATCGGCCACTGTTACATCGGTGGAGGTGAAGTTGGGGGTGCAAGATAGGCCCAGCAGCAAACGTCAGTGCTTGAGGATCATTGTCATTGGTTGGGTCTGGCACTGGCAGGGTGAAGTAGTAGCAGAAAGGCATCATGATTACTTCGGCGAGATGGGCCCAGTGGTGAGAAATGCGACTCTGACATTGGTGGGTCTGGCACAGGCGGTGGCAAGATGATAGCCGAGGAGAATCAGTCCAGCAACAAAAGCTGGTGACTGAAGAGTGGAGACTTCACTGTTGTTGGGTTCAGTGTATATGGCAGCGAGATGGTGGAGGAAGGATGGTGGTGCAGGCATCATTGACGATGAGCTGGCTCAGGACTGATGGACTCTCTTTGAGCTCTATTTTTCTACTTTTTTCTTATTCATAAACTATTCAAAATAACACCCAATCATGGCGAAACTGGGAAAATCTTTCACTGTATTTTGCTGTTTCTCTCATTGTAAAACACACATGATAATAAAATCATTTCTTTATTCATATTCTCATTCCATCATTTAGACTACCTGTAATATAACCAGGTTCTATCTCTTTTGTTGCTGTTGCAACTCTCATCCATGCCTTTGTACCCAGTGGGTGGGACTGTTCTAATGTGCTCCCAATCATTCTCTTACATTGTATCCTCCATAAACCCAAACATGTTCATACCCTACCTCATCACCTGTGCTCGCCTACTTATAACTTCTCCAGTAGAAGTGAGCCCCAATTGTAAAATTCTTGTCCTTGTTTCAAATTGCAATGAAACATTTATCTTTAATTTTCTTGGATAGGGTTGCAGTAATGTCAGAGGGATAGCAGATATCCCGTCCCATTGAAACTGCCACTTAAGCAGAACATAACTCATAACGTCACATGATACTGTGCAAGTATTATATTGTTACGAGTTAAATTAGAATTACCTTTACCAAGCTGGCATAGGGCTTTGGTGAGCTCAGTTGGCTGGATGTCTGGTTTGTGGTGCTAACAGCATGATTGTTTAGCTCATTTGGCTGCCTCATTGGTTTTTGAAGCAATGTGATGCCAACAGTGTGCGTTCAATTCTTGTACCAACTGAGGATACCATGAATTACTCCCACACCTGAGATGTCATGGCCCTCAGGTTTCAGGTTAAATCTCTCTCTCTCTGATGAGAGAGCAGCCCAAATGTCTAGTAAGATTAATGGCAGCTTGACTTGATACCAACAATACAAGTTCGATTCCTGTATCAGCTGAGTTCACCATGAAGTCCCCACCTTCACAATCTTGCCTGAGACGTGATGAACTTCAGGTTAAACCATCATGTCTCTCAAATGAGAGAGCAGTCATCAGGGACTGTGGTAATTTTACTGAGCTTGGTACAACTGATGAACTTCAATATAACAAATGCAGCAATATGAGTATTGCTCAACATAAACTTTTCAGGAGTAGGAATAAGTAGTTTTAACAAATATATACTTACTGTCGACAGTGACATTTTCAGTATTTGTACTGTCTGCTTTGTAATTAGAAAGGAAATGGCCTCAATGTGAGATCACTTTCCTTTAATTCCCATATGTATTTGAGCAAATGGGCACAAAATGTAGGTTTACAAACGTTTCAAATATTTATTCAACGGCACAAATTAGCCTTTTGCTCATGCAAATTGCCCACTTTGTCCGTCACGTGTGAAAATACACAAGATGTGATCAGCAATGCACAAATATCTGTTTGCGAAGACGTCAGATTGCTGCTTTAAATGATTAGGAATTAACAAGATACTCTATATTATGCACTTTTTCTTACGTATTTTTTGCCTATTTATAGATGACCAACATGCAGTTTTACTGGTTCTTTTACTTACTTCAGTAACACTTTGTCACATTGAACTTAACTCAATGCGTTAGTGCATACATTGCAATGACGTTTTCACTTAAAGAAAAGCACCCTGCAAACACTTACTTAATTTACTGGTATCTTATGACTTGGTCAAACAATCGATAAGGACTACTGTGAAAATGGGCTCATGTTTGAGATACATTCCCACTGTTTGCATCAGTCATTTCAAAATTACGATAACCCATTCTAGCAGTTCACATTTATGCTCAACATCTGACTCATCTCATTTGGAGGTGATTTTGGACAGGCCTAACTAAGGCCAATAAAGATATTCCTGACTATATCTTCCATTTGGACAAAGTAAGAGACATTAAAGGAGATCCTGCTCAATGAGATAGTGAGTTCAGTGCCTGACTTTCTTGGTTTTGTTTATATGTTGTCATTATGTCCTATTATTAACACCACTCTAGACTAACTGCACTTCTGTATAACTATTACCATCCCCTTTGCCTTTTGCTCTGTGTTGTCTAACCTCACTCACCCTCTAATCTTTCCCTGGCCTTCCCTTATATTTCATAACTTACATATCCCTGGACACGATGTGACAATTTATTATGGCTGAAAATGTGTTGCTGGAAAAGCGCAGCAGGTCAGGCAGCATCCAAGGAACAGGAGAATCGACGTTTCGGGCATAAGCCCTTCTTCAGATATAGCAGATATCCCATCCCATTGGAACTACCACTTAAGCAGAACATAACTCATAACGTCACATGAAGAAGGGCTTATGCCTGAAACGTCGATTCTCCTGTTCCTTGGATGCTGCCTGACTTGCTGTGCTTTTCCAGCAACACATTTTCAGCTCTGATCTCCAGCATCTGCAGTCCTCACTTTCTCCTCGACAGTTTATTATGGCCAGGCCACCTAACCTAAACATGTTTGAACTATGGGAGGAAACCAGAGCACCCAGAAAAAACCCATGGAGACATGCGGAAAGCTTGCAAACTCCACACTGACAATCTCCCCAGGGTGGGTCCCTGGCACTGAAGAGCAGCAGTGCTAACAACTAAGCCACCATGCAGCCTTTAGGACTACCTTGCTAAAAAGGCAAAGAAAGACACAGGAGAGCCAGGGCCAGCACAATGGTTGAGGAGATGCTAACTTAGGAAGAGGTCACTGCCACAGATCTCTCAGGCTCTGAGTTGAACAGGAGGCCCAGAGTTTTCCATCTCCCAGTCCATTTCCTGAGATGAGCATAGCACAGTATCAGTGCAGGCTCCATGTGCCCTGGGACAGAATGACAGAACTTTGCTGGATGCTGAAGCAGGATCTATATACTACAGGAGTGAGAGGCCATTCTATCCTGGTACCTGTTGTTCTGAACTTCTAAGCTACTGGTTCTTTCAGACACGCCCTCAGAAATGCAGCATTACAGTGAGCGAGACCACCTGGGCAAGACCACACCAGTTCATTTTGCTCTCCCATGATAACATTAGTGCTGTAGCCTGGGCAGTAGGATTTGGAAATACAGCTGTGCTGTCCGAGACTCAAGGTGCCATCAACCGCACAAACATGGCACTGAGAGGGCTGTATCGCAACACTGCACAATTCATCAACAGGAAGAAGTTCCACTGAATTCATGCTACCTGACCTGCTGTGCTTTTCCAGCACCACACTCTCGACTCCATTCAATTCATGTTCAGGTGATCTGTCGTGTTACCACTTCCAGGAAGTGTATGCCCACTAGCCTGGCAGCTGCCATGACTCCTACATCCAGGAGCATTCTTACATACCTAGTATGACCGAGGAGACAGTGTATTGCTGACTTCGAGGGTGTTCAGTTAGGAAGTCAACAAAGTGTGTAGTGTGGTGGTTACACAGCCATAAGGGTGAGAGGGTTGAGTGTGTGAGGGAGTCAACCGATGTGCCCCGCGCAGCATTGCTTTGTGGCTGCTGTGCCATGTCATTGCTTGTAAGAAGCAATACTAGGTACAAATACTTGTCTGTGTGCACAGCTGCCTTTCAGAGATGGTATGGATATGAGGGATGCTGTGTGATGGGTTGTTCTGGGAACAGCTTACGGTAAGATGGGGTTGGTTTTGGACCTGAGGTGACGGCAGAGTGAGATAGCTAGCTGACACAATGAGTTTGGGATGAAAATGCCAGAAAACATGTTAGGCCTCATGGTGGAGATCCCTCCAACCAACTCAATGCAAACAATCATAAGATTCATAATGTTCATTTCTATACACTTATAAACTGGGTAAGAAACATGCACAGTGCTCATTTAGTGCAAAATGCAACACACAAAAAAGTTCAACAAACCAGCTATCTTCTCCTTTACAGTCTTCCTGAGTTCAACAATTTAATTTTGTAACCTCTGCCCCCATTTTGTTACATTTTCTTTGTTTGTTTTGGTTTTTGTCTCTTTTTGTTTTTGGACAGCAGTCATTCATCGTTCTGCTATTCATACCTCCACCTGACATACATTTTAGTTACTTTCTTGTACTTCTGGTCCAGTACCATCATCCATTTTTATCAACTGATCTCTTATGTTTCCCCGATCTCAGCATCTCCACAGCGCAGGCTCAGGGCTAACATCCACCCTCTTCTCTGTTGAGGACACAATCCTACCCTTTTCATCAAGCCCCATGCCCCGGCTCAGGCTTACGAGAGGAGGGTGGATTATAGCACTATATAGCAATATAAACACAATTGTAACAATTGCTGTGATACTAATAACACTGCGTCAATCACTACAGTGATGTGTCAATGTTAAACAATCACCCTTTCAAGTGAGACTTCAAAGAATATTTGAGACTGGTCTAGAGTTCTTCTATATCTTGCTAAATAATCACAACTTGAAGCAGGGATTTAGAAAAATTCTAACCTCTCAGTTTTTCCTTCACTTGAATACTTATACTATAGGTTAGCTTTGTTTCAGTTTACCTTATTTGAGGTGAGTTTCAATGATTACAGTTGAACACAGTTGAAAATGTTAAAGGAAAATAAATTTCTGCAACTGATGTACTTGGAGTACAGTGAGGATTTCATCACATGGTCATTGACTTTGGCAGATCACTACTTGATGTCAATGATGACTGAATGAACACTTTGGAACATTGATCTTCGCAAATAAATGTGAACAAACACTGTTGAGTACTGAATGATGTTAATTTTTTGTAGTAGGCTAAAAGCAAATTACTGCGGATGCTGGAATCTGAAACCAAAAGAGAAAATGCTGGAAAATCTCAGCAGGTCTGGCAGCATCTGTAAGGACAAAAAAGAGCTGACGTTTCGAGTCTAACTGACCCTTTGTTATGTGTTATGGTACTTCTAGTGTTTCTTACATCTAATCAAATAAATTCTGCCCTTGATCCCTCCAGAATATTATTTGTCTCAAACAGTGTTATACTCTCCCTAATCAAGGTTGACACCCCTCATTTATCTCTGTTTCCTGATCACTTTGTACCTGAATTTTTGGACTCAATCCTGTTTTTTTTTTATTGACATCTCCACTGTCAACATGACTTCATATTCCCATATAGTTAGCTGTGTTTACAGTTCACCCATCTTATTTACCACACAGCAACTGTTCAGTCAAGTACTGTAAACTCAATTTAGATCTTATTGCACTCTCTTACTTCAACTCTACCTAATACCATGATATTAGTTAGTGCTATCAATTTTGCCCAATTCTTTGTGTTTATCCCTTTTTATGGATTGCTCTTGTTGCCATGTTCCAGACGGATTGGATTAATCTTTCCTCAAAAGCATTATTCAACCACTCAATGAGAACATTTGTTTATGCTGTTGAGGTGGCCAACCAGCCTATGTATAGAATCATAGAATCCCTACAATGCAGATAGAGACCATTCAGCCTGCCAACTCTGCACTAACACTCCAAATGGCATCCCACCCAGACTCACCCCATCCCTGTAAACCTGCATTTCCCATGGCTAACCCACCTAGCCTGCGCATCATGGGATAATTTAACATGGCCAATCCACCGAAATGGCACATCTTTGGACTGTGGGAAGAAATCCACACAGCCATGAGGAGATCATGGAAACTCTATGTAGATAGCTACCTGAGGTTGGAATTGAACCCAGGTGCCTTGTGCTAAGAGACAGCTGTGAGAACAGCTGTGCCACTGTGTAGGCAGAACCAGAATTGTATAAACTCAGGACTTATCCAATATCCCAGGAATCTAAGGCCCTCCCTCCTGCATCATGCCTTTGATCTTGCATTTATCTGCTCTATCCTCCTAATTCTATATTTACTAGCACATAGCATGAAAATCTTTTAAGTTACAATCTTTGAGGTCCTGAATGCCATATCTGTCTCCCTATAATCAGGCTGCAGGACCTCAGTTTTCTTTCCAACTATTTCTTTGATCCTAATATGGATCACGAAATTTGCCAGATCATTTTCCACCCTCAGAATGTTCCACAGCTGCTTAGTGATATCCTTAACCTTGGAACAAGCAAGGAAACATGCTATCTTCAGGTTACATCGGTGACTGAAGAAATGTTCTCCTTATTGTAAAATTCCTGATCATAATCACTGGCCCAATCTTCCTCCTGTTCCCTTATACTCCACAGCTCTGTCTTTACTCACCTGAAGAACCACTGGTTTTTAGAACCAAATACCATTTCAAAGAGAACGTGCACACCTCCAAGGACAAAGATAGGAGATTATGCTTTTTCTCTCCTCAGGGCTTGTGAATGTTTCTTCCTCAGAGGTATCTGAGACTGAATGATCTTTACATTTATTGAAGGCTAAGTTAACACCAAAGGTTTTAATATCCAAACAGGAAGCTGGAGATGAGGCCATCATCAGATTAGCCATGATCTGATTGAATAGTGGAGCAGGTTCGAAAGCCAAATGGAAAGCTCTTGTTTCTAAGTCCTATGTTTCACTGTTCCCTGAGCTTTCATTTGATGGTCAAATGCAATTTTCTAGTCTTTTTCGTTTCCAGAGTTCCAATGGCAAGGCTCCCATCTTCCATCATTCATCGCCATCTGGGAGAAAAACATCATCAACTCTTCCCCCAATCCTTCTTGTGTGGGACAGGTTGGATTGACCAAGGCGACTTTGGCTGTCAGCTATTGGTTGTGATAATATTTTGCTGTACATAATATTTTCCTAACCTATACTACGGTCAGGAATTTTTAGAAGTTCAAACCTAACCAATAAGCTTTGAAGGCTTCCCTAATTGTACATAATACAATCACTAAGGTTCAGCGAATCAGGACTTCTCCTCTTAACAAGGTCAGCCCTCTCTTAGTGTTGGTTCCTAAATTTTAATTCATATGATTTTCCTGGGAATAAAGCTGAGACGATCACTCAGCACCATGACAGAATGCCAAAAATTTCCGTTATTTACATATGTTACCTTAGTTGATGAAGGATGTGTTTCCATAAAAAACAATCTTAAGTATAAACAGAAAGGCTACACTAATGAATTAATCTGAACCAGTGACTAAGGAAAACATCTGGAGAAACACAATCCATCAATTAATTATATAAAGAAACAAATAAACAACATTGTATACTGCACCAAATATGATTGGGTCAATGCATTATTTAGGTGCTTCATTGACTGTGCAAAACTTAATTCCCTTTTTTCACTAACCTTACATGTCGTTTCAAAAATTGTCTTCCTTTTATATTGTACTTTGATGGTGTCACTTGCACAAAACACTGGTAACAGTTATGAGGCATAACATCTTGTTTCCAGCAGAATCTAGCTTCTGTTACCATTCAGTGTGTCATCCTTTCAGTACTCTCAAATGCAAGCAAAGCCACCATGTTTTTATCTGGTTCTCCAAACTGTAAATGCCTTATTTAAAATTGTCATGAACCAACAAAGGCTAGCTGTGATGTTCTCCCTATTGCGTGTCCACATTTTCCTGCTTAGAAGATCTCCCAACTCTTCAATATCCATCACATCCACTCGCTGCATGCTCCAGTTGTCATAGAGTCATAGAGTCATAGAGATGTTCAGCATGGAAACAGACCCTTCGGTCCAACCCGTCCATGCCGACCAGATATCCCAACCCAATCTAGTCCCACCTGCCAGCACCTGGCCCATATCCCTCCAAAACCTTCCTATTCTTATACCCATCCAAATGCCTCTTAAATGTTGCAATTGTACCAGCTTCCACCACTTCCTCTGGCAGCTCATTCCATACACGTACCACCCTCTGCATGAAGAAGTTGCCCCTTAGGTCTCTTTTATATCTTTCCCCTCTCATCCTAGACCTATGCCCTCTAGTTCTGGACTCCCTGACCCCAGGGAAAAATCTTTGTCTATTTATCCTATTCATGCCCCTCATAATTTTGTAAACCTCTATAAGGTCACCCCTCAGCCTCCAACACTCCAGGGAAAACAGTCCCAGCCTGTTCAGCCTCGTCCTGTAGCTCAGATCCTCCAACCCTGGCAACATCCTTGGAAATCTTTTCTGAACCCTTTCAAGTTTCACAACATCTTTCCGATAGGAAGGAGACTAGAATTGCATGCAATATTCCAACAGTGGCCTAACCAATGTCCTGTACAGCCGCAGCATGACCTTCCAACTCCTGTACTCAATACTCTGACCAATAAAGGAAAGCATACCAAACACCTTCTTCACTATTCTATCTACCTACAACTCCACATTCAAGGAGCTATGAACCCACTCCAAGGTCTCTTTGTTCAGCAACACTCCCTAGGACATTACCATTAAGTGTATAAGTCCTGCTAAGATTTGCTTTCCCAAAATGTAGCACCTCACATTTATCTGAATTAAACTCTATCTGCCACTTCTCAGCCCATTGGCCCATCTGGTCCAGATCCTGTTGTAATCTGAGGTAACCCTCTTCGCTGTCCACTATCCCTCCAATTTTGGTATCATCTACAAACTTACTAACTGTACCTCTTATGCTCGCATCGAAATCATTTATATAAATGACAAAAAGTATGTAAATGACAAAAATTATGTAAATGACAAAGAGTTGTGTTGTCACGAGACCTATAGTCTATTCCACAATGGCCCTGGTGGAAGAATGGTCACATTGTACCTACATTCATCCAGAGGGTTGTGTAATGGAGTCATCAGCCATGATAACAGAAGGTAGGCCTTGATCCCCAGTAACCATCCTTGTAAGGTACCAGCTCTTGAAACAAAGTAGGGACATGAGAATTCTCAACAATAACATCAACAAGGCAACCTCCAGAACACCTGGCCTAGACTGCTAAAATGTGGTGTCGATGATTACAGATGGCTTGGACACACTTTTCACTTCATGAAGTTAGCAGTTTTTTAAAGTGCTCTTAATGTGGCATTATGTACAGTTTATGGAGCTTTGTACCCGGGGAAAGCCAGTAATGTTGTCAAAGCCTACTGTCCAGGCTGTAGCATTGACCTTGTCACAGGGAAAAAAGATGAAGCAATATTATGTCCCCAGTGCATCACTGGAAGCAGGCATTTGAATAAAAATATAGTGCAACTGTCACCACGATGGTCATCAGGATTGGATGGCCACCCAATCTGCAGGTCACAGGTCCTATGCCAGGTGTTGGCATAGTTCAGTGACAGTTTTGGACACCCTCAGTCTGTGAACCTCACTCATCTGGAAGGAATTGCATTAAGGCTGATAGAATCTGGGCCTCCTGTACCACCTGTACAATCTGAGGTGATCTTCAGCTGCATCCACCTCATGTTGAGGCTATTTGGCAGCAGCTGGGTGTTTCTGGTGGTCCTGAACTTGCTGACATAACTGTTTCATTACACAACAGCTTTGTTGCATCGTAGCAATGGTGATGATAACTCCTGCTGTGATATCTAGAATGAGTGGGTAAGTTATGTAGTTGGGTTTGTTTCCACTGGAATTTAGAACAGTGCAGAGGCTGACAAGTGTGGACAGGAGGCATGGTTTGGTACAGCATCTTTTTATCAAGATCATAAAATAATCCCTCCATTTCTCAACTAGTGTCAATCCTGTCACCACCCACATAACCCCCATGTCCCATCCACCTGATGCCATCTTATGCCAACTAACCACCACAGCCTCAGTCCTTTGGTCCTTCATTGCCAATCTGAACCTCTGCATCCAACCACCTGGCTTCACACACCCTCCATATATACCTATGCCCTACACTCAGCCCCATTGTGCCTGATACACTCCACGTAAATTGATGCTTCTAAACATATCCCATGATTCCTCATAAATTCCATGCCAACCTATGGTTTCCACCTTATTCTGGCTCTTCAGTGCTCCAAGGGCAACTCATGCTCACACCTGCTACCAATTGCTGTTACACTCTCCATGCTCACTGACCTGGTATCCACCTTGGTGCACCACAGAATCCATGTTAAGACCAGATAGGATATACTTCTAAGAGTCAATTGATTAATTCACTTTTTGAAAATAACATTCTCACTTATAAAACCTGCTCATTAAGCTTAATGTCTTTTAATCACTTATGGAAAACGAACATTGGAATTCATAGTTCCACTTCATAGAGTTTATAACCACTCCAGCTTTTCAATCAAATGTAGAAATATAGATAATTTACTGTAATAGCTGAAAATTGTGAAGTCAGTCTACAGCCCTAACACTGTGATGATATCATTCAGGTTTATGTTGACAGACAAAATGAAATCGAAATTATTTTCTCATGCTGCAAACAGTTCTTATTTTCAAATGTTTAGATGCAAAGGTTGTAAATACACTGACAGCTCGCTAGCTTCTGTTAACAACTTTCTTTCCATTTCAAATGAGTTTTACACATTCCATGTTAAATAATATCAAAGGGCAATTTACCTCTTTAAAAGGGTACCTATTCTCTCACACAAAGGTGTCCAAAGAACATATGCAAGGTGCACGTCACCTCTCAAAGAGGGTACCCTTACCATCCAATTGACTCCAATAGCTTTTCACCTTTTCTTATCAGGTCTAGAGTGCATAAATTGCATTTTAAACATCCACCTCTTAAATGAGCCTGAGACAGCTTCCCTTTAACATGTACCTTTGCCTCCATAAACCACAGATGCGCATATTTTAACCCTTACCCATTCCTTCAATCCTGCACCCTCCATAAAATTAGTAGTTGCTATGTTTAGAGGTGGGATTGCTAGAGCCATATTCATGACAAGAGAGAGGGTCTCTATCTTGGTAAAATTTCAGGCCTCAGGTATTAATAACATTGCGATTATGCTGCAGGAATTTCAGTCAATTTGTAAGAGAGAAAGAATGACAGCATCACTAGACTTGGTTTTCAGCATCTGCAGTCATTGTTTTTACCTAGCATCACTAAACTGACATGGCTGGTCAAAATGAGCAATGGAAGGACTCACAATGGATTTCTTACATGGAATAATATTTCAAAAAAAGCATCGTCATCCATTGTATGCTGAAGATAAGAAAGTGGAAACATCCACATGAACAAGTTCTTTAGTAAACTGTAAAATATTAATTATGTAATTAAATATTGATTGAACTTCCACAGTTTTTGTCTTGATGAGATGTTGGCTTTATCTTCTGGAGTAGTTATTTGGTGAAATAGCTCTTATAAATTTCTTATGTAGAAGTCTCTTGAGTTCTGGTACTTTCAAGAAAAGTGCACTTTACAGAAAAATCTTCATTGTTCATTTCAAAGGTTTATTCAATTCTCTCCCAGCTTGAATGATTATCCTTCAGCTGCTGTAATTCTTTAGACAGTCAATTGCAAGCAGCCTGGAATAGTACCACACACATTATTTAGAAATAGTGATGGCAAACAAATAGGTAATCTCAAATAACCTCTCCGAAAATTATTACAATTGTAAATTGTGGCAGAACTTTGCCTTTTTAACTTAAGAAATGTATTCTTTTTGATGATGTCTAAATGCCCATTTATTTTACTGAGAACATGAAAATAATATGATGTTCTAGCCAGCGCTGGCTGTTATACACCTTTGAGTGTTTTTTCTTTTTGCTTTTTATTTTTGATGATCTTCTGATGAGCTTCATTCTCTATTTTTAATATTGCTCCCTTATTTCAAAGGCAGATGATTAAAAGTAGTCACTATTAGGATGTCATTATCAAATCCTTGAAAATACATGAGTGTAGAATTTCTTGGCTCAGTGTTTAGCACAGCTGCCTCACTGCACAGGGTCCCAGGTTCGATTCCAGCCCCGGGTGACTGTCTGTGTGGAGTTTGCACATTCTCCCCTGTGTCTGTGTGGGTTTCCTCCGGGTGCCCTGGTTTCCTCCCACAGTCTAAAAATGTGCAGGTCAGGTGAATTGGCCATGCTAAATTGCCCATAGTGTTAGGTGCATTCGTCAGAGGGAAATGGGTCTGGGCAGGTTACTCTTCGAAGGGTCAGTGTGGACTGGTTGGGCTGAAGGTCCTGTTTCCACACTGTAGGGAATCTAATCTAATCTAATCTTTACACTGAGACTGATTCATGTGCCCAACTAATTACTGTACATACTCACGTATGGGCTGATCTCAGGTATAAGTTAACCCCTTATTTTTGGCCAAAAAATCTGATATTTTTCATATACCTTGTGTGTAAGTTAACACTAGTTTTTCAGGGCTCTCTTCCTGACCATATATGCAGCTCTAAAAGGCATGATTTGCACATTTTTGATTCAAATGCAATACCTGCATCATCACATATTAAGCGCACCAGTATATAAATATGCACAATATAATTTTAAATTGTTAAATTGAACGTTGATAACTATATATATATTTATTTATGTAATATTTATGTACATGTATTTGACTTGTGCATGCAAATAGCTACAGTATCTTATGGCAGCCCTTGACCTTGTCGTCCCGCTGTTGCCTCAGTTTCTTAGAAGTAGGTGTCGAGTACGTTTGTGGTCTGAACTTATTGTAAAACTCCCCCAGATTTTTCTGACAAAATGGCATCACGAAGCAACAAGCATACAACACAGTTTCAGCTGAAATTTATTGAAGCTGCAAAGAAGAACAATAGCATAGTTGCAAGGGAGTTCTGTTTTGGAAAATGTTTTCAATATTGGAGGAAACAAGCCACACAGTTAAAGGTTATGCCAAAACAGAAATATGCCAACCAAGGAAGTTGAACAACTGGTCACACCGAGAAGAAAAGATTGCTGACTGGGTAATTCAGTGTCATCAGAACGGAAGCATTGTGACTCGACAATGTATCAGAATACGCTCGAAAAAATAAGCGAAGCAAAATGGATTCAGTGATTTCAAAGCCAATGCTGAATGGTGCAGTAGGTTTATGAAAAGGTCTGATTTAGTGATTAGACAGAAAACCAAGGATGCCCGATGCCCACGAGCAGAAGTTAATGACAAGTTAATAGGGTTCTATCGCTTTGTAATCAGAAGCTGGAAGAAAGACGGGTACAGGCTCTCATGCATCGGCAATATGGAAGAAGGCCCAGTGAACTTTGATATGCCAGGGAATAGAACTGTGTACAAGATTGTAGCAAAGACAGTTTTGGTTAAGACTAATGGCCATGAAAGGAGTTTATTCACTGTGGTAGTTTTATGGCAGATGGAACAAAGTTAAAGCCTATGATGATTTTTAAGCGGAAAATTCTGCCCAAAGGCATTGTTGGCAGAAGTGGGTACTGCAGATGCTGGAGACTAGAAACAAGACTGAGTGATGCTGAGAAAGCACAGCAGGTCAGGCAGCATCCGAGGAGCAGGAAAATCAACATTTCGGGCAAAAACCCTTCATCAAGAATTCATTCCTGCTCCTCGGATGCTGCCTGACCTGCTGTGCTTTTCTAGCATCACTCTAATCTTGACCCCAAAGGCATTGTTGTCTTCCTCCATGTAAAAGGGTAGATGGATGAAGGTGGCTGCAAGACTTCGATTAGGGAGGTCTGGAATATGTGACCAGGTGGACTTAGGAAGGAAAAAATGCTTACTGGTTTGGGATATATTCAGATCACAGAGTGAAAAGTGTTATCAGTGAATTTCGAGCGAATAGGACTGACATTGCAATGATTCCTGGAGGCCTTATGAGCATGGCGCAGCACTGGATGTTAGCATCAATAAATTTTTTAAGGACTTAGTACAGAAGAAATGGAACATTTGGATGCAAGAAGGGGAAAAAAGATTCACAAAGGTAATGTGTGCTCCATTACTTGCAACTGTATGTGAGTGATTGTTGAGTCCTGGAAGGAAATGAAAACTGAAATTATTGTGAAAGCCTTCAAAAAACATGGAATTTCTAATGCTTTAGATGGTACGGAGGATGACTATTTCTAGTCAGATTAAAGTGATGACAAATCAATTGATGATCCTCTTGAGAATGCAGTTGAAGATGATCCACAAGATGATATGCTTGACCCAGACGACTGGAATGAATTATTCAGTGGTGCAACTGATGAGGACAGTGAATTTGAAGGATTCTAATGGACTTTTGTATGTACTGGTAACTTCTGTTTTAAGCAGTTGCCCCATAATATTTATGATATACGGTGAGAAGAGCTTTTTTGCTGTGAATATCAGTTTTTCGATGTAAAGTATTTATCGTATATTATTAACAGTTTCATGCGGTCTTTTTAAAATAAAATATTATCAGTCTATTTTCTTTGTTTTTACTGCTCTTCTGTTTTCATTTCAGGAATTGTGTGTTGTACAAGGTATGCCTAGTAACTTTGGTACATATATGTAGACCTACATGCATTTTATGGTACTGCTAACTGGAATATGGTACGACAGTACCATTCTAACATAGCAGGCAGAATGGAGACCATTGCTTCTTTGATAAATATTCAATGATGACTATAATTCTTCTTTTTCTTTTGTTGTTTATTATTTTATAAATAGATCCGGCTCTTATTTGTCCATTTTTTGACTCGTGCCAAGCATGAATTTAATCCCCTCGAAAACAATACCTTGAGTAAAAGTCAACCCCCTAACTTCAGCTTTGAAAAATGGTCTTCAAAACGTGACCTATACATGAATATATACGGTAGGTCTGAACCTTAATTTCGTTAAAAGAAAATATGCACATGCCTATTTGTCAGGCTGAATTCATGATTTACGTCTGAGATATTATTTCAGTATTATGATTTTTCTTTCCATTACATTGCGTTCAAAATGAATTTATTGTGCAATGATCTAATCACTTAAAAGGACATCACATTTCAAATCATAAGATGCTGTTGCTTGAAATTTACTGCTTCAATGCAAACTCGACATGGCATTGCTAACTCTTCAAAGTTTACTGGGTTCCAGCTTGATTTTCCACCAGGATATTCCATATCAATATGAAAAAACAACTGTAGCTAGCAATTTTGAGTTCATATTGATGGCAAACTCACAGATGAACATCTACAGCCCAATTAGAAAGGCCCCAACAAGGAAAGGAGTTAGGCGTGAAGGCAGCAGTGGCGTGGTGGTAGTGGTGATGGTAGTCAGGGGAGGTATCTTTTTCGTGGGATCCAATTCTCTTGTTGTTAGAACCTGGCTATATGGGTC
Organism: Chiloscyllium punctatum; assembly: GCF_047496795.1. Taxonomy (NCBI): domain Eukaryota; kingdom Metazoa; phylum Chordata; class Chondrichthyes; order Orectolobiformes; family Hemiscylliidae; genus Chiloscyllium; species Chiloscyllium punctatum. The sequence continues at coordinate 47,955,468 of NC_092743.1, read as the reverse complement.
AGGTTCTGCCCAATCAGGAGACCAAAACACATGGAGACCAATGAGATGCTGCTAACCTTCCTTGGGTATTTTTCCCACATCGCATTTGCCACACCATAGTCAATCCTTTCCATCCCACTCTCTGGTAGAAGAAGGTTTGATGAGGCAAAAGAGAGAACTTCAAAATATTTGATAATACCATACGATGATTGTATGTTGGAAGAAACTTGAGATTAACCAAAAATGCCCTCCGTCATTGTTACACAAAAAAATGTTTCTTTCAATAGGATTAGTACATGCCTGCCAGTTAGGTTCTGTTTATATAACACATAATGCTAGTGTATTGAAACCTCATAATATATTGTCCTTAATCATTGGAAACCTAGATTCTGAAGTGGACAGAAACATTTGCAGCTTTAAGTTTAATTTGTAACTCAAAATGCTGTGCGTTAAAGAGAGAGAAAATGTTACTAAAGTTGCAAAGTTTTAAAGTGCTTTTTCAATCAAGTAATTGGTAGCCAGGAGAATACTGTAATGAGAATAATAATAACTGCAATTTTATCTAAACAACTTAGCAATACTGGTTACTCGTTTGACAACATTATCAAATCAGGTTAACTGGGCCTTCATGGTGTTCAAGCAACTTTCCTGTCCAAAAGGTTGCACCTAACACTATAGGCAATTTAGCATGGCCAATTCACTTGACCTGTACACCTTTAGATAGTGGGAGGAAACCACAGCACCAGGAGGAAACCCACGCAGACACAGGGAGAATGTGTAAATCCACAAGGCTAGATTTGAACCTGGGACTCTGGTGCTGTGAGGCAGCAGTGCTAACCACTGAGCCACCACATAGTGAGGGTGATTCTAGCCATCCAATTGCACAGGTTCACTACCCTTTGAGTAAAGATATTTTTCCTGATCTCAGTCCTGAACGGGCTACCCCAAAACCTGGGATTGTGCCCCCTGATTCTTGACTCCGAGCCAGCAGCATGCTGTAATCCGCACCTCTGGTGCATATGAAGAAAGAAAATAACCAAAGAACTCATTTAGTAATTCAAGCAGTATGTGTAGACAGGAGATATGACTGACATTTATTAAGTGTAAAAGGTTTTCTAAATGAATTGTTTACTGATATCCTTTTACCTGAGACAGGCTCTTACATAATTCTAAGGAAGAGTACCTTGACCCAAAACTTTGATTTCTCTGCACAGGTGCTGCCAAACCTGTTGAGCTTTTCCAATAATTTCTGGTTTTTTTACTTATGTAATTCCCTGGCAAAAGCTGTGTTTTCTTAAATCTTCCTTCTATTTCCAAGCATTTTCAATATATTGCTCTTGTTTTACATTATGCTAGAGAATCACAAGTTAATATTTAATTGATATTACCTTGCAAATCATATCAGTGCCAGTTATATGTGTGGAAAAGAAAACCCATTTAAATTAGTTCTTCCTGAAAGCTGCTACCTTCATCAGATTCTCAATCCTCGAGACTTTCATAATATCAGAGGGCGCATATATTATTTGTAATATTTGACTAATATTTGTATGCATTAAATGACATTGAACTCTGTTTTCCATACACATGAGTGCTGTTAAATAATTCCATTCAACACTTAAATTCAAGAGTGATAATAAAGAAAGAACAAAAACATTCCAGTGCAGCACTTTATTTGACACATATCTTCATAATGGGTTATATTTTCAACTTGTAGCGAACCATTTCCTTAACTCAGTCACTCCTCCAGCTACCTTAAAATTGCTACATTAAGAAAGCTATATTTTTCTACATGCATCTCAAAACTGTTTCTTTTTAAAGACTTGTCAGCACGGAGAAAACAGGTATTACAAGGCTAATTACAAAAGAATTTCCAATTAGTGTCAACTGTCCACTTGGAATTACAAGACATCTCAAACTTATTTCATGGAGATTAATTGCTTCAAGCAGACACTTATTAGCCTGTTGCAGAATGAAACATCAGAGATGAAAAACTGGCAGCTAACTCACTACACTATTTACACCGCTATAAATTTGATCTTAATAGCTATCACCTTGCTCTTTGTTATTTATTTCTACTTTTACAATAATAACCTTTGCCTATTTTATTTTCCTTTAACTCATTTGCTCCATTATTTCCTGCCCTTGTTACATTGATTCAATTTTTCAGACCAAATTGTTCAGTGTGTAAGAATAACTCAGCCACTTTACAATCAGTATATATAAGCTGTGTATAAAACAATGTGTGGCATTTCCAAAGATTGGGGGACTTGCCAGCATCTTACTTAGCTGTCTATAGAGGTGCAATAAACTGGGATGGCAAATATATATATATATGTACATATATTTATGGAGAGCAAAATTCATGTTGTGTCATTTGAACCCATTTCCCACCATTCAGATTAAAACGGATTTTCATCAGATCTAATGGTATTTCGTCCTTCTGCATAAAAACAGATTTTCAATGCCCTTTCCCATAAGAATGCTGTTTCTATTGCGGCATTTTGGAAAATGATAAATTGAATAGAAAATGATGTTCAGTTTTAGCAAAAATGAATAAAGACAAATAATACAATTTAAGGTTGCGAAAAAGTGCTCTCTGGAGATTTTAGTTTCACATTGTTAAACAATTCATTGGGAAAAGGAGAAAGTGAGGATTGCAGGTGCTGGAGATCAGAGTCAAATAGTGTGGTGCTGGAAAAGCACAACCGGTCAGGCACCATCTGAGGAGAGTTGACATTTCAAGCATAAACTGTTCACGATTTGACTCTAATTCATTGGGAAGTTGAGGCTCCAATGGGGTTTTGATTGTTTTTTTTTCAATTTGGGAGTACTAAGACTTTTATAGCATGTGGATTTTCTTCAAGAAACAAACTCCATTTCTTGCACAGTCATAATTGTTTATTCCTGCAAACATAAAACCCATTAGATCCTGTAGGCGAAAGTGAGCACTGCAGATGCTGGAGGTTAGAGTCAAGAGTGTGGTACTGGTAAAGCACAGTAGGTCAGGCAGCATCCGAGGAGCAGGGGAATCAATGTTTTGGGCAAAAGCCCTTCATCGGGAATGTGGCTGTGAGCTAAGGGGGTGGTGAGATAAATTTATCTCACTTTCCTCTCCCCTCCCAGCCTCATTCCTAATAAAGGGCTTTTCCCCAAAACGTTGATTCTCCTGCTCCTCCGATGCTGCCTGACCTGCTGTGCTTTACCAGCACCACACTCTTGACCCATTAGATCCTGTGCTTCATGTTTCTACGACCCTATGAGTGGGATTTGGAAAGTAATTTCCAGACAGGTAGCTAAGTACCTAATGATGTCTGTAATGATATTGGGATATAAATGGATCAATCAGTAAGAGTACCTTCTCTCAAAGGACAGTGTAATTCTATAGAACTGATGTATGATAATATTGGATAGAGTCCTTGAACTCCGCTGATGAGAATTATTATTTTGTCATTCTTGTGCTATGTTCAAAAAGGATTTTCAGGTGACTTTTTTTTTCCAGTCTTTTACACAGGATTAGGAACAAGATTAATATAATGGTGTATCCTGTACCACTAATCATTTGTTAATAAGCAAACTAAAGTCATCATAGCTCAAACTTTAATGAACCACTGACAAAATCAGCATGACACCTGGATGGAAAATTGAATCTCCAGCACTCTGAATTTAATTCCAGTTGCTTATTTGGCAGGGGTCACTTATTTTAAGGGGAAGCGATGGCCTAGTGGTAATACCGCTAGACTATTCATCTAGAAACTCAGCCAATGTTTTGGGGACAAAATCCAAAGGTACTGGAAAAGCTCAGCAGAGCTGGCAGCATCTGTGAAGAGAAATCAGGGTTAACATTTCAGCTCAGGACTCTTGCGTTCTAAGGAAAGATCTTAGGACCAAAACATTAACTCTGATTTTTCTTCACAGATGCTGTCCAAATTGCTGAGCTTTTCCAGCAATTTATGTTTTTGCTTCTGATTTACAGCATCCACAGTTCTTTCGTTTTTTTATTCAATAATGCTCCGGGGACTTGGTTTGGAATCCTGCCTCTGCAGATGGTGGAATTTAAAGGCAAGAAAAGTATCTGGAAATAAATGTTCAACGAATGGCCATGAAGCCATTGTTCATTGTTGAAAAACCTATCTGGCTCACGAATGCCCTTCAGAGAAAGAAACCTTTCATCCTCACCTGGTCTGGCCAACATATGACTCCAGACCCATCATGTGGTTAGCATTCAACCGCCCTCTGAAATGGCCTAGCAAGCCACTCAGTTATAATAATCGCAACAAAATCTCAACAAAGAAATGAAACTGGACGGATAACCTGGCATCAACCTAGGCACCAGAAACGACCATGGCAAAAACAGCCCTGTCCACCCTCCCTAATAGGTGGGGCTAGTGCCAAAATTGGGAGGCTGTCTCACAGATTAGTCAAGTACCAGCCTGTCCTGGTCATGCTCATGGAATCATACCTTACAGACAAAATCCCAGACACCACCATCAACATCCCTTGCATAGGGAGGGATTAGCCCTGGGAGTCTTCAACATTGGTTCTGGACCCCATGAAGTCTCATATCTTTAGGTTAAACATGGTCAAGGAAACATCTTGCTGATTACTACATACCATTCTCCCTCAACTAATGAATCGATACTCCTTCATGTTGAACAACACTTAGAGAAAGCCCTGAGGATGGCAGGGCAAATTTACTCTGGCTGGGGGATTTCAATGTCCACCACCAAAAGTGGTTGGGCAGCAGTACTACTGAGTGAGCCGGTTGGGTCATAAAGGATTAAGCTGCTGGACTGGGTCTGCAGTGGGTAGTGAGGGAACCAACAAGAGGAAAAATATGTTTGACCTCATCCTTACTGATTTGTCTATATTTGTCCACAACAATTCGGTAAGAGCAACCACCACACAGTCCTTATGGAGACAAAATCCCACCTTCATATTGAGAATAACTTCCATTGTACAGTGTGGCACTATCACCGTGCCAAATGGGACACATTTCAAACAGATCTAGCAACTCAAGATTGGGCATCCATGAAGCGCTGTAGGCCATCGACAGCAGCAGAACTGTACTCCATTATCAAGCCAGGGGATCAGCTCTGGCTCAATGGAAAGTGCTGGTGGGCAAACCAGAAGTAGCACCAGGCATACCTGAAAATGAGGAGTCAACCGAATGAAGCTACCAAACTGGATTATTCACATGGCAAAAGTGAGGATTGCAGATGCTGGAGATTAGAGTCGAGAGTGTGGTGGAGAAGCACAGCAGGTCAGGCAGCATCAAAGAAGCAGGAAAATCGACGTTTCAGGCAAAAGCCATTCTCCTGCCAAACTACATAAGCAGCAAGTGATTAAGAGAACTAAGCGATCCAACAACCAACAGATTAGATCTAAGCTCTGTAATCCTGCCACATCCAGTTCTGAAGGGTAGTGGACAATTAAACAACTCACTGGAGGAGAAGGCTCAACATATACCACCATCCTCAATGATGGAAGAACCCAGCACATCAGTGCAAAAGGGAGGGTGGAAGTACTTGCAGCAATCTTCAGCCAGAAGTGCCGAATGGATGATTCATTTCTACCTCTTTCAATAGTCCCCTATATTATAGTCTCCAGCCAATTTGATTCACTCCATGTGATATCAAGTTGACACTAGATACTGCAAAAACTCTGGGCCCTGACAACAATCAGACAATAGTACTGAAGACTTGTGGTTCATAATTTACTTATCCCATAGCCAAGCTCTTCCAATAAAGTTACACACTGGCATCTACCCGACAATGTGGAAAATTGACCTGTAAAGGGCAAGTCAAATCCAACCCAGCCAATTTTTGCCCCATCGGTCTACTCTCGATCATCAGTAAAGTGATGGAAGGTGTAATCAGCAGTGCTACCAAGCAGCACCTGCTCAGCAAAAACCTACTCAGTGATGCCCAGTTTGGGTTTCACCAGGGTCACTCAGCTCCTGTCTTCATTGCCACCTTAGTACAAACATGGGCAAAAGAACTGAAGTCCAGAGGTGAGTTGAGAGTGACAGCCTTTGACACCAAGGCTGTATTTGACCGAGTGGCATCAAGGAGCCCTAGCAAAACTGGAATCAATGGGGATCCAGGAGCAAACTCTCCACCAGTTGGAGTCATATCTGGCACATGGGAAAATGGTTATGTTGTTGGAGGTCAGTCACCTCAGTTCCAGGACATCCCTGCAGGAGTTCCACAGGGTAGTGTCCAAGGCCGAAACATCATCAGTTGCTTCTTCAATGACCTTCTCTCTATCATAAGGTCAGAACAGGAGATGTTCACCTATAATTTCACAATGTTCAGCATCATTCACCACTCCTCAGATACTGAAACAGTCCATGGTCAAATGCAATAACATCTGGACAATATCCAGGCCTGGGGTGACAAATGACCAATAACATTTGCGCCACACAAATGCCAGGCTGTGACCATCACCAAGAAGAGACAATTTAGCTACCACCTCTTGACATTCGATTGTGTTACCATCCCTGAATCCATTACTTTCAACATCCTTAGAGTTCCCATTAATCATAAACTCAACTCGACTCGCCACATAAACAGTTGATACAAGAGCATGTCAGAAGATCAGAATACTGCAACAAGCAACTCACTTCCTAATTCCCCAAAGCTTGTCCACCATCTACAAGGCACAAGCTAAGAGTGCGATGGAACAGTCCCCACTTACCTGGATGAGTGCAGCCCCAACAACACTCAAGGGGCTTGACATCATCCAAGACAAAGCAATTATTTTAGTTACACATTCACAAGCATCTATTTCCTCCACCATTGATGCTCAATAGCAGTCGTGTGTACTATCAACACAATGCACTATAAAAATTCATCCTTGGCACCTTTCAAACCCATGACCATTTCTATCTAGAAGTACAGGGACAGCAGCACATGGGAATACCACGACCTGCAACTTACCCTCCAAGCCACTCACCATCCTGATTTGGAAAGATATTGCTGTCTCTTCACTGTTGCTGGGTCAAAGTCCTGGAATTCCTTCCCTAAGGGCATTGTGTGTCAATCGACAGTACGTAGACTGCAATGGCTCAAGAAGGCAGTTCACCACCACCTTCTGAAGTGCAACTAAGGATGGGAAATAAATTGGTGGCTAGCCAGTGATGCTCATGTCCCATGAGTGAATAAAACAATTAATGCACCAAGCTAAATCAAAGGTACATTTCACATTCACAAACTAACAGAATTAAAAACTGTCTTATGAAATCCACACAATGCAACACTTGTGATTGATACGTAGCACTAAAGGAACAGTCCTACAGTCACTCCCAAATCATCAACACAGTTTCACATTCCCCGCCATGTAAGGGTAAAATTTCTATCAAGAGTTGTTCTACTCAGCCGGAGGCTTCCTAGATACAATAACCAGCAGCAAGACACTCCTTAGTGAATTTCTTCACATCTTCAAGAGCTCCACCTGTTCTATTCCCTTTCTTTTGTCATAACAACAGATCCGAAACTTGAAGGACAATGGCATTGTTAGTTAATAATTCCAAAAGGTGATTTTAAAAGAAACGTAACAGATAAAAAATGCTCGCAGATATTAATTCAGTCACTGTCTGGCAAAATCCAGTGTGGAAGGCAGAGAATATTTCATTTGTGCAGTGTTAGGCAAATTTCAAAGGGAGAGAGGAAAACATAATAGAAATAGATAACAATGTGGCTGACTATTTCTCTCCTCTGAGGCAAACGATACATTTGAAAAATTATTTTACATTTTGGCCTTCCAGGAATAAAAAAATACATCTATACGTCGAATTAAAACTCACCTTCAATACTACAACAGTATGTTAGTGATCAGATGTCATAGTTTATAGATTAGTGTGACATGATGATCACAGCTCTGAGAACAGCCTTTTGAATACTCTGTACTGCAGGTAAAAGAACATGGAAATGACAGTGTCTCACTCTCACCCATTACCTACTGCTGAAAAGGAATCAAAATAAACATGTTTCAACCAAGCTCCAAAGCCTTTCATATCAATTGCCATTTATAGAATAAGTTAGATGCTTCTAACACCCTTTGCATGATGACATTTCTGATTTCCATTCCTTAAAAGGCAGATTCCAAATTTTAGAACATTTCATTAATGCTACGCCGCCCAATTAGTTAATCATTTGTCTTCATCTAATCTCTTGTTCCCCCAATAACATTTTTTTAGAATCCTTTTTGGTATTTGGTTGGTATTTACTAGACTGAAAGTTAATGTCTGTTGTTATGCTTAAGAAATTGGAATTGAGCAACTTTCATGAATTGCTGAAGTCCATGTGGTGTAGGGGCACCCTTAGTACTGTTAGGAAGGGCGTTCCATAATTTTAAAAGCTGGTAGAATTTTTTTTATTTTCAGGAGTATTTGGTCCATTGAGTTTCATGGTGCCTGGTCTTCAATGGCTCAGAGTGACTATTCTCACACAAAGTTCCACTCTTCCTCTGAGTAATTATGTAACTGGGCTCTTGGACATGTTTGTCAGGAATGACATGGCCAGACGGGCAGAACTGCTGGGACTTTCTAATGTTCACACCACTGGCTCCATATTTAAGACTCACTTTAAATGCTATAGGTCAAGTTAGGAACTGGCCCTCACTCTGCATGCTTGACTATTGTCAACAAGGACATGGCCCAGAGGAAAGGAAAGCTCACTCCCAGTTTCTCAGAATAGGGCCTGGTGATTGTAGGGTATGGGTCAGTTCTTTATCCTGTGGAGCACCACATCACCACATCTCCTGCTCATGCATCCCCCTTAACTATTCTTACATTCATTTCTAATATATTCAATCCCTCCCTTCTGGCTCATTTCTGGATAAAATAGCTCACAACACCCTGACGGACCAATCTGTACTCTGTAATCTCCAGGCTGGCTTCACTTGACCTGCAGGAATGACAGATAGTCCCCAGACTCTGATAGGACCAGTGCCTAAATAACAGTGACTAAATTCCTGAACTGGGATCAGAGGAGTCCCTTGACTAACTATGGTGGAATTCTGACTGTAACCTCCTTCATCCCTCAAAGGACAATTCCCTTTGACTTTGGCATGTGGCAATTTGCTTGAAGCGCATGCAATGTGTTCAGCACATAACCTGATGGCACATTCTGAAACTCTGATGTTAATGTAACTGCTTGCCTCTCACTCTGTGTAATAATGTAACGCAAGCTCTTGAGGGTGGTAGTCTGTCACTGAGCATTAACTCCCTGAGCATCAAGAAAGCAAAGGGAGCTATACAGAGGCTGAAAGCTGTAGGTCAGTCCTGCAGTCAGTATGCATATTCAATAGAGGCAGTGCAAGGTAGACAGTGGCATGCAGTCTACAATAAGCGCAAAGTGAGTGAGCTCTACAATCCAAGGTAACAGTCATAAGTTGCATCCCATGTAGGTGTATGAGTTACATATATATCCCTGTACACAAAGTGACCTGGCAAAACCAACCAAGTCATAGGTGTTGTTTCGTTCCAAAGTAAATTGAGAAGAACTGACGTGTTTTGTGAGTTAGTCCAAAAGCGGGTCTGATGATGTGATGAGGCTGGCAGTTTGCTGATAGTGATTTGTGTGGAAGAAGTGTCAAGAGGATGATAGCCAGTGAGCGTGCAGGGATAATGGTGTGAAGAAGCATTTGGATGATGGCCGAGAGAAGCACTCAGTGAGCTGTAGCTGCCAGCTACTTGCTCTGATTTATTTGTTGGGAATGTGCGCTATTAGCAGCAGCAGAACTGTATCAAGCACACATTTTAACCTCATAGCCTAACATATGCCTCATGTTACTATGATCAATGGTCAAGCCAGGGAAAAAAACCTGCTTCAGTGAGGCCTTGGTATAGAGAGGCACTGGAGTAGTGCCATACATAGCTATAATAAATGAGATGCTGATCTATTATGGTTACCTGCACAGTGGACAGCAGAATCCTTATATTATTGACTGAGCTAAAGGATACACAATTAATGGATCAAATCAAAACTCTGTAATCATGTTAGACGTAATGGCCTTGGACAATTAAACAAAATTAGAAGAAGGAAGCTCAATAAATATCTCTATTTTCACTGATGCTATTCTCAATTTCTCACCAATATTTGACTCCAGACCTGTCCCACTGACCAGTCAAACAAACAGCCTTATATCTTCATGTTTGCAATTAATATGTGCAAATCATACCTTACTGAAAATGTCACAGGCACGACAATCATCAATAGTACAGTGCTGTCAGAGTTGGCAACATAGTAGTATTCAGTTACAAAGGAGTTGTCCTGAAAATTCCTCACCATTGACTCTGGAACTCACAAAGTCTCACAGTATCAAGCCAAACATTGTCAAGAAACCTATAGCAAGTTACAAACTGCTGCACTCCCTCAGCTGATGAATTGGCTATTCACCATGTTGAGCATTACCTGGAGGACACACTGAGGGTGGTAAGAGCACATAGTACTCTGTTTGGGAGACCTTGACGTCCATCACCAGGAGTGACTTCAGTATCACTGCTATGGACTGAGCAGGACGGGTCCTGAAGGACATAGCTGCTGGACTGGTCTGCGACATGTGGGAAAAAAGGGAATCATACTTGACCGCATCCTCACCAGTATATCTATAGCAGATGGATGTGTCTCTGACAGTATGCCTTGTGGTGATGCAATCCTGTCTTTAGATGGAGGATGTCCACCACTGTATTGTGTGGCTATATCACCATACTAAATGAAATAGACTTCAAACAGATCTAACAACACAAGACTGAGTACCATGAGACACTGTAGGCCATCAGCATCAGCAGAATTATGCTCCAATATAATCTGCAATCTGATGGCCTGCCTTATTCCCGACTCTATCATTACCATTACACTGAGGCATCAACCCTGGTTCAATGGAGAGTGTGGGAGGACATGGATGGAGCAGCACCACGAATACCTAAAAATGAATCGTCAATCTGGTGAAGTTATAGCATTGGACTACTTGCATGTTGAACAGCATAAGCAGCTTGCAATATGCAACATTAAACAATCACACAACCAACCGACCAGTTCTAAGCCGTGCAACCCTGCATATCTATTTGTGAATGGTGGTGGATAATTAAACAACTCACTGGAGAAGTAAGTTCCACAAAAATCGCCATCCTCAAAGACTCATTGGTGGTGTGGATCGCGGTGGGAGAGGGGACAGCACATCATTGTAAAAGACAAGGCTGTAGCATTAGCAAGTATCTTCAGTCAGAAGTGCTGTGTTGATAATTCAGCATCTATCATAATTCTGTCACCATGTTCTGGGATATTCTGATCAGGCACAATGCTGTGCTCATCCTCAGGAAATGTTAAACTCTGGTCCTCCTCTGGGAACCTCACAACCTGGGCATTCTCCTCAGCCTCTGCAGTGACCTGTGTTGTTCCTGTGCTTGCTGACAACCCTGGCCCTCCTGCATCGACTGACCTTTGCCTTACTAGGAAAGCAGCCGCAGCAACCAACATCCCCTAGACACATGACTCTTGCTGGAAATGACCTATGTTGGAAATATAAAGAGCGAAACAGGTTTTATGGCTCTCAGCACAGTCCATGATGACATTTCATGTTGATGAGGTGTCCTCCTTACAGTGAGACATCCAGTTCCCCTGAGGACAAGGACCAGGGCTCCATCATTCATTCAGCTTCAACCTCAGTCTGTGCACTGACTTGGTGAAGGTGTTACACCGACTGAGTGACCAGCACATTACAGTAAAAAGGGAGTGCCTGCTGTGCTGCAACCCCCTTCCCATGCCAGAACACATGAACCATAAAAGACTTCAGTGCATTCAATACAGACCATCATTGAGCTTATCTGAGAGATGATAACATGATGTTCGCCTCCTCTCATATCATCCTTGCAAGCTGCATGATTACTGGGTCACCCATTTTGACCACTTTTTAAGTCATTGCTGCAAACGTCTCCAACACTGAGATGCCAATATTCAATTTGAAAGGACCAATGGCATGGTGCAAATCGCCATTGACCAGCATTTGAATTCTCTGCATGTTCAGTCTGCATGCATTCAATTGGGTGATGAAATTATTGCAAAGCTGGAGTTTGCTAACAATTCTTCCATGTATTTGCTCCTTCAATGTCCTAGCATCCAGCAGAGGTGGATTCTGCATTTGAGCCCATCAAACTGACACTGACTTTGCCACTGCGGGTGTTGTCTCAACCTTTTCCCAGTTGCATTGTACACCTAGTGAACCAGCAGGTGATCAGCAGAATCCAGCTCGCAGTAGGCACCGTAAACATTAGGGTCCACTGGCTGTCAGGTAACCATTCCCATAGATCCTCTATGTCACTTTTCATTCTCCCAGGGAAGATGGTGGCATATCGGTTATGTCACTAGAATAGTCACCCAGAACTCCAGACTAATCTTCTGGGATATGAGTTTGAATCCCACCACAGTAGATGATGAAATTTGAATTCAATTACAAAAATGTCTCGAGTATACAGCTAGCCAATGGTAACCATGTAGCCGTTGTTGTAAAAATGCTTCAGGTAGATGGTTCCCTTGAGCAAAGGAAATCTGCCATCCTTACCTTGTCTGACCTACGTGTGACTCCAGAACCATGGTAATGTGGTTGGCTCTTAATTGGTCACTGGGTAAGGGCTGGACAATAAATGCTAGACAGCCAGCGGTGCTCACATGCCATGATAAACTAAACAAAAACACGACCCTACCAGCTTATTTCCACACAATTCCCTCTAATGCTGTTCCACCTACCCTAAACCCCTCCCTGTACAAGTTAAATATGCCCCCTATCACTGTCCTTTTACACACTTCTATACATGGCTGTGCTCCCCAGCCCTCACCTTCATTCTCCCCCCACATCCCCCCCCCCCAATCTTTTGGCAATATTTCACCACCCCACCTCTCTACCATGACTTGCCATTCCTACTGGCTCCCCCAACCCTCCTTAGACTCCCTCCCTCAAATGATTCTACATATACCCATAAGAGTGTGTTTTTCCCAGGCCTCTGACTGACTTCATTGAGCAGCCCCTAGGCATGACTGACCAGAACTCTGCCCAGCAAGGCAGACTCCACTAATCGCTTAAGGCAGAGGCAAAGCAAGGTGAGTATGATGTGAGCATGTGAGGGGGCAAGCATTGAGATAACAAGAAATTGACCTGTTCCAATGCATGTGCTCTGAGTACAAGGCGCATCAGCATTTCAATGCCAGCTAAAAGTGTTCCTTGCAGTTAGTGCTTCCTGATCATCTTTCTAGTCTATCAGAAGGATGCCATGATGGATTAGCAAATGTCAGATGCCAATGTCGGTGGATGAGGCACGCTTGTCGCTGCTGCCTGTGGATCTTGCCCTAAGACACTGTTTAGTGCTCAACAACACGGAGGTTAGTTGCAGTCAAAATTATAGAATAGAATCCCTACCCCACAGAAATAATCTGTATCAACTCTTTAAAGGGCATCCACTCAGACTTAGCCCCTTACCCTATCCCTGTGACCCCACATCCCCTATGGCTAATCCAACCAGCCTACACATCCCTGGACACTATGGAGAAATGTAACATAGCCAATCCATTTAGCTTGCACACCTTTGGATTGTGGGAGAAAACCAGAGCACATGGCAGAAATCCACACAGACATGAGGCAAGTGTGCAAACTCCATGTAGACGGTCACCCAAGGCTGGAATTAAACCCGGATCCCTGATGCTGTGAGACAGCAGTGCTAACCACTGAGCCATCATGCTGCCACAGTGAGCTGAACTCACCAGCTACCTGTTCTAACTACCACATCTTGTTTACCTTGTGTGGCCCATTTGATAAGATAGGAAGCTGAATAGTAAGGAGATGAATTGCACCATTAATAAGGCATTTAACAAACTGTAATCCCCTTAACTGGCAACTCTCTGCTGTCTAGCCAGTAACTCGCTTTGCTGTTCAACAAGTGAATAAAAGATGCAGTGAGTTGCTCCCTACATCAACCTTGGCCTCACCAAACTTCCATCCCCATTCTGTCGCAAATCATGGCATATTCACATCACTCAGGCTCTGTAGGCTTCCACCCAAAATTTCTGCCTCTAACATCCTAGCCATGTATCAATCACTCTTTATGTAACAGGTAAATCAGTACAAGATTTCCCTTTTGCCAAGTTCTAAATGCCTTTTCTTCAATTCCAAAGGAAAATCATATTGGACTTAAAATGTTGATTCTGTATTTCTCACCATTGATTCTGCTAAAACTGTTGCACTCTGCTTGCACTTTTGGTTTTTAGTTCAAATCTCTAACATCTGCAGTACTTTGATTTCATACATACTCTGCTTGTTTATTCCATATTCATATTTTACCTAATTATAATCCATATTGACCTTTCATATTAAATTTAATATTATATACACCTGTAATATCACCGCTCCTCAAGAAGCTAGTCGAAAGCTTGGACATTCTTGTGGTCTCATTCACCAGGATTAGTGCATTAAAGCGGAATTTCCATATGCTTTCACCAAAGTTTGGAGAAATCCCGGGAACTGTATAAATTGTATCCCTGCTGCAGCTAGTGTGGGGCTGACACTCTGCCGAAGTGGAACTATGTAATGAGGCTCAGTGAGAACTCTCAAATAGGGTGAAAAAGGTTTTAGATCGTGCATTTCACTGAAGTCATTCTCATGAATTTCACCCTAACAAGAGTCAATACTTTCAAGACAAAGACAATTAGTTAGAAAGGATATACCTTTTATCATCAGCTTTGACATTTACAATGCAGCATCCATATTCAGTCTTATTTGAGAATCCTGATTATATCCACTTACTTTCTTGCTTGGATTTGAAAACCTGTGTCATCGGTGGAAACATCATGAGAGAAGTTTCTTTTAATCTAAGATTCATCAAGCAAAAGCAACTGATAAGTATAGATTGTTCTTTGGCGATAACTAGTATGCCTTCACAAAGAGGTGACAAAGATCTGTGCTATTTCAATATTTGCATTAATTTTTGCTGGTTTGTATTTGAGACCACCAGATATCAGCCATACAATGTGGGGCATTAAGCTATACTGTCAAACATTTCAGATCAAACTGTACTGTGCTTTTCAGAGCAACCAGCCAATTGTCTACCAATGTGAGACAAGTATAAATTACCTTTTCATTTACGGTATAGTCTACAATAATCCTTCAAGTGCGCCAAGCACTGCATTCAGAAATTGGCACTAATCTGCAAAGTGAATTTCTATTAAACTGGATGAAAACTTGATTATTAGTTCAGTTGAGGGATGCCTTGATATTGTCCGTAAATTGGTCAAATGAAGGGATGAAGTGGGGCTTCTTCACTCTTTGGAACATGAAGGTGTATATGTCTGAAATTTTATTAGTGGCATGTCTTTCCATGAAAGCTTGGGGGGTCTTTTCCACTTCTTCATTGTTTCCTTAACCTCTCTATCCTTCAAATTTTAAAAGTATCCAGTAGTTGCTTATTCTTCTGACAGCATTGTATCCTCCAAAACTCGCAAACACAAATGGTGTGGACTATATACGTGGGTAAATGTTGCTTAACCCCATTAATTGCAGATTTTTAACAGAATGCTGCTACACATTACAAAAGTTTATGAAACATTCATACAGATCCTTCTGATTTTGAACTCATGTGAGATTTTGCCCCATAGTTCAGGAGAAATTGATGTGAAGTACATATTTATCCAACATCCACACCTGCAAAAACTCCTTCTTTGTGGGAATGTCGATTTTCCACAATTTTGCATCATTGGGATCATCACGTACTAATTTTCAAGTGTCAAGAGATTTACTTTTACTTTGTAAGCATGTTATATCAATTATTGAGAGGCTTTTCGGATTTGTTACTGTTATGGTAAATGCCGTGTGGTGGTGCGGGTAACTGGTACATTAGTGCATTCTGTATGCTTCGGCTTCAAAAGTACACTTAAAATCAGAACCGTCACATGTTTTCTCCTCAAATTAAGAATTATTATTTTCATTTATTGTATTGAATCTTAAATTACTTTGTTTGCACGCATAGACCTACACAAGAATCTCACTCCTGAATACATCTTTACTGCATTTTAGTGCTCCACATTCACTCTTCCTGGTCAGGTTTAACTGTACCCAGATGACATGAGTATAAAATTGAGAGCAGAGCCTGCATAATACATGAAAGCTTTTCTTATACACTACAGACACACTCTAGACAGCATGTGTATGTGTACACTTAACTGGAATGTCATCTTAAACAGGGATCTGAAGCAATAAAACAGTTTACTGCATAGTAAAAATACAATTTCAGTGTATAGTTAGTATATCCTTCTGATGTAAATCAAGTTATGAAAAAGAAACAAAGCATAAAACCTATAGTACAAAACATTATAGTCCTTTCCAGTGTTTATTTGACATAATTGGGAATTAGGTCTATTAAAAAATCTACTAATGTAGGAAAATGTATTTAGAATCAGCACTAGTGTGATTGTTACATGCAGATAAAATTAAAAACTTTTTCTGCTCCACTGAACATCCAGAATAAATACTGAAGGTCAAATTCATGGTTTAGGCAACCAGACATAAAACATCCATCAGAATCTTGGCAGCTGAGATCTCAATTCCAATCACCTAGGGGCTAGAATGATGTTTTCTTGTCAAATAGCAAATATTTGGAAGGATTTTGCACAAAATCTATAAAATATTAAAATACTGTGCATCAGATTAGAATTAAAATACCAGGAATCTATTAAAGGAAATTATTTTACTTAGAGAAAGTAGAAGAAAACAATAGTTCACGAGTGGAGTGTAAACTTTGGTTTGGCAGCACAATCACACCACAAACTTTAACCGCACTTAGTTAGAAAATCCTGTTTCATTCAATAAATGGTTTAAGATGCACAAACAGAAGTTTCCGTAGATAGTCAGCTTTTAGACACCACCTGGACCATGTGTTAGAGATTCAATCCATCAGTAGGCAGCTGGGCTAAAATCATCAACAGGGCTGCTTTTCATCATCTCTACAGTAACGCATATAGCTCTCCTGTCAAACGACACTTACACACAAACTGACTGAAACTATTAATGGTACCCATTATTGTATCACTCCATACTCTTGTTCTTTTCTTAAAATTTCAACATACAGACCAAACGGAGATATATTTCTTCAGAATACTGTGAAGTGTAATTCATGTATACTCCTGCTATACTCTTTCAAAGTAATTTTTTCCTATGTTTTGGTGTGTTTATAAAATGATTTTAACATACCTGAAGAAACATAATAAATGCTGAATCATATTTTCCCAAGGAAATTAGATTAGATTACTTACAGTGTGGAAACAGGCCCTTCGGCCCAACAAGTCCACACCGCCCCGCCGAAGCGTAACCCACCCATACCCCTACCCCTACATCTACTGTTGTTTTGCACCCTCCCCCACTAATATGTTGACTCC
Organism: Chiloscyllium punctatum; assembly: GCF_047496795.1. Lineage (NCBI taxonomy): Eukaryota > Metazoa > Chordata > Chondrichthyes > Orectolobiformes > Hemiscylliidae > Chiloscyllium > Chiloscyllium punctatum. Next base: position 47,938,072 of record NC_092743.1, on the reverse strand, counting down.
GTCTCAGTTTTCACAATTACTGTTCGCTCTCCCTCCATACAGGCTGTCCCCAGTGCCCCGAACTCCAGAGCTGACTTGCCCAACTTCCTTCCTACGGAATTGGCCCTCGAAAACCTTCTTGAAAATCATTGAACTGAACCCCAGTGATAGGATCAGACAGAGTCAGCCTGGATTTCCTGATTGGCCATGTTTTTGTTTGATTAGATTCCATACAGTATGGAAACAGGCCCTTCGGCCCAACTAGTCCACACCGACCCTCTGAAGAGTAACCCACCCAGACCCATTTCCCTCTGACTAATGCACCTAACACTACGGGCAATTTAGCATGGCCAATTCACCTGACCTGCACATTTTTTGGACTGTGGGAGGAAACCGGAGCACCCAGAGGAAACCCACGCAGACACGGGGAGAACGTGCAAACTCCACACAGTCAGTCGCCTGAGGCGGGAATTGAACCCGGGTCTCCGGCGCTGTGAGGCAGCAGTGCTAACCACTGTGCCACCGTGCCGCCCAATGTAAACCATTTTAGTGCACCCAGTTTTCCTAAAACCTAGAGACTTGTATGTGTACAAAATTGCTTTGGCTATCTCCTCTGATTTGCATTAGGCAACAGTAGAAATCCTTGATTGCATAAGATAAACATTGGGTGACACTATTCCAGTGATTATGTCAGCACTTTATCTCAAATTTCCATGTAATAGAAATGAATTATCTAGTCACCAGTTGTACATTTTGAAGTGACTTGGCATACATACGCTTTCTTTCCCTTTCTATCATTCTGCCCCTCCCCAACATAAGCTTCTTTTAAGATATGGCCCAGTAGTAAAGGTCAAGGTGTTTTGAGTTTGTAATTATTGATTGTAATCCTAACTGGAACAGTGTCTGACTTGAATTGATTCCTGAGCATTTCCATTATCTTGGTTAACCGGTGGTCTTTCACCTTTTCTTAGATGAAATTTTGAATAAAATATATGCATATTTCAGTCTTAATCACTGAAAATCATCATAGAAGCCTTACAGTGTGGAAGCAGGCCATCTGAAGAGCATCCCACCCCTCCGACCCTACCCCTGGAGCCCAATATTTCCCATGGCTAACATATCCAGCCTGCACATCCTGGACACTATGAGCAATCTAGTCTAGCCAATTCACCCTAGCTTGCACATCTTTGGACAGTGGAATGAAAACAGAACACCCACGCAGACATGGGGAGAATGTGCAAACTCCATACAGAGAGTCACCCGAGGTTGGAATAAAACCCAGGTCTCTAGTGCTGTCAGGCATCTAACCACTGAGCCACCATGCCACCTGGTCTCCATTCATTGTCTGTTTAGGTCTCTATTCATTTTCTTGGTCATTTTGATAGACATTTGAAAGACATTTGGATAGGGACATGAATAGGAAAGTTTTAGAGGGAAACAGGCAAGTCGGCCTAGTTTAGTTTGGGAAACATAGTTGGTATGGACTAGTTCGATCAAAGAGTCTGTATCCATGTTGTATGACTCTATGACTCTGTATGATTTACTTTAACCAAATCAGTGTACACACTTACAAATGCTAATGCTTTATTGTAAGCAGAAACAGAAAATTATTGTAAGTTCATATAAAGTTGTAGATTATTAAATTTAGTTAATAAGCATTTATAAATTTTTATGACCAATAATATGGCAATTATTATATGGTATTCTAATAATATGGTATTCTAATAATTATACCATCTCAAAATTTAGTTTCCATAGTTGTTATACAAAGTAGTCCTTTATACACAAAATTTCTGTTTAATTTACGAGCCTATATATTTTCACTGTTTTGTGTAACATTTCCTTCAAATAAATATGTTTTAGTTAAATATAAACAGCAGTAAATTATCTTTCCTTGCATGTTATCACAATTTATTGGTACATACTTTTCGAGACTAAACCAGAAACAGGCTAACAGATGATGATTATTCCCTACAGCACTCATCTCAATCTAAAAAAAAGAAATGCCAGCTGTCCTGAGGCTGATAAGCAGGTGGGCAGAAGCTTCTGTACCAACCCAAACTGGCAGATCTTCAAACCTGGTGGGTATAACCTTTAATTCACTGCTATCCTGGCATCACATCCTGAACCATCTGCCCAAGAATGCAAAGCTGTGCTTGTTTCTGTTGAAGGAAAGTGCCAACAATACATACCATCTCCGACATGTGTGGGGTATCATCAGTGCAACTAGTTTTCAAAGCCCATATGGTGGCATTTACAAATCCGCTCTATCAGCAGTGAGAATGCCACATTTGCTAGAAAATAGGAAATGCCTACATTCAGATGGCACTATTATATTCACACTATATTCTTTATAAAATTAAATCTGGGCAATTAAAATCTGAAATAATAATAACAAAGAGTTGCCCACAAAACAAGATTCAACAGCAGACAGTAATACTGAAAAATATAACAAATTAAAATGCATCAAAAACAATGTAGAAATCAAGATAAAATTAATTTAACATGCAGTTTGTAAGTTGCTACCACAAATAATTTTGTTTTTAATAAAACATTGCTGTTAGATAGAGTTAATCTTGTCTAATATAATTTAACAACTCCAAATACACACAGCCTAGATTTGTCTAGACCAGCAATATCATTCCCAGAGCTGTCTGTGGTATGCAGTAATAAAGATGGGAAGTCCTCAATTGATTTTGTAAAACAAATCCTTCATTCTGTTAGATTAATGGTCAGTTAAGGAGGATTATTGACTGTCAACTGTATAAGCTTGGCCACTGGAAGCTCTAAAAAGACTGCTTGACCAGGAAAGAAAAGACAATTTTGCTGTTCACAAAACACATTGTGTGAGAATATTGCTGCAAGGAGTAACAGGTAAAACTTCACTAAAATTATCTCCTGCAGGTGTTCAGTTGATCTGAAAGTCTTAGAGATAGAATTAAGATAGAAATACAAATTACCAAGGAAGGAGAATTAATTCAATCTTCCAGGTCCATTTCCAGCTCAAGACTGCACACAAACAAATTGAACAAAATATGAAAGATAAGGAACTGGCCATCATTCGACAGCTGATATTACAAAAGAGAGCTGTTTTGGAAGGAAGTTATGAAGTTCATTGATAAAGACGTGTTTGGAGGCTTAGTGCTACTAGAGTCATACAGTCATAGAGATGCACAGCATGGAAACAGACCCTTTGGTCCAACCTCTCCATACCGACCAGATAGCCCAACCCAATCTAGTCCCACCTGCCAACACCCAGCCCATATCCTTCCAAACCCTTCCTATTCATATACCCATCCAAATGCCTCTTAAATGTTGTAATTGTACCAGCCTCCACCACATCCTCTGGCAGCTCATTCCATACACGTACCACCCTCTGAGTGAAAAAGTTGCCCTTAGGTCTCTTTTATATCTTTCCCCTCTCACCCTAAACCTATGCCCTCTAGTTCTGGACTCCCCGACCCCAGGGAAAAGACTTTATCTATTTATCCTATCCATGTCAGCAATTAATGATTTTGCAATAATTATAATGCAAAACTATTAACATGCACTATTAACATTCTTCTAAAACTGTTCGAGAATAGCTTCTTCCCCACTGTTAGTAGACGTATCAAACGTTAATTCAGATCCCTCTCTCTCTTCACTTTCTCTGCGGCTGTAACATTGTATTCTGCACTCTGTTCTGCTGTGCTGATGGACTTTTTATGGGATGATCTGTCTGTAGAGCATGTAAAACAGCAATTTTCAGTGTCTGTCAGTACATGTGACAACAATAAATCAATCAATCAAAACTGTCAACCTTTGGAGTTTATACATATGCAATTAAACACGGAAATCCCACAGTTGCTGAATGATTCTAAGTTCCTTCATAAGGTATGCTATTTAAGTCCTCACATATTGCAACAATCAGAAATCATTGACCTGACAAGATTGTCCCTTATTAAACAGTCATGTCACTGTTTGAAAACCCAAAGAGAAAGATGCACCTTGTTAATAAGTTGAAACTAGACTTTTCATGGCATAATAAACCATAATGATTGCTTCAGGTTATTTGAGTGGAGAGAAATTGCAGAACTCTGAGGTAATGAGGACTCTGGATGAGCTGTAATGATTCACAAAAAGTTAGTATGTATTTACAGTAAGTTATTAGGAAGGCATAAAGAATGTTTCTGTTTATTACAGTGATTATGTATTATATGAGTAGAAGTGTTTTGTTACAGTTGTGCAGAACATGGGTGTAGTTTTGAGCTCCTTATTTAAGAAAATATGTTAAATGCATTTAATGCAATTCAGAGGAGGTTCACACTACTAAGTGTGGAATGGGGTGTGTTGCAATTATAAGAAAAGGTTGGACAGGGTGGGAATAATAAGGTTTAGAACAATGAATTGAAATTCCTGAGGAAATTTCACAGAATGGATGTGGACAGAATGTTTTCCCTTGTAGGAGGGATTAGGATTACTAATTGGACATATTAATTCATAAGTATGTTCTTATGAAAAGCTCCTTTGGCCCAAGACTTTATGTTGTAGGATATCAATTTCTTCATTCTTTCATAATATATTTATGTTATTTCTTTTTATGATAATTCTAATGTACATGTCAAATAATTATTTCCCTTTCTCCAGAATTTATAAACTGTTAAGGATAATCAGTGCCTTTTACTCCTTACCTTGTTGTCTGTGAGAACACTTCAGTATGATTAGTTGCTCACTCAACTTGATAACATTACTGATATTGGTGCCACTCCATTTGGTGATTCAAACTACTATCAGGAAAAGTTAAGTCTATGTCACATACGTCACGAGATTACTATTTTCTTGAAGGTCAGCAGCAAACATCATCAATTGGTTATTGACTGCAACATCTGGGTCACTAAAAATATTTATGCCCTGGTTTCTATCCATAATCTTTGTACATTTTTGGAAGGAGGTGCAGAAAGATATATTCATCCTGAAGACACTTTCTTTCCTTACAAATATAGCGGCATTCAGAACTATCTTACTGTTTTAACTTAACCAATTAAACTTGCAGTGATACAGGTTATTTCCTGATCATTTTTATTTTACGTATACATTTTCCTTACACAATCTTAGCAATTGAGAAACCTATTATCACCATAGCCATAATTTATTTTTAAACTGCCTTATGTTCTCAAAACAGGGACAAATTACAGATCGTGAGGCAAATATGAAAAGGAATTCCGGATCAAAATTTGTGTGGGATGTGCTGCAGAATGGGATATAATGGATCAGAAATGAGTTTTAAGCTCCACACTATTTTCTTTATTTCTGAGTCAAATAATTGTAATGTTTAGGGACTCTCAGTCACTTTACAGTTAAATCAACAAGATTAAAATTGGATATTTCTGGAAGGGAATATTATATTTCTCCAGACATAACAAGAATTTTTGCTAAATTAAAACAGTTTTTTAGCTTAAAGAAAATAATCCGACTTTTCAATTGCAATGGGAATGTGTGACTTTCCAGTATACAAACTTTAACATTGAGGGAATGGGAATGAATGAACTTTGAAGGGTGCAGTGATTAGCCATCAACAAAGCAAGGAGATAAATTTATGATTATGAAGTCCAGGTCTATACATAAAATTGGCTTTAGTATGACAGACAACTTTGATTAGATTACCAGAAAGCTGTGCAATATTGAAAGAAGACTGTAATAAGTGAAAGCAGATGCTTACGTTTAATAGTTCTGCTGCACAAATCACCAGAAAACATAAGTGTGTTTCATTATTTACAGCACTACTGGAAATTTAAGTATCTGGTTTGATGTACTAAAATAGTTGTTTAAAACTGAGCAATTGTGATAAAACTATTTGGTCAATATAAAAGTGTTAAAAATAAAAACAGTGTATGCTTCAGGCTTAGTAAGCCTGACAATGACTCACAGGCACCTCCATTAAAATGGTTCTTTAAGCATTAAAAACAAATTAATTCCTCTTGAAACTAATAGCTAAAAGAAAATGCAGTCATGGACCACTTGATTTTTGAAAGTAATAAACTGATACATTTCACTTCGGTGTGGGAAGCAATGAAAAGGTACTTACAGTGGTTGCTACGTCACAATTAACTGTCTCAAAATTCTGCAGTTGAATGTTTAAGCCCCATCAAGGTCATGATAAGGCCAAAAGTACTGACTTGGACCACATGCCAGTTTCCTAACACTGTTCCTTCTGCCAGCAACTTTAAGAGAAGCAGGGCTACTTGCTTTCACATGCTGGGTATGCAATAATGTCAGGAAGGCCAATTAATAAAGGACAACTGGCCAACTCCAGTTAGCCTTCAGTTTTCGGCACCAGCATATTCCTGTTCAGGTCCCTACTGGTAGAAAAATCTTTGAAAGGTTGGGATGCAGTGCTCTAGACAGCTGTTGTTTTGGGATGGCACAGGTGTAGTCACATGCTTCCCACAAAGGGAATTCTCCCACAGCCTCATGGCTCTTGTATCTGATTTTGTTTAGGCTGGTGAGAGGATGCCTCCACATTATCTTTCCATTAACTTAGCAGCCACTACAGCATGTTGTTTCCCAATGTCCAGGCCTAGTAATTTCATAAGGTGCATCGAACGTTCAGCACCCCTAAACTAAATGACGACTCTAACACTGAACTCAGTAAGGTACCAGTCTCAGACCAAGTATAGTCGGTTCTGGTATAATGCAATAGTCCGGTTCTCATGCAATCTCATGTTATAAGAAAATCGCTCAATAGCCACTTCATGTTTGCAAATAACAGTTTAAATTCTCCAATTGCATTAAAGCCAATTCACATTGGAGCAATGTGTTATAGCAGAACCAACTGTAGAAGTAGTCTACAGAAATCTTAGGAAGAGGAAGTCATCATGTTGAAGTATATCTGAGAAATAAGTGCATAATGTGTATACTTATACCTATAGAAAGTTCAGGGTTTTCCTTGGAATGTTCCTGACACCAAATTTCATTTTGTGTAAGCACAAAACTGTGCTACCTAAAGCAATGTACCAATGAAAGTCATGCATGAAAATAAAAGATAAAAAAAAGCGCATATAGATCAACATAGGAAAGGACAGTTTGAAATGCTGGACCTGACTTGGCAGCCTTCATGTTTGGGACTCATGATTTACACTGTGGTAGTCAACACAGTATTGAACACCACTTGATGTTGATGCCCAAAACATCGACTCATCTGCTCTTCGGATGCTGCCTGACCTGCTGTGCTTTTCCAGTGCCACACTTTTTGACTCTATTGCTGAGGAGTATGGCAGGCTATGCCACAATTGTTGCTGATAAAGACATTGGGCTGAGAGAATGAGGATTCAATGGATTCTGTTTTCTCTGGTCCATTCCTCTTCACCTAGTCTCACACCCTTCCAATAGTCAGCCTCTATTAGTTCGCAACTTCTACCAAGGTACCTAGTCAACGTATATCCTCCTCCTATCTCACCTGCAAGTTACCTTGGGGCAGAAATATGAACAACAGATAGTAACCAATTGACCAGTTAGGCCACAAAAGCTGTTTAGATTTCCAGTTTTCATTATGGGGCTACTAATATCTGTACTGACTGTGAAATTACACAGCATAAATATATATATAAATCAAATTACTGTAGATGCTGGAAATCTAAAATAAATCAAAAAGTTCTTTCGAAACTCAGAAGATCTGACAGCATCTGTGGAAAGAGAAATAGATTTAATGTTTTGAGATTGATGTGAGTCTTTTTCAGAAATATATACAGGTGTTTCCTTACTTTAGTAAATTTGAATGTCCCATTTAAGTTTGATTCGAAGAGATGTTGTGTTAACAATCTATCTATCAATAGACAATTAACTAAGTGTATGACTGCTCTAATCAGAGTGAATATTGTTGAAAAGTTACTGCAGAAGATTTATTTTTAATCTTCTCAAGGTTACTTATTTTCATTTAATTTTGCATTAGAAACAATTTTAAGATAAGTTCAGTTGACACAGCATGGACAAAAGAAAAAAGGAAATTAAAGGAGATTAGAAGTAAAAGCAAAAATGATACTGAAAGCAAGATTGCAATAGCTGAAACCCAGTGGACATGTTGGAGTGGAAGGAGTTGATATTCTCTTGATATATTGGAATAAATCAAGGTAAAATTTGAGGAAAGAAGGGCTGCTGTTAGCTTGAGAGCTCATATTCCATATTTATGTTTTACCAAAAGTGTCTTGCTGCAGGTAGAAAATGGAAAGATACAAATGTGCTGAGGTGGAGTGCATAAAAAGACTGGAAATTAGGTGTGTGAGGTCACAACATGATCAGATAGGGGCAAGGTGAAGTGAGAAGACCTGGGAATTGACCTCAGAGGCAATTTGTTGAGGTAAAGAAAAAGGAAACGAAAGAGATCGATGTTCACCAAAAGATAAAAGAAAATAGGAAGTTGCATGACCTGAATAACAAACTTACAAACCGAATTAGTGCACAATACAATGTTGGACCAGGTTAAGCAGTAATAAAGCTAAAAGAAGCTGCATATGTTCAATTATTTAGTACAGAGAGACTTAATTACCACAAGCTAAAGTATGACAACCACAAGGGAGAACATTCCACACACCAAACTTCCTGCAGGAATATTGTAGGGTCCTGTCAATTGTTTGACTTCATGCAAGCCTGAATAAAAAAGTCTTAGAATGCTTCTCCAGTCCTCCTCCCTATGAACAATCCTGAACAACTACTGAAGCATTTATCTAAGGCAAAAGCTGACAATTCAATACAATGTTTGCCAGGGACTTCATATTCCTTTCTTCCTGAACACATAGCAGGCCAGAGGTATTACAATATAGTATCTGGAGTTGACCTAATCACCTGATAGCAAATTAGAAAGCCCAGCATTACCCTTGCCAATATCAGCACACACTTTGCACATCCCCTACATGACAATTTGTGCAACTATTTTTAAAATAAATTAATATCCTTAATAATTAACATAGCAACAAAGGAATATCATACAATCATATTGACTGTCAGCTTCTATTATTGTTAATAATAATTTCAAGTTAATGCTACTAAAACTTGGACCCACTAAAGAAATTCACTCACAACAGATAGAGAGCCCAAATACCAACTTACCTGCTTTTGAATAGGTGTTATACTCCTTTGTCAGTTACCACCACTGCTGGCCTGAACAGAGAATAAGTGACTGAAAGAATCACAATGTAGAATGCTGGATTTTTAGTCCTGTGGAAATCTGCAATTCCAAATTTTGCTAGCAACCGTTAATCGAGCAAACATTGGATTGGAGCCAGTTACTGAAAATGTAGAGGGATTGTTATTTGAGTATACAATTGTATCAGACATTCAAAGATCATGAATGTGATAGACCATGCTTTTGTTTTGCCAGTGACAAGACAACTTTTGGTCAGAATTCAAATCATGACCACTCTCATTGCTCTCTAGGGATTATGTTCTTGCAATACTGGCTGCACAAACTAGGTAGTTTTTGGTCCCATGTTGTTAAAGTGATTTTGGAAAGGAACTAGCTATTCACTTATATGGACGTTGCCAGGGTTAGAGGATTTGAGCTATAGGGAGAGGCTGAATAGGCTGGGGCTGTTTTCCCTGGAGCGTTGGAGGCTGAGGGGTGACCTTATAGAGGTTTACAAAATTATGAGGGGCATGCATAGGATAAATAGACAAAGTCTTTTCCCTGGGGTCAGGGAGTCCAGAACTAGAGGGCATAGGTTTAGGGTGAGAGGGAAAAGATATAAAAGAGACCTAAGGGGCAACGTTTTCATGCAGAGGGTGGTACGTGCATGGAATGAGCTGCCAGAGGATGTGGTGGAGGCTGGTAAAATTGAATAGGAAGGGTTTGGAGCAATATGAGCTGGGTGCTGGCAGGTGGGATTAGATTGGGTTGGGATATCTGGTCGGCATGGAGGGGTTGGATCGAAGGGTCTGTTTCCATGCTGTACATCTCTATGACTCTATGACTCGGAGTAATTGGTGGTGACCAACTAAATAAAAAAGCGGCAAGTTTCTCCCAATATCAAAATAGGCCTTGCCTAATGTGTTGGTCAATTCTGTCACAAATCTTAACATAGCTGAAAATGTGTTGCTGGAAAAGCGCAGCAGGTCAGGCAGCATCCAAGGAGCAGGAGAATCGACGTTTTGGGCATCAGCCCTTCTTCAGGAATGAGGAAAGTGTGTCCAGCAGGCTAAGATAAAAGCTAGGGAGGAGGGACTTGGGGGAGGGACGTTGGGAATGCGATAGGTGGAAGGAGGTCAAGGTGAGGATGATAGGCTGGAGTGGGGTGGGGGCGGAGAGGTCAGGAAGAAGATTGCAGGTTAGGAAGGCGGTGCTGAGTTCGAGGGATTTGACTGAGACAAGGTGGGGGGAGGGGAAATGAGGAAATTGGAGAAATCTGAGTTCATCCCTTGTGGTTGGAGGGTTCCCAGGCGGAAGATGAGGCGCTCTTCCTCCAACCGTCGTGTTGCTATGGTCTGGCGATGGAGGAGTCCAAGGACCTGCATGTCCTTGGTGGAGTGGGAGGGGGAGTTGAAGTGTTGGGCTACGGGGTGGTTGGTCCGGGTGTCCCAGAGGTATGCTCTGAAATGTTCCGCAAGTAGGTGGCCTGTCTCCCCAATATAGAGGAGGCCACATCGGGTGCAGTGGATGCAATAGATGATGTGTGTGGAGGTGCAGGTGAATTTGTGGCCGATATGGAAGTGTCCATTGGGGCCTTGGAGGGAGGTGAGGGGGGAGGTGTGGGCGCAAGTTTTGCATTTCTTGCGGTTGCAGGGGAAGGTGCCGGGAGTGGAGGTTGCATTGGTGGGGGGTGTGGACCTGACGAGGGAGTCACGGAGGGGGTGGTCTTTTCGGAACGCTGATAGGGGAGGGGAGGGAAATATGTCCCTGGTGGTGGTGTCCGTTTGGAGGTGGCGGAAATGACGGCGGATGATACGCTGGACATGGAGGTTGGTGGGGTGGTAGGTGAGGACTAGTGGGGTTCTGTCCTGGTGGCGGTTGGAGGGGCGGGGCTCAAGGGCGGAGGAGTGGGAAGTGGAAGAGATGCAGTGGAGGGCATCGTCGACTACGTCTGGGGGGAAATTGCGGTCCTTGAAGAAGGAGGCCATCTGGGTGGTACGGTTTTGGAACTGGTCCTCCTGGGAGCAGATGCAGCGGAGACGAAGGAATTGGGAATATGGGATGGCGTTTTTACTGGGGGCAGGGTGGGAGGAGGTGTAGTCTAGGTAGCTGTGGGAGTCGGTCGCTTTATAGTAAATGTCCGGGTCGATTCGGTCGCCAGAGATAGAAATGGAAAGGTCTAGGAAGGGGAGGGAGGAGTCTGAGACGGTCCAGGTGAATTTGAGGTCGGGGTGGAAGGTGTTGGTAAAGTGGATGAACTGTTCAACCTCCTCGTGGGAGCACGAGGCAGCGCCGATACAGTCATCGATGTAGCAGAGAAAAGGGTGAGGCGTGGGGCCAGTGTAGCTGCAGAAGATGGACTGTTCCACATATCCTGCGAAGAGGCAGGCATAGCTCGGGCCCATGCGGGTGGCCATGGCTACTCCTTTGGCTTGGAGGAAGTGGGAGGATTGGAAAGAGAAGTTGTTCAGGGTGAGGACCAGTTCAGTCAGTCGAAGGAGGGTGTCGGTGGAAGGGTACTGGTTGGTACGGCGGGAAAGGAAGAAGCGGAGGGCTTTTAGTCCTTCGTGATGGGGGATGGAGGTGTACAGGGGCTGGATGTCCATGGTGAAGATAAGGCATTGGGGACCGGGGAAACGAAAATCATGGAGGAGGTGGAGGGCGTGGGTGGTTTCCCAAACGTAGGTGGGGAGTTCTTGGACTAAGGGGGTCAAGACCGTGTCGAGATATGCAGAGATGAGTTCGGTGGGGCAGGAGCAGGCTGAGACAATGGGTCGGCCGGGGCACTCAGGTTTGTGGATTTTGGGCAGGAGATAGAAACGGGCGGTGCGGGGTTGTGGGACTATGAGGTTGGAGGCGGTGGATGGGAGATCCCCTGAGGTGATGAGGTTATGGATGGTCTGGGAGATGATGGCTTGGTGGTGGGAGGTGGGGTCATGGTCAAGGGGGCACTTCCCGCTCCTCCGCCCTTGAGCCCCGCCCCTCCAACCGCCACCAGGACAGAACCCTGTCGGCACGGTGGGCGGCACTGCTGCCTCACAGCGCCAGAGACCTGGGTTCAATTCCCGCCTCAGGCGACTGACTGTGTGGAGTTTGCACATTCTCCCCGTGTCTGTGTGGGTTTCCTCCGGGTGCTCCGGTTTCCTCCCACAGTCCAAAGATGTGCAGGTCAGGTGAATTGGCCATGATAAATTGTCCGTAGTGTTAGGTAAGGGGTAGATGTAGGGGTATGGGTGGGTTGCGCTTCGGCGGGGCGGTGTGGACTTGTTGGGCCAAAGGGCCTGTTTCCACACTGTAAGTAATCTAATCTAATCTAATCTAAACCCCACTGGTCCTCACCTACCACCCCACCAACCTCCATGTCCAACGTATCATCCGCCGTCATTTCCGCCACCTCCAAATGGACACCACCACCAGGGACATATTTCCCTCCCCTCCCCTATCAGCGTTCTGAAAAGACCACTCCCTCTGCAACTCCCTCGTCAGGTCCACACCCCCCACCAACCCAACCTCCACTCCCGGCACCTTCCCCTGCAACCGCAAGAAATGCAAAACTTGCGCCCACACCTCCCCCCTTACCTCCCTCCAAGGCCCCAAGGGACACTTCCATATCGGCCACAAATTCACCTGCACCTCCACACACATCACCTATTGCATCCACTGCACCCGATGTGGCCTCCTCTATATTGGGGAGACAGGCCGCCTACTTGCGGAACATTTCAGAGCATACCTCTGGGACACCCGGACCAACCACCCCGTAGCCCAACACTTCAACTCCCCCTCCCACTCCACCAAGGACATGCAGGTCCTTGGACTCCTCCATCGCCAGACCATGGCAACACGACGGTTGGAGGAAGAGCGCTTCATCTTCCGCCTGGGAACCCTCCAACCACAAGGGATGAACTCAGATTTCTCCAGTTTACTCATTTTCCCTCCCCCCACCTTGTCTCAGTCAAATCCCTCGAACTCAGCACCGCCTTCCTAACCTGCAATCTTCTTCCTGACCTCTCCGCCCCCACCCCACTCCAGCCTATCACCCTCACCTTGACCTACTGCCACCTATCGCATTCCCAACGCCCCTCCCCCAAGTCCCTCCTCCCTAGCTTTTATCTTAGCCTGCTGGACACACTTTCCTCATTCCTGAAGAAGGGCTGATGCCCAAAACGTCGATTCTCCTGTTCCTTGGATGCTGCCTGACCTGCTGCGCTTTTCCAGCAACACATTTTCAGCTCTGATCTCCAGCAGCTGCATTCCTCACTTTCTCCACAAATCTTAACATAGCCTCTCATTCGCAAGGGAATTGAGTTTAAAAGCTGCAAGATTGCACTGGTTCGACCGCACATTGAATTTTGTGTTCAGTCTGGTCGTCTCATTATAGGAATGATCTGTAAGCTTTAGAGAGGGTGCAGAGGAGATTTACCAGGATGCTCCCTGGTCTGGTGGCAGGTCTTATGAAGAAAGGTTGAGAGAGCTAGGGCTTTTCTCTTTGGAGCGACTTAATTGAAGTGTACAAGATGATGATAGGCATAGATAGAGTAGAGAGCCAGAGACTTTGCCCCAGGGCAAAAATGGCTATCACGTGGGGCATAATTTTAAGGTGATTAGAGGAAAGTTTTGGGGATATGTCAGAGATCGGTTCTTCAGAGAAAATGGTGGGTGTATGGAATGCACTGCCGGCAGTGGTAGTAGTGTCAGATACACTAGGGACATTTTAATGACTCTTAGATAGGCATGTGCATGATAGTAAAATGAAGGCTTTGTAGATTAGTTTAATCTTAGAGTAGGATAAAAAGTCAGCATAACATCGAGGGTCAAAGGGCCTATGCTGTGCTATACTGTTCTATGTTCGATGTTCCATGTTCCATGTTCTATGTTCACAGCCTACACTGTTCAAGCTCCAGTTAGATTCCACTTCTGGCTTCTATTTCACAAATCTGGGGAGTCATAAGGAAAATCATCTCCAAAACTGAAGTAAGGCTGGCAGTCTCTCTCTCTCCTTCTCTTGGTTGAAGTATTTGAGAACCTGATAATACTTGTATATCTCAGAATTTTGACTGTCCTGTGAAGCTGAAATGTGTCCACTTAACAAAGGTTTGGGCCCAATTGGTTTCTCTCTGAAGATTTATTTTTCCCGAAGGACTTTATACTTAAGAATATGGACCTACGTACCTCTGTGCCTAAGATAGCACAATAACTGTCAAATTCTAATTTTAAGTGCCAGTAAATTGCTTTCATCCAGAAATCTGGTGGGTCATGACAATTCCACATTTCTGTATATTTTTTTCAGATCATTAGCCAAGAACAGTCTTTTTGTCCATTTTAAAAGATCAGTTCCACTAACTATCAGCTTTTCACGTGTGTGTGCGTGCATGTGCGTGTTTGTGCGTGTGTGTGTGTGTGGGGGTGTGTGTGTGGGGGTGTGTGTGTGTGTGTGGGTGGGTGTGTGTGCGTGTGTGTGTATGCGTGCATGTGTGTGTGTGAGCGTGTGTGTGGGTGTGTGTGTGTGTGTGGGTGTGTGTGTGAGTGTGTGTTGTGTGTGCGTGTGCGTGTGTGCGCGTGTGGGTGTGTGTGAGTGCGTGTGTGTGGGTGTGTGTGTGTGTGTGTGGGTGTGTGTGTGTGTGCGTGTGTGTGCGTGTGGGTGTGTGTGAGTGCGTGTGTGTGTGTGTGAGTGTGTGTTGTGTGTGTGTGTGTGCGCATGTGTGTGCGTGTGTGTTGGTGTGTATGTGTGTCTGTGCATGTGTCTGTGCATGTGTGTGTGGGGGTGTGTGTGTGTGTGCGTGTGTGAGTGTGTGTGAGTGGGTGTGTGTGTGCGTGTGTGTGAGCATGTGTGTGTGTGTGTGCGCGTGCATGTGTGTGTGCGTGTATGAGTGTGTGTGCGCATGTGTGTGTGTGTGCATGCATGTCTGTGTGTGTGCGTGCGTGCGTGCATGCATGTGGGTGTGTGTATGTGTGTGTGTGTGTGTGTGTGTGGGTGTGTATGCGTGCGTGCGTGTGTGGGGGTGTGTGTGTATGTTGGTGCATGTGTTTGTGTCTGGGTATGTTTTTGTTTGTCTTTGTTTTGGGATTGAAACTGGCTGTTGATCTAATTCCGGATTATTGCATATATTTTAACCAGTTTTATCACTGTTTTCAGAGTAAGTTTTATTTTATAACAAATGGATTTCTGTTACTAAATCAAAAAATCTGATCAAAGTCCCTTGTTGTCTGTGCTTTGGACACTTTGACCAGTTTATGTGTTAAAAACACTTCACCCAAGTGCCCTTATCAGCAAGGTGGACAAAGGAACACAGAATTCAGCTTGCAGTTCAATTCAATTTTATTAACAAAATGTTCTTTATTAAAACACAATGTGAACATTTCCCAGATTCCCACAATATTGTCTCTCTATCTAGCTCTCTCTGTCAGAGAAAGAATATTGCCCACATGTTCGAATCTCCTTCCTCTTTAATATAGGACTTGTTTTCTTTCATGAAGGTGGATCTCACAGGTCAGCACAGATATTCTCCTGGATCTTCTTGGGTTGCTGCATGGTCTTCCACCATTCGTTTTGCCATGAATTGTCCTTCTGAACCTTCTGAAGGGGTCACGTCCAGTTATGTGTTCTTATCCCCCCCCTCACCCTGAACTCCCAGAATTTCTGTGGCCTTTGGCCAAGGGGTCACGAACTGGGTTGAAATTATCTAATGTGGTCACGGCAACACCCTTCACTGTTATAAAGCCAGGAAGTGTAAAGTGTACATACTCAGGCTGTTGAGATGCCAGAACATCTGATTGATCTTTCTCCAATATACAACCCTCAGACTGATTGTAACTGGCTCCCCTTGAACCTTTGTAACCTCTTTGATCTTGGTTTCCACTGTTCTCTGCAGCTAATAGCTGCTGGCTGCTGTTAAATTAAATTTGGCAAATTTTCTGTTAGAATCTGTTAAAATGTCATATTTTGGTGACTTGACCATACCCTTTTATCTTGGATGGCCACACAAAGGGAAACAAATAATCATTTTGATGATTCAATTTAATTCCCATCGTAGTCATAACAAAAGTAAGACATCAACACATATTACATCCATTGGCATCAATTTGATTTTGTCTTATACTGGGATGTAAAGATCTCCAGATCTCTCATAGTGTAAACCTCTCTTGTTCATTATAAGTGTTCCATTTATTTCTGAAACATAAACATTATGCCCATCCATGGATAAACTTGCAACTTGGCAGGGAAGACGAGAATGAGAGAAATGCCAACACGCACCAGCTGATTTTCTTCGTGAAAAGAACATTTCAAGTGCAACTTGGAGCCCAGACCAAAGCAGCCATCATTTCGGGGTACATTTTCAGCAACTACAAGACTAGATAACTATAAGGACTAGGAACCGGAGTAGGCTACTTGGTCTTTGAGTCAGCTCAACCATTCAATATGATAATGGCTGATACAGTCCTCACGTCCACTTTCCTGCCCTTTCCCCCAATGCTTTATTCTCCTACTCATCAAGAATCTATCTATCTCAGCTTTAAATATACACAAGCACTCTCTGCATTCACCTCCCCCCACTCCCCCGCCCCCACCCCCCCACCAACCGCTGCTCTCTATAGCAAGGAGCTCCAGAGACTCACAACCCTCGGAGAGAAATTCCTCCTCATCTCAGTCTTAAATTCGCACTCCTTAATTCTGAGACAATGCCCCACTCTTAATCGAGGGAAAATAAATGATGCTGCCTGGTTAAACGCCCATGAAGCTGACTGAGATCCAATGATGGATGAGAGAGTATTGGTTTGATCTCTGTGAACGTATCCTGAAGTGTGCTTAAAATGCTCATCCACATGGAATGTTTGTTGGACTTAGAGGGGCAGCATGGTGGCTCAGTGGTTAGCACTGTTGCCTCACAGTGCCAAGGTCTCAGGTTCAATTCCAGCCTTGGGTGGCTGTTGTGTGGAATTTGCACATTCTCCCTGTGTCTGCATGGGTTTCCTCCGGGTGCTCCAGTTTCCTGCCACATTCCAAAGATGTGCAGGTCAGGTGAATTGGCCTTGCTAAGTTGTCTATAGTTGTTAGATGCATTAGTTGAGGGGGGGTGGGGTTACTCTTCAGAGGGTCAGTGTGGACTTGTAGGGCTGAAGGGCCTGTTTTCACTCTGTAGGGAACCTAATCTAATGTGATGGGTCCCTTATCACCAACTCTACTCTCCTACATTCTACTGCAGACTTCCAGAGGCAGAATATTTTTCAGTGCTTTTGGAATTGTTTAATAGACAATATGCAATCAGTGAAGAAGTGTTGTTTTTTTTTTAACCAACTATCTAACAATGAACTAAATGCAGACCATGCAAGACAGTGGCACAGATTTTTTTGGTCAGTGTTAGAATTTGTATTTCCGATCCTGACCACAGAATGAGAAAAGATGTCGATCAGTTTTGCCTGCGTGCTTCCTGGCCAGCAATCTCCTGTTTCAAAACAGCAAGACCAATCCATGAGTGCTCGCAGCCAGGTATGGAGACTATCTGTGTGGAAACCACACCCCTTTTTCTTGTAAGTTTGTCTTATTTTGCAATTTACATACCCAACAGTCACTGAGAAAACATTACTATGGAAGGAATGTGTAGGGGTAGGGTGCCAAGTGGGTGAAAGTTTAAGATGGTATCTGTTTGTAGAGGAGTAAGGTGCAGGAGGTGAGGGGAGATAGGTAGGTGAGCTTGAGAGCCTGGGGTAGGTTGAGGCTTATGTCAGTGACAGGAGTGGGGTTTTGGCTGTTGCAGAAACAGCAGGAGAGGGCAAAGTTCATGGTGTGGGAGTTTGTCAGGTCAGAGGGTGTCAGAGATGGGAGGAGGTGTTTGTCAGGGATTAGGTTTAATGGTCACCATGGGTTAGAGTAGGTTTTTAATCCTCTCAGCTTTCCTGGGCTCCTGCTAACTTTAGATAAGTCAGAACCCTTTGAAATGACCAACACCAAGGTCTTTTCTCAGAAACTTTCAAATCTCAGGTGATTGGTCCCAAGGAAATTTTAATTTCTCGGATAAATCCCGTGAAAACAGCTGCATTAGGATTCCCGCACGGTTCTGATATACACTCCAGGCTGCTACAATTATTTCCACACTGGAACTTCAGGGCCATTGCATTACTCAGCAAAAACAATTGTAAAGCATCTGGTACTGATGGATTGTCAGGATTCTATATATGTGAGATACTTGTCTGCATTATCAACTGTTCTTGCTTATCATTGACATATGGAGGAAAGGAGAGAAACTCCAGGAACTGAAATATACCCCAATCATTACCAAGTATAGGACTAAAGATGACAAGAAGATTGCAACACTGCTTCAAGATTTCATTGTATCTGGAAAGCTTTCTGGATAGTTCTGTTGTTTTCATGAGATTACCATAACGGACTCGTCTTCTCAATCTTCCGCCTCATCCGAGATGGAACAATCTTCTCAATTCAGAGGGATCAAGGCCAAGGTCACCTCCTGCCCAGTGGAAAGGAGGAGGCAAAAAAGTTTCTTTCTATTCCTTTCTGCCTATAAGCAGTGGAGGAGACACAGTCAGAGAACATGAGCTTGAGGGAATGAGAGATACAAGGTCACCATACACATTACTGTGCACTGGAAATGACACTGATAGATTTCTGGAGGTCATCCAGACAGGGAGATTGTGGGACCAACATCCACCCACCATAGGCCAAAAGACCATCAATAATACTGATGGGATGGCATTTTTCAAAATACTGTCACAGGATAACGTTATTGGGCACACAATTTGATCACTCTCTCCATGCAGAAAATACAAATCTGCAGACATCTTTTATCACACAACTAAGCCTCATGAAATTCCTGAAGGCTTAGAACATCTCAACTTCTGGAAGAAATGTTTTGTCCTCCTTATTTGGGCTGTTGATGAGGATTTTTGATGTGATGTCAGTGGTAATCTGGTGTTTCTCTTGGCTATGTTCTGTGACTGTACCATACAACACCAGCTGTAATCAAAAACTCTGCCTTTTAGGAGGCAATTTTGCAAGCTCCTTTACATTTAACAAGGTCATAAATGTTTAGGAGTGAGTTTCAATTTGATCAGTAGGCCTGAGTAGTCAGACAAGTTCTCATAAACTTAAGTTAATGTGAGTGCCTCTTTTCAGTGATGATATATCTTTGTTCTACATCAGTAAGACCTTTGCAAGCAAAATAAACTGGTTAACTAATCTTCTTAGATGGATTCTGAAATAAGATTGCAAATCTCTGGACTATTTTTCTCACCAGTATATTTGGAAGGATAAGATCAAAGAGCAAGGATCTTGGATGAAATAAATATCTCTTTGATTCAATCAAATGAGTACTGTTGATATTCAGCCCAGCACCATGCCTGAGTTTGCATTAAAAGCTACCGAGGGGTTCACTAAGATGGACTAATTGTCCCACACGGTTTACTGTTCACAAACTGTTAGGCTCTGAAATATTCCTGGGTGATGGAAATGTCCTGATGGCTTGGTCTTCTGCAAGACCGACACAACTCCAGTGATATGAATAACATGACCACAAACTGTAATCAAACAGAAGTATAGCACTGCATTATTGGAGACCTGAAATAATTACAGGAGTGCCAAAGAATATCACCAGACCTGTCAGCAACTGTAGAGAGAGAAACAGTTAACATTTTAAGTCTAATATGACTTCTTCAGAACTGAACACCTTGAGAAAAATGATGGTCTTTATGCTGTTAACAACGGGGAAGGAGGAGGGAGTGGAATAGATGGTGAGGGTGTCAAGAACAAATGGCAATGGAATGTTAATGGTAGTAGTAGAAGTGATATCAAAATGCAGAATAGGTAAGAATTATAGGCGTCATTAGCAGAAAATAGAGCAAGCCCATGCAAGCGGGATAGTTGGGATGGGGTGAGGGGTGTAATCAAAATGAAGACTACTTTGTGTGGTTGAAAGTTGTTGAACTCAGTGTTGAGTCGTCAGGCTTTCTAATACTCAAGTGGATACTCCTCCAGCATCGCCGGAACACGACAGCCAGCCTAGAAATGCTAGCATGAGAACAAGATGAAATGGCAAATGACGGGAAGTTATGGAGTCTTTCTTATAGACAGAGCAGAAGTGTTCTGCAAAGCAGCCTCCAATCTGCACTTGATCTTGCCAGTGTAGAGGGACTGCCTTGTGAAGCGATTACAGGAGATTAAATTGAAAGAAGTACATGTAAAACACTTCTACAACTGGAGGTGAGCTTGGACACTAAAGAGGGAGGAGATTAAAGGAACAATGTTACATTCAGAGGATGAAGGAGCGCTAGGAATGATGGGGGAGTGGACCAGGGTATCATGAAACGAACAGTTCTTGCAGCATGTCAACAAGGGAGGATGTGCTTGGTTGAGGAATTCTGCTGAAGATGGTCAATGACTACTTGAATGTAGAGGCTGATAGGACGGCAGGTGAGGACAAGGGAAACCTGAGTGTCATTCAGGATTTGACAGAAGTAGGGGTGGTGGAGGGAAGAAACGTGGTAATTCAATTGGATACAGTTGAGGGCCTTGTGGTCCTCAATCAGATTGGGGTGGCAGGGGAGACGAAAAGGAGGAGAAATCCTCAGATGAGGAGAAAGGGATGACATTTTGCAACCACCCTGTGGGAGTTGGCATGTAAAGAACAGAACCAAAAAAGGCAGACAAAGTTAGAGGATGGAATGGAATGTTCACAGGAAGAAGAGTATGAGCCAAGTGGAGTCAAACTAATTGTGGAATCAGTGGCTTGCAATGGAACACTTCCTTTATAGACCTGTTTAGGTTCTTCAGCACTTTATAGTTTTAATTCAAAAAATGTCAGTGTTGGCCCCTTGTGAATTCACAGTTGTCACCATGTGTCAACCCAGCACATTCCAACTTTCTCATGATGTGGAGATGCTGGAGTTTGACTGGGGTGGACAAGGTCAAAAATCAAATCACACCAGATTATAGTCCAACAGATTTATTTAAAAATGCAAGCTTTTGGAGCTCAGCTCCTTCCTCAGATGTGGTATGTGCCTGAGGAAGGAGCTGAGCTTAAAAGCTTGCATTTTCAAATAAACCTGTTGGACTATAACCTGGGTCATTTGATTGTTAACTTTTCCTCATCCAGTTATTATGTTAGGATTGATGGATTCATGGAGGAGGATGTATGTGTTCCATACCTTTACATATAGA
Source organism: Chiloscyllium punctatum (assembly GCF_047496795.1). Taxonomy (NCBI): domain Eukaryota; kingdom Metazoa; phylum Chordata; class Chondrichthyes; order Orectolobiformes; family Hemiscylliidae; genus Chiloscyllium; species Chiloscyllium punctatum. The sequence continues at coordinate 47,916,830 of NC_092743.1, read as the reverse complement.
ATCATAGAGATGTACAGCATGGAAACAGACCCTTCGGTCCAACCCATCTATGCCGACCAGGTATCCCAAACCTGCCAGCACCCGGCCCATATCCCTCCAAACCCTTCCTATTCTTATGCTCATCCAAATTCCTCTTAAATGTTGCAATTGTACCAGCCTCCACCACTTCCTCTGGCAGCTCATTCCATACACGTAACACCCACTGCGTGAAAACGTTGCCCCTTAGGTCTCTTTTATATCTTTCCCCTCTCACCCTAAACCTATGCCCTCTAGTTCTGAACTCCCCGCACCCCAGAGAAAAGACTTTGCCTATTTTCCCTATCCATGCCCCTCATAATTTTGCAAACCTCTATAAGGTCACCCCTCAGCTTCCGATGCTCCAGGGAAAACAGCCCCAGCCTGTTCAGCCTCTCCCTGTAGCTCAAATCCTCCAACCCTGGCAACATCCCTTGTAAATCTTTTCTGAACCCTTTCAAGTTTCATAACATCTTTCTGATAGAAAGGAGACCAGAATTGCACACAATATTCCATCAGTGACCTAACCAATGTCCTGTACAGCCGCAACATGACCTCCCAACTCCTGTACTCAATACTCTGACCAATAAAGGAAAGCATACCAAACACCTTCCTCACTATCCTATCTACTTGACACTCCACTTTCAAGGAGCTATGAACCTGCATTCCAAGGTCTCTTTGTTCAGCAACACTCCCGAGGACCTTACCATTAAGTGTATAAGTCCTGCTAAGATTTGCTTTCCCAAAATGCAGCACCTCGCATTTATCTGAATTAAACTCCATCTGCGACTTCTCAGCCCATTGGCCCATCTGGTCCAGATCCTGCTGCAATCTGAGGTAACCCTCTTCGCTGTCCACTACACCTCCAATTTTGGTGTCACCTGCAAACTTACTAACTGTACCTCTTATGCTTGCATCCAAATCATTTATGTAAATGACAAAAAGTAGAGGACCCAGCACCGATCCTTGTGGCACTCCACTGGTCACAGGCCTCCAGTCTGAAAAACAGCCCTCCAACACCACCCTTTGTCTTCTACCTTTGAGCCAGTTCTGTATCCAAATGGCTAGTTCTCCCTGTATTCCGTGAGATCTAACCTTGCTAACCAGACTCCCATGGGGAACCTTGTCGAACACCTTACTGAAGTCCATATCGATCACACCTACCGCTCTGCCCTCATCAATCCTCTTTGTTACTTCCTCAAAAGACTCAATCAAGTTTGTGAGACATGATTTCCCACGCACAAAGCCATGTTGACTATCCCGATCAGTCCTTGCCTTTCCAAATACATGTACAACCTGTCCCTCAGGATTCCCTCCAACAACTTGCCCACCACCGAGGTCAGGCTCACCTGTCTATAGTTCCCTGGCTTGTCCTTACCACCCTTCTTAAACATCACGTTTGCCAACCTCCAGTCTTCCGGCACCTCCCCTGTGACTATCAATGATACAAATATCTCAGCCAGAGGCCCAGCAATCACTTCTCTAGCTTCCCACAGAGTTCTCGGGTACACCTGATCAGGTCCTGGGGATTTATCAACCGTTACCCATTTCAAGACATCCAGCACTTCCTCCTCTGTAATCTGGACATTTTGCAAGATGTCACCATCTATTTCCCCACAGTCTATATCTTCCATATCCTTTTCCACAGTAAATACTGATGCAAAGTACTCATTTAGTATCTCCCCCATTTTCTGCAGCTCCACACAAAGGCTGCCTTGCTGATCTTTGAGGGGCCCTATTCTCTCCCTAGTTACCCTTTTGTCCTTCATGTATTTTTAAAAACTCTTTGGATTCTCCTTAATTCCATTTGCCAAAGCTCTCTCATGTCCCCTTTTTGCCCTCCTGATTTCCCTCTTAAGTATACTCCTACTTTCTTTATACTCTTCTAAGGATTCACTCAATCGATCCTGTCTATACCTTACATATGCTTCCTTCTTTTTCTTAACCAAACCCTCAATTTCTTTAGTCATCCAGCATTCCCTATACCTACCAGCCTTGCTTTTCACCCAAACAGGAATATACTTTCTCTGGATTCTCGTTATCTCATTTCTGAAGGCTTCCCATTTTCCAGCTATTCCTTTACCTGCGAACAACTGCCCCCAATCAGCTTTCGAAAGTTCTTGCCTAATACCATCAAAATTGGCCTTTCTCCAATTTAGAACTTCAACTTTTAGATCTGGTCTATCTTTTTCCATCACTATTTTAAATCTAATATAATTATGGTTGCTGGCCCCAAAATGATCTCCCACAGACACCTCAGTCACCTGCCCTGCCTTATTTCCCAAGAGTAGGTCAAGTTTTGCACTTTCTCTAGTAGGTACATACACATACTGAATCAGAAAATTGTCTTGTACACACTTAACAAGTTCCACTCCATCTGAACCCTTAACACTATGGCAGACCCAGTCTATGTTTGGAAAGTTAAAATCCCCGACCATAACCACCCTATTATCCTTACAGATATTTGAGATCTCCTTACAAATTTGTTTCTCAATTTCACTCTGACTGTTCGGGGGTCTATAATACAATCCCAATAAGGTTATCATCCCTTTCTTATTTCTCAGTTCCACACAAATAACTTCCCTGGATGTATTTCCAGGAATATCCTCCCTCAGCACAGCTGTAATGCTATCGCTTGTCAAAAATGCCATTCCCCCTCCTCTCTTGCCTCCCTTTCCATCCTTCTTGTAGCATTTGTATCCTGGAACATTAAGCTGCCAGTTCTGCCCATCCCTGAGCTGAAAATATGTTGCTGGAAAAGCGCAGCAGGTCAGGTAGCATTCAAGGAACAGGAGAATCGATGTTTCAGACATAAGCCCTTCTTCAGGGCTTCTGCGCTTTTCCAGCAACACATTTTCAGCTCTGATCTCCAGCATCTGCAGTCCTCACTTTCTCCTGCCCATCCCTGAGCCATGTTTCTGTAATTGCTATGATATCCCAGTCCCATGTTCCTAACAATGCCCTGAGTTTATCTGCCTTCCCTGTTAGGCCCCTTGCATTGAAATAAATGCTGTTTAATTTATTAGTCCTACCTTGTCCCTGCCTGTCCTGACTGTTTGACTCACATCTGTTCTCAGCTGTCTCAGATTGATCTCTTTCCTCACTATGTCCCTGGGTCCTGGTACCACCACCACCACTTCCGGCAACCAACACCCCCCCCCCCAAACCTTACTAGTTTAAATCCTCCCGAGCAGCTCTGGCAAATCTCCCTGCCAGTATATTAGTCCCCTTCCAATTTAGGTGTAATGCCTCCTTCTTGTACAGGTCACTTCTATCCCCCAAAAGAGATTCCAATGATCCAAAAATGTGAATCCTTCTCCCATACACCAGCTCCTCAGCCATGCATTCATCTGCTCTATCCTCCTATTCCTGCCCTCACTAGCTTGTAACACCGGGAGTAATACAGAAGTAATACAGATATTACTACTCTCAAGGACCTCCTTTTTAAATTCCTGCCTCACTCTCTGCAATCTCCCTTCAGAATCTCAACCTTTTCCCTTCCAATGTCGTTGGCTCCAATGTGGACAATGATCTCTTGCTGGCCCCTCTCCCCCTTGAGAACACTCTGCACCCTCTCTGAGACATCCTTGATCCTGGCACCAGGGAAGCAACACACCATTCTGCTTTTTCGCTGCTGGCCACAGAAATGTCTGTCTGTACCTCGGACTAGAGAATCCCTTAACACAATTGATCTCTTGGAACCTGATGTACCCTTTGTTGCATTAGAGCCAGTTTCAATACCACAAACTTGGCTGTTCATGCTACATTCCCCTGAGAATCCATCACCCCCTACATTTTCCAAAACAGCATACCTGTTTGAAATGGGTATCTCCACAAAAGATGCCTGTAGTAGCTGCCTACCTCTCTTACCTTTCCTGGAGTTAACCCATCTATGTGACTGTATCTGAGACTTTCCCCCCTTCCTCTCACTGCCATCCATCACATACTGTTGCTGTTGCAAATTCCTCATTGCTACTAACTGTCTCTCCAAACAATTCATTCGAACTGATAAGATTCGCATCCAACAGCATTTATGGCAGAAATAATCTGCAGTAACCCTTATACTCTCTTTAAACCCCCACATCTGACAAGAAGTACATATCACTCTACTAAAGGCCATTTTTGCTCTTTCACAATCTACAGACCCAGAAATTAACCCCGGCTTATTCCTCTACAAATACTGCCCCAGGTTAAATTAATAGTTATGGTTTTTATTTTAAGTTTAATCAAGAGACGTATCTCAAAAACATATAATCAAGAAAGAACCCAGTCTGAAGATTCTCTGTAGGCCACACTTAAAAACAACAATTAACTTATCTGATTCTGTAATGTGAACTTCGCCCAAACGGTTCCTCCAAGATCAGTTGTGAATTTCACTGTTTGTTAATTTTCCCAGACACACTCCGATGTCCGGCGATACATGAATTCAAACAGCAAAGGCAGTAACTGTGCAGGTTCTCTCTCTCTCTCTCTCTCTCTCCTGCAATGACCTCACCTGTTGACCATTTGTTGGAAAAATCTGGGAGTGAACATGATGTCAAAGGATAAGTAGTAAAAACAAAAATCAGCTGACCACATTTGGTAATATATTATTGTTGACTGGAGTCCTTACAGAGAATGGAAAGTAAAGAATACTCAGAGTGCACCCACAGAAAGTGCACAATGAAACAGGTAACATTGATGCCATTAGGAACCACTGATGGGAGCTCAGCCTAATAGCAATACAAAGGGCTATGAGTTGCAAGACAGAGATATTTCGACAATTGACAGCATACAGGATGATTTTTTTCTTGAGTGATATATAGGCCTTCACATCTAGTGATTCTGAATATTTGTTAGAGATTATGACTAGTAGCTCGGTAATGAATATTGATTCTGTTTTTGTCTAATTTTCAAACTCGCCTGCAGATCACAGGAACCTCATGGGACTTGGTCCTGAAGTTTATTTCCCTGATGATGGGGTTCAAAAGATGTTGTTGTCTACAGAAATTAACCCTCACACTGAAGTAAATACGCAATTATGTGCAGAAAGTGAAATTCCTCACCAAGGGTGAGTATGAATCTTTTCATCCCTTGATCGCCAGAATTGCTTTGAGCTTGTTCTTTGTTATACACAAATAATTTCCCAGAAATAAGAGGGAAGCAAGAATATATCGGGAATCAGGAATTGAATAGAAACAGTATTAAATGAGGTGCTGGACTGAATATCAACAGTACTCACTTGACTGAATCAAAGATACATTCACTTTATCTCTGGTCTTTGTTCATTGTCCTTATCCTTCCAAAAAGATAGTGAGAAAAGTATTCCACAGATCTGTAATCCTATTTCATATTCCATCTAAAATATTAGTCAACCAATTTATATTGTTCACAAGCATTTTACTGATACAGAACATATATACATCATATATTTTTAAAATATTGTGCTGAAAAGTGAAGACTGATAGGTCCCTTGAGCCCAGGGTAGGGTACGAAAGGAGGTATCTATGGAAAGAGTGGATGCATTAGATTCAATGCCTTCTTGTACAAAAGAGGCCACATTGTGGTCACTGTTAGGGTGTCTGTAGACTACTTCTACTAACAATGTCTTTCCCCAGGTATTCTTCATCTCCACCACCTTCATCATCCGCCATCTACAAACGGACCTCACCACCAGAGATATATTTCCCTCCCTACCACTATCCGCTTTCCATAAAGGCTGTTCCCTCTGCGACTACCTCATCAGGTCCACACCCCCCAACAAACCACGCTCCCCTCCTGACACCTTCCCCTGCTACTGCAGGAATTGCAAAACCTGCACCCACACCTCCTCCCTCACCTCCATCCAAGGCCACAAAGGAGTCTTCCACATCCATCAAAGTTTCACCTGCACTTCCACACACATCATTTACTGTATCCGTTGCTCCCGATGCAGTCTCCTCTATACTGGGGAGAAAGGATGCCTACTCGCAGAGTGCTTCAGAGAACATCTCTGGGACATCCGCACCAATCAATCCCACTGCCCTGTGGCCGAACATTTCAACTCCCCCTTCCACTCTGCTAACAACATGCAGGTCCTGGGCCTCCTCCATCACCACTCCCTTACCACCCGACACCTGGAGGAAGAACACCTCATCTTCTGCCTCAGGACCCTTCAGCTCCATGACATCAATGTGGACTTCACCAGTTTCCTCATTCAACCTCCTCCCACCTTACCCCAGTTCCAACCTTTCAGCTCAGCACCGTCCTCATGACCTGTCCCATCTGTCCATTTCCTTCCCACCTGTCCGCTCCACCCTCCTCTCCGACCTATCACCTTTACCCTCACCTATTGCACTCCTAGCTACCTTCTCCCCAGCCCCACCCCCTCCAATTTATCTCTCCACCCCCAAGGCTCCCAGCCTCATTCCTGGTGAAGGGCTTTTGCCCGAAACATCGATTTTCCTGCTCCTCGGAGGCTGCCTGACCTGCTGTACTTTTCTGGCTCCACACTCTTGACTCTATTCTCCAGCATCTGCTGTCCTCACTTTCACCTATTCTTCATCTCCACTCAAACCAAATACATATCCTGGCTTTCTGAAAAACATCATCTGTTATTTACTGCACCAATGCCATCTTTATTTAACAGTTCTACCCTTCCACGTTTACCTAGCTTCCTGTTCTTGTTGAATATCGCATGTTTTTAAATGTTCAGGACTCGATCCTTATCATCATGCAACCAAATCTCTGTGGAGGATCTTAGATCTTATTTATTTACTTCAGCAATCACTATCAATTTGTTCACTTTCCTTTAAATGACATACACATTCAGACACAGAACTTTCAGCTTTGGCTTTGTTATCTTTGCAATATGCGGTCTCGACTGTGGGTTTGTTGTCTCAAAATCCTCACCCTCATTCCACATAATATTTTGTTCCACTATTTAGACTCTATCACCTGATTTTTGACATCTACCCAAGCCTGGATCCTCATCTGATCATTTAGTTTAAACTTCTCTTTACTTCCATAGTTAAATGTCTTACCTGAACACTTATCCCCACACAGTTCATATGCAGATGATCCCAACTGTATAATCTCCTTTTACCCAGTGCTGATGACAATGCCCTATAAACTGGGGCCCACTTGTCTCATGCCAAACTCTCACCAATAATCCAAAGATTATTACCCTTGAGGTCCCACTCTTCAATTTAGTGCCTGACTCCTTACTCTGTCTAAGCAAGACCTCTTTCCTAGTTCCATCTATGCCACTGGGGCCTCGATGAATCACAGCAATTGAATCCCCTCTTCCCACTCCAGCATCCTTCACAGCCCTGAGGTGATGCTCTGCTGGAAAGCTGCCTAGCTATCTAAACTCACTTTTAGCTGCAAAAACAGTGTAATTTCCCATCACGGTACTAACCCCTACAATCACTGCATTCTCCTATTGGAAAGCATCATGATCCTAGTCCGCACTTCCTCCCAGCACACTTTGTTTTCATCCACATGTGTGAGCACTTCAAAGTTGCTCAATAATTACAAAGCTGAGGCTCCTATGCCACAATATTCCCAGATCTCTTACTTGCGTCATTTACAGGTGGAGTGAGACTGCCCTGTCTTCAGGGGTGTGACAAAACTCTGGAACAAAGTGTGCAGACAACACTCCCCCTTTCTGACGGGTCACAATGTCTTTAACTCAGTCTGCAATTCAACAACCCTGACTTGGTTTTCCTGTAGTTTACGACATTAGCTGCAGAAGTGTATGCCCTGGATTATGTTTGGGTTCAGAATTCACCACATTTTGCAGCTGTTACTCAGCACCTGTCCCAGTACTGTCTGTGTGCTAATTAGTTAAATGTAGCTCAGTCATGTGAAATTATTATTCCTAACCACAATTTTACTGCACCTATTACATGCTAATATTAATCACACTTCAAATGTTCCTCAGTTAAACAACTGATTGTCTCAGACAAACATATGAAAAGTTTTGATATTTTCTATTTACAGATCTTCCTTCACTCAGGTGCCCTTAATTTACACAGGCTGTTATACTAAGCAATTAATGATTGATTAAAATACCAGACAGAGGTGGATACTGCAGATGCTGGAGATTAGAGTCAAGATTAGAGTGGTGCTGGAAAAGTACAGCAGGTCAGGCAGCATCCGAGGTGCAGGAAAATCGGCATTTCAAGCAAAATCAACGTTCCTGATGAAGGACTTTTGCCCGAAACATCAATTTTCCTGCTCCTCGGATGCCAGACTCCTTAAGAGGTTTTTTGCAATGGCAAAGCCCCTACCTCTGAGGCCAAAGCCTTGGGATCAAATCCCACCTGCTTCTGAAGTGTGCCAGAACAGTTTGATTCAGAATATCTACCAAACTCCTATGATGCCATTCAAAGTGGGGTGCAGGTACTGGCTCCCAGATTCCAAATAGATCAGGAAAGTAAAGGTGCACCACATTCCCCCACTTCAACAAATTCCCACATTATCCAAACTCCCAAGCTTCCCACTTTATGCTAATTGTGCTCAGTACCTGAAGGTGAATGGCTGGACAGGTTATCAAAAACGAACACAAGTTTTTTGGCTTTATTCATAGAGATAAAGTCTGAAAGGTAAGTGGTCTTTGTAAATATTATTAGTCCTTATCTGGAATGACATGGCTAAGTCAGGGAGCTCCACATTAGGAAGGATGCCAAGGCCTTGAAAAGGTGCAGGGACGAGATAAAGAGGAGATTTGATAGGGTTGGTCAAAATTATGAAAGGTTCTGGTCCAGTAAATCATAAGAAACAGCTTCCATTGGTAGAAGGCAGAACAACCTTCTGCTTGTAGATGGTCAGTTGTAGATGGTCAGTATTTGGCAAAGAACAGAAGGCAGGACGAATAAGAATTCTAAGCAGCAAGCTGTTAGGGTTTGGAAGACAACTCGAAAAGGATGGTAGAAGCAAACTCAAAATTACTTTCAAAAAGGAACAGGATAAGTAGATACACCAGAAATCAGTCACAGTATGACAGCAAAAGAACAGGGGAATGAGAATCAGAAACAGACCAGGTGTGATGAACCAATTTGTTGTATTAATTAAGGATTTGTAAAAAAAAATTCCATTGTGGAGCATCAAGACTTTTTTATGTACAGTTTTTGTTCCGATATGTTCTTGATCTCAGTAAAGAGTGAAATTGGGACACTTCCCTACAACATAGTAGACAAACTAACGCCAATGGCGTATCAAGTGACCAAAACAATGGTACCATCATATGCTTGATAGATCAGTTGTAGCAAGCTAAAAAGGAGCATACCATTTTAGAAATATTGGCAGTGAGTATAAATGCAGCACAATCTAAATTCAGTATAGCCTTGTTAGTCTGATATTCCAAAGTTAAAAAGAAGTGATATTTTCCCAAATTCTAGGTTTTGACATATGCTTTTCATTTGAAATGTCTACTTTTATTATTAACAAGATTTTTTTAAGTACGTATTCATGTTTATACACCGATAAATGTTTGCGTTCATAAAGAGAGGTTGTGCCAGGTTTTCCATCTATCCTAATTAAAAAAATTAAGAAATCTTAGAATGAAAATAAATCCCTTGAGTAACAGTACATACATTTACACAGGTGTTTCCTTTTCAGAATTTAAACACAGGAGGAAGTCAATTGGTAGCAAATTTTGACAAGCTAATTTATTTTAGGACGTCTAATACGTCGTATAGAGTGCACTTAATGCACTGAAATATTTTCCAGATAGTTATATTTCTTATATTAGTTGACCAACAACAAGTGATAACCAGCAAAAGGATTAGATTCCCTACAGTATGGAAACAGGACCTTCGGCCCAACTAATCCACACCGGCCCACCGAAGAGTAACCCACCCAGACCCATTTCCCTCTGACTAATGTATCTAATACTATGGGCAATTTAGCAAGGCCAATCCATCTAACCTGTACATCTTTGGACTGTGGGAGGAAACCAGAGTACCCGGAGGAAACCCACGCAGACATGGGAGAATGTGCAAACTCCACTGATGCTGTGAGGCAGCAGTGCTTAACCACTCAATCACCATGCGTTCAAATGCAGGATTTCATAACAGATATCAAGTCAAACTCTTCCTCAAAGGCTTATTTGTATTCTCCAAAATATATTCAGTTACAATTCAAAAACTTTCAGCATGAAACTTTCAGCATCTAATGTCTGAATTTATCCTTCTCTAAAGTGAACACAAACTCATGACTCAGTCACAGAATCAGAAAACAGAGTAGTTATGATGCCAAAGGAGGCCATTTGTCCCACCAAATCTGCACCATCTCTCCAACTGAAGGTTATGACTTGGTGCTATTCTCTTGCCTTTTCCTCACAAACATGTACATCAATTCTTCTAAAGTGATCACCCATTCTCCTTTTGAATATCACAATTGAATCTGCCTCCACAATCGGTGAAGGTAGTGCATCCCAGCAGTCTTTACTGTTATGATCACAGCTGGAAAAATCAGATCTCAGACTGAAATTTGGCTTGATCAATAGTATTTTGCTTTTATTTGGCTTTAATGAGGTGGTCTTTCACTGAAGCACAAACATACCAGGTTGCAGATTTCAGTTCAACAATAAAACAGAAGCTTATTTTACGCAATCGAGAGGCGATGGCATAGTGGTATTATTGCTGGAATATTAATTTAATGACCTCAAAATGTTCTGGGAACCAGGTTTGAATCTTGCTATGGCAGATGGTAGAATTTCAATTCCATAAAAATCAGAATTAAGGTTCTAAGGATGATCATGAAACAATTACTGATTGTCTGGAAAACCCATCTGATTCACTTATGTCCTTTAGGAAAGGAAACTTCTGACCCTAGCCAATGACTCCAGACCCACAGCAATGTAGTTGACCCTTAACTGCCTCTGGATATTTAGGATTGGGTAATAAATGCTGGCCTAGCCTGTGACATCCACATTCTGTGAATGAATGAAAATAAAAGAATAAACCAGATTGTATATACATAATAAAAATAACAATTTTGCCGCAGACAGTAAAATGCCATTAATACCAAATGCACTCTTTCATAATATTCATAACAGAATCCCCTTTTCTTTCACATTTTTAGGGCTTAATTTAACTACGGCTTCAATTTCCCAACTTGAGAATCTGATAGCCTTTTCCTGGAGCATTTGTACAACTGAATTTAGAACTTCTTAGCTTCAAATAACTTCTTCAGGATTGTAACCAAACACTTCTAGTCTGGAAATTTAAACTGATCTTCTTACACTATCATAAGCCATTACTGAACAGTCTTAAACTATCTCCCTTTCTTAGGAACAAGCACTTTACACATCCAGCTTCAGCCATGGTTTCTGCGATTTCCCAAACTGAAACTATACAGCATTTTATTTAAAGCAATGGGCATTCTCCCTAATCAAAAGAGAAACAATCAAGAACTGACAAATTTAAACTGACAACCTTAAAATTTAATATTTATTTTAAACTCATTAAAAACCACATTGTAGCTAAAACCTCATGACTCTCCAGGGAATCTATTTCTAATATTGTGTTTTAAAAGAAATCTTCATAGCCACATAAATACTTAGAGGCTAATCATTAAGCCCCTTCATGGATACAAACCAAACCTACATGTCACTAGCTCAAAACTAAAATCCAAAACAAGTAATATTAAAATATAAGAAAATCATACATCATGTATTACACATTCCCCTAAAAAATGAAAAAGTAGTTTTAAGAGGCACTTCTATGCTCATCAAAAATTATCCTAACACTGTTGATACATCACATTAACAGTAGTCACATTTGGTATTAAACATTTGATGAGGTACCCAACAACCATATTTTGCACAAGTACACAATACGTCATCGCTCAATAACCTTGACTTTGCTTGATCTTATTCAGCTTTTCTATATGTCCTGCTATTTCTTCCTTAGTAAAGGAGGCTAGCATTTTCCCAACTATAAATGTTAGATCAATTGGCTTGTAGCTCCCTGCTTTCTATTCCCCTCCCTTTTTGAATAGGGGCATCATATTAGCTGCTTTCCAATCCACTGGAACTCTCCCAGAATCCAATGATATCCAGAATATTTCAACCAATGCCATACTCTCTCTGTTGCTACTTCTCTTAACACTTTGGATGCAGGTCTTCATGTCCGAGTGATTTGTCCACCATTAGTCCCATTGATTTACTAAATAGATTATCCCTCATAATAAAGACTATTACATGTTCATTCCTCCCATTTGCACCTTGCTTGTTACCCTGCTTCCTCCAATTACCATCCAGTATCTTAAGGATATTTAAAATGTATTCCATCATGAAAACTGATAGCAAATGTGGTTTTAAAATTATTTGCCATTTCTCCATTAGCAATTTCCCAGTAGCATTCTCCAAGAGTCCCAGACTTACTTTAGCTACTCTCAATCTTTTTATATACCTGTAGAAGCTCTTGGTGTCTTATTTTTTATTTCTTGCCAATATAATACCATAATCATTTTTTTTCTCTTTATGAGTCATCTACTACCGTTTCCTATATAAAAAAACTAACCCTTGCTAAATAACGACTAGCAGTTACAACTTTTCACCATCTGTTATCAGATCTAGGGCACAAGAAATAAGTTTATACAGAATGAGAAGAGGAATCTGATTGGTTAGGTTATCATTGGCCTCGAATTCAACAAGAACAGTTATCTATTAATCAGAGCAAGGAGGTAGATTCTGGTTGGGCAGGGTCTTGTCATGGAGAAGCAGCAGAAATTGGCTGCTTCTATTGGCCCTTTTTTCTTGCTGACATGAAGTAGAGTTCCAAGCATTTATATACATAGCTTCTAGTATATGCAAATAAATTACACTGTGGGACTTGCTGATGCTCAAGCACAAATTAGTTTCTGGAGTAACATTTAGTACAGTCGGGATTATTTAATAAATGATTTCGAATAGCAGAGTAATCTCTAATGGTGGGTACAATTTCCTGAGGTGTGTAATTACAGGCTGGTTAAGCATAGACTTATTGAGCACAAGCAGCATGCTGCCAGGTACTTCATACTGTTGTTTAATACAATTCATCAGTTGATGGGACATTCCTGATGAAGGGCTTAGGCCTGAAACGTCAATTATCCTGGTCGTCGGATGTTGCCTGACCACACTGGAAAAGTGTGCTTTTCCTGCTCCACACTTTTCGACTCTGATCTTCCAGCACTTGCAGTCCTCACTTTCTCTCAGTTGTTGGGATGATTGGCCTATATAAGACCATAAGACCATAAGACATAGGAGTGGAAGTAAGGCCATTCGGCCCATCGAGTCCACTCCGCCATTCAATCATGGCTGATGCGCATTTCAGCTCCACTTGCCAGCGTTCTCCCCGTAGCCCTTAATTCCTCTAGACAACAAGAACCTATCAATCTCGGCCTTGAAGACATTTAGCGTCCCGGCTTCCACTGCACTCCGTGGCAATGAATTCCACAGGCCCACCACTCTCTGGCTGAAGAAATGTCTCCGCATTTCCGTTCTGAAATGACCCCCTCTAATTCTAAGGCTGTGTCCACGGGTCCTAGTCTCCTCGCCTAACAGAAACAATTTTCTAGCATCCACCTTTTCAAAGCCATGTATTATTTTGTACGTCTCTATTAGATCTCCCCTTAATCTTCTAAACTCCAACGAATACAATCCCAGTATCCTCAGCCGTTCCTCATATGCTAGACCTGTCATTCCAGGGATCATCCGTGTGAATCTCCGCTGGACACGTTCCAGTGCCAGTATGTCCTTCCTGAGGTGTGGGGACCAAAACTGGACACAGTACTCCAAATGGGGCCTAACCAGAGCTTTATAAAGTCTTAGTAGTACATCTCTGCTTTTATATTCCAACCCTCTTGAGATAAGAGACAACATTGCATTCGCTTTCTTAATCACAGACTCAACCTGCATGTTTACCTTTAGAGAATCCTCAACTAGCACTCCCAGATCCCTTTGTGCTTTGGCTTTATTAAGTTTCTCACCATTTAGAAAGTAGTCCATTCCTATATTCTTTTGCCAAAGTGCAAGACCTCGCACTTGCTCACGTTAAATTCCATCAGCCATTTCCTGGACCACTCTCCCAACCTGTCTAGATCCTTCTGTAGCCTCCCCACTTCCTCAGTACTACCTGCCTGTCTACCTAACTTTGTATCATCGGCAAATTTCGCTAGAATGCCCCCGGTTCCCTCATCCAAATCATTAATATATAATGCGAACAGCTGTGGCCCCAGCACCGAACCCTGCGGGACACCGCTCGTCACCGGCTGCCATTCTGAAAAAGAACCTTTTATCCCAACTCTCTGCCTTCTGTTAGATAGCCAATCCTCAATCCATCCCAGCAGCTCACCTCGAACACCATGGGCCCTCACCTTGCTCAGCAGTCTCCCGTGTGGCACCTTATCAAAGGCCTTTTGAAAGTCCAGATAGGCCACATCCACTGGGTTCCCCTGGTCTAACCTACTTGTTACCTCTTCAAAAAATTCCAACAGGTTTGTCAGGCATGACCTCCCTTTACTAAATATACCTGACATCACGCTGGGACTGAAACTCATATCATTTGTGTGACAGTCAAAACATCTTATTGGGTTGACCTTGGCTTTTTCTTTCAAGTATGTTTCCTGCATCCTAGTTCTGATGAGTATAAGCTTGAAAGTTTCAACCTCTCGTCTTAGCAATGTTTCAGGTCTGTACTACTAAGCTTTTCTTGTAATATGCAATTCTCTGATCTTTCATGAGTTTTCACTGGTTTATATGCCTTTGTGTTTGAATAGGTACTCTCTTTGACTACCTTAACCACCTCCTTCCATCTTTCATTCTGTGTAAATTGATATTGTTTTCACCCTAAGGTACCAATATTAATCTTGGAACAATTAGCTACTGTTACTGAGGAGCAATTTGAGGAATTTCTGGAAGCTAGAGGCAAAAGAGGAAATGTAGGAAAATGTCACTTTCCACAAGTGATACAGAAACTCCTCATGGCTTCAAAGATGTAGATCTAGGAACTCATGGGTGCTAACCTGAAAAGAGGGAAATTTGAAGAATGTAGCATCAAAACATGAGCTCCAAGATTAGTCCCTAAAAACATGTGGCAAAAGATAGTTGAGAATCATGAATCTAGAGCTCTCATTTGTGGCAATAGCTTTGTCTTCTTTCCAGGAACCACTGAAGTATGTGGCCCTCGTACTGGAACCTGAAGAAGAACCGCTGACTACGTAATAGTGAGGGGTCAGCTATCGTGTCCACCAGCAAGCCAGCTCAGACTGTAACTCTGTTTACAATCCGAACAGAGAGCAGGCTGAATAGTGGCTTAGTGACCTTGTTAATCGGATCATGTACTGTTGTCTCTCACAGCACTTCGGATTCAACACTGCCATTCAATCAGCATCATGTTGATTGGCGAGAACACAGCTTCAAGAATGAGCAGAAAAGCAAGTAGAAACTGGAGTATTCATACCATCTCTTAAGACAGCAAGACATGCTAGTCCGTCTTCCTGAATGCAAGAAATCTTGGACCCAAGACAAGCTCCAGAGATGCGACCAGTAGTGGCTCTTTGTCAGAAGAAATTTCCCATGCAAGGAAAGCCACATGATCTTTTAATTAGAAAATGTGCTGCTAAACATCTCCTCCAATACTGAACATCAGACCACCCAGAGAAATAGCACTCAAGAGAGGAAGCAGACATTTGTAAGCACCCTAAAGATAAATAGACCATGATCCTGCCATGCCAAAGAGGATTTTGCTGCTGGGTGAAGAACTGATGGTGAAACTCCAACAAATAAAATATACTACAGGCACTTATGTGGTTATTGTCAGGTCTTCCCTCGGAGAGCGGACTCACCTACTGAGAGTTAGGAACTGGCAGGTCCTCATTGTCACCAGCACCAACAGTATCAGGGGCTTTGAGGAGAATGGGATGGCTTTCAGTGCCATCCCTTTCAGATGTAGTGTTCTTCAGTCAGGTGCTAAGGGGAAGTCTAGCATGGTTTAATGGGCAGCCTATAGGATGTGGAAATGCCATGGACCCCCCACCCCCATGTAGTGCCTGAGTGACCATTAAGTTGTAGTGGGCTCAAGGATAACAGGTTTCAACTGGCTCATTAATTGACCTAGTTGACGTTCTTCAATTGTTAGCTGAGAATCTCACGTCAGTCCCTTCCACCATCTGGCATAATCACAAACAATTTTCCCACCACCAAGCGACAAAATCAGAACCTCTCTGCAATGAATTGGGCTCAGGTGCCCATACTTCCTGTCACATTGAGTTACATTAAATCCAACCACAAAACAGAAAGAGCCATGCCCACCCATTGCCTCTTAATAAAAACACTTTTCCAGCTCATGGGCAGATCCTCATGAAGCCTCTTTTGTTAGCTTTGTTTGGAGGACAAAATATCTAATGGGTTTCCTGCTCTTTAATTTAGTCTCTTCACTCTATCATGTTCAGTTCCTTCTCATCATTCATGATAATTGCACATAAGGAGACATTCATAAGATATATCACACAAGGATGTGTTGGAGAAGTAAATATTTCCCAATAGTTCTGCACTGCCAGAAACAAAGAGCAACAAGTTCAAGTCTAAATATGTAAAAAGACAAGAAATTGTGAAAATAAATTATTTATTAGTTGCAGAAATCTCTTGGCATACTGTGTAGCCTCAGATAGTCCTAATTTTTTTCTGCCTAACCCTGCTGATCCTAACCCTGCACCTTATAATTTTTAACCTAAATTCTCTTGGTGGCAATGAGACAATAAAGACAGGAAACTCAGAGCTGCTTCTCCATTGGCCCTCATTCACATTTCTTTCAATGAGTACACTGGGGACTCAGCAGGAGTCCTGTAGGAGTGACAAAAAACTATGAGCAAACTTGGGAAGTAGCAGGAAACTATTGGAAACAGTTTTTGACAGATATCCTGTCACAAAAATTATTTGCTCATGTTGTGATGAAAATGCTAAAGAGACACACCCCAAACATTTTGAGCTAATAATTATTTCTTCAGCATTCTGCGACCTTGAAAAGTTCTAGTCTATTTAATGAAATAAAAATGCTCCAACAAATTTTGTGAGTTCGTTTTTGGGGACTACATGTGAAAACTAAGTCCCCACATTTTCTGATCAACAATATCTGAATTAGGTGGACATTTTGTTTTTTTTGTTTTCAATAGAGATGTCTACAAAATAATCCTAATATAAAGCAGATCTCAGGCTTCGTAAAAGGGTCAGTGAACTGCCTAATTTGGTTATCTTCACGTGTCTCACCATTTAATGTTTACAGTCCAAAACATTATCCTGAAGCCGCGTTTTGGGGGATCATAGAGGGAGGAAGAATGGGTTATTTCATTGTTATTACGGCCACTGTTTGAACTATGAGAATAGAGACGGTGGAATCCCTATTATCCTAAATGATAAATGGTGATGGAAATTTGCTAATGTATATTACACATTGGGTGGAATTTTCCTATTTGAGTATTTTGTCACGTGCGATTCATCATACCTGATCCTTTACAATTCACTGTGACTTTTTTCATGCAGTTGTCGACTCCTCATCTAATCATTTGTCTAACTGGGATGTAACCTTTCACTCTTCTTTCCCATATACACACAAGGCCACTCAAATTCTGACACTGCATACATCTCTAATGAAGGCTCATGGACCAAATCTCTCAGTATTGTCTGCAACATGTCCACTCAATAGATCTCACAAACTTCATTGTCTCAGATCACTAACCCTTTCTGTTCTCAGTGTCTCCTACTTCCTGGGGAAAGCTCGCCACATCTTCCTGGCTATGAATCGCTCTCTTTCCATCAACTTTCAACATACTCCTTCCTTCTCTTTTATTTCAATACAGGGAAAAATAGCCTGCAATTTGGCCAAGAGGGCCTCGGTTGACATGAGGCTGCAGACATCAGGATCCTCACTCCATACAAGGAGATAAATCTTGATTGAACAAGAGGAGTGCTTGAGCTCTAATGTGGGCAGGATCGACCTCAATGGCAGGCCAACAAACACAGTAAATGTCATTGTTCTGCCCTATGCTTCTGTCTCATTATCACCAAACATAATCTGCTCAAGATTTTATCTCACTTCCACAACTAATTACCTCCCTTCTCTTACATAGGCACAAGCCAAACGCTGTAAAATTCTACCAGGAAGAAGCCACAACTGAAGATGTTCAGCTCCACATTCACTTATGAAAAGGAAGCCACCAAACCCTCAGAGGTTGCACCAGGAAGACCTCTTCCTGCACCCCTCACCAGGTCAGAGACTTGCACCATGATGGGTAATGCATCTAGATTAATTTCTACAGCATAATGTGGTAAGCAAATTTCTAAGCTGGCTGAGGAAGAAATGTCTCTGAGCTCTAGCACTCAGAGACATAAGAACAACATGTAGGTTTTTCAGAGGCAGTTAATAAGCTGAAATGAAGGTTGGAGGAGTTCACCAACATTATCAGCACTGTGCGTGTCTGGCTATTTGTCTGGAAGAGTTTGAATGCCATAGAGACCCTGGATTAACACACTCAGTGTCTGTCACATATTCATATAGAGTTATAGAGTCGGAGAGATGGACAGCATGGAAACAGACCCTTCGGTCCAACTTGTTCATGCCAACTAGATATCCTAATCTAATCTAGTCCCATTTGCCAGCACTTATCCCATATCCCTCTAAACCCTTCCTATTCATATACCTATCCAGATGCCTTTTAAATATGATTGATGAGGACAGAGTGGTAGATGTGATCCATAAGGACTTTAGTAAGGTGTTCGATGAGGTTCCTCATGGGAGACTGGTTAGCAAGGTTAGATTTCATGGAATACAGGGAGAACTAGCCATTTGGATACAGAGCTAACTCAAAGGTAGAAGACAGAGGGTGGTGGTGGAGGGTTGTCTTTCAGACTGGAGGCCTGTGACCAATGGAGTGCCACAAGGATCGGTGTTGGCTCCACAGCTTTTCTTCATTTATATAAATGATTTGGATGTGAATATGGTGTAGTTAGTAAGTTTGTAGATGACACCAAAATTGGAGGTGTAGTGGACAGCAAAGAAGGTTACTTCAGAATACAATGGGATCTTGAACAGATGGGCCAATGGGCTGAGCAAATGGAGTTTAATTTAGATAATTGTGAGGTGCTAGCATTTTGGAAAAGCAAATTTAATGGTAATTAAATGGTACATTTAATGGTAAGATCCTGGGGTGTGTTGCTGAACAAAGATACCTTGGAGTTCAGGTTCATAGCTCCTTGAAGGTGGAGTTGCAGTTATATAGGATAGTGAAGAAGGTGTTTGGTATGCTTTCCTTTATTGGTCAGAGTATTGAGTATAGGAGTTGGGAGGTCATGTTGCAGCTGTACAGGACATTGGTTAGGCCCCTTTTGGAATGTTGCATGCAGTTCTGGTCTCCCTCCTATCAGAAGGATGTTGTGAAACTTGAAAGAGTTCAGAAAAGATTTACAAGGGTGTTGCCAGGGTTGGATGATTTGAGCTATAGGGGGAGGCTGAACAGGCTGGGGCTGTTTACCCTGGAGAATCGGAGGCTGAGGGGTGACCTTATAGAGGTTTATTAAATCATGCGGGGCATGGATAGGATAAACAAACAAGGTATTTTCCCTGGGGTTGGGGAGTCTGGAATGAGAGGGCATAAGTTCAGGGTGAGAGAGGAACGACATAAAGGGACCTAAGGGGAATGTTTTCACATAGAGAGGGGTGCGTGTATGGAATAAGCTGCCAGAGGAAGTGTTGGAGGCTGGTACACCTAGGATAGGTGCTAGCCATAGGATCTCAGCATCAACGGTAAAGCAACAGGTGGAGGAGGGACCATGAACTCACTGGATGTGTCCTTTCCTGTCAGAACAGTGCAGGTAGGCACACATGAGAAGGAGTTGCCATACACAAGATCTCCAGAAGCTTCTTCTTAGGACATACCAGAGGTTCCCCTGGCCTACACATCCACACTGCTTGTGGTCACAAAACATGTAGATGTTCATGCCCAATTACAATGGACAGCTTAAATGTCCACTTTCTCTCATTGCACAGTAGTCTGCAGTGAATAGCTGCACAAAGCACTGTGTCTCACAGGTTCTACACTGTCCTACAGTATGCTCGAGCATTTCAGGGCAAACTGGCAGTCTACACACTCTGAAATACTGAATGGTGACCAATGATGGAAGCCTCAAAAGGAGATTCCTCAGAATTCCTCTCAACCTGTGGCCTATCGTAAAAATTCATTAAATTACATAGTACTAAGCTGAAGCCTTCAAAGCTGTCTAACCTTAGCCCCATGTGCTGTAAGTTCTCTGATTGCTGCTTTTTCCCTATAGTCAGTAGAACATCTTATACATAACCACTTGAAAGTGGGACTGAAAGTGGGAAATGGTTCAGATAGGCAGCTCACTATCACCTTCTCAAGGGAAATAGTAATGGGCAATACATGCTGGACCAGCAAATGATGCTCACATCCTGAGTGTTTTTTTTAAAATAAGTAATGCTTAAGGGAAAAATCAGAAAAAAATTCTGAAAGCCAAGATTCTGAATTTATTCAGTTCCATCTTTTCCACCCATCTTGCCAATGCCAATGCCACAACAGGGAAAGGAAAATTCCACTCATGAGAATGAATAAATGGAACAAAAGAGAGCTTATAATTTCATTCATCAAGGAAGAGAGAACATAACTAACCGTCTACTGCTGAAACGCTCATCCATAGTTTTATTACTTCTGGATCTGACAATTGGAACACACTTCCAGGTGGTCTCTGATGTCCTACCCTTTGAAAATCATGGTAATGTCACTGACTCGGAATCAAGTGGCTCATGTTCTGGGGAAATAGGTTCAAATCCCATCATAGCAGATGGCGGAATTTAAATGTAATTAATAAATCTAGAAATGAAAGCCAGTCTCATTAATCATGGTCATGAACCAATTGTTGATTGTTGAGAAAAAAAACCCATCAGGCTCACTAATGTCCTTGATGGAAGGAAATATGCCATCCTTGCCTGGTCTGGGCTACATGAGACTCCAGACCAGAGTGTCTGGGTGACTCTTAAGTGACACCTGAAATGGCTTAGCAAGCTAATCAGTTCAAGGGTAATTAAACAAAGACCAATATCATACCTGAAAGAATAAAGAAGAAGCACTGTCCTCCTTCTGTGTTGTAATCACTCTGGAAATAATTTTATCCCTATACTCAGGTGTGCTTGCTGAAAAACAGTGAGATTTGAAACAGATATACCATTTTGGAAAAGGATATATGAAGCATTTAGGAACATAGGAGCAGGAATAGCCCATTTAATCCCAAGCCTGTTCCACCATTCGAGATTATCTCACCTCTATGCTGCGTTCCTGCAACATCCATTTATCCCTTACTACCACTTCACTCTTGGGTGGGAGGTTTGGGTATAATACTGGGGGAACACCACTTGCCAATGGTAGGCATATGGACGAATCACCCATCAAAGGTTGTGACACAAACATTTTGGCAGTTGGAAGCTCAAATGGAAATGTGAAGTAACAGAAAGGTATCATGTTTCTCTTGACTCCATGAGGTGAGTTAAAAATTGAAAATCTATCTACAAGTAGTTCTTCTATAACGCAACGGTTGCATTCTTGTGCAATGCCACATTATAGAAAAATCACGCTTTAGAAACAGCACTTAAAGTGTTGATGATGTAATCGCGTTACAGCCAACATGCGCTTTAAGTGTTCATGCTTAAAAATAGCGTCCCCAATTCGTCAATCGCGTTATAGCAAATTTGTGTTAACGAACCGCGCGTTATAGCAGAACTACCTGTAGTAAGAATGCAAAAGAGACAAACAACATCAAGTGGGACACTTGTTGTGATA
Organism: Chiloscyllium punctatum; assembly: GCF_047496795.1. Classification (NCBI taxonomy): domain Eukaryota; kingdom Metazoa; phylum Chordata; class Chondrichthyes; order Orectolobiformes; family Hemiscylliidae; genus Chiloscyllium; species Chiloscyllium punctatum. The sequence goes on along the minus strand of NC_092743.1, from coordinate 47,895,020 downwards.
ATTCCCCCTTTCTCAGGACTGCTTCCCATATGTCTTTCCTTTTCCTGAACTGAGGTAACCTCCCGAATTCCATGGTTAAAAGACACTTGGCAGGTACATGAATGGGAAAGGTTTGGAGGGATCTGGGCCAAACACTAGCAAATGGGACTAGTTTAGTTTAAGAATCCTGGTTGGCATGGATGAGTTGGACCGAAGGGCCTGTTTCCACGCTGTATGACATTATGACACCAAAACAGGCCCGTCAGCTGTTTCCCTCACTTCATCCCTCCTCTCCTTTTCCTAATGCAATGAAAATCTTCTTTGCCAGAAAAGGTGGGTCAGAAGATCAAGCTGATTAGTTTTTACTTTGAATTCAGAATTTTTTTTAAAATTCAGGTTAGCAGGTCTGTATCAGATTTCCAGAATAATGACTCAATATCCCTGTCTTCATTTTCTGCCCACCAGCTTCTGCATTCAACGCATCAGCCGCCACTATTTCCATCATATCCAGCAGGATATCACAACCAAAAGGCTACCCCTCCTTCTCCTTCTTTGCATTATGCAGAGTCAGCTTCTTTCACAACACATTGGTCCACTCTTATATCGCTCCGAGCACATCATCACTCTTTCCACCATGGCATATTCCTGTGCAATCGCAGAAGGTGTAACACTTGCTGTTTACCTCCTCGTTCCTCACTGTCCAAGGTCCTAAACACACCTCCCAGATAAAGCAGTGATTTACTTGTACATCTTTTTATCTCATCTACCATATTTAGTGCTCTCCTTTACATTGGCGAGACTGAAAGAGAGCTGGGTGACAGCTTTGTGAGATGTCTCTCCGCTCTGTCTGCAAGAATGAACCCGATCTTCAGTCACTTGTTATTTCAATGCACTGCCTTGTTCTCATGTTAGCATTTCTATCCTAGGCCTGCTGCAGCGTTCCATTAACCAAGAAGTGCAACACCTCATTTCCTATTTAGGTAGTTACAACATATAGCAATCAACATTGAGTTCGACAACTTCGGTGAATTCTTTCCTCCATTTTATTACATCTTTGCCTCATTTCCACAACCCTGCTTGTATGTCTTCTTTGCAGGAGTCTGTTATCAGTAGTGCTAATTTCTGCTGTTAACATCGATATTTAATATCAATATTTTTCTATATCTCTCCTTGATCATGAACATTCCTTTTTTTTTATTTTTGCACTGGCCACCCTCACTATCAGTTCTGAAGAATGGTCACTGGACTCGAAATATTAACTCTGATTTTTCTCCACAGATCCTGCCTGATCTCCTGCGTTTCTCCAGCAATTTCTGTTGTTGTTTGTTTCGGATCTCCAGCATGCACAGTTCTTTGTTTTATTTCACTTTATTTTTCATCCGTTCTTCCTCCGTTTTTGTCAACAACATAATTGTGTTCCATAATTCTGTAATTTCTGAGAATGTCAGTGAACATGAATCATTTACACTGCTTTTAAGTCCACAAGTACTGACAGATCTGCAGAATTTTCCAGTATTTTCTGTTTCTGTTAAAGGTAGGCTAATAGAGAGAGAGAGAGAGAGAGAGAGAAATAAACAGAGACAGAGAGGGGAGGAGAGAGAGAGTAAAAAAAAGAGAGAAACAGAGAGAAACAGTAAGTGAAAAGGAGCCACAATAATCTCATTATTTCTTAGAGTCATAGAGTCATACAGCACGGAAACAGACCCTTTAGTCCAACTCATCCATGCTGATCATAATCCCAAACTAAACTAGTCATATCTTCCTGCATTTGGTCCATATTCCTCCAAGCATTTCTTATTCATGTACTTATCCAATTTTCCCTCTAAACATTGCAATTAGCCTGCATACACCACTTTCTCTGGAAGTTAATTTCATACATGAACCTCTATCTGTGTAAAACAATTGCCCCTCATGCCTATTTTAAAACTTTCTCCTCTCACCTTAAAAATATGCCTCTCGTCTTGAAATCCCCCATTGTAGGGCAACGATATCTGCCATTCATCTTATCTATATACCCATGATATTATAAGCCTCTGTAAGATCACCTCTCAACCTCCTATGCTCCAATGAAAACGTCCTAGCCTATCCAGCCTCTCCTTATAACTCAAATCTTCCATTCCCACAACATCCTGGTAAATCTCTTCTGAATCCCCTCCAGTTTAGTAATAATATTATACTGTGTTAATAATGTATTATTAACATAATTCTTGATACTGGGAATTCTGGTTAAACCCTTGCAAATCTTTCACACTTCTTATCTACCGCTAGAAAATTATTTTTATGCAGATCAAAAATATGTATAGTGCTCAAAATATGATCTAATTCAGGCTCCAAATACATTTAGAAGTAGCTTATTGATTTTGAATGTTTCCCCCTGTCTATTGTGATCTCTGACTATCTCTTTATGATTGACTGAAACTATAGGTTGACAGCCTGTCAACCATGGAACTAGGGAAGAATCCTCAGGTGGGGAGAAAGGAAGACATGTCGAAGCCCCCAACCCATGAAAGGTGGGATCATCGGAACAGATGCCTCCTTTAATGTAGTTTCCTCTTTTGCATTCTTGTTGCATAGTTTCTTTTTATAACCTGAAAGTTAAATGGCATCAAGGGATATGTGGATAGTGGAAACATGGTATTGATGTCAGATGGTCAACCATATGTTCAGCTCACTGCTGGAGCACCACCAGCCTTCATTTAACTAGAGTTTTATTCTCTTTCAGCCAACACACAAAGTTTAAACTGAACGTTGTTGAAATGAGATATTGGCTAGGATTTTCACACTTGAAGTTAAAGAGTGATGGCGAACGAGTTTCATGGTATCATTTCCTTTATCAGGGCCCAGGGTGAGTTATGTCATGCAATTAGGCGCTTCTCAGTCCATTAATTATGGAAGTGAGATGGTCCCCCTGTGACTCAGTGGCCTGCATGATGAATGGTATAGAAAATGCTCACCATATTACAGCTTCCAAAACTCTGGCATCATATTTAAAGCCTACCATTTTCAGTGCTCTTAACAAGGAACTGCTCCTCACACTGTGATGTTTACCTTGAAAGTCTCAAACATATCCACCAAAGCAAAATGCTCCCCACTTCTTTTAGAAAGATCTTGAGGCACTGATCTTGAGGTTAGGGGGAGAACATGAGTCCTCTTCCCAAATGACTGCAATATGAGTTCAGCCTGTTAGCAGCAATTGCCAAGCTGTTTCTGGTCCGACAAAAAGGATCATTAGCAATCCAGAAAGAATGTCAAAGACCTTCTTCCTTCCTTAAAGTGCTATGGCACTGTCTCTTTCCGCTAGTTCACACTCACAAGTAACAATAATCACTCTAAATCTGCTATTTGGGCCTCACAGAGGTGATAGACTACAGTTATCAGCATGATAAACATCACTTTCATGCAAGGATTCGCACCTACCTTGTTCTTGACAACTGATAAATGTTCCTGCCTTCCATGCTTCATACTGATAGGTGACATTTTAACTACCTCTCCTGCACATGCATCATTGCCCAACAGCACATGCATCTACTTCAATCATATTCAATCCATCCCTTTGTTGGAATTGGAGGAAAAAACTGACCCAGAACTCGGCAAAGAGATTATTAGCCCAGTGATATTACCACTGTGCAACAATCACCTCAATATTCCTGCACCATCCACATATCTCTATACATCTTTAATAACTAGAAGATCTCTGTATTGACTAAGCTTCCATATCCATCCGGGTTAGAGAATTCCAATTCTTCACCACCTTCTGAGTGAAGACTTCCTTCTCATCTTGGTCCTAAATGGCTGACAAGATCTTCTGAACGTATGTCCCCTGGTTTGAAACCCCATCCAGTCAGGGAGATCTCCTTTCATGCATCCACCCTGTTGAGTACTGTAAGAGTATATATGCTTCAATAAGATTCTCTCTCATTTGTCTAAACTTGAGGATATACAGAATAATCCCACCATGCCAGAGATCAGTCTGGTGAACCTTTGAAGTATTCCTTCTACAGAAACTACATGCCTCCTTAGATAATGAGATCAAATATTCCAGCTGCAGTCTCATCAAGGTTCTACATAATTGTAGCAAGACCTCATTTGGATAAATGATTTAGATGAAAATTTAGGAGGCGTGGTTTGTAAGTTTGTAGATGACACCAAAATTGGTGGTATGATGGACAGTGAGGGAAGTTATCTAAGATTTAAAAGGGATCTTGCTCAATTGCGCCAATGGGCTGGGGAGTGGCAGATGGAGATTAATTTGGATAAATGTGAAGTATTGCAGTTTGGTAAAACCAATGAGAGTAAGTTAATGGTAGTATGCTGGTAGTATTGCCAAACAGAGACAACAAGCAGTCGGATACAAAGTTCTTTGAAAATTGCATCACATGTAGGCAGGGTGTTTAAAAAGGTGTTTAGCATGTTTGCCTTCATTGTTCAGAGCAATGAGAAAAGGAATTGGAACATCCTGCTGAGGTTGTACAGGAATGTTGGTGAGGCCACCTTTGGAGTGCCGTGGACAGTTCTGGTCACCCTGTTATAGGAAGGATATTATTAAATTTAAGAAAGGTAAGAAAAGATTTACCAGGATGTTGCTGGGAATGAAGTGTTTGAATTATAAGGAGAGGCTGGATTGGCTGGGATTTTTTTCCCTGGAGCATAGAAGGTCAAGGGGTGACCTTATCGAGGTTTATAAAATAATGAGGGGCATAGCTAAGATGAATAGCAAAGTTCTTTTCCCTAGGGTAGGGGAGTTCAAAATCAAAAGGTATATAACTTAGCCTAGTAATTAAGATGGATACATCATGGAGAACTCCCATGCAAGCTTGAGGATTCAGAGGCATTACAAAGCTGGTTACTCGGTGACAAGTAATGTGGCTCATGACACCATAGTATTAATGGTGATTAATGCAGAGCAAACTTGCTGCTCAAGGTTCAATCAGAGTCATGGTGGAATGGAGTGTAGACCTGTTGAACGTGCTGTTCTGTTGCTTGGTTCGTTCATTGGAAGGGAGTCCTGCATTATTGTCCGGAGAGAATTTGCGACATCATCCTGGTGTAATGTGTTGTGCACAACTGCAGCAAGCTATGAGATGATGTAATGGTTGCTGGGGGACTGAGGGAATAGTCTTCTGAGGAAGAAGACAAGGACACTTGTGAAAAGAAGCTCTTTATGACCATGACAGAGCAGAGCTGCATTGGCGTAACAAGTCCAATAGAACCTTATTGACGCTGGCTTCAAGTAGATAAGAGCTGGGTGCATCAGACCATCACAGACTGTAAAATATTCTTTGGTCCTAATGTCAACATTTGGTTTGCATTTTGGGACTAAACTCCAGTCTCTATTGCTTTTGTTTATTATCCTTTGCTATCTATAAATAAAATGTGGATTTGCTCAATTGCTTACTGCTACATGATATTCACCTACTGAGAAATGACAAGCTATAGATCTACAATGGTCATCAGGGAGGCAGCAGCAGTAACTTGGAGGGTTTTCGGTAGAGCTAGAGTTTGAAATACCACCACGGACGTGGGTATCCTGTCACCAAGTCATCCTTTATTTATACGTGGTGAGTCCTTGACACTGGTCCAGTTTCCTCAGAGCCAGCTCTCAGAATGAACAGAACCTCTGACCCTCCTGCTTCTATCTGTCAGCCAGGGCTCCCTGGTTGGATCAGATTAACAGTCCCAATCAAGGAACTCATATTAAATGAGATCTACCTGGCTGACCTCATTACAATCACTACATCGCTACATGAATAAAGTGTGTGGCCTGATGATTAAACAGTGACAAGCAGGGGACAATGGTGTTGGATGTGTGAGGGAGTGTCAGCAATATCGACTATGAGTCATGGGCAGCGTGGTTTTGTGGTTGCTGTCCCATTACATTGCTAGTGAGGGGCAAGGTCAGATTGTCAATGCTTGTCCAGGTACACAGAAGCCTTTCAAATGTGGCATATGCACAAGGGATATATCAGCCTTCTTAGCAGTTATGTACAAGGTACGGCATGTAGTGAGATAAGGCTGCAGTCAGAGGTGAAGGTTATCTTAGCGAGAGGGTAGGTACTTAACGAGATGTGTTTGCTAAGGTACTGCAAGAAAACTCGCTAAACCTAATGGCGAAAAACTCCAGAAAATTCAACCCACCTTGCACTTAGCTGAAAAAGATGTGAGATTCAGTTCAAAGCAACAAAACAGTCATCTAACGTCCCAGTAATTATATTGACCCGAATTCTGGGTGACAATATGAAACATAAACTGTCAATAGGCTTGAAATTCCTGATGCGCAACAATTTTGCTCCTCTTTAGTTTTTGAAATCAATATTCACAGTGTCATTCAACATAGCAACATAGAGGTGGTATTGCAGGCTTCATCTAACCATTAATAAAAACAATAATAAAGGTAGGTCATCTTTGAGTTCAGTTCTGGGTTAACACTAAAGACAACATTTGGCACCACTCAAATTACCTTCACTCATTACACATTGATAACTTGTAACTTTATTTCTACTTTATATTGAGAAGAATTGTAATGTTGAACTTTTAACTTATTTCTTTATCCTTTACTTTTTAGCTAAGATTTTGTACCTGAGATAGTGCCATGAAAAGTGACATTGTAAAGTTTTCACTGTACTCCTGCATCCCTGTACTTGAGTACACATGTTAATAAAACTTGATTCTGATTCCAATAACAGATGGCAAATAGAACGCAAGCTGTAGCAATGCAATGAAGTTGGATCATACTTTGACCAGAAAGTTCCATGATACTGCAGCTGTTTTACTGCCATAAATTTGCCAGATGCGTGATGGAAACCCCCAATTCCCAGCATTCTGTTTGCACTTAAACTGAATATGCAAGTGGTAATTTTTTTGATATTTTTCACCCTTTAGTGGAGATCCACTCACCAAAAGTAAAAGTAGGAGCTAAAGGCCACAATTTAATTGGATGGGGCAGCATGGTGGTTCAGCGGTTAGCACTGTTGCCTCACAGCGTCAGGGTCCCAGGTTCGATTCCAGCCTTGGGCAACTGTCTGTGTGGAGTTTGCACATGCTCCCTGTGTCCGCGTGGGTTTCCTGCCACAATCCAAAGATGTGCAGGTTTGATGAATTGGCCATGCTAAATTGTCCATAGTGTTCAGGGATGTGTGGGTTAGGTGTACACATAGAGTAATAGGGTAGGGTGGGATACTGTTCGGAGGGTTGGTGTGGACTTGTTGGTTGAAGGGCCTGTTTCCATTCTGCAGGGATTCTATTTCTAAATGGTGGGGTTGTAATGCACAATACATGTCCAAATATTCTGTCTCTAATTTTGGTATGGTGATTTCTAGCCAAGTGTAATGTTAAGTAGCTCTCTTATGCAGGAAGAAACACACTTTTGTTTTTAATTTTATAAGTTTCACATTGTTTTGAACCCAACAACTGTTTTAACCTTAGTGACTTCTTCCAATAAGGAGTTAAAGCGTCAAGCAACACAGCCATCACTAACAGGAATAAATGTTGTGCATCTGCTGTAAATTCTGCACGTGTGCTGTAAAGAGCAGAAGAAATATCATTCACAACATTATTCTGGTGTTTCTGTTGCACCTCCGCTAAAGCTCAAGAAGATGAGCATGAGAATCTGCTGACAATGTCGGAACAGGTAACTTTTAAAAGGAATATAAATTCTTAATTGTTACTGAAAAGGTCACATAACAAGATTTCATGTTTCGAAATAAAAACTTTTACTGACAAAAGAAAAAGACCAAGAATTACTAACTTAACAGTTTACCCTGCAAGCATTTATAATTTCAGTCAAGATCCTTGTTTATTTTCAATTTCAAGTGTGCATCTCTTTTTGTTGCAGCTTTTTGAATATTCATTTATTTATCCTGATTCTAAATCAATAGATGCTACAGAGCTCAGAAATCTACTCTAGTTCTCCTTTGTTTCCCATTCTGGAACATAGACTTGCAAAACACCCTCAGTTTCTCTGTGAGGACTGTATCACTGATCTCTTCTATAAAGCAGACTTGCTCATCTTTAATTTCTCATAAATTACGATGGTGCATTCCAAACTTCACTCACATTTTTGCATACTATGTCACAGAATACCCCTGATTTCTCCTGTTTCCATCTTCAGTTTCTGACTGACCCTGAGTGCCTCTCGTAGACTGCTTGCTGGCTGTCTGACCCTTAGACTGTTAAATGTCTTCTCACCCCTACCACAGTGAAGCTTTTGATTTCTCCCAACCTACCTCTAATTCTCCCAATGTCCCATGCCTTCAGTTCCTCGCCTTCCAGGCCCACAGTCTCATCATACAATCCATTGCCCCTAACCATGAGACGTTCAATTACCATACTCAACACAAGCCCTCCTCCACCAAGCTAACCAATCTTCACACCACCTGCCTACCCACAACACACCACCTAGCCACCACGATCAGCAACTGCCTAGGTTGACTATCCTATACCCCGCACCTCCAGCCACCCCCACCATCCTCCCCCCTCCACTCTTCATAGATCAGTCTCTGCCCCATAGACAGATGTGATCCTGAAGCCTCTGTTAGCTAGCTCCCACAGTACTGAAAACAAAGCCTGTCAATGGGAATCAGTGACATGACTTATTCATTTTGGAGTTAAAACAAGAAAAATAGAAGAAGGAGGCCTTTCAATTCTTCACCGTCCTTGGTCATGACTGATCAACTACGTCAATACTACCTCCCCAAACCTCATATCTCTTCATGCTGTTAGTATCTGGAAATCTATCAACTTTTGTTTTGAATATTGTCATGTTCACAAAACAGAAAGACAGCCTTTTACATTGTTTGGAAAGCTATAATTTCTTGTTTCAATTTTAAAATGGACTTTGGTGGACTAAAACAGGATGACCACTATTCACAAGTTGAGTACATTTCTGGAATATTCCATTCAGTGTTTACCACAAAAGAGATGGAGTCATACAGTCATGGAGATGGAGAGCATGGAAACAGACCCTTTGGTCCAACTTGGCCATGCCAACCAAATAGTCTAAATTAACCTAGTCTCATTTGTCAGCATTTTGCCCATATTCATCTGAACACTTCCGATGTATGTACCTATCCAGCTGCCTTTTAAATGTTGTAACTGTACCAGTCTCCATCACTTCTCCTGGCAGCTCATTCCATATGCACCATCCTCTGCGTGAAGAAGTTGACCCTCAGGTCTCTTTTAAATTGTTCCCCTATCACCTTAATCCCATCCCCTCTAGTTTTGGACTCCTCTATCCTGGGAAGTTCAGACATCATCCTCCTTGAATCTGAAAGACTGGCATTGTATTGATTTTACAGTCAACAAATACTAAAGAATGGTAGACATTTTATTTTTCAAGCAGAGACCCAGAATAAACATAGGACTAATAAATGTATCATGTGTCTTAAGTGGCACTAACATTTCACCACTTAACTCTTGCAATGAAAAAATATGTCAATACCTCTGGTCAAAACCAATCTCATTTAGTTGAAACTGACTCATCCAAGAATGATCATATTCCCAAAATGAGGGGGTTGTCTCCTATGTCTACCACAAATCTGCTTTCACTGGTTCCTATTAGAGTATAGGAGCATGAATAGGCAATTCAGCCCATTGTGCCTGCTAATCTCATCACAGCCTCAATTTCAATTTCCGTATAACCTACCCATTATAAATTAAAAACCTGTTTATATCCTCCTTAAACTTACTCAATATCCCAGCTTCCTCCACAAGCCTTCATCTGTTTATCTTAAACTATGACCTCTCATTCTAGATTTTCCCACATAATGAAACATCATTTCCACATCTACTTTGTCAGCCCCTTTTAGCATCTTATATACCTCAATTAGATCTCCTCTCATTCTACTAAATTCCAAAGAATATATACATAAAGTGCACTATCTCCCCTCATAAAACAAACTCATCATCTCTGGAATCAATTTAGTGAACCTCACATTGAGAATCCTTCAGTCCCACTTGCTATAAGGTTGGCCCATCATAAACAGGGCAAAGCTATGTGTTTCCCATGGAAATGTGATGGTGAAATTGAGTGTCTCAAAGCAAATATTTCTCCAACTCAGAAGTTGGTCAACCTGTGGAATTCACTAAGCTGTAGAGGCTGAGCCACTGAGTATATTCAAGAAAAAGTTTGATATTTTTTTATATTTTTAAAGGCATGGAGAGAAAGCAGGAACATGGCATTTAAATAGATGATCAGCCATGATTATATTGAGTGGCACAGCAGGCCTGAAACATTACACCCAAAACTTCGACTTCTGCACATCCTGATGCTGCTTGGCTTGCTGTGTTCTTCCAGCCTCCTGCCTGTCTACTGAAAGGCCAAATGGAATATTCCTGCTCCTGATTTCTATGTTTCTTTATTTGTCAAGTAATCCTATGGGATAATGGCTACTCTGCCCAAATTATTTCTTGCTATGGATTGTGCAAACTGATAGAAGGCTCTCAGCCAGTCATAAAGTGCCAGCCTCAGGATAAGGTATCTGCTACACAGCCATAACAGAAGTGGTGTTTGTCACTAATGAGATGCTATTGTCAAGCCAAAAAGGACATTCTGCCTAGCACACAAATGAATAATGTGGTATATGAATTTTGGTGCTAGGTATGTGGTCTAAAAGTCTGGTGGATCACTGTGGGTGGCACGGTGGCACAGTGGTTAGCACTGCTGCCTCACAGCGTCAGAGACCCAGGTTCAATTCCTGCCTCAGGCGACTGACTGTGTGGAGTTTGCACATTCTCCCTGTGTCTGTGTGGGTTTCCTCCAGGTGCTCTGGTTTCCTCCCACAGTCCAAAAATGTGCAGGTTAGGTGAATTGGCCATGCTAAATTGCTTGTAGTGTTAGGCGAAGGGGTAAATGTAGGGGAATGATTATGGGTCGGTGTGGACTTGTTGGGCCGAAGGGCCTGTTTCCACACTGTAAGTAATCTAATCTAGTATTTCCCTATAACTGTTCATCACAATGAAAGTAGTGACTATGTCAAGCTAGCCCTTGCTTGCAAAATCCACATCATAGTGTCTCCCATTCGATGTAATTCTGAAATTGGAAAACATTTACTGGATAATCCTGAATCTATGAGGAGCTATGTTAATAAACATTTTATGATTGTCATTCAGGTTCACAGTGAATACACTTGCATGTACTGAGAGATTTATATATTACTATACATGGCCCTGTTCTTCAAGAACACATACAGACAATACACCTGTTTCAGTTCATCAAAATAAGTGACAACAGTTGTTGGGACATATCTTCAAAACTATATTTTTAAGTTTAAATAAAGCAAATTATGAATTCATGAAAGCAGAGCTGGATCAAGTGAATTGCCAAATCAGGTTAAAGGATAGGTCAATAGAAATGTACAAGCAAACATATTAGAGGATATTTCAGAATACACAAAGTAGCAATGACAGGAAAATTCCAAGGGGCAGATCCACAACCTGTGGTTAACTATAAGTGTTAATGATCGTATCATAACAAAAAGAAATGGATATAATTATGCAAAGATAGGTAGCAGATCAGAAGATTATGCAAAAAATGAAAAAGCAGCAAAGAACTGCCAAAACAAACTAAAAAGTCTGAAAAATTAGCATATAAAAAAAAGCCAGCCAGAACTATAAAAACAAACAGTGGGGAGGCTCAATAAATATTTAAAGGAGAAAAGAACTGACAACATGAGCATTGGTCCTACAGAAAATGAGCTTGGGGAATTAATAATGGAAGATAAGAAACTGGCAGATAAATCAAAGAAGTATTTTGCATCAGTCTGTACTGCAGAGGATATGGACTTAAGAGGATATAAGTAAGCAGTGAATCAGGAAATAAAAGGGAGGAACTCAAGAAAATCACAGAGAAGTGGTACTGGGTAAATTGCTGGAGGTATGAGTTGACAATACCTATGACCTGCTGGAATTCATCCACGACTCTTAAAGGAAGTGGCTAGTGAGATCATTAATGCATTCATTTTAATTTTCAATTCAGCGATTATCCCATTAGATTGGAAGTTATCGACTACAAGTTCTTTATTCAACGAGGGAGAGAGACTGGAAACTGGAAAGCATAGGTCAGTTAACTTAGCATCTGCAATCGTGAAAATATCAGAGACTATTGTGAAGTAAGTTACATATGGGCACTTGGAATCATTCCAGATAATCAGGTATGGTCAACATGGTTTTGTGAAAAGGAAATCAGTTTGACCAATCTATTGTAATACTTCGAAGAACTAACACATTTTGTACTTCAATTTTCAAAAGGTATTTCATAAGGTGCAATATGAAAGGTTATTGTAGAAAATAAAAGCTCTTGGTGTAGCAAGTAGCACATTGGCATGGATAAAAGATTGGCTGGCTAGAAGGAAGCAGTGAAAATGCATAAAGGGTCTCTTTCAGGTTGGCAAAATAGAAATGAGTGGTGTGCCATTTATATGAAAGGATGGAAGTAAGTTGTGAACAGCGCAGAAGGAGGCATTAAAAAGGTATGTATATAGGTTAAGTGAGTGAGCAAACATATGGTGAATGGAGAATAATTTGGAAAGATGTAACATTGTCCATTTAGGCAGTAAGATTTAAAAAAAAATAAGCACATTATCTAAATAGTGAGAAACTGTAGATCTTTGAGATGGAGAAAGATTGGGATGTGCTCTTGTATGAATTGCAAAAGGTTAATATGAATATACTGCAAATAATTAGAACTATTAATAGCATGTTAACATTTATCATTAGAGAAGTTGTACACAAAAGTACAGAGGTTATGCTTTAGTTATACAAGGCTTCGCCAAATTTGCATATGTAGTTCTGTGTGTAGTCGTACCTTAATAGAAGTGTGAATATCCCCTTATTTAAGGAAGTATGTAACTGTTGAAAAGACTTATTAGACTCATACCAAGAATGGGGTTGTGAAGTTGCCCTTCAGGAAAAGCTAGGGCTTTATCCATGTAATTTAGAAGAGAAAAAGGTGACTTCATTGAAACATGTATGTAGATGTGGGTAGATGTGGAGAACATGTTTCCTTTTATGGGAGAACCTAGAACCAGGGGCCATTGTTTGAAATTCAGGGGTTGCCCATTGAAAACAGAGATTAGGTACAATTCTTTCCTCTCAGAGGATTGTCAATATTTGGAACTCTCTTCCTGAAAAGTTAGCAGAAGCATCTTCCTTGGATAATTTTATGACCGAGATAGATCATTTCTTATTCAGTTAAGGGTTGAAATGTTATTGGGGTGGATGGGAATATGAATTTGAGTTTGTAATCAGAGATCAGCCATGGTCTTACTGAATGAGGGAGCAGACTCAGAGGCTGAATGGCCTACTCCTTATTCATATGTTAATTTGCTGCCTATAGTTAGGTAAGCAATAATTGAGAAGAACACAGTTGACATCAAAATTACTTTGGACATGAAAAATTGTATTAGGATTCCTCAAGGTCCAAGAGCAACAGAACTATTCCTCCAACATCACAAAGGATCGGTTGACCTCTCTTGCCTCAATTTTCCTTGTCACCTCTAGTGCCATTGTCTGTTGGTCATCACCCTCTCTCCACACAACATTAACCTTACAGACATAGATCCTACCATCAGAATTAATGAGATTTCCATCAAATTTGGGCAGGGTACAGTTAAAATAGCCCAGGCTTCATTTTAAATTCTCTGCAACGGTTATATCCACCTACCCTGCACATGCATTCAGTTAAAATCAGAGCTATGGAATACAGAACAGGGACAAGAAGGGAATAAGTGCTAACATTTAATCTGTAATACACAAGTCAGTGAAAATGTGACTAACATTCAAATATTTCAATAATTTCAATTCTGAGCATGATATTTTATATTCTCAAAACCTGAAGAATTTAAGTACAAGTTTCTGTTTAAATCATTAAGACTAAATACACAAGAAATTCTGAATAACAGCCCAGATTTAAAGTCATCTTGGGAAACAGGACTGAATATGTATCACAGATGGCAACATGAAGCAATGTATTTTCCAGACATGCAAAATTCCATTTAATTCATTCAGCATTAATCTACAAACACACTATACTAAATTAATATGGCACGAGCAAATATGCTTTAAAGAAAGTCTTAGCTCTATACTGAAACTTTTCAAATGAATGCCTTTTAAGCAGTTTGTTTCCAAAATAAAAAAGGAAACTCAACTTGAAAAACAAATGATTTTTTTACCAAATATATCTTTGCTGGATGCGTGGATGAGAATAGGACTTACATTCATTTAAAGCATGACATGACCACACAAATTCATATTAAAATAGATTAGGTATGCAACAAAGAAATTTCATCTACACTTACTCCAACATGCTGTCCTCGGTAGTATAGTGGCTAGTATCCCTGCCTGTGGGTGGCACGGTAGTTCAGTGGTTAGCACTGCCCTCTCACAGCGCCAGCGACCCTGATTTGGAATGGGTCTGGGTGGATTACTCTTTAAATGATTGGTGTGGACTTGCTGGGCCAAATGGCCTGTTTCCACACTGTAGGGAATCTAATCTAAATATAAAAGGGAGACAAATCTGACATTATGAATGACTTATGTTAATTGTTCCAATAATATGCACATAGTGTGCAGGGTGTTCTAGCTAGGTGGATAAAGAACTGGTTGAGCAACAGGAGACAGAGAGTAGTAGTTGAAGGGAGCTTCTCGAAATGGAGAAAGGTGACCAGTGGTGTTCCACAGGGATCAGTTTTGGGGCCACCGTCATTTGCAATGTACATAAATGATCTGGAAGAGGGCACTGTTGGTATGATCAGCAAGTTTGCTGATGACATGAAGATTGGTGGAGTAGCAGAAAGCATAAGGGACTGTCAGAGAATACAGGTGGATATAGATAGACTGGAGAGTTGGGCGGAAAAGTGGCAGATGGCTTTCAATCCAGACAAATGTGAGGTGAGGTGATGCATTTAGGCAAGACTAATTCCAGAGTGAATTATACAATGAATGGAAGAGCCTTGGGAAAAGTCGATGGGTAGAGAGATCTGGGAGTGCAGGTCCATTTTACCCTGAAGGTTGCTGCACAGGTGGATAGAGTGGTCAAGAAGGCATATGGTATGTTTGCCTTCATTGGACAGGTATTGAGTATAAGAGCTGGCAAGTCATGTTAAAATTGTACAAGACATTGGTTCGGCCGCATTTAGAACACTGTGTACAGTTCTGGTTGCCACATTACCAAAAGGATGTGGACGCTTTGGAGAGGGTGCAGAGAAGGTTTACAAGGATGTTGCCTGGTATGGAAGGTGCTAGCTATGAAGAGAGGTTGAGTAGGTTAGGTTTATTTTCATTAGGAAAAAGGAGATTGAGGGGGCACCTGATTGATGTTTACAAAATCATGAAGGGTATAAACAGGGTGGATAGAGACAAGCTTTTTCCAAGGGTGAAGGATTCAATAATGAGAGGTCACGCTTTCAAGGTGAGAGGTGGAAAGTTTAAGGGGGATACATGCGGCAAGTACTTCACACATAGGGTGGTGGGCATTTGGAATGCGTTGCCAGCAGAGGTGGTAGAGGCAGGCACGGTAGATTCATTTAAGATGCGTCTGAGTACATAGAACATAGAACAATACAGCACAGAACAGGCCCTTCGGCCCACGATGTTGTGCTGAACATTTGTCCTAGCTTAAGCACCTATCCATGTTTCTATCCAATTGCCGCTTAAAGATCACCAATGATTCTGACTCTGCCACTCCCACAGGCAGCGCATTCCATGCCCCCACCACTCTCTGGGTAAAGAACCTACCCCTGACATCCCCTCTATACCTTTCACCCTTCACCTTAAATTTATGTCCCCTTGTAACACTCTGTTGTACCCGGGGATAAAGTCTCTGACTGTGTACTCTATCTATTCCCCGATCATCTTATAAACCTCTATCAAGTCACCCCTCATCCTTCCCCGTTCCAACGAGAAAAGGCCTAGCACTCTCAACCTATCCTCGTACGACCTATTCTCCATTCCAGGCAACATCCTGGTAAATCTCCTCTGCACCCTCTCCAAAGCTTCCACATCTTTCCTAAAATGAGGCAACCAGAACTGCACACAGTACTCCAAATGTGGCCTTACCAAGGTACTGTACAGCTGCAACATCACCTCACGACTCTTGAATTCAATCCCTCTTCTAATGAACGCTAATACACCATAGGCCTTCTTACAAGCTCTATCCACCTGAGTGGCAACTTTCAAAGAGCTATGATCATAGACCCCAAGATCCCTCTGCTCCTCCACCTTACTAAGAACCCTACCGTTAACCCTGTATTCCGCATTCTTATTTGTCCTTCCAAAATGGACAACCTCACACTTGACAGGGTTGAACTCCATCTGCCACTCCTCAGCCCAGCTCTGCGTCATATCTAAGTCCCTTTGCAGCCAACAACAGCCCTCCTCACTATCCACAACTCCACCAATCTTCGCATCATCTGCAAATTTACTGATCCACCCTTCGACTCCCCCTTCCAAGTCATTAATAAACATTACAAACAGCAGAGGACCCAGAACTGATCCCTGCGGAACTCCACTTGTAACTGGGCTCCAGGCTGAATATTTACCATCTACTACCACTCTCTGACTTCGACCGGTTAGCCAGTTTTCTATCCAACTGGCCAAATTTCCCACTATCCCATGCCTCCTGACTTTCCACATAAGCCTATCATGGGGAACCTTATCAAATGCCTTACTAAAATCCATGTACACTACATCCACTGCTCTACCCTCATCCACATGCTTGGTCACCTCCTCAAAGAATTCAATAAGACTTGTGAGGCAAGACCTACCCCTCACAAATCCGTGCTGGCTGTCCCAAATCAAGCAGTGTCTTTCCAGATACTCATAAATCCTATCCCTCAGTACACTTTCCATTACTTTGCCTACCACCGAAGTAAGACTAACTGGCCTGTAATTCCCGGGGTTATCCCTATTCCCTTTTTTGAATAGGGGCACAATATTTGTCACTCTCCAGTCCCCTGGTACCACTCCCGTTGACAGTGAAGACGAAAAGATCATTGCCAACGGCTCTGCAATTTCCTCTCTTGCTTCCTACATAATCCTAGGATATATCCCGTCAGGCCTGGGGGACTTGTCTATCCTCAAGTTTCTCAAAATGCCCAACACGTCTTCCTTCCTAACAAGTATCTCCTCTAGCTTACCAGTCTGTTTCATACTCTCCTCTTCAACAATACGGTCCCTCTGATTTGTAAATACTGAAGAAAAGTACTCATTTAAGACCTCTCCTATCTCTTCCGACTCAATACACCGTCTCCCACTACTGTCCTTGATCAGACCTACCCTCATTCTCGACATTCTCATGTTTCTCACATACGCATAAAAGGCCTTGGGGTTATCCTTGATCCTACCCGCCAAAGATTTTTCATGCCCTCTCTTAGCTCTCCTAATCCCTTTCTTCAGGTCCCTCCTGGCTATCCTGTATCCCTCCAACGCTCTGTCTGAACCTTGTTTCCTCAACTTTATGTAAGCCTCCTTCTTCCTCTTTACAAGACATTCAACCTCCCTCGTCAACCAAGGTTCCCTCACACGACTATCTCTTTCCTGCCTGACAGGTACATACATGTCAAGGACACATCGTATCTGTTCCTTGAAAAAGTTCCACATTTCAACGACATCCTTCCCTGACAGCCTATGCTCCCAACTTATGCTCCTCAGATCTTGCCTTACAGCATCGTATTTACCCTTCCCCCAGTTGTAAAACCTGCCCTGTTGCACGCACCTATCTTTCTCAATAACCAAGGTGAAAGTCACAGAATTGTGGTCACCATCACCAAAATGCTCACCCACTAACAAGCCCAGCACTTGTCCCAGTTCATTACCAAGTACCAAATCCAATATGGCCTCCCCTCTGGTCGGACAATCTACATACTGAGTTAGAAAAGCTTCCAGGACATACTGCACAAACACCGCCCCGTCCAATCTACTCGATCTAAAGTGCTTCCAATCAATATTTGGGAAGTTGAAATCGCCCATGATTACTACCCTGTGGCTTCTGCACCTTTCCAAAATCTGTTTCCCAATCTGTTTCTCTGCATCTCTGCTGCTATTGGGGGGCCTATAGTAAACACCCAACAAGGTGACTGCTCCTTTCCTATTTCTGACTTCAGCCCATACTACCTCCAAAGGCAGATCCTCCTCGAATTGCCTTTCTGCAGCCGTTATACCATTTCTAATTAGCAACGCCAACCCCCTTCTTTTTTACCACCCTCCCTAATCTTACTGAAACATCTGTAACCAGGAACCTCCAACAACCATTCCTGTCCCTCTTCTATCCACGTTTCCATGATGGCCACAACATCGTAGTCCCAGGTACCGATCCACGCCTTAAGATCACCCACCTTATTTCTGATACTCCTCGCATTGAAGTATACACACTTGAACCCATCTCTGTGTCCGCAAGTATTCCCTGTCAGTGCTACCTTCTCCACAGCCTCCCTACATTCTTGGAAAACAGCTAACTTACTTGCTGGACTACAATTCTGGATCCCATCCCCCTGCCAAATTAGTTTAAACCCCCCCCCCCCCGCCGAAGAGTGCTAGCAAACCTACCCCCAGGATATTGGTGCCCTTCTGGTTCAGGTGCAACCTGTCCTGTTTGTACAGGTCCCACCTTCCCCAGAATGCAGTCCAATTGTCCAAATACCTGAAGCCCTCCCTCCTACACCATTCTTGAAGCCACGTGTTCAACTGCACTCTCTCCCTATTCCTTGCCTCACTGTCACGTGGAGTAGGTGGGGAGCAGAGGGATACAGATGCTTAGGAATTGACCGACAGGTTTAGCCAGTACATTTGAATCACCTCAGGCTTGGAGGGCTGAAGGGCCTGTTCCTGGACTGAAAATTTTCTTTGTTCTCTTTGTTCAATATTTCATGTTTGAATGTAACATACTGTGTATGCCAGTCTAATAATATTTAATTTTATTATACTGGAGGTAATATCAAATATTAATAGAAAATATTAGTTCAAATATAAATATTGTATTTTATTAATGGCGACAGATAACTAGAAAGGTCCCAAAACTGATACACTAGATGCGGAGATTTAAATTCTCTTTTGATGTACAGATGACATCATGATGCAGAGTTGTGCAGCAATAGAAGATGCAAAACAGAAGCAGTGTTCGCCATATTCTTTGCAAGGAGAACATCAGATGTTAAAATGGTGAATCCCAATAAGGAATTGCCGATGGAAAGCAATAGAGTAAGAATATTACAGGGTAGCTATATTACAAGGGAAGATTAGTACTCTCAGAATGTAATAGCAGGGTACATTTTTCATTAGCCACAAGTTGGTGCTTTCAGAGTGAAAAAGATGATCATGGTCTGGAAAGTTAGGAAGAGAACCACATAATTGGAACTCTGCCACTTTTGTGACAGGAATGATCTTCCCAGCAGCTGTAAGTACTCTCATATGCAACTTTAGAATACATTAGAATTAACCATAGCGTAATTCACAGCACAATAGGCCATTGTGCAGTTTGTTTGTCCATTTGGAGTGCACTTATGGAAAGGTCCTTACAACATATCTCTGAAATAAGCAGATGTTTCCCAGTTAGTTGATTTAATTCAGGAGAAGGTGGGGATGCAGAGGGGAAGTGATGATATAACTGCATTGTTATTTCATAAGTAATCCAAAGACTAATGTTCTGAAATACATAAGTTTGAATTTCACCATGGGATATTATGAAATTTAGATTAAATTAATAAATCTGAGAAAATAGGCGACTCTAATTGTGAGCAAATAACCTTTATCAATTGTCATGAAAACCTACCTAATTCACTAATGTCCTTTAAGAATGGAAAATAATGATCAAGAAATGGTCATTGTCACCTGATATGGACAATATATGGGCACTAAGTCCATAGCTATGTAGTTAACTCTTAAATGGCTGAGCAAGCCATTCATTTCTTCATAACAGCTTTTAAGTTGGATAAAAGGAGTGAAACTAGATAAGTCAACTTGACCAACGCATCAGAAAGACCAACAGCAAACCCTGTCCTATTGGCCCTGCAAGGTCCTCTTTACTAATACCTTGGGGTTTGTGCCAAATTGGAGATCTTTGTACAAGAAAATTTTCTGATTCAGTATGTGGATGTACCTACCAGAGAAGGTGCAAAACCTGACCTACTCTTGGGAAATAAGGCAGGGCAGGTGACTGAGGTGTAAGTGGGGGAGCACTTTGAGGCCAGCGACTATAATTCCATTAGATTTAAAATTATGTTTGAAAAAGATAGACCAGATCTAAAAGTTGAAGTTCTAAATTGGAGAAAGGCTAATTTTGATGGTATTAGGCAAGAAGTTTCAAAAGCTGACTGGGGGCAAATCTTCATAGGTAAAGGGACGACTGGAAAATGGGAAGCCTTCAGGAATGAGATAACGAGAATCCAGAGAAAATATATTCCTGTTAGAGTGAAAGGAAAGGCTGGTAGGTATAGGGAATGCTGGATGACTAAAGAATTTGAGGGTTTGGTTAAGAAAAAGGAAACATATGTCAGGTATAGACAGGATAGATCGAGTGAATCCTTAGAAGAGTATAAAGGCAGTTGGAGTATACTTAAGAGGGAAATCAGGAGGGCAAAAAGGGGACATGAGGTAGCTTTGGCAAATAGAATTAAGGAGAATCCAAAGGATTTTACAAGTACATTAAGGACAAAAGGGTAACTAGGGAGAGAATAGGGCCTCTCAAAGGTCAACAAGGCGGCCTTTGTGTAGAGTCGCAGAAAATGGGGGAGATACCAAATGAGTATTTTGCATCAGGATTTACTGTGGAAAAGGAGATGAAAGATATAGAATGTAGGGAAATAGATGATGACACCTTGCAAAATGTCCATAGTACAGAGGACCAAGTGCTATATATCTTGAAACGCATTAAGATGGATAAATCCCCAGGATCTGATCAGGTGAACCCTAGAACTCTGTGGGAAGCTAGGGAAGTGATTGCTGGGCCTCTTGCTGAGATACTTGTATCATCGATAATCACAGATGAGGTGCTAGAAGACTGGAGGTTGGTTAACATAGTGCCACTCTTTAAGAAAGGTGGTAAGGACAAGTCAGGGAGCTATAGACCAGTGAGCCTGATGTCAGTGGTGGCAAGTTGTTGGAGGGAATCCTGAGGGACAGGGTGTACATTTATTTGGAAAGGCAAGGACTGATTCGGGTTAGTCAGCATGGCTTTGTGCGTGGGAAATCATGTCTCACACACTTGATTGAGTTTTTTGAAGAAGTAACAAAGAGGATTGATGAGGGTAGAGCGGTAGATGTGATCTATATGGACTTCAGTAAAGCGTTTGACAAGGTTCCCCATGGGAGACTGGTTAGCAAGGTTAGATCTCACGGAATATAGGGAGAACTAGCCATTTGGATACAGAACTGGTTCAAAGGTAGAAGACAGAGGGTGGTGGTGGAGGGCTGTTTCTCAGACTGGAGGTCTGTGACCAGTGGAGTGCCACAAGGATCGGCGCTGGGTCCACTACTTTTTGTCATTTACATAAATGATTTAGATGCGAGCATAAGAGGTACAGTTAGTAAGTTTGCAGATGATACCAAAATTGGAGGTGTAGTGGACAGTGAAGAAGGTTACCTCAGATTACAACATGATCTTGATCAGATGGGCCAATGGGCTGAGAAATGGCAGATGGAGTTTAACTCAGATATATGCGAGGTGCTGCATTTTTGGAAAGCAAATCTTTGTTCAACAATACTCCCTGGAGGGATTTAGGCCAGGTGCTGGCAGGTGGGACTAGATTGGGTTGGGATATCTGGTTGGTGAGGACGGCTTGGACCGAAGGGTCTGTTTCCATGCTGTACATCTCTATGACTCTGTGAACAGCCTGCCGATATATGACTCTGTGGGAATGATTTTATTCTGGATACCATCATCACCATTTCTGGTTAGGTCCTGCCTTATCAATAGGATAAACCCACCAGAAATGGAATATAGTCAGGAAGGAGTTGACAACAACTAACCTACTTCTTCAGCTGATGAATTCGGTTTCATATTATAAATTAATTACAAAATGTACTAAGAGCACTAAGGGCATAGAATATATTCTGGATGAGTGAACTTAACATTCATTACCAAGTGCAGCTCAGTAGCATTTAAAAGGCTGTGTTGCCTGGTTCATTTCAGAGTTTGGGTCATCTAAGGACCAGAGAGGGACTTACAGTGGAAGGGAGATTATCCAGCTCATAATGTTCAGATAGCTCCCAGAGATACAGGCAGGACATTGAAAGAAGTTTTGCATAGTCAGTATGTGCAGCAATGTAAAAATGATCTCAAAGGTAATAACCTTTGGATTATTAGCTGTGCCTTGAAGATTGTGAGGGAGAAGAGTATATTGGTTTGCAGAGCACTGACACCAGGAAAGTAGACAGGGTTTAATGTGTGTGTGTAAGATATGCTAAATAAGGTATGTTAAATCAAACAAATGAAAAATAAACAATGATAGAAAGGGGTAGACAATGCAAATCTAAGAGTAAATCGTCATATAAGGCTGGAGGTTACAAAAATAATCACAGGACAAAATTAAATGTTCCATATCTGAATGCACACAACATTCAAAACTAAAACAAAAGACATACATTGATACGATAGATAAAATATCAATAAGAAGTAACTGTTACAGAGACATGTCGGAAGAATGACATATCTTGAGGCTTGATTATTGAAGGGTACAGGGCGTGTAAGAAAGACAGTAAGCTAGCAAAAGGTGGAGGGTGGTATTAGCATAATAGAAATGTGCAGCCAAGTTCAGGAAACCAGGATGGAGAAGCTGTCTGGGTAGTGATAAATACCAAATGCGAGAGATCACTTTTGGGAGTGGTGTATACTTTCATGAAAAGTAATTAAATGCTAGAATGGACAACAAAGGAAAAGAATAATAAGAATTTGTCAAATAAAATACAGTGATAAGCATGGGTGATTTAAGTTTACATATAGATCAGAAAAATCAGATGGGAAAAGGTAGTCTAGAAGAAAAATTCATAGAATAGGTTTACAGGTTAGTTCCTTAGAACAGCTCATTCTGAAACAAGCCAGAAAGCAATCTGTACCAGACCTAATGTTGAGCATTGAGAGTGGAGTAATTAATGACCTTATACTGAAGGCACATCGAGATAGCAGCAATCATTATGTGATCGAATTTTATAATCAATTTGAAGGAGAGAAGAATGGGTCCGAGAGTAGTATTTTAAAATTTAAGAAGGACAATTGTGAGGATGTGAAAGCAAGGCTAGCTAAACAGAACTAGCAAATTGAGTTAAGGGTTAGGTCAAAACAGAGCAGTGACTGACTCGCAGGTAGACACACAGTGCGAAGATGGCATTTGACACCCTTGCCTTCATTAGTCAGGACATTGAGTATAGAGCTGGGACATTGTGTTGCAGCTTACAATTCATTGGTGAGGCCATTTTTATAATACTGCAAACAGTTCCAGTCACCCTTCTCCAGGCAGTATGTTGTTAAACTTGAGAGGGTGCAGAAAAGATTTAAAAGGATGTTGCTGGGCTGGAGGGTTTGAATTATAGGGAGTGGCTAAATAGGCTGGGTTTTTTTTCCCGTGGAATGTGAGAGACTGAGGTCTGACTTTGTCAAAGTTTATAAAATCATGAGGGAACATGGATAGGATAAATAGCCAAAGGTGGGTTTTCCAATGGCGGGAGAGTCCAAAAATAGATTTAAGATGACTGAGGAAAAATTTAAAAAAGGACTTGACAGGTAACGTTTTCATGCAGAGGGTGGTGCTTGTATGGAATGAGTTGCCAGAGGCAGTGGAACGTGTAAAAGGCATCTGAATGAATACCTGAATAGGAAGGGTTTCGAAGGATATGCGCAGAATGCTGGCAAATTGGACTAGTCAAATTGGGATGTCTGGTCTATATGGACAAGTTGGACCAAATGGTGTTTTTCTATGTTGTATGATTCTACGACAGACACTTAAAGGGATATTTAAAAATGCACACAATAAGTTACATCTAACAAGAGAGAAAAATTCCAGTGGAGGACTTATCATTTGTGGGAATCAAACTGAAAGAAGATGTATATAATTGTGCAAAGACATGTTTTACAAATCAAAAACAATTAACAGAATATTTTTAAAAAGCAAAATTATGAAAAAATTAATAAGGAGAGAAATATTAGCATGAGTAATGGCTTGTTAGAAACATAAAAACAAATAATAAGAGTTTCTATAGATATTTTAAAGGAAAAGAGTTGACAGTATTAACGTTGATCCTATAGAAAGTGAGCCTAAAGAAATAAGACAGAAAATAAGGAAATGGTAAATAAATTGAACAGATATTCTGCATTGGTCTGAGGGTACAAGTAGCATCCAAGTTTTAGTTGTAAATCAGGAAATCAATAGAAGGGAGGTGAAGTAGCATTGAGCAAATTATTGATGCTATACACTGATAAGTCCTCAAGTCCTTATGAATTTCATCCAAGGGTCTTAAGAGAAGTGGCTAATGTTTTATTTTTTTCAGAATGGGTGAAGATTTGTTTATTTTAAAAAAATACAAATACAAATCTTTTATTTAAAAAAGATGGGAGAAAACGGTGGCAATTACAGGGTTAACATCTACTGTAGGGAAATTGGTAAAAGTGATCATTAAATAAATTATAACAGTATAATTAAATACTTACAAAATAACTTGGGTTAGTCAACATGTTTGACCAATCTACTGGAGTTCCTTAAGTAGATAACACATACTATAGATAAAGGAGACCCAGTGGATGTACTGTACATAGATTTCCAGAAGGTATTTGATCAGGTGGCACATCAAAGGTTACTGCTGAAAATAAAAGCTCATCATTTTGGATTAACATATTGGCTTGGATAGAAGATTGGCTGGCCAATAAGAAGCATACATGAAAGGTTTACTTTCTGAGCCAGCGCATCCAGTGCTGATACTGGATTTTTGTAAACAACTTATATAAAAGAATGGGGATTGAGGGTTTCTAATCAACCTGTTCAGAGATGCCATCACACACCTAGAATAGATGGGACTTGCACTTGGCATAGTCTGGTCTAGAGATGGGGACACTATCACTGTGCTCAACAGCCCTTGTTTGAGGGAGGGTGCACTCCAATGATTGCTGGTGACAGAAGAACAGGTAGGAAAATAAGTTGTGAAGAGGATAGAAGTAGGCTACCACGTGATATAGGTAAGTGAAAGGAGTTGACAAAGATCTGGCTAATTGAGTGCAATGTGAAAAAATGTAAAATTGTCCATTTGGTAAAAAGAATTTTTAAAAAATTATTGAAATGCAGAGCTCTGAGACGCAAAGGCATCTGAGTTCCTGAATTGAAAGCTTAATATGTGGGTATAGCAAGTAAGAAGGCAAGCCACTAGAATGTTGCATAATGCAAGAGAAATTGAATACAAATTAGGGAGATTGATGCTTCAGTAATGCAGGGTACTGCCAAGGCCACACTGGAATACTGTGTACAGTGTTAGTTTCCTTATCTTAAGGAAAGATGTAAACCTCTTGGAAGCAATTTAGAGAAGGCATATTGGACAATTACCTGGAGATGTGTGTGAGAGAGAGAGAGAGTGTGTGTGTGTGTGTGTGTCTGTCTGTGTGCAGTGTTGTATTTTGCATAAAGTTTGGACAGGCTAGGCTTGTAATTGCTGGTCTTAGAAGAGTGAGAGATGATTTGAATGGAACACATAAGACCTTAGGGGTTCCTGGCAGGATGGTTGTCTCCCATTGTGGGAGCATCTGGAACTAGGGCTCACTGCTTAAAAATAAAGGTTACCCAAGTGATGAGGTGATTTTTTTCTTTCACAGTGTCATAAATCTTGGGAACTACCTTCCTCAAATGGCACTGGAAGGAGAGGTTTTGAATGTTTTTAAGGCAGATGTAGATGGATTCTTGATAAATAAGTGATAACATATCAGAGAGAGGCAGGATAATAGGGTATATCTTGATTGAAATGCAATCATGGATAAATATCCTTCCAAACCTGCCTCAGGCATGTGACTTCTATTCTGACATATACACACTGAACTTAAGTTCACTTTAATAAAGATATTGTGTTGAACACACTGTTGTGCTGTGCACTTGAAACATGATGCAAAAGTGGTTTGTGGTAATGTTACACAGCTGTAAGAAAGTATGGCTAGTGATAGAGGGACAGAACTGTAAGCTGCCATGAAAGACAATTTTTTTTTGAAAAAGCCAAAAAATAACAAAGCAAACTGCAGTTTAAACATTTGTTAAGAGAAAATAGCTTCAGTTTTCAGCTCCAGTTCAAGTGACAGGAGATATTAAGCAAAATTGGAAATTTGTCCATGCACAATGCCAGAATTATAAAATAGAAAAGGATTTGTTGAGCAAACCAGAACAGTTACAAGTTATGATACTTATATCACTATTGTGAATAGGCTGTTCCAAGTTATATTTCACTGTAAGGCTTACTGAAGAGCAGAAAAAGTAACAGATAACAGAAAGTTTAAAAGTGTTGAAGACATATTTTGAGCCCCAATTGTTGCAAATGAACAATATGTATTTAATTTTAGGGACCAAAGTGAAAATAACCATCATTCAATACATAAAATCATGAACCCAGCTTGAAGAAACATTTAAATTTGCAGAACTGAATGACAATCTAATTAAGGACAGGACTGTGTTATGCACAGGGGATTCTGCATTGAGAGCTCCCCAATTTGAGAAGAGAATTAACTAAACAGAAGTGCTAAGGATTTGAATCAGCAGCTAGAGCATCTTCATTGCAGACCAAAGCAGAGTCTTGCTTTATGCATACAGGTCCTCCAGGCAGCAAGAGCAGAGCAATTGCAGAGGAAGGGCAGGATGCAAATGCTGCAGATGACAACATGCAGAAGAGAAGCAAGTATATCGAGCATGGGAAAGCTGAAGCATTTTGCACATAAAAGCATACGAACAAGGAATGAGAATATACCTTTCAGCCCTTTGAGCCTGCTCTCCCACCCACTATGATCATGGATGACTTGGAGAATTGACAGCTAAAGGTCTTTATGTGGATCCAAAAAAATTAAGAACTGTAGTAGCAAGTCAGTAATCAATCAATGTATAAGCAGTGCAATGATTTGTTAGATTTATAAGCTATTTGACAAAACTCTTGTCTAATTTGTTATCAGTGTGAACTATTGTGTTAATTCACTGCCAAAGATGTGCAGTGGAATTGATGCACAGAACTAGATGTAGCACTTAGTAAAATCAAACCACTAGTGACAGCAACGCCAGTGCCAAAATACTATGACCTGGTTAATGACATTACTCTGCAATGTGACACCAGAGACACAGGTCTTGAAGCAGCCCTAAGGCAGCAAGAAAAACTGGCTACATTTCCATTTACATAAATGGAGCGACACTACACTCAGATCGAGAAAAAAGTGCATGACCATTGTCTTCACTTGGAAACATTTTTGTCAATACTATGAAGTAGGCACAAGTTTCAAGTTGACTGCAAACCATTTTGAAGTGTCTTCCTCAAGCTGCTATTATTTGCTGTCAAGCATCTTGAAAGAATGTTACTCCTGTTATTGAGAAATCACCTGGGTATGACATAGAACATAGAACAATACAGCACAGAACAGGCCCTTCGGCCCACGATGTTGTGCCGAACTTCTATCCTAGATTAAGCACCCATCCATGTACCTATCCAAATGCCGCTTAAAGGTCGCCAATGAATCTGACTCTACCACTCCCTCGGGCAGCGCATTCCATGCCCCCACCACTCTCTGGGTAAAGAACCCACCCCTGACATCTCCCCTATACCTTCCACCCTTCACCTTAAATTTATGTCCCCTTGTAACACTCTGTTGTACCCGGGGAAAAAGTTTCTGACTGTCTACTCTATCTATTCCTCTGATCATCTTGTAAACCTCTATCAAGTCACCCCTCATCCTTCGCCGTTCCAACGAGAAAAGGCCGAGAACTCTCAACCTATCCTCGTACGACCTACTCTCCATTCCAGGCAACATCCTGGTAAATCTTCTCTGCACCCTCTCCAAAGCTTCCACATCTTTCCTAAAGTGAGGCGGCCAGAACTGCACACAGTACTCCAAATGTGGCCTAACCAAAGTCCTGTACAGCTGCAACAACACCTCACAACTCTTGAATTCAATCCCTCTGCTAATGAACGATAATACTCCATAGGCCTTCTTACAAACTCTATCCACCTGAGTGGCAACCTTCAAAGATCTATGTACATAGACCCCAAGATCCCTCTGTTCCTCCACCTGACCAAGAACCCTACCATTAACCCTGTATTCCGCATTCTTATTTGTTCTTCCAAAATGGACAACCTCACACTTGGCAGGGTTGAACTCCATCTGCCACTCCTCAGCCCAGCTCTGCATCATATCTAAGTCCCTCTGCAGCCGACAACAGCCCTCCTCACTGTCCACAACTCCACCTATCTTTGTATCATCTGCAAGTTTACTGACCCACCCTTCGACTCCCTCCTCTAAGTCATTAATAAAAATTACAAACAGCAGAGGACCCAGAACTGATCCCTGCGGAACTCCACTTGTAACTGGACTCCATGCTGAATATTTACCATCTACCACCACTCTCTGACTTCGACCGGTTAGCCAGTTTTCTATCCAATTGGCCAAGTTTCCCTCTATCCCATGCCTCCTGACTTTCCGCATAAGCCTACCATGGGGAACCTTATCAAATGCCTTACTAAAATCCATGTACACTACATCCACTGCTCTACCCTCATCCACATGCTTGGTCACCTCCTCGAAGAATTCAATAAGACTTGTAAGGCAAGACCTACCCTTCACAAATCCGTGCTGGCTGTCCCTAATCAAGCAGTGTCTTTCCAGATACTCGTAAATCCTATCCCTCAGTACCCTTTCCATTACTTTGCCTACCACAGAAGTAAGACTAACTGGCCTGTAATTCCCGGGGTTATCCCTATTCCCTTTTTTGAACAGGGGCACAACATTCGCTACTCTCCAGTCCCCTGGTACCACCCCAGTTGCCAGTGAAGACGAGAAGATCATTGCCAACGGTACTGCAATTTCCTCTCTTGCTTCCCACATAATCCTAGGATATATCCCGTCAGGCCCGGGGGACTTGTCTATCCTCAAGTTGTTCAAAATGTCCAACACATCTTCCTTCCTAACAGGTATCTCTTCTAGCTTATCAGTCCGTTTCACACTCTCCTCTTCAACAATACGGTCCCTCTCGTTCGTAAATACTGAAGAGAAGTACTTGTTCAAGACCTCTCCTATCTCTTCCGACTCAAAACACAGTCTCCCACCACTGTCCTTGAT
Organism: Chiloscyllium punctatum; assembly: GCF_047496795.1. NCBI lineage: Eukaryota > Metazoa > Chordata > Chondrichthyes > Orectolobiformes > Hemiscylliidae > Chiloscyllium > Chiloscyllium punctatum. Next base: position 47,865,781 of record NC_092743.1, on the reverse strand, counting down.
CGGACCTACCCTCGTTCTCATCATTCTCAGGTTTCTCACATACGCATAGAATGCCTTGGGGTTATCCTTGATCCTATCCGCCAGGGATTTTTCATGCCCTCTCTTAGCTCTCCTAATCCCTTTCTTCAGGTCCCTTCTGGCTATCCTGTATCCCTCCACTGCTCTGTCTGAACCTTGTTTCCTCAACCTTATGTAAGCCTCCTTCTTCCTCTTTACTAGACATTCAACCTCCCTCGTCAACCAAGGCTCCCTCACACGACCATTTCTTTCCTGCCTGATCGGTACATACATATCAAGGACACGTCGTATCTGCTCCTTGAAAAAGTCCCACATTTCCACCACATCCTTCCCTGACAGCCTATGCTCCCAACGTATGCTCCTCAAATCCTGTCTTACAGCATCGTAATTTCCCTTCCCCCAATTGTAAAAACTTCCTTGTTTTGCGCACCTATCTCTCTCCATAACCAAGGTGAAAGTCACAGAATTGTGGTCGCCATCACCAAAATGTTCACCCACTAACAAGCCCACCACTTGTCCTGGTTCGTTACTGAGTACCAAATCCAATATGGCCTCCCCTCTGGTTGGACAATCTACATGCTGCGTTAGAAAAGCTTCCTGGACACACTGCACAAACACCGCCCCATCCAATCTACTTGATCTAAAGAGCTTCCAATCAATATTTGGGAAGTTGAAGTCGCCCATGACTACGACCCTGTGGCTTCTGCACCTTTCCAAAACCTGTTTCCCAATCTGTTTCTCCACATCTCTGCTGCTATTGGGGGGCCTATAATAAACACCCAACAAGGTGACTGCACCTTTCCTATTTCTGACTTCAGCCCATACTACCTCCAGAGGCAGATCCCCCTCAAACTTCCTTTCTGCAGCCGTTATACCATTTCTAATTAGCAATGCCACCCCCCCTCCTTTTTTACCACCCTCCCTAATCTTACTGAAACATCTGTAACCAGGAACCTCCAACAGCCATTCCTGTCCCTCATCTATCCATGTTTCCGTGATGGCCACAACATCGTAGTCCCAGGTACCGATCCACGCCTTAAGTTCACCCACCTTATTTCTGATACTCCTTGCATTGAAGTATACGCACTTGAGCCCATCTCTGTGTCCGCAAGTAGTCCTTGTCAGTGCTACCTTCTCCACAGCCTCCCTACAGTCTTGGACATCCTGACACACAGCTAGCTTACTTGCTGGACTACAAGTCCGGATCCCATCCCCCTGCCAAATTAGTTTAAACCCCCCCGAAGAGTGCTAGCAAACCTACCCCCCAGGATATTGGTGCCCTTCTGGTTCAGGTGCAACCCGTCCTGTTTATACAGGTCCCACCTTCCCCAGAATGCAGTCCAATTGTCCAAATATCTGAAGCCCTCCCTCCTACACCATCCTTGCAGCCACGTGTTCAACTGCACTCTCTCCCTATTCTTTGCCTCTCTGTCACGTGGCACCGGCAACAACCCAGAGATGACGACTCTGTCTGTCCTAGCTTTTAGCTTCCAGCCTAACTCCTTGAGCTCTTGAATGACCTCCCCACCCCTCTTCCTACCTATGTCGTTGGTGCCAATGTGTACCACGACTTCTGGCTGCACACCCTCCCCCTTAAGGATTCTGAAGACACGGTCCGAGACGTCTCGGACCCTAGCACCTGGGAGGCAACAAACCATCCGAGAGTCTTGCCCATGTCCACAGAACCGCCTGTCCGTCCCTCTAACTAGAGAGTCCCCTATAACTAGCGCTCTCCTCTTCTCCCCCTTTCCCTTCTGAATCTCAGAGCCACAGACCCCTTCACTGCAGCTTACACCTGCAAGGCTGTCACCCCCAACAGTTTCCAAAGCTGCATACTTATTTTTTAGGGGAACGACCACAGGGGAACCCTGCACTGCCTGTTTCTTCCCCTTCCCACCTCTAACTGTTACCCAGCTACCTCTGTTCTCTGGCGTAACTATGTCCCTGTAGCTTCTATCGATCACCCTCTCAGCCTCTCGAATAATCCTCAGCTCATCCAGCTCCAGTTCCAGTTCCCTAACTCGTTCGGTGAGGATCAGGATCTGACTGCATTTCCTGCACACGAAGTCGGCAGGAGTATCGGTGGTCACCCCTACCTCAAACATCCTGCAGGAGGAACATTCCACCGCCTGCGCTGCCATGACTGTACACTGTCTCCAAAAACAAGAACACTGAGTCAATAACCTGTGGACTTTAAAGTTAGGTTAGAGGAGGAGGGTGGGAGGGAGGCCCTACGGAAGTAGGACCTGGGGTCTAGAACACACCCACTCAAATACTAATCACTTACCTTCCCGCCCAGCTATGCGCTCCAACCTCACTTCCGCTGCCCGCTACAGGTAACGTACAACACTGGGAAGCAGATGTACATTGCAAATATGCTATTAAGAGCACCACTCCAATAAAGAAAGTAGATTGTGCTACAACAGAATGTAAAATCTTTTGGATTCAACATGAACCAACAACTCATCATACCCTGGAAATCATCAACCCAGCAAAAACATTAAATATAACAGACTAGCACCATGATCAAATCAGACAAACTAACCCGTAAGGTACAAATCTCCAAGTATTGCAAGAAATAGTGATAAGAGGATGGCCCAAGAATATCAAAGATGCAGCTGCCGCTATAAGATACAGCTGGACATGTGGAGATGAGTAACAGCCAAAGGTTGCAAGATTGTCAAAGGAAATGGAGCCATTAGCTCAAAGGATTTGAGAGGAGACATTATGAAGCACGTCCATTCAGGCTATTAGGTATTGAGTCGAGTCAGAGACAAGAGATGTGCTCTACTCACCAAGCATGAGCAAGAAATTGGTGTGCACATCAGTCAGTATAATGCTGTTTGAGAGTAACAAGTTAAACAAGCAAAAAATCCTTTGATGCACATGGCACTGTAGACAGGTCATGGCTGAAGCTAGGTGTAGACCTCTTTACACTCACAGAAAGTGATTATCTTGTTACGTCAGGCTACTGTGAGGTGGATCAGCTGACTTCAATAATGGACAACTGAACCTGTCAAATCCCTACAAGGATAGTGCAGCAGTTATAATGGTCTTCAGTTCACAAGCAAAGAATTTGGTCAGTTAATAAATTGGAAATTCAACACTACACGTCATCTCCACAGTATCCCCAATCAAATGGAAAGGCCAAGGTGAAAATGAAAAATTGCCAAAGGAGCTTATGGGTAGCGCAGTGGCTCAGTGGTTAGCACTGCTGCCTCACAGCACCAGAGACTCAGGATTGATTCCAGCCTTGGGCAATTGTCTGTGTGGAGTTTGCACATTCTCCTTGTGTCAGTATGGGTTTCCTCCTAGTACTCTGGTTTCCTCCCACATTCCAAAGATGTGCAGGTTAGGTGAATTGGCCATGCTAAATTGCCATAGCATTTAGGGATGTGTAGGTCAAGTGCAATAGTCAGGGGAAATCTAGAGTCATAGACTCCCACCCAGAGTCATAGAGTCATGGGTTGGATGGGATACTCTTTGAAGGGATTTGTTGGGCCAAATGGCCTGTTTTCACACTGTAGGGATTCTATGAATCATAAAGATATCAAGCAAGTCCTGCACAGATTTGCAAGGCAATCTTTCAGTGAAGAAGCACACCTACTGAAGTCATGGGAAGTAGTCGAGTACAAAGACTAAGATTATGCCCATACAGACTACTCCTTCAAAAGCAAAAATGCTTCTGAAGACACAATTCATAAAAATGAAATCAAGGTGAAACAGTGGAAAGGTGAATTTTGTTTTGACAGGACTGTTAAACCGTTGTAACAGCTGAGCATTAGAGAGACATTCAGGATACAAATCTTCATCATTCTCAACAAAAACTCACCTGAATGGTAACTTGGGTCCTGCCCTGCAGACAGTGATCAAGAAGAGGTGAATGCCCCATTGGACAGTTGACACATCATCCATCTTGCCCAGCAGTCCACAGCTACTCAACAACAATAGTGGAGAAACTCACTGGGGAAAGAACAATATGCAGATGAACACATAACAACAACAACACGCACTTGTACCAGTATGAGAGACCAGCATGATTTATGGGCTATATGCGTAATGAGTAATACATAGACTGACGAGAATAATGAATTGCAAAGGTATGAGATTGGTCATGAAGATATTTGATAACAAGTAAGCTATGATCTTATTGAATGGTAGAACAAGTTTGAAGAGCTGAAAGACCTATTTGTGCTTCTGCGATTCACACAATTGCATGTTTTAATTATATACTCTATTTGGAAAAAAATGTTTTCTGAAAAATGTTGAGCTTTTCCAGCATGTTGGTAGTGTATCTCAGAACCTAAAATAGGTAAGTAGTTTGTCTGTCAGTTCATCAGAAGGTTGACTGTCATGAAAGCATTTACAAGATTTCAGAACAGAAAGAACACAATAAAACAAAGGTCAGTGATGGCAGTTACATGGTCCTCTAGGCACCAGGATCCTGCTCTGCCTTGCCATTATTAGTTGCTTCTTATCATTTGTATTATTTTGTCAAGCTCACTGACTGGATCCTCTGGGGCATGTGCAGTGTTACTCTCAGACATGAATGCGAAGAATGCAAGGTGCTCCCTAACTGTGGGCCACACTCTCATGCAATTCTTTGAGTTGTACAATGAATGAAAAGAAGCTAATGTAGCAAGTCTAACTTCAGCCAGATGCTGAAGCCACTCATCATCCTGACTTGGAAATATTTTAACTGTTGCTGGGTTGCCCATTGTTCTTATGCATTCGTCATACATTGTCATCTGCAGATGTTATGCTTGCTAAATATCTTAACTCTTGTATCTTTTCTCACTCTTTTTTCACTCTTCATCTTAGCACTAGTTCTTGTTCATTCAAACAGGTTTTTAATTATTGCTTCTGCTTCAATAATTAGCAACTCGCTGGCTCAGTGGTTAGCACTGTGGCCTCACAGCACCAGAGACCTGGATTCCAGCCTTGGGTGACAGTCTGTGTGCAGTTTGCATATTCTCCCTGTGTCTGCATGGGTTTCCGCCCACAGTAAAAGATGTAAGGTCGGGTGAATTGGCCATGCTAAATTGCCCATTGTGTTAGGTGCATTAGTCAAAGGGAAATGGGTCTGGGTGGGTTACTCTTTGGAGCATTGATGTGGATTTGTTGGGCCGAATGGGCTGTTTCCACACTGTAGGGAATCTAATCAAGGAGGACTGGTGATAAAAAGCACCTTTGTCAAACCTCTGTACCTATTACACATAGTTGTGATTCCCTGTTGCTTATTCACACTGTTCTTATGCATCTCAAATAGAGATTTTTTGAGCCATTACTTTCTATGTCAATCAACACTGGACTAACCCAGTCAACCTGATCAAATGCTTTTTTCAAAATCTACAAAACAAGCACACTTTCTGCTAAACTGTGTCCGCTCATTAATCTGATAATTCTGATTGCTTCAGTCATTTCTTGTCCTTCTATGAATTCAGTCATTCTCAATGCAGCTCTGTGCCTTCCCACCAACTCTCTTCATTAAAATTAATGACACAGATCTCGATGCATTGACTACCAGGCCAATTGTATCAAAGTCCAGACTGTCTCAATGCCTTTGGCTTCTTTCTTCCAATGATCATTACTGGCTGCATGAAGTCCTCTGGCCTTTCTCCTGCTAAATATCCTTTTACAGTTTAGTAAACATTGATGCTACAATGCTTACCATGTTTTTTTAATCAGTTCTGCAGATATTTCATCCATTCCAGCTACTTCCCTAGCTTTTATTTAACTTGTCGCTGCCCTTGTCTCACGTCTAGAATTTATGGTTCAAGTGTAAAAAAAACTCTCTTAGTACTGAATAATTTCAGATTTTTAAACTTTTTGCATGTAAACCTTTGGGGTGCCACTTCCATCTCTTCCTTACCTCACCAAGGTTTATTAATAAATCTCTCCCTAAAACTCTCTTATGTTGTTGTTGTTTCCAGTACATTATGTTGAGTGCCACCAATCTGCTTCATTTCTCTATACCATTAATTTCATGTCTTTTCTGCTTCTTGATTCGTATTGAAGTAATGATATTTGCCGTTTTCTCTGTTCTCTCATCTTGGCAGCACCACAGTCATAATTCTTTGTATATTGATATATTTAAACATTAAAATCTCTAATATTATTTTTCCCTCCTTCTATAAGAGATTCTTTAATCAGTTGTCGTTGCTCATTAGGGCAAAGGTATTGTTC